>NC_081316.1:89162791-89786483 GCF_026419965.1 Kogia breviceps | reverse complement strand
CACTGGACCCTGAGGCGTACCCTAACGATAAGCCACACCATGCAACGCACACGCCCCCTAACACGTATCCGTACCCCAATCTCGACCGTAGGCCTCAGCATGTGCGTAACCTTAACCCTAGCTCCAACCCTGGCCCTGAACCCTAAGCCTCACTCGCAGCCTGAACCCTGAGGCCTACCCTAACAATAAACCGCGCCCTGCAACGAAAAAAACCCCTAACACATATCCGTACCCCAATCGCCACCCTAGGCCTCACTTGGAGCATAACCCTAACCCTAAGTCCAACCCTTACCCTGAAACCTAAGCCTCACGCACAACCTGAACGGGAGGCCTATCCTAAGGATAAGCCGCGCCCTGCAACGCACAAGCCCCCTAACAGGTATCTGTACCCTAATCTCTACCGAAGGCCTCACCGTGAGCCTAAACCTAACCCTAGCTCCAAACCTGACCCTGAACACTAAGTCTCCCCCGCAGCCTGAACCCTGAGGCCTACCCTAACGATAAGCGGCGCCCTGAAACCCACACACCCCCTAACACATATCCGTACCCCAATCTCCACCGTAGGCCACACCCGGAACCTAACCCTAACCCTACATCCAAACATTACCCTAAACCCTAAGCCTCACCCGCAGCCTGAACCTGAGGCCTAACCTAGTGATAAGCCGCGCCCTGAAACCCACACGAACCCTAACACATATCCCTACCGCAATCTCCTCCATAGGCCTCACCGGGAGCCTAACCCTAACCCTAGCTCCAACCCTGACGTTGATCCCTAAGCCTCACTCACAGCCTGAACCCTGAGGCCTACCCTAACGATCAGCAGCGCCCTGCAATGCACATGCCCCCTAACATGTATCCATACCACAATCTCGACCCTGGCCTCACCAGGAGCCTAACCCTAACCCTAGCTCCAACCTTGACCATGAAACCTAAGCCTCACCCGCAGCCTGAACCCTGAGGGCTAACCTAACGATCAGCCGTGCCCTGCAATGCACACGCCCCCTAACACGTATCCGTACGCCAAACTCGACACTAGGCCTCAGCGAGAGCCTAACCCTAACCCCATCTCCAACCCTGACCCTGAACCCTAAACCTCACCCACAGCCTGAACCCTGAGGCCTACACTAACGATAAGCCGCGCCCTGCAACGAAAACGCCCGTTAACACATATCCGTACCCCAATCGCGACCCTAGGCCTCACCGGGAGCCTAACCCTAAACCGAAGTCCAACCCTTACCCTCAACACTATGCCTCACCTGCAGCCGGAACCCAGAGGCCCACCCTAACGATAAGCCGCGCCATGCAACGCGCACGCCTCCTAACACGTATCCGTACCCCAATCTCCACCATAGGCCTCACCGGGAGACTAAACCTAACCCTAGATCCAACCCTGACCCTGAACCTTAAGCCTCACCCGCAGCCTGAACCCTGAGGCCTACCCTAACGATAAGCCGCTCCCTGCAACTCAAACGCCCCCTAACACGTATCCGTACCACAATCTGTACCCTAGGCCTCACCGGGAGCCTTAAACTCACCCTAGCTCCAACCCAGACCATGACCCCTAAGCCTCACCCGAAGCCTGAACCCTGAGGCCTACCCTAACGATAAGCAGCACCCTGCAATGCACATGCCCCCTAACACGTATCCGTTCAACAATCTCGACCCTGGCCTCACCAGAAGCCTAACCCTAACCCTAGCTCCAACCCTGACCATGAACACTAAGCCTTACCCTCAGCCTGAACCCTGAGGGCTACCCTAACGATCAGCCGTGCAATGCAATGCACACGCCCCCTAACACGTATCCGTACTCCAAACTCGACCCTAGGCCTCAGCGAGAGCCTAACCCTAACCCTAGCTCCAACCCTGACCCTGAACCCTAAGCCTCACCCACAGCCTGATCCCTGAGGCCTACGCTAACGATAAGCTGCGCCCTGCTACGAAAACGCCCGTTAACACATATCCATACCCCAATCGCGACCCTAGGCCTCAACGGGTGCCTAACCCTAACCCAAAGTCAAACCCTTACCCTGAACCCTATGCCTCACCCGCAGCCGGATCCCAGAGGCCCACCCTAATGAGAAGCCGCGCCATACAACGCACACGCCCCCTAACACTTATCCGTTCCCCAATCTCCACCGAAGGCCTCACCGGGAGACTAAACCTAACCCTAGATCCAACCCTGACCCTGAACCTTAATGCTAACCCGCAGCCTGAACCCTGAGGCCTACCCTAACGATAAGCCACTCCCTGAAACGCAAACGTCCCCTAACACGTATCCGTACCACAATATTTACCCTAGGCCTCACCGGGAGCCTAAACATAACCCTAGCTCCAACCCGGACCATGACCCCTAAGCCTCACCCGCAACCTGAACCCTGAGGCCAACCCTAAAGATCAGCCGTGCCCTGCAATGCACACACCCCCTAACACGTATCGGTACCACAATCTCGACCCTAGGCATCACCAGGAGCCTAACCCTAACCCTAGCTCCAGCCTTGACCATGAACCCTACGCCTCAACCGCAGCCTGAACCCTGAGGCCTACCCTAACGATCAGCAGCGCCCTTCAATGCACATGCCGCCTAACACGTATCCGTACCACAATGTCGACCCTGGCCTCACCAGGAGCCTACCCCTAACCCTGGCTCCAACCGTGACCATGTACTCTAAGCCTCACCCGCCGCCTGAACCCTGAGGGCTACCCTAACGATCAGTCGTGCCCTGCAACGCACACGCCCCCTAACACGTATCCATACTCCAAACTCGACCCTAGGCCTAAGAGAGAGCATAAACCTAACCCTGGCTCCACTCCTGACCCTAAACCCTAAGCCTCACACACAGCCTGAATCCTGAGGCCTACCGTAACGATAAGCTGCGCCCTGCAACGAAAAACCCCCTAACACATATCCGTACCCCAATCGCGACCCTAGGCCACACCGGAAGCCTAACCCTAACCCTAAGTCCAACCCTGACCCTGAACCCTAAGCCTCACCCGCCGCCTGACACTGAGGCCTACCCTAACACTAAGCCGTGCCCCAGAACGCACATGCCCCCTAACACGTGTCCATACCCCAATCTCCACCATAGGCTTCACCGCGAGATGAAACCTAACCCTAGGTCCAACCCTGACACTGAACACTAAGCCTCACCCGCAGCCTGAACCCTGATGTCTACCCTAACGATAAACCGCGCCCTGAAACGCACACGTGCCCTAACATGTACCCGTACCACAATCCCGACCACAGGCCTCACCGGGAGACTAACCATAACCCTAGCTCCAACCCTGACCATGACCCCTAATCCTCACCCGCAGCCTGAACCCTGAGGCCTACCCTAACAATAAGCCGCGCCTAGAAACGCACATGCCCCCTAACAAGTATCAGTACCCCAATCTCCAACGAAGGCCTCACCGGGAGACTAAACCTAACCCTAGCTCCAACCCTGACCCTGAAACCTAAGCCTCAACCACAGCATGATCCCTGAGGCCTACCCTAACGATAAGCCGGGCCCTGAGACGCACCAACCCCTAACACGTATCCGTACCACAATCTCCATCCCAGGCCTCACCGGGAGCCTAACCCTAACCCTAGCTCCAACCCTGACCTTGACCCCTAAGCCTCACGCGCAGCCTGAACCCTGAGGCCTACCCTAACGATCAGCAGCGCCCTGCAATGCACATGCCCCCTAACACGTATCCATACCACAATCCCGACCCTGGCCTCACCAGGAGCCTAACCCTAACCCTAGCTCCAACCCTGACCATGAAACCTAAGCCTCACCCGCAGCCTGAACCCTGAGGGCTAACCTAACGATCAGCTGTGCCCTGCAATGCACACGCCCCCTAACACGTACCCGTATGCCAAACTTGACCCTAGGCCTCAGCGAGAGCCTAACCCTAACCCCAGCTCCAACCCTGACCCTGAACCCTAAGCCTCACCCACAGCCTGAACCCTGAGGACTACACTAACGATAAGCCGTGTCCTGAAACGAAAATGCCCGTTAACACATATCTGTACCCCAATCGCGACCCTAGGCCTCACCGGGAGCCTAACCCTAAACCGAAGTCCAACCCTTACCCTGAACACTATGCCTCACCTGCAGCCGGAACCCAGACGCCCACCCTAACGATAAGCCGCGCCATGCAACGCACACGCCCCCTAACACGTATCCGTACCCCAATCTCCACCATAGGCCTCACCGGGAGACTAAACCTAACCCTAGATCCAACCCTGACCCTGAACCTTAAGCCTCAACCCCAGCCTGAACCCTGAGGCCTTCCCTAACGATAATCCGCTCCCTGCAACGCAAACGCCCCCTAACACGTATCCGTACCACAATCTCTACCCTAGGCCTCACCGGGAGCCTAACCCTAACCCTAGCTCCAACCCAGACCATGACCCCTAAGCCTCACCCGAAGCCTGAACCCTGAGGCCTACCCTAACGATCAGCAGCGCCCTGCAATGCACATGCCCCCTAACACGTATCCGTTCAACAATCTCGACCCTGGCCTCACCAGGAGCCTAACCCTAACCCTTGTTCCAACCCTGACCATGAACACTAAGCCTTACCCTCAGCCTGAACCCTGAGGGCTACCCTAACGATCAGCCGTGCAATGCAATGCACACGCCCCCTAACAAGTATCCGTACTCCAAAGTCGACCCTAGGCCTCAGCGAGAGCCTAACCCTAACCCTAGCTCCAACCCTGACCCTGAACCCTAAGCCTCACCCACAGCCTGAACCCTGAGGCCTACGCTAACGATAAGCCGCGCCCTGCAACGAAAACGCCCGTTAACACATATCCGTACCCCAATCGCGACCCTAGGCCTCACTGGATGCCTAACCCTAACCCGAAGTCCAACCCTTACCCTGAACCCTATGCCTCACCCGCAGCCGGATCCCAGAGGCCCACCCTAACGATAAGCCGCGCCATGCAACGCACACGCCCCCTAACACTTATCCGTACCCCAATCTCCACCAAAGGCCTCACCGGGAGACTAAACCTAACCATAGATCCAACCCTGACCCTGAACCTTAATCCTCTCCCACAGCCTGAACCCTGAGGCCTACCCTAACGATAAGCCGCTCCCTGCAACTCAAACGTCCCCTAACACGTATCCATACCACAATATTTACCCTAGGCCTCACCGGGAGCACAAACCTAACACTAGCTCCAACGCGGACCATGACCCCTAAGCCTCACCCGCAGCCTGAACCCTGAGGCCTACCCTAACGATCAGCAGCGCCCTGCAATGCACAGGCCGCCTAACACGTATCCGTTACACAATCTCGACCCTGGCCTCACCAGGAGCCTACCCCTAACCCTAGCTCCAACCCTGACCATGTACTCTAAGCCTCACCCGCCGCCTGAACCCTGAGGGCTACCCTAACGATCAGTCGTGCCCTGCAATGCACACGCGCCCTAACACGTATCCGTACTCCAAACTAGACCCTAGGCCTAAGAGAGAGCATAAACATAACCCTAGCTCCACTCCTGACCCTGAACCCTAAGCCTCACACACAGCATGAACCCTGAGGCCTACCCTATCGATAAGCTGCGCCCTGCAACGAAAAACCCCCAAACACATATCCATACCCCAATCGCGACCCTAGGCCACTCCGGAAGCCTAACCCTAACCCTAAGTCCAACCCTGACCCTGAAACCTAAGCCTCACCCGCAGCCTGACACTGAGGCCCACCCTAACGCTAAGCCGTGCCCCGCAACGCACATGCCCCCTAACACGTGTCCGTACCCCAATCTCCACCATAGGCCTCACCGCGAGACGAAACCTAACCCTATGTCCAACCCTGACACTGAACACTAAGCCTCACCCGCAGCCTGAACCCTGATGCCTACCCTAACGATAAACCGCGCCCTGAAACGCACACGTGCCCTAACATGTACCCGTACCACAATCCCGACCATAGGCCTCACCGGGAGACTAACCATAACCCTAGCTCCAACCCTGACCATGACACCTAAGCCTCACCCGAAGCCTGGACCCTGAGGCCTACCCTGACGATCAGCAGCGCCCTGCAATGCACATGCCCCCTAACACGTATCCGTTCCACAATCTCGACCCTGGCCTCACCAGGAGCCTGACCCTAACCCTAGCTCCAACCCTGACAATGAACACTAAGCCTTACCCTCAGCCTGAACCCTGAGGTCTACCCTAACGATCAGCCGTGCAATGCAATGCACACGCCCCCTACCACGTATCGGTACTCCAAACTCGACCCTAGGCCTCAGCGAGAGCCTAACCCTAACCCTAGCTCCAACCCTGACCCTGAAACCTAAGCCTCACCCACAGCCTGAACCCTGAGGCCTACGCTAACGATAAGCCGTGCCCTGCAACGAAAATGCCCGTTAACACATATCCGTACCCCAATCGCGACCCTAGGCCTCACCGGGTGCCTAACCCTAACCCGAAGTCCAACCCTTACCCTGAACCCTATGCCTCACCCGCAGCCGGATCCCAGAGGCCCACCCTAACGATAAGCCGCGCCATGCAACGCGCACGCCCCCTAACACGTATCCGTACCCCAATCTCCACCATAGGCCTCACCGGGAGACTACACCTAACCCTAGATCCAACCCTGACCCTGAACCTTAAGCCTCACCCGCAGCCTGAACCCTGAGGCCTACCCTAACGATAAGCCGCTCCCTGCAACGCAAACGCCCCCTAACACGTATCCGTACCACAATCTGTACCCTAGGCCTCACCGGGAGCCTTAAACTCACCCTAGCTCCAACCCAGACCATGACCCCTAAGCCTCACCCGAAGCCTGAACCCTGAGGCCTACCCTAACGATAAGCAGCACCCTGCAATGCACATGCCCCCTAACACGTATCCGTTCAACAATCTCGACCCTGGCCTCACCAGGAGCCTAACCCTAACCCTAGCTCCAACCCTGACCATGAACACTAAGCCTTACCCTCAGCCTGAACCCTGAGGGCTACCCTAACGATCAGCCGTGCAATGCAATGCACACGCCCCCTAACACGTATCCGTACTCCAAACTCGACCCTAGGCCTCAGCGAGAGCCTAACCCTAACCCTAGCTCCAACCCTGACCCTGAACCCTAAGCCTCACCCACAGCCTGATCCCTGAGGCCTACGCTAACGATAAGCTGCGCCCTGCTACGAAAACGCCCGTTAACACATATCCATACCCCAATCGCGACCCTAGGCCTCAACGGGTGCCTAACCCTAACCCAAAGTCAAACCCTTACCCTGAACCCTATGCCTCACCCGCAGCCGGATCCCAGAGGCCCACCCTAATGAGAAGCTGCGCCATACAACGCACACGCCCCCTAACACTTATCCGTTCCCCAATCTCCACCGAAGGCCTCACCGGGAGACTAAACCTAACCCTAGATCCAACCCTGACCCTGAACCTTAATGCTAACCCGCAGCCTGAACCCTGAGGCCTACCCTAACGATAAGCCACTCCCTGAAACGCAAACGTCCCCTAACACGTATCCGTACCACAATATTTACCCTAGGCCTCACCGGGAGCCTAAACATAACCCTAGCTCCAACCCGGACCATGACCCCTAAGCCTCACCCGCAACCTGAACCCTGAGGCCAACCCTAAAGATCAGCCGTGCCCTGCAATGCACACACCCCCTAACACGTATCGGTACCACAATCTCGACCCTAGGCATCACCAGGAGCCTAACCCTAACCCTAGCTCCAGCCTTGACCATGAACCCTACGCCTCAACCGCAGCCTGAACCCTGAGGCCTACCCTAAAGATCAGCAGCGCCCTTCAATGCACATGCCGCCTAACACGTATCCGTACCACAATCTCGACCCTGGCCTCACCAGGAGCCTACCCCTAACCCTGGCTCCAACCGTGACCATGTACTCTAAGCCTCACCCGCCGCCTGAACCCTGAGGGCTACCCTAACGATCAGTCGTGCCCTGCAACGCACACGCCCCCTAACACGTATCCATACTCCAAACTCGACCCTAGGCCTAAGAGAGAGCATAAACCTAACCCTGGCTCCACTCCTGACCCTAAACCCTAAGCCTCACACACAGCCTGAATCCTGAGGCCTACCGTAACGATAAGCTGCGCCCTGCAACGAAAAACCCCCTAACACATATCCGTACCCCAATCGCGACCCTAGGCCACACCGGAAGCCTAACCCTAACCCTAAGTCCAACCCTGACCCTGAACCCTAAGCCTCACCCACAGCCTGACACTGAGGCCTACCCTAACACTAAGCCGTGCCCCGGAACGCACATGCCCCCTAACACGTGTCCATACCCCAATCTCCACCATAGGCTTCACCGCGAGATGAAACCTAACCCTAGGTCCAACCCTGACACTGAACACTAAGCCTCACCCGCAGCCTGAACCCTGATATCTACCCTAACGATAAACCGCGCCCTGAAACGCACACGTGCCCTAACATGTACCCGTACCACAATCCCGACCATAGGCCTCACCGGGAGACTAACCATAACCCTAGCTCCAACCCTGACCATGACCCCTAATCCTCACCCGCAGCCTGAACCCTGAGGCCTACCCTAACAATAAGCCGCGCCTAGAAACGCACATGCCCCCTAACAAGTATCAGTACCCCAATCTCCACCGAAGGCCTCACCGGGAGACTAAACCTAACCCTAGCTCCAACCCTGACCCTGAAACCTAAGCCTCAACCACAGCATGATCCCTGAGGCCTACCCTAACGATAAGCCGGGCCCTGAAACGCACCAACCCCTAACACGTATCCGTACCACAATCTCCATCCCAGGCCTCACCGGGAGCCTAACCCTAACCCTAGCTCCAACCCTGACCTTGACCCCTAAGCCTCACGCGCAGCCTGAACCCTGAGGCCTACCCTAACGATCAGCAGCGCCCTGCAATGCACATGCCCCCTAACACGTATCCATACCACAATCCCGACCCTGGCCTCACCAGGAGCCTAACCCTAACCCTAGCTCCAACCCTGACCATGAAACCTAAGCCTCACCCGCAGCCTGAACCCTGAGGGCTAACCTAACGATCAGCTGTGCCCTGCAATGCACACGCCCCCTAACACGTACCCGTACGCCAAACTTGACCCTAGGCCTCAGCGAGAGCCTAACCCTAACCCCAGCTCCAACCCTGACCCTGAACCCTAAGACTCACCCACAGCCTGAACCCTGAGGACTACACTAATGATAAGCCGTGTCCTGAAACGAAAATGCCCGTTAACACATATCTGTACCCCAATCGCGACCCTAGGCCTCACCGGGAGCCTAACCCTAAACCGAAGTCCAACCCTTACCCTGAACACTATGCCTCACCTGCAGCCGGAACCCAGACGCCCACCCTAACGATAAGCCGCGCCATGCAACGCACACGCCCCCTAACACGTATCCGTACCCCAATCTCCACCATAGGCCTCACCGGGAGACTAAACCTAACCCTAGATCCAACCCTGACCCTGAACCTTAAGCCTCAACCCCAGCCTGAACCCTGAGGCCTTCCCTAACGATAATCCGCTCCCTGCAACGCAAACGCCCCCTAACACGTATCCGTACCACAATCTCTACCCTAGGCCTCACCGGGAGCTTAACCCTAACCCTAGCTCCAACCCAGACCACGACCCCTAAGCCTCACCCGAAGCCTGAACCCTGAGGCCTACCCTAACGATCAGCAGCGCCCTGCAATGCACATGCCCCCTAACACGTATCCGTTCAACAATCTCGACCCTGGCCTCACCAGGAGCCTAACCCTAACCCTTGTTCCAACCCTGACCATGAACACTAAGCCTTACCCTCAGCCTGAACCCTGAGGGCTACCCTAACGATCAGCCGTGCAATGCAATGCACACGCCCCCTAACAAGTATCCGTACTCCAAAGTCGACCCTAGGCCTCAGCGAGAGCCTAACCCTAACCCTAGCTCCAACCCTGACCCTGAACCCTAAGCCTCACCCACAGCCTGAACCCTGAGGCCTACGCTAACGATAAGCCGCGCCCTGCAACGAAAACGCCCGTTAACACATATCCGTACCCCAATCGCGACCCTAGGCCTCACTGGATGCCTAACCCTAACCCGAAGTCCAACCCTTACCCTGAACCCTATGCCTCACCCGCAGCCGGATCCCAGAGGCCCACCCTAACGATAAGCCGCGCCATGCAACGCACACGCCCCCTAACACTTATCCGTACCCCAATCTCCACCAAAGGCCTCACCGGGAGACTAAACCTAACCCTAGATCCAACCCTGACCCTGAACCTTAATCCTCTCCCACAGCCTGAACCCTGAGGCCTACCCTAACGATAAGCCGCTCCCTGCAACTCAAACGTCCCCTAACACGTATCCGTACCACAATATTTACCCTAGGCCTCACCGGGAGCACAAACCTAACACTAGCTCCAACGCGGACCATGACCCCTAAGCCTCACCCGCAGCCTGAACCCTGAGGCCTACCCTAACGATCAGCAGCGCCCTGCAATGCACAGGCCGCCTAACACGTATCCGTACCACAATCTCGACCCTAGCCTCACCAGGAGCCTACCCCTAACCCTAGCTCCAACCCTGACCATGTACTCTAAGCCTCACCCGCCGCCTGAACCCTGAGGGCTACCCTAACGATCAGTCGTGCCCTGCAATGCACACGCGCCCTAACACGTATCCGTACTCCAAACTAGACCCTAGGCCTAAGAGAGAGCATAAACCTAACCCTAGCTCCACTCCTGACCCTGAACCCTAAGCCTCACACACAGCATGAACCCTGAGGCCTACCCTATCGATAAGCTGCGCCCTGCAACGAAAAACCCCCAAACACATATCCATACCCCAATCGCGACCCTAGGCCACTCCGGAAGCCTAACCCTAACCCTAAGTCCAACCCTGACCCTGAAACCTAAGCCTCACCCGCAGCCTGACACTGAGGCCCACCCTAACGCTAAGCCGTGCCCCGCAACGCACATGCCCCCTAACACGTGTCCGTACCCCAATCTCCACCATAGGCCTCACCGCGAGACGAAACCTAACGCTATGTCCAACCCTGACACTGAACACTAAGCCTCACCCGCAGCCTGAACCCTGATGCCTACCCTAACGATAAACCGCGCCCTGAAACGCACACGTGCCCTAACATGTACCCGTACCACAATCCCGACCATAGGCCTCACCGGGAGACTAACCATAACCCTAGCTCCAACCCTGACCATGACACCTAAGCCTCACCCGAAGCCTGAACCCTGAGGCCTACCCTGACGATCAGCAGCGCCCTGCAATGCACATGCCCCCTAACACGTATCCGTTCCACAATCTCGACCCTGGCCTCACCAGGAGCCTAACCCTAACCCTAGCTCCAACCCTGACAATGAACACTAAGCCTTACCCTCAGCCTGAACCCTGAGGTCTACCCTAACGATCAGCCGTGCAATGCAATGCACACGCCCCCTACCACGTATCGGTACTCCAAACTCGACCCTAGGCCTCAGCGAGAGCCTAACCCTAAACCTAGCTCCAACCCTGACCCTGAACCCTAAGCCTCACCCACAGCCTGAACCCTGAGGCCTACGCTAACGATAAGCCGTGCCCTGCAACGAAAATGCCCGTTAACACATATCCGTACCCCAATCGCGACCCTAGGCCTCACCGGGTGCCTAACCCTAACCCGAAGTCCAACCCTTACCCTGAACCCTATGCCTCACCCGCAGCCGGATCCCAGAGGCCCACCCTAACGATAAGCCGCGCCATGCAACGCACACGCCCCCTAACATGTATCCGTACCCCAATCTTGACCCTAGGCCTAACCGGAATTCTAACCCTAACCCTAGCTCCATCCCTGACCCTGAACACAAAGCCTCACCCGCCGCCTGAACGCTGAGGACTACCCTAATGATAAGCCGCGCCCTGCAATGCACATGACCCCAAACACGTATCCGTACCCCAATCTCCACCCTAGGCCCCACCGGGAGCCTCACCCTAACCCTAGCTCCAACCCTGACCATGACCCCTAAGCCTCACCCGCACCCTGTACCCTGAGGCATACCCTAACGATCAGCCATGCCCTGCAATGCACACGCCCCCTAACATGTATCCGTAACCCAATCTCGACCGCAGGATTCAGCGAGAGCCTAACCCTAATCCTAGCTGCGACACTGACCCTGAACCCTAAGCCTCACCCGCAGCCGGAACCCTGAGGCCTACCCTAACGATAAGCCACGCCCTGCAAAGAAAACGCCCCCTAACACATATCCGTACCCGAATCGCGAACCTAGGCCTCACCGGGATCCTAACCCTAACCCTCAATCCAACCCTTACCCTGAAAACTAAGCCTCAGCCGCCCCCTGAACCCAGAGGCCTACCCTAACGATACGCCACGCCATGCAACGCACACGCCCCCTAACACGTATCCGTACCCCAATCTCGAACGTAGGCCTCAGCATGAGCGGAACCTTAACTCTAGCTCCAAACCTGGTCCTGAACCCTACGGCTCACTCGCAGCCTGAACCCTGAGGTCTACCCTAACAATAAGCCGTGCCCTGCCACGAAAACGACCCCTAACACATATCCATACCCCAATCTCGACCATATGCCTCACTGGGAGCATAAACCTAACCCTAAGTCCAACCCTTACCCTGAAACATAAGCTTCACCCGCATCCTGATCGGGACGCCTATCCTAAGGATAAGCCACGCCCTGCAATGCACAAGCCCCCTAACAGGTATCCGTACACGAATCTCTACCGAAGGCCTCATCGGGAGCCTAAACCTAACCCTAGCTCCAACCCTGACCCGGAACACTAAGCCTCGCCCGCAGCCTGAACCCTGAGGCCTACCCTAACCATAAGCCGCGCCCTGAAACCCACACGCCCCCTAACACGTATGCGTACCCCAATCTCCACCGTAGGCCGCACCGGGAGCCTAACCCTAACCCTACATCCAAACATTACAGTAAACCCTAAGCCTCACCCGCAGCCTGAACCTGAGGCCTAACCTAGTGATAAGCCGCACCCTGGAACGCACACGAACCCTAACACTTATCCCTACCGCAATCTCCACCATAGGCCTCACCGGGAGCCTAACCCTAACCCTAGCTCCAACCCAGACTCTGAACCCTAAACCTCACCCGCAGCCTGAACCCTGAGACCTACCCTAACCATAAGCCGCGCCCTGCAACGCACATGCCCCCTAACACGTATCTGTACACCAATCTCCACCGAAGGTCTCACAGGTAGACTAAACCTAACCCTCGCTCCAATCCTGACCCTGAACCCTAAGCCTCTCCCGCAGCCTGAACCATGAGGCCTACCCTTACGATCAGCCGTGCCCTTCAATGCACACACCCCCTAACACGTATCCGTAAACCAATGTCGACCCTAAGACTCAGCGAGAGCCTAACCCGAACTCTCGCTCCAACCCTGGCCCGGAACTCGAAGCCTTACTGACAGCCTGAACTGGGGCCTACCCTAACGATAAGACGTCCCCAGCAACGAAAACGCCCACTAACACATATCAGTACCCCAATCGCGACCCTAGGCCTCACTGGAAACCTAACCCTAACCCTAAGTCCAACAATTACCCTGAAAACTAAGCCTCACCGACAGGCTGAACCCTGAGGCCTACCATAACGCTAAGCCGCGCCCTGCAACGCACATGCCCCCTAACAAGTATCAGTACCCCAATCTCCACCGAAGGCCTCACCAGGAGACTAAACCTAACCCTAGCTCCAACCATGACCCTGAAACCTAAGCCTCAACCACAGCATGATCCCTGAGGCCTACCCTAAGGATAAGCCGGGCCCTGAAACGCAACAACCCCTAACGCGTATCCGTACCACAATCTCCACCCCAGGCCTCACCGGGAGCCTAACCCTAACCCTAGCTCCAACCCTGACCTTGACCCCTAAGCCTCACGCGCAGCCTGAACCCTGAGGCCTACCCTAACGATCAGCAGCGCCCTGCAATGCACATGCCCCCTAACACGTATCCATACCACAATCTCGACCCTGGCCTCACCAGGAGCCTAACCCTAACGCTAGCTCCAACCCTGACCATGAAACCTAAGCCTCACCCGCAGCCTGAACCCTGAGGGCTAACCTAACGATCAGCCGTGCCCTGCAATGCACACGCGCCCTAACACGTATCTGTATGCCAAACTCGACCCTAGGCCTCAACGAGAGCCTAACCCTAACCCCAGCTCCAACCCTGACCCTGAACACTAAGCCTCAACCAAAGCCTGAACCCTGAGGCCTACACTAACGATAAGCCGCGCCCTGCAACGAAAACGCCCGTTAACACATATCCGTACCCCAATCGCGACCCTAGGCCACACCGGAATCCTAACCCTAACCGTAAGTCCAACCCTGACCCTGAACCCTAAGCCTCACCCGCAGCCTGACACTAAGGCCTACCCTAACGCTAACCCGTGCCCCGCAACGCACATGCCCCCTAACACGTGTCCATACCCCAATCTCCACCATAGGCCTCACCGCGAGACGAAACCTAACCCTAGGTCCAACCCTGACACTGAACACTAAGGCTCACCCACAGCCTGAACCCTGATGCCTATCCTAACGATAAACCGCGCCCTGAAACGCACACGTGCCCTAACATGTACCCGTACCACAATCCCGACCATAGGCCTCACCGGGAGACTAACCATAACCCTAGCTCCAACCCTGACCATGAACACTAAGCCTCACCCGCAGCATGAATCCTGAGGCCTACCCTAAACATCAGGCACGCCCTGCAACCCACACGCACCCTAACACGTATCCGTACCCCAATCTCCACCATAGGCCTGACCGGGAGACTACACCTAACCCTAGATCCAACCCATACCCTAAACACTAAACCTCACCCGCAGCCTGAACCCTGAGGCCTACCCTAACAATAAGCCGCGCCCTGAAACGCACACGCCCCCTAACAAGAATCAGTACCCCAATCTCCACCGAAGGCCTCACCTGGAGACTACACCTAACCCTAGCTCCAACCCTGATCCTGAACCCTAAGCCTCATCCACAGCATGATCCCTGAGGCCTACCCTAAGGATAAGCCGGGCCCTGAAACGCACCAACCCCTAACACGTATCCGAACCACAATCTCCACCCCAGGCCTCACCGGGAGCCTAACCCTAACCCTAGCTCCAACCCTGAATTTGACCTCAACCCTCACGCGAAGCCTGAACCCTGAGGCCTACCATAACGATCAGCAGCGCCCTGCAATGCACATGCCCCCTAACACATATCCATACCACAATCTCGACCCTGGCCTCACCAGGAGCCTAACCCTAACCCTAGCTCCAACCCTGACCATGAAACCTAAGCCTCACCCGCAGCCTGAACTCTGAGGGCTAACTTAACAATCAGCCGTGGCCTGCAATGCACACACCCCCTAACACGTATCCGTATGACAAACTCGACCCTAGGCCTCAGCGACAGCCTAACCCTAACCCCAGCTCCAACCCTGACCGTGAACACTAAGCCTCACCCACAGCATGAACCCTGAGGCCTACGCTAACGATAAGCCGCGCCCTGCAAGGAAAACGCCCGTTAACACATATCCGTACCCCAATCGAGAACCTAGGCCTCACCGGGAGCCTAACCCTAACCCGAAGTCCAACCCTTACCCTGAACCCTATGCCTCACCTGCAGCCGGAACCCAGAGGCCCACCCTAACGATAAGCCGCGCCATGCAACGCACACGCCCCCTAACACGTATCCGTACCCCAATCTCCACCATAGGCCTCACCGGGAGACTAAACCTAACCCTAGATACAACCCTGACCCTGAACCTTAAGCCTCACCATCAGCCTGTATCCTGAGGCCTACCCTAACGATAAGCCGCTCCCTGCAACGCAAACGCCCCCTAACACGTATCCGTACCACAATCTCTACCCTAAGCCTCACCGGGAGCCTAACCCTAACCCTAGCTCCAACCCTGACCATGACCCCTAAGCCTCACCCGAAGCCTGAACCCTGAGGCCTACCCTAACGATCAGCAGCGCCCTGCAATGCACATTCCCCCTAACACGTATCCGTTCAACAATCTCGACCCTGGCCTCACCAGGAGCCTAACCCTAACCCTAGCTCCAACCCTGACCATGAACACTAAGTCTCACCCGCAGCCTGAACCCCGAGGGCTACCCTAATGCTCAGCCGTGCCCTGCAATGCACACGCTCCCTAACACGTATCCGTACTTGAAACTCGACCGTAGGCCTCAGAGAGAGACTAACCGTAACCCTAGCTACAATCCTGAACCTGAACCCTAAGCCTCACCCACAGCCTGAACCCTGAGGCCTACGCTAACGATAAGCCGCGCCCTGTAACGAAAACCCCCGTTAACACATATCCGTACCCCAATCGCGACCCTAGGCCTCACCGTGAGCCTAACCCTAACCCGAAGTCCAACCCTTAACCTGAACCCTATGCCTCACCCGCAGCCGGAACCCAGAGGCCCACCCTAACAATAAGCCGCGCCATGCAACCCACACGCCCCCTAACACGTATCCGTACCCCAATCTCCACCATAGGCTGCACCGGGAGCCTAACCCTAACCCTACATCCAAACATTACCCTGAACCCTAAGCCTCACCCGCAGCCTGAACCTGAGGCCTAACCTAGTGATAAACCGCACCCTGGAACGCACACGAACCCTAACCCTTATCCCTACCGCAATCTCCTCCATAGGCCTCACCGGGAGCCTAACCCTAACCCTAGCTCCAACCCAGACTCTGAACCCTAAACCTCACCCTCAGCCTGAACCCTGAGACCTACCCTAACCATAAGCCGCGCCATGCAAGCCACACGACCCTAACACTTATCCGTACCCCAATCTCCACCGAATGCCTCACCGGGAGACTAAACCTAACCCTAGATCCAACCCTGACCCTGAACTTTAATCCTCACCCGCAGCCTGAACCCTGAGGCCTACCGTAACGATAAGCCGCTCCCTGAAACGCAAACGTCCCCGAACACGTATCCGTAACACAATTTCTACCCTAGGCCTCACCGGGAGCCTAAACCTAACCCTAGCTCCAACCCAGACCATGACCCCTAAGCCTCACCCGCAGCCTGAACCCTGAGGCCTACCCTAAAGATCAGCCTTGCCCTGCAATGCACACGCCCCCTAACACGTATCCGTACCACAATCTCGACCCTAGGCATCACCAGGAACCTAACCCTAACCCTAGCTCCAGCCTTGACCATGAACCCTAAGCCTCAACCGCCGCCTGAACCCTGAGGCCTACCCTAACGATCAGCAGCGCCCTGCAATGCACACGCCCCCTAACACGTATCCGTACTCCAAACTCGACCCTAGGCCTAAGAGAGAGCATAAACCTAACCCTAGCTCCACTCCTGACCCTGAACCTTAAGCCTCACACACAGCCTGAACCCTGAGGCCTACCGTAACGATAAGCTGCGCCCTGCAATGAAAAACCCCCTAAAACATATTCGTACCCCAATCGCGACCCTAGGCCACACCGGAAGCGTAACCCTAACCATAACTCCAACCCTGACCATGAACCCAAAGCCTCACCCGCAGCCTGACACTGAGGCCTACCCTAACGCTAAGCCGTGCCCGGCAACGCACATGCCCCCTAATACGTGTCCGTACCCCAATCTCCAGCATAGGCCTCACCGCGAGACGAAACCTAACCCTAGGTCCAACCCTGACACTGAACACTAAGCCTCACCCGCAGCCTGAACCCTGATGCCTACCCTAACGATAAACCGCGCCCTGAAACGCACACGTGCCCTAACATGTACCCGTACCACAATCACGACCATAGGCCTCACCGGTAGACTAACCATAACCCTAGCTCCAACCCTGACCATGAACACTAAGCCTCACCCGCAGCATGAACCCTGAGGCCTACCCTAACCATCAGGCACGCCCTGCAACCCACACGCACCCTAACACGTATCCGTACCCCAATCTCCACCATAGGCCTCACCAGGAGACTACACCTAACCCTAGCTCCAACCCAGACCCTAAACCCTAAACCTCACCCGCAGCCTGAACCCTGAGGCCTACCCTAACAATAAGCCGCGCCCTGAAACGCACACGCCCCCTAACAGGTATCAGTACCCCAATCTCCACCGAAGGCCTCACCGGGAGACTAAACCTAACCCTAGCTCCAACACTGACCCAGAACCCTAAGCCTCAACCACAGCCTGATCCCTAAGGCCTATCCTAAGGATAAGCCGGGCCCTGAAACGCACCAACACCTAACACGTATCCGTACCACAATCTCCACCCCAGGCCTCACCGGGAGCCTAACACTAACCCTAGCTCCAACCCTGACATTGACCCCTAAGCCTCACGTGCAGCCTGAACCCGGATGCCTACCCTAACAATCAGCAGCGCCCTGCAATGCACATGCCCCCTAACACGTATCCGTTCCACAATCTCGGCCCTGGCCTCACCAGGAGCCTAACCCTAACCCTAGCTCCAACCCTGACCATGAACCCTAAGTCTCACCCGCAGCCTGAACCCTGAGGGCTAACATAACGATCAGCCGTGCCCTGCAATGCACACGTCCCCTAACACGTATCCGTACGCCAAACTCGACCCTAGGCCTCAGCGAGAGCCTAACCCTAACCCCAGCTCCAACCCTGACCCTGAACCCTAAGCCTCAACCACAGCCTGAACCCTGAGGCCTACCCTAACGATAAGCCGCGCCCTGCAACGAAAACGCCCGTTAACACATATCCGTACCCCAATCGCGACCCTAGGCCTCACCGGGAGCCTAATCCTAACCCGAAGTCCAACCCTTACCCTGAACACTATGCCTCACCTGCAGCCGGAACCCAGAGGCCCACCCTAACGATAAGCCGCTCCATGCAACGCAAACCCCCCCTAACATGTATCCGTACCACAATCTCTACCCTAGGCCTCACCGGGAGCCTAACCCTAACCCTAGCTCGAACCCTGACCATGACCCCTAAGCCTCACCCGAAGCCTGAACCCTGAGGCCTACCCTAACGATCAGCAGCGCCCTGCAATGCACATGCCCCCTAACACGTATCCGTTCAACAATATCGACCCTGGCCTCACCAGGAGCCTAACCCTAACCCTAGCTCCAACCCTGACCATGAACAATAAGCCTTACCATCAGCCTAAACCCTGAGGGCTACCCAAACGATCAGCCGTGCAATGCAATGCACACGCGCCCTAACATGTATCCGTACTCTAAACTCGACCCTAGGCCTCAGCGAGAGCCTAACCCTAACCCTAGCTCCAACCCTGACCTTGAACCCTAAGCCTCACCCACAGCCTGAACCCTGAGGCCTACGCTCACGATAAGCCGTGCCCTGCAACGTGAACGCCCGTTAACACATATCCGTACCCCAATCGCGACCCTAGGCCTCACCGGGTGCCTAACCCTAACCCGAAGTCCAACCCTTACCCTGAACCCTATGCCTCACCCGCAGCCGGATCCCAGAGGCCCACCCTAACGATAAGCCGCGCCATGCAACACACACGCCCCCTAACACTTATCCGTACCCCAATCTCCACCGAAGGCCTCACCGGGAGACTAAACCTAACCCTAGATCCAACCCTGACCCTGAACCTTAATGCTAACCCGCAGCCTGAACCCTGAGGCCTACCGTAATGATAAGCTGCGCCCTGCAACGAAAAAGCCCCCTAACACATATCCGTACCCCAATCGAGACCCTAGGCCACACCGGAAGCCTAACCCTAACCCTAAGTCCAACCCTGACCCTGAACCCTAAGCCTCACCCGCAGCCTGACACTAAGGCCTACCCTAACAATAAGCCGCGCACTGAAACGCACAGGCCCACTAACAGGTATCAGTACCCCAATCTCCACCGAAGGCCTCACCGGAAGACTAAACCTAACCCTAGCTCCAACACTGACCCAGAACCCTAAGCCTCAACCACAGCCTGATCCCTAAGGCCTATCCTAAGGATAAGCCGGGCCCGGAAACGCACCAACCCCTAACACGTATCCGTACCACAATCTCCACCCCAGGCCTCACCGGCAGCCTAACCCTAACCCTAGCTCCAACCCTGAACTTGACCCCTAAGCCTCACGCGCAGCCTGAACCCTGAGGCCTACCCTAACGATCAGCAGCGCCCTGCAATGCACATGCCCCCTAACACGTATCCATTCCACAATCTCGACCCTGGCCTCACCAGGAGCCTAACCCTAACGCTAGCTCCAACCCTGACCATGAAACCTAAGCCTCACCCACAGCCTGAACCCTGAGGGCTAACCTAACGATCAGCCGTGCCCTGCAATGCACACGCCCCCTAACACGTATCCGTAGGCCAAACTCGACGCTAGGCCTCAGCGAGAGCCTAACCCTAACCCCAGCTTCAACCCTGACCCTGAACCCTAAGCCTCACCCACAGCCTGAACCCTGAGGCCTACCCTAACGATAAGCCGCGCCCTGCAACGAAAACGCCCGTTAACACATATCCGTACCCCAATCGCGAACCTAGGCCTCACCGGGAGCCTAACCCTAACCCGAAGTCCAACCCTTACCCTGAACACTATGCCTCACCTGCAGCCGGAACCCAGAGGCCCACCCTAACGATAAGCCGCGCCATGCAACGCACACGCCCCCTAACACGTATCCGTACCCCAATCTCCACCATAGGCCTCACCGGGAGACTAAACCTAACCCTAGATCCAACCCTGACCCAAAACCTTAAGCCTCACCCGCAGCCTGAACCCTGAGGCCTACCCTAACAATAAGCCGCTCCCTGCAACGCAAACGCCCCCTAACACGTATCCGTACCACAATCTCGACCCTAGGCCTCACCGGGAGCCTAACCCTAACCCTAGCTCCAACCCTGACCATGACCCCTAAGCCTCACCCGAAGCCTGAACCCTGAGGACTACCCTAACGATCAGCCGTGCCCTGCAATGCACACGCCCCCTAACACGTATCCGTACCACAATCTCGACCCTAGGCATCACCAGGAGCCTATCCCTAACCCTAGCTCCAGCCTTGACCATGAACCCTAAGCCTCAACCGCAGCCTGAACCCTGAGGCCTACCCTAATGATCAGCAGCGCCCTGCAATGCACATGCCGCCTAACACGTATCCGTACCACAATCTCGACCCTGGCCTCACCAGGAGCCTACCCCTAGCCCTAGCTCCAACCCTGACCATGTTCTCTAAGCCTCACCCGCCGCCTGAACCCTGAGGGCTACCCTAACGATCAGCCGTGCCCTGCAATGCACACGCCCCCTAACACGTATCCGTACTCCAACCTCGACCCTAGGCCTCAGAGAGAGCATAACCCTAACCCTAGCTCCACTCCTGACCCTGAACCCTAAGCCTCACACACAGCCTGAACCCTGAGGCCTACCGTAACGATAAGCTGCGCCCTGCAACGAAAAAGCCCCCTAACACATATCCGTACACCAATCGCGACCCTAGGCCACACCGGCAGCCTAACCCTAACCCTAAGACCAACCCTGACCCTGAACCCTAAGTCTCACCCGCAGCCTGACACTAAGGCCTACCCTAACGCTAAGCCGTGCTCTGCAACGCATATGCCCCCAAACACGTGTCCGTACCCCAGTCTCCACCATAGGCCTCACCGCGAGACGAAACCTAACCCTAGGTCCAACCCTGACAGTGAACACTAAGCCTCACCCGCAGCCTGAACCCTGATGCCTACCCTAACGATAAACCGCGCCCTGAAACGCACATGTGCCCTAACATGTACCCGTACCACAATCCCGACCATGGGCCTCACCGGGAGACTAACCATAACCCTAGCTCCAACCCTGACCATGAACACTAAGCCTCACCCGCAGCATGAACCCTGAGGCCTAACCTAACCATCACGCACGCCCTGCAACCCACACGCACCCTAACACGTATCCGTACCCCAATCTCCACCATAGGCCTCACCGAGAGACTACACCTAACCCTAGCAACAACCCAGACCCTAAACACTAAACCTCACCCACAGCCTGAACCCTGAGGCCTACCCTAACAATAAGCCGTGCCCTGAAACGCACACGCCCCCTAACAAGTATCAGTACCCCAATTACCACCGAAGGCCTCACCGGGAGACTAAACCTAACCCTAGCTCCAACACTGACCCAGAACCCTAAGCCTCAACCACAGCCTGATCCCTAAGGCCTATCCTAAGGATAAGCCGGGACCTGAAATGCACCAACCCCTAACACGTATCCGTACCACAATCTCCACCCCAGGCCTCACCGGGAGCCTAACCCTAACCCTAGCTCCAACCCTGACCTTGACCCCGAAGCCTCATGCGCAGCCTGAACCCTGAGGCCTACCCTAACGATCAGCAGCGCCCCGCAATGCACATGCCCCCTAACACGTATCCATTCCACAATCTCGACCCTGGCCTCACCAGGAGCCTAACCCTAACCCTAGCTCCAACCCTGACCATGAAACCTAAGCCTCACCCGCAGCCTGAACCCTGAGGGCTAACCTAACGATCAGCCGTGCCCTGCAATGCACACGCCCCCTAACACGTATCCGTACGCCAAACACTACCCTAGGCCTCAGCGAGAGCCTAACCCTAACCCCAGCTCCAACCCTGACCCTGAACGCTAAGCCTCACCCACAGCCTGAACCCTGAGGCCTACGCTAACGATAAGCCGCTCCCTGCAACGAAAACGCCCGTTAACACATATCCGTACCCCAATCGCGACCCTAGGCCTCACCGGGAGCCTAACCCTAACCCGAAGTCCAACCCTTACGCTGAACCCTATGCCTCACCCGCAGCCGGATCCCAGAGGCCCACCCTAACGATAAGCCGCGCCATGCCACGCACACTCCCCCAAACACTTATCCTTACCCCAATCTCCACCGAAGGCCTCACCGGGAGACTAAACCTAACCCTAGATCCCAACTTAACCCTGAACCTTAATCCTCACCCGCAGCCTGAACCCTGAGGCCTACCCTAACGATAAGCCGCTCCCTGAAACGCAAACGTCCCCTAACACGTATCCGTACCACAATTTCTACCCTAGGCCTCACCGGGAGCCTAAACCTAACCCTAGCTCCAACCCGGACCATGACCCCTAAGCCTCACCCGCAGCCTGAACCCTGAGGCCTATCCTAAAGATCAGCCGTGCCCTGCAATGCACACGCCCCCTAACACGTATCCGTACCACAATCTCGACCCTAGGCATCACCAGGAGCCTAACCCTAACCCTAGCTCCAGCCTTTACCATGAACCCTAAGCCTCAACCGCAGCCTGAATCCTGAGGCCTACCCTAACGATCAGCAGCGCCCTGCAATGCACATGCCCCCTAACACGTATCCGTTCAACAATCTCGACCCTGGCCTCACCAGGAGCCTAACCCTAACCCTAGCTCCAACCCTGACCATGTACTCTAAACCTCACCCGCCGCCTGAACCCTGAGGGCTACCCTAACGATCAGTCGTGCCCTGCAATGAGCACGCCCCCTAACACGTATCCGTACTCCAAACTCGACCCTAGGCCTAAGAGAGAGCATAAACCTAACCCTAGCTCCACTCCTGACCCTGAACCCTAAGCCTCACACACAGCCTGAACCCTGAGGCCTACCGTAATGATAAGCTGCGCCCTGCAACGAAAAACCCCCTAACACATATTCGTACCCCAATCGCGACCCTAGGCAACACCGGAAGCGTAACCCTAACCCTAAGTCCAACCCTGACCCTGAATCCTAAGCCTCACCCGCAGCCTGACACTGAGTCCTACCCTATCGCTAAGCCGTGCCCGGCAACGCACATGCCCCCTAACACGTGTCTGTAACCCAATCTCCACCATAGGCCTCACCGAGAGACAAAATGTAACCCTAGGTCCAACCCTGACACTGAACACTAAGCCTCACCCACAGCCTGAACCCTGATGCCTACCCTAACGATAAACCGCGCCCTGAAACGCACACGTGCCCTAACATGTACCCGTACCACAATCACGACCATAGGCCTCACCGGGCGACTAACCATAACCCTAGCTCCAACCCTGAACATGAACACTAAGCCTCACCCGCAGCATGAACCCTGAGGCCTACCCTAACCATCACGCACGCCCTGCAACCCACACGCACCCTAACAAGTATCCGTACCCCAATCTCCACCATATTCCTCACCGGGAGACTACACCTAACCCTAGCTCCAACCCAGACCCAGAACCCTAAACCTCACCCGCAGCCTGAACCCTGAGGCCTACCCTAACAATAAGCCGCGCCCTGAAACGCACACGCCCCCTAACAAGTATCAGTACCCCAATCTCCACCGAAGGCCTCACCGGGAGACTAAACCTAACCCTAGCTCCAACACTGACCCAGAACCCTAAGCCTCAACCACAGCCTGATCCCTAAGGCCTATCCTAAGGATAAGCCGGGCCCTGAAACGCACCAACACCTAACACGTATCCGTACCACAATCTCCACCACAGGCCTCACCAGGAGCCTAACACTAACCCTAGCTCCAAACCTGACATTGACAACTAAGCCTCACGTGCAGCCTGAACCCGGAGGCCTACCCTAATGATCAGCAGCGCCCTGCAATGCACATGACCACTAACACGTATCCGTTCCACAATCTCGGCCCTGGCCTCACCAGGAGCCTAACCCTAACCCTAGCTCCAACCCTGACCATGAACCCTAAGTCTCACCCGCAGCCTGAACCTCGAGGGCTACCCTAACGCTCAGCCGTGCCCTGAAATGCACACGCTCCCTAACACGTATCCGTACTCCAAACTCGACCCTACGCCTCAGCGAGAGACTAACCGTAACCCTAGCTCCAATCCTGACCCTGAACACTTAGCCTCACCCATAGCCTGAACCCTGAGGCCTACGCTAACGATAAGCCGCGCCCTGCAACGAAAACCCCCGTTAACACATATCCGTAGCCCAATCGCGACCGTAGGCCTCACCGGGAGCCTAACCCTAACCCGAAGTCCAACCCTTACCCTGAACACTATGCCTCACCGGCAGCCGGAACACAGAGGCCCACCCTAACGATAAGCCGCGCCATGAAACGCACACGCCCCCTAACACGTATCCGTACCCCAATCTCCACCATAGTCATCACCGGGAGACTAAACCTAACCCTAGATCCAACCCTGAACCTGAACCTTAAGCCTCACCCGCAGCCTGAACCCTGAGGCCTACCCTAACGATAAGCCGCTCCCTGCAACGCAAACGCCCCCAAACATGTATCCGTACCACAATCTATACCCTAGGCCTCACCGTGAGCCTAACCCTAACCCTAGCTCCAACCCTGACCATGACCCCTAAGCCTCACACGAAGCCTGAACCCTGAGGCCTACCCTAACGATCCGCAGCGCCCTGCAATGCACATGCCCCCTAACACGTATGCGTTCAACAATCTCGACTCTGGCCTCACCAGGAGCCTAACCCTAACCCTAGCTCCAACCCTGACCATGAACACTAAGCCTTACCCACAGCCTGAACCGTGAGGGCTACCCTAACGATCAGCCGTGCAATGCAATGAACACGCCCCCTAACATGTATCCGTACTCCAAACTCGACCCTAGGACTCAGCGAGAGCCTAACCCTAACCCTAGCTCCAACCCTGACCCTGAACCGTAAGCCTCAACCACAGCCTGAACCCTGAGGCCTACGCTAACGATAAGCCGTGCCCTGCAACGTAAACGCCCGTTAACACATATCCGTACCCCAATCGCGACCCTAGGCCTCACCGGGTGCCTAACCCTAACCCAAAGTCCAAACCTTACCCTGAGCCCTATGCCTCACCCGCAGCCGGATCCCAGAGGCCCACCCTAACGATAAGCCGCGCCATGCAATGCACACGCCCCCTAACACTTATCCGTACCCCAATCTCCACCGAAGGCCTCACCGGGTGACTAAACCTAACCCTAGATCCAAACCTAACCCTGAAACTTAATCCTCACCCGCAGCCTGAACCCTGAGGCCTACCCTAACGATAAGCCGCTCCCTGAAACGCAAAAGTCCCCTAACATGTATCCGTACCACAATTTCTACCCTAGGCCTCACCGGGAGCCTAAACCTAACCTGAGCTCCAACCCGGACCATGACCCCTAAGCCTCACCTGCAGCCTGAACCCTGAGGCCTACCCTAAAGATCAGCCGTGCCCTGCAATGCACACGCCCCATAACACGTATCCGTACCACAATCTCGACCCTAGGCATCACCAGGAGCCTAACCCTAACCCTAGCTCCAGCCTTGACCATGAACCCTAAGCCTCAACCGCAGCCTGAACCCTGAGGCCTAAACTAACGATCAGCAGCGCCCTGCAATGCACATGCCGCCTAACACGTATCCGTACCACAATCTCGACCCTGGCCTCACCAGGAGCCTTCCCCTAACCCTAGCTCCAACCCTGACCATGTATTCTAAGCCTCACCCGCCGCCTGAACCCTGAGGGCTACCCTAACGATCAGCCGTGCCCTGCAATGCACACGCCCCCTAACACGTATCCGTACTCCAAACTCGACCCTAGGACTCAGAGAGAGCGTAACCCTAACCCTAGCTCCACTCCTGACCCTGAACCCTAAGCCTCACACACAGCCTGAACCCTGAGGCCTACCGTAACGATAAGCTGCGCCCTGCAACGAAAAAGACCCCAAACACATATCCGTACCCCAATCGCGACCCTAGGCCACACCGGAAGCCTAACCCTAATCCTAAGTCCATCCCTGACCCTGAACCCTAAGCCTCACCCGCAGCCTGACACTAAGGCCTACCCTAATGCTAAGCCGTGCCCCGCAACGCATATGCCCCCAAACACGTGTCCGTACCCCAGTCTCCACCATAGGCCTCACCGCGAGACGAAACCTAACCCTAGGTCCAACCCTGACACTGAACACTAAGCCTCACCCGCAGCCTGAACCCTGATGCCTACCCTAACGATAAACCGCGCCCTGAAACGCACACGCGCCCTAACACGTACCCGTACCACAATCCCGACCATAGGCCTCACCGTGAGACTAACCATAACCATAGCTCCAACCCTGACCATGAACACTAAGCCTCACCCGCAGCATGAACCCTGAGGCCTACCCTAACCATCAGGAACGCCCTGCAATGCACACACACCCTAACACGTATCCGTACCCCAATCTCCACCATAGGCCTCACTGGGATACTAAACCTAACCCTAGATCCAACCCTGACCCTGAACCTTAAGCCTCACCCGCAGCCTGAACCCTGAGGCCTACCCTAACGATAAGCCGCTCCCTGAAACGCTAACGTCCCCTAACACATATCCGTACCACAATTTCTACCCTAGGCCTCACCGGGAGACTACACTTAACCCTAGCTCCAACCCAGACCCTAAACACTAAACCTCACCCGCAGCCTGAACCCTGAGGCCTACCCTAACAATAAGCCGCGCCCTGAAACGCACACGCCCCCTAACAAGTATCAGTACCCCAATCTCCACCGAAGGCCTCACCGGGAGACTACACCTAACCCTAGCTCCAACCATGACCCTGAACCCTAAGCCTCATCCGCAGCATGATCCCTGAGGCCTACCCTAAGCATAAGCCGGGCCCTGAAACGCACCAACCCCTAACACGTATCCGTACCACAATCTCCACCCCAGGCCTGACCGGGAACCTAACCCTAACCCTAGCTCCAACCCTGAATTTGACCTCTAAGCCTCACGCGCAGCCTGAACCCTGAGGCCTACCCTAACGATCAGCAGCGCCCTGCAATGCACATGCCCCCTAACACGTATCCATACCACAATCTCGACCCTGACCTCACCAGGAGCCTAACCCTAACCCTAGCTCCAACCGTGACCATGAAACCTAAGCCTCACCCGCAGCCTGAACTCTGAGGGCTAACCTAACGATCAGCCGTGGCCTGCAATGCACACGCCCCCTAACACGTATCCGTACGCCAAACTCGACCGTAGGCCTCAGCGAGAGCCTAACCCTAACCCTAGCTCCAACCCTGACCATGAACCCTAAGTCTCACCCGCAGCCTGAACCCCGATATCTACCCTAACCCTCAGCCGTGCCCTGCAATGCACACGATCCCTAACACGTATCCGTACTCCAAACTCGACCCTAGGCCTCAGCGAGAGACTAACCGTAACCCTAGCTCCAATCCTGACCCTGAACCCTAAGCCTCACCCACAGCCTGAACCCTGAGGCGTACGCTAACGACAAGCCGCGCCCTGCAACGAAAACCCCCGTTAACACATATCCGTACAACAATCGCGACCCTAGACCTCACCGGGAGCCTAAACCTAACCCGACGTCCAACCCTTAACCTGAACCCTAAGCCTCACCCGCAGCCTGAACCTGAGGCCTAACCTAGTGATAAGCCGCACCCTGGAACGCACACGAACCCTAAACCTTATCCCTACCGCAATCTCCTCCATGTGCCTCACCGGGAGCCTAACCCTAACCCTAGCTCCAACCCTGACCCTCTACCTTAATCCTCACCCGCAGCCTGAACCCTGAGGCCTACTCTAACGATAAGCCGCGCCCTGAAACGCAAACGTCCCCTAACACGTATCCGTACCACAATTTCTACCCTAGGCCTCACCGGGAGCCTAACCCTAACCCGAAGTCCAACCCTTACCCTGAACCCTATGCCTCACCCGCAGCCGGAACCCAGAGGCCCACCCTAACGATAAGCCGCGCCATGCAACGCACACGCCCCCTAACACGTATCCGTACCCCAATCTCCACCATAGGCCACACCGGGAGACTAAACTTAACCCTAAATCGAACCCTGACCCTGAACCTTAAACCTCACCCGCAGCCTGAACCCTGAGGCCTACCCTAACGATCAGCAGCGCCCTGCAATGCACATGCCCCCTAACACGTATCCGTTCAACAATCTCGACCCTGGCCTCACCAGGAGCCTAACCCTAACCCTAGCTCCAACCCTGACCATGAACACTAAGCCTCACCCGCAGCCTGAACCCTGAGGGCTACCCTAACGATCAGCCGTGCAATGCAATGCACACGCCCCCTAACATGTATCCGTACTCCAAACTCGACCCTAGGCCTCAGCGAGAGCCTAACCCTAACCCTATCTCATATGCCCCCAAACACGTGTCCGTACCCCAATCTCCACCATAGGCCTCACCGCGAGATGAAACCTAACCCTAGGTCCAACCCTGACACTGAACACTAAGCCTCACCCGCAGCCTGAACCCTGATGCCTACCCTAACGATAAACGGCGCCCTGAAACGCACACGTGCCCTAACATGTACCCGTACCACAATCCCGACCATAGGCCTCACCGGGAGACTAACCATAACCCTAGCTCCAACCCTGACCATGAACACTAAGCCTCACCCGCAGCATGAACCCTGAGGCCTACACTAACCATCTGGCACGCCCTGCAACCCACACGCACCCTAACACGTATCCGTACCCTAATCTCCACCATAGGCCTCACCGAGAGACTACACCTAACCCTAGCAACAACCCAGACCCTAAACCCTAAACCTCACCCGCAGCCTGAACCCTGAGGCCTACCCTAACAATAAGCCGCGCCCTGAAACGCACTCGCCCCCTAACAAGTATCAGTACCCCAATCTCCACCGAAGGCCTCACCGGGAGACTAAACCTAACCCTAGCTCCAACCCTGACCCTGAACCCTAAGCCTCAACCACAGCCTGATCCCTAAGGCCTATCCTAAGAATAAGCCGGGCCCTGAAACGCACCAACCCCTAACAAGTATCCGTACCACAATCTCCACCCCAGGCCTCACCGGGAGCCTAACCCTAACCCTAGCTCCAACCCTGACCTTGACCCCTAAGCCGCACGCGCAGCCTGAACTCTGAGGCCTACCCTAACGATCAGCAGCGCCCTGCAATGCACATGCCCCCTAACACGTATCCATTCCACAATCTCGACCCTGGCCTCACCAGGAGCCTAACCCTAACCCTAGCTCCAACCCTGACCATGAACACTAAGCCTTACCCTCAGCCTGAACGCTGAGGGCTACCCTAACGATCAGCCATGCAATGCAATGCACACGCCCGCTAACATGTATCCGTATTCCAAACTCGACCCTAGGCCTCAGCGAGAGCCTATCCCTAACCCTAGCTCCAACCCTGACCCTGAACCCTAAGCCTCACCCACAGCCTGAACCCTGAGGCCTACGCTAACGATAAGCCGCGCCCTGCAACGAAAACGCCCGTTAACACATATCCGTACCCCAATCGAGACCCTAAGCCTCACAGGGTGCCTAACCCTAACCCGAAGTCCAACCCTTACCCTGAACCCTATGCTTCACCCGCAGCCGGATCCCAGAGGCCCACCCTAACGACAAGCCGCGCCATGCAACGCACACGCCCCCTAACACTTATCCGTACCCCAATCTCCACCGAAGGCCTCACCGGGAGACTAAACCTAACCCTAGCTCCAACCCTGACCCTGAACCCTAAGCCTCACCCGCAGCCTGAACCCTGAGGCCTACCCTAACGATAAGCCACGCCCTGCAACGCACACGTCCCCTAACACGTATCCGCACCACAATCTCGACCCTAGGCCTCACCGGGAACATAACCCTAACCCTAGCTCCAACCATGACCATGAACCCTAAGCCTCACCTGCATCCTGAACCGTGAGGCCTGCCCTAACGATCAGCCGTGCCCTGCAATGCACACGCCCGCTAATACGTATCCGTACCCCAATCTTGACCCTAGGCCTCAGAGAGAGCATAACCCTAACCTAGCTCCAACACTGATCCTGAACCTTAAGCCTTACCCGCAGCCTGAACCCTGAGGCATACCCTTATGATCAGCCGTGCCCTGCAATGCACATGCCCCGTAACACCTATCTGTACCCCAATCTTGACCCTAGGCCTCAGCGAGTGCATAACCCTAACACAGCTCCCACCCTGACCCTGAACAATAAGCCTCACCCGCAGCCTTAACCCTGAGGCTTACCATAACGATAAGCCGCGCCCTGCAACGCACTCGCCCCCTAGCACATATCCGGACCCCAATCTCCACCATAGGTCTCAACAAGAGACCAAACCTAACCCTAGCTCCAACCCTGACCCTGAACCCTGAGCCTCATCTGCAACCTGAACCCTGAGGCCTACCCTAACAATAAGCCGCACCATGCAATGCACACGCCCCTAACACGTATCCGTACCCCAATCTAGACCCTAGCCCTAACCGGGAGCCAAACCCTAAGCCTAGCTCCAACCCGGACCCTGAAAACTAAGCCTAACCCGCAGCCTGAACCCTGAGGACTACCCTAACGATAAGCCACGTCCTGCAACGCACACGACCCCTAACACGTATCCGTACCCAATCTCGACAGTAGGCCTTACCGGGAGCCTAACCCTTGCACTAGCTCCATCACTGACCCTGAACACAAAGCCTCACCCGCAGCCTGAATCCTGAGGCCTACCATAACGATAAGCTGCGCCCTGAAACGCACACGAACCCTAACACATATCCGTACCAAAATCTCGATCCTAGGCCTCACCGGGAGACTAACACTAACCCTAGCTCCATTCCTGACCCTGAACCCTAAGCCTCACCCGCAACCTGAACCATGAGGCCTACGCCAACGATAAGCCCCGCCCTGCAACGAAAACGCCTCCTAACACATATCCATACCCCATTCGCGACCATAGGCCTCACTGGGAGCCTAACCCTAACCCTAAGTCCAACCCTTACCGTAAACCCTAAAACTGAACCGCAGCCTGAACCCTGAGGCCTACCCTAACGATAAGCCGCGCCCTGCAACACACACGCCCGCTAACACGTATCCGTACCCCAATCTCCACCATCGGCCTCACCGGGATACTAAACCTAACCCTAGCTCCGACCCTGACCCTGAAACCTAAGCCTCACCCACAGCCTGAACCCTGAGGGCTACCCTAACGATCAGCTGTGCCCTGCAATGCTCACACCCCCGAACACATATCTGTACGCCAATCTCGACCCTAGGACTCAGCGAGAGCCTAATCTTAACCCTAGCTCCAACCCTGACCCTGAACACTAAGACTCACCCGCAGCCTGAACCATGAGGCCTACCATAAAGATAAGCTGCACCCTGAAACAAAAACGCCCCCTAACACATATCCGTACCCCAATCGCGACCCTAGGCCTCACCGGGACCCTAACACTAACCCTAAGTCCAACCCTTACGCTGAACCCTAGGCTCACGTGCAGCCTGAACCCTGAGGCCTACCCTAACGATAAGCCGCGCCCTGCAACGAAAACGCCCCCTAACACATATCCGTACCGCAATCGCGACCCTAGGCCTCACTGGGAGCCTAACCTTAACCCTAAGTCCAACCCTTAACCGTAAACCCTAATCCTCAACTGCAGCCTGAACCGTGAGGCCTCCCCTAATGATAATCCACGCCCTGCAACGCACACGCCTCCTAACACGTATCTGTACCCCAATCTCCACCACAGGCCACACCGGGAGACTAAACCTAACCCTAGCTCCAACCCTGACCCTGAAGCCTTAGCCTCACCCACAGCGTGATCCCTGAGGCCTACCCTAACTATAAGCCACACAGTGCAGCGCACACGACGCATAACACGTATCCGTACGCCAATCTCGACCCTAGGCCTAACCGGAAGCCTAACCGTAGCTCCATCCCTGACCCTGAACCCTAAGCCTCACCCGCAGACTGAACCCTGAGGCCTACACTAACGATAAGCTGCGTCCTGCAACGCACACGCCCCCTAACACGTATCAGTACCCCAATCTCGAACCTAGGCCTAACCGGGAGCCTGACCCTAACCCTAGCTCCATCCCTGACCCTGAACAGAAAGCCTCACCCACAGCCTGAACCCTGAGGCCTACCCTAATGATAAGCTACGCCCTGAAACGAACACGCCCCCTAAGACATATCCGTACCACCATCTCAACCCTAGGCCTCACAGGGAGCCTAACCCTAACACTATTTCCAACCGTAACCATGAACACTAAGCCTCACCCGCAGGCTGAACCCTGAGGCCTACCCTAACGATTATCCATGCCCTGCAACGCACACGCCCCCTAACACGTATCTGTACCCCAATCTCGGCCGTAAGCCTCAGCGGGAGCCAAACACTAACCCTACCTCCAACCATGACCCTGAAAACTAAGACTCACCCACAGCGTGAACCGTGAGGCCTACCCCAATGATCAGCCGCGCCCTGCAATGCACACGTGCCCCAATACGTATCCGTACCCGAATCTCGAAACGAAGCCTCAACAGGACCCTAAACCTAACCATAGCTCCAACCCTGACGCACAATCATAAGCCTAACCCGTAGTCCGATACCTGAGGCCTACCCTAACATCAGCCATGCCCTGCAACTCACACGCCCCCAACAAGTATCCGTACGCCAATCTCGAACCAAAGCATCACGGGGAGCCTAAACCAACCCCTAGCTCCAAACTTGACCCTGAACCCTAAGTCTCACCCGCAGCCTGAACCCTGAGGCCTACTCTAACGTAAAGCAGCGCCCTGCAAGGCACACGCCCCTTAACACGTATCCGTACCCCAATCTCGACCCAAAGCCTCACTGGGAGCCGAACCCTAACCCAAGCTCCAACCCTGACCCTGAACAATAAACCTCACCTGCAGCCTGAACCCTGAGGCCTACCCTAACGATGAACCGCGCCCTGCAACAACAATGCCCCCTAACACATATCCGTACGCCAAACTCGACCCTAGGCCTCACCGGGAGCCTATCCCTAACCCTAACTCCAACCCTTATCCTGAACACTAAACCTCACCCGCAGCCACAACCCTCAGCCCTACCCTAACGATAAGCCGTGCCCTGCAACGCACACACCCCCTAACACGTAACCGTACCCCAATCTCCAATCTAGGCCTCACATGGAGCCAAAGCCTAACCCAGCTCCAACCCTGACCCTGAACACTAAGCCTCACCTGCAGCCTGAACCCTGAGGCCTACCCTATCGATAAGCTGCGCCCTGCAACGCACACGCCCCCTAACACGGATCCGTACCCCAATATCGACCCGAAGCCTCACCGGGAGCCGAACGCTAACGCTAGCTCCAACCCTGACCCTGAACACTAAGCCTCACAGGAAGACTTAACCCTGAGACCTACCCTAACTATAAGCCGCGCCCTGCAATGCACACGCCCCCAAACACGTATCTGTACCCCAATCTCGACTCTAGGCCTCACCGGGAGCCTAAACCTAACCTTAGCTCCAAACTTGACCCTGAAACCTAAGCCTCAACCGCGGCCTGAAACCTGAGGCTTACACTAACGATCACCGGTGCCCTGCAATGCACGCGCCCCCTAACACGTATCCGTACTCCAATCTCGGCCATAGGCCTCAGCGAGAGCCTAACCCTAACCCTATCTCCCACCCTGACCCTTAACCCTAAGCCTCACCCGCAGCCTGAACCCTGAGGCCTACCGTAACGATAAGCCACGCCCTGAAACGCACTCGCCCCCTAACACGTATACGTACCCCAATCTCGACCCTAAGCCTCACCGGAAGCCTAACCCTAACCCTAGCTCCAACCCTGACCCTGAACCCTAAGCATGACCCGCAGCCTGAAAACTGAGGCCTACCCTAACGATAAGTCGCGCCCTGAAACGCAAACGCGCTCTAACACGTTTCTGTACCCCAATCTCGACCCTAGGCCTCACCGGGAGCCGAACCCTAACCCTAGCTCCAACCCTGACCCTGAACGCTAAGCCTCACCTGCAGCCTGAACCCTGATGCCTACGCTACAGATAAGTCGCGCCCTGCAACGAAAAAGCCCCCTAACACATATCCGTACACCAATCCCAAACCTAGGCCTAACCGGGAGCCTAAACATAACCCTAAGTCCAACCCTTACCCTGAACCTTAAGCCTCACCGGCAGCCTGAACCCTGAGGCCTACCCTAACGATAAGCTGCGCCTTGCAACGCAGACGCCCCGTAACACGTATCCATACCCCAATCTCCACCATAGTACTCACGGGGAGACAAAACCTAACCCTAGCTCCAACCCTGACCCTGAACACTAAGCCTCACCCTCAGCATGAACCCTGCAGCCTACCGTAACCATAAGGCACACCATGCAACGCACACGCCCCCAAACACGTATCCGTACCCCAATCTCAACCCTAGCCCTAAGCAGGAGCCTAACCCTAACCCTAGCTCCAACCCTGACTCTGAACCCTAAGCCTCACCCTCAGCCTGAACCCTGAGTCCTACCCTAACGGTATGCCACGCCTTGCAACGAAAACGCCCCCTAACACATATCCGTACCCCAATCGCGACCCTAGGCCTCACTGGGAGCCTAACCCTAACCGTAAGTCCAATCCTTACCCTGAACCCTAAGCCTCACCCGCAGGCTGAACCCTGAGGCCTACACTAATGATAAGCCGTGCCCTGCAACACACACGCCCCCTAACACCTATCCATAACCCAATCTCCACCATAGGCCTCACCGGGAGACTAAACCTAACCCTAGCTCCAACCCTGACCCTGAACCCTAAGCCTCACCCGCAGCCTGAACCCTGAGGCCTACCCTAACGATAAGCCACGCCCTGCAACGCACACGTCCCCTAACACGTATCCGCACCACAATCTCGACCCTAGGCCTCACCGGGAACATAACCCTAACCCTAGCTCCAACCATGACCATGAACCCTAAGCCTCACCTGCATCCTGAACCGTGAGGCCTGCCCTAACGATCAGCCGTGCCCTGCAATGCACACGCCCGCTAACACGTATCCGTACCCCAATCTTGACCCTAGGCCTCAGAGAGAGCGTAACCCTAACCTAGCTCCAACACTGATCCTGAACCTTAAGCCTTACCCGCAGCCTGAACCCTGAGGCATACCCTAATGATCAGCCGTGCCCTGCAATGCACATGCCCCCTAACACCTATCTGTACCCCAATCTTGACCCTAGGCCTCAGCGAGAGCATAACCCTAACACAGCTCCCACCCTGACCCTGAACCATAAGCCTCACCCGCAGCCTGAACCCTGAGGCTTACCCTAACGATAAGCCGCGCCCTGCAACGCACTCGCCCCCTAGCACATATCCGTACCCCAATCTCCACCATAGGTCTCAACAAGAGACCAAACCTAACCCTAGCTCCAACCCTGACCCTGAACCCTGAGCCTCATCCGCAACCTGAACCCTGAGGCCTACCCTAACAATAAGCCGCACCATGCAATGCACACGCCCCTAACACGTATCCGTACGACAATCTAGACCCTAGCCCTAACCGGGAGCCGAACCCTAAGCCTAGCTCCAACCCGGACCCTGAAAACTAAGCCTAACCCGCAGCCTGAACCCTGAGGACTACCCTAACGATAAGCCACGTCCTGCAACGCACACGACCCCTAACACGTATCCGTACCCAATCTCGACAGTAGGCCTTACCGGGAGCCTAACCCTTACACTAGCTCCATCACTGACCCTGAACACAAAGCCTCACCCGCAGCCTGAATCCTGAGGCCTACCATAACGATAAGCTGCGCCCTGAAACGCACACGAGCCCTAACACATATCCGTACCAAAATCTCGATCCTAGGCCTCACCGGGAGACTAACACTAACCCGAGCTCCATTCCTGACCCTGAACCCTAAGCCTCACCCGCAACCTGAACCATGAGGCCTACGCCAACGATAAGCCCCGCCCTGCAACGAAAACGCCTCCTAACACATATCCATACCCCATTCGCGACCATAGGCCTCACTGGGAGCCTAACCCTAACCCTAAGTCCAACCCTTACCGTAAACCCTAAGCCTGAACCGCAGCCTGAACCCTGAGGCCTACCCTAACGATAAGCCGCGCCCTGCAACACACACGCCCGCTAACACGTATCCATACCCCAATCTCAACCCTAAGCCTCACCCGGAGCCTAACCCTAACCCTACGTCCAACACTGACCCTGAAGAACAAGCTCACACGCAGCCTGAACCCTGAGGCCTACCCTAAGAATAAGTCACGCCGTGCCACGCAAACGCCCCCTAACACGTATCCGTACCCCATTCTCGAACCTAGGCCTCACCGGAAGCCTAACCCTAACCCTAGCTCCATCCCTGACCCTGAACACTAAGCCTCACCCGCAGCCTGAACCCTGAGGCCTACCCTAACGATTATCCATGCCCTGCAACGCACACGCCCCCTAACACGTATCTGTACCCCAATCTCGGCCGTAAGCCTCAGCGGGAGCCAAACACTAACCCTACCTCCAACCATGACCCTGAAAACTAAGACTCACCCACAGCGTGAACCGTGAGGCCTACCCCAATGATCAGCCGCGCCCTGCAATGCACACGTGCCCCAATACGTATCCGTACCCGAATCTCGAAACGAAGCCTCAACAGGACCCTAAACCTAACCATAGCTCCAACCCTGACGCACAATCATAAGCCTAACCCGTAGTCCGATACCTGAGGCCTACCCTAACATCAGCCATGCCCTGCAACTCACACGCCCCCAACAAGTATCCGTACGCCAATCTCGAACCAAAGCATCACGGGGAGCCTAAACCAACCCCTAGCTCCAAACTTGACCCTGAACCCTAAGTCTCACCCGCAGCCTGAACCCTGAGGCCTACTCTAACGTAAAGCCGTGCCCTGCAAGGCACACGCCCCTTAACACGTATCCGTACCCCAATCTCGACCCAAAGCCTCACTGGGAGCCGAACCCTAACCCAAGCTCCAACCCTGACCCTGAACAATAAACCTCACCTGCAGCCTGAACCCTGAGGCCTACCCTAACGATGAACCGCGCCCTGCAACAACAACGCCCCCTAACACATATCCGTACGCCAAACTCGACCCTAGGCCTCACCGGGAGCCTATCCCTAACCCTAACTCCAACCCTTATCCTGAACACTAAACCTCACCCGCAGCCACAACCCTCAGCCCTACCCTAACGATAAGCCGTGCCCTGCAACGCACACACCCCCTAACACGTAACCGTACCCCAATCTCCAATCTAGGCCTCACATGGAGCCAAACCCTAACCCAGCTCCAACCCTGACCCTGAACACTAAGCCTCACCTGCAGCCTGAACCCTGAGGCCTACCCTATCGATAAGCTGCGCCCTGCAACGCACACGCCCCCTAACACGGATCCGTACCCCAATATCGACCCGAAGCCTCACCGGGAGCCGAACGCTAACGCTAGCTCCAACCCTGACCCTGAACACTAAGCCTCACAGGAAGACTTAACCCTGAGGCCTACCCTAACTATAAGCCGCGCCCTGCAATGCACACGCCCCCAAACACGTATCTGTACCCCAATCTCGACTCTAGGCCTCACCGGGAGCCTAAACCTAACCTTAGCTCCAAACTTGACCCTGAAACCTAAGCCTCAACCGCGGCCTGAAACCTGAGGCTTACACTAACGATCACCGGTGCCCTGCAATGCACGCGCCCCCTAACACGTATCCGTACTCCAATCTCGGCCATAGGCCTCAGCGAGAGCCTAACCCTAACCCTATCTCCCACCCTGACCCTTAACCCTAAGCCTCACCCGCAGCCTGAACCCTGAGGCCTACCGTAACGATAAGCCACGCCCTGCAACGCACTCGCCCCCTAACACGTATACGTACCCCAATCTCGACCCTAAGCCTCACCGGAAGCCTAACCCTAACCCTAGCTCCAACCCTGACCCTGAACCCTAAGCATGACCCGCAGCCTGAAAACTGAGGCCTACCCTAACGATAAGTCGCGCCCTGAAACGCAAACGCGCTCTAACACGTTTCTGTACCCCAATCTCGACCCTAGGCCTCACCGGGAGCCGAACCCTAACCCTAGCTCCAACCCTGACCCTGAACGCTAAGCCTCACCTGCAGCCTGAACCCTGATGCCTACGCTACAGATAAGTAGCGCCCTGCAACGAAAACGCCACCTAACACATATCCGTACACCAATCCCAAACCTAGGCCTAACCGGGAGCCTAAACCTAACCTTAAGTCCAACCCTTACCCTGAACCTTAAGCCTCACCGGCAGCCTGAACCCTGAGGCCTACCCTAACGATAAGCTGCGCCTTGCAACGCAGACGCCCCGTAACACGTATCCGTACCCCAATCTACACCATAGTACTCACGGGGAGACAAAACCTAACCCTAGCTCCAACCCTGACCCTGAACACTAAGCCTCACCCTCAGCATGAACCCTGCAGCCTACCGTAACCATAAGCCACACCATGCAACGCACACGCCCCCAAACACGTATCCGTACCCCAATCTCAACCCTAGCCCTAAGCAGGAGCCTAACCCTAACCCTACCTCCAACCCTGACTCTGAACCCTAAGCCTCACCCTCAGCCTGAACCCTGAGTCCTACCCTAACGGTATGCCACGCCGTGCAACGAAAACGCCCCCTAACACATATCCGTACCCCAATCGCGACCCTAGGCCTCACTGGGAGCCTAACCCTAACCGTAAGTCCAATCCTTACCCTGAACCCTAAGCCTCACCCGCAGGCTGAACCCTGAGGCCTACACTAATGATAAGCCGTGCCCTGCAACACACACGCCCCCTAACACCTATCCATAACCCAATCTCCACCATAGGCCTCACCGGGAGACTAAACCTAACCCTAGCTCCAACCCTGACCCTGAACCCTAAGCCTCACCCGCAGCCTGAACCCTGAGGCCTACCCTAACGATAAGCCACGCCCTGCAATGCACACGTCCCCTAACACGTATCCGCACCACAATCTCGACCCTAGGCCTCACCGGGAACATAACCCTAACCCTAGCTCCAACCATGACCATGAACCCTAAGCCTCACCTGCATCCTGAACCGTGAGGCCTGCCCTAACGATCAGCCGTGCCCTGCAATGCACACGCCCGCTAACACGTATCCGTACCCCAATCTTGACCCTAGGCCTCAGAGAGAGCGTAACCCTAACCTAGCTCCAACACTGATCCTGAACCTTAAGCCTTACCCGCAGCCTGAACCCTGAGGCATACCCTAATGATCAGCCGTGCCCTGCAATGCACATGCCCCCTAACACCTATCTGTACCCCAATCTTGACCCTAGGCCTCAGCGAGAGCATAACCCTAACACAGCTCCCACCCTGACCCTGAACCATAAGCCTCACCCGCAGCCTGAACCCTGAGGCTTACCCTAACGATAAGCCGCGCCCTGCAACGCACTCGCCCCCTAGCACATATCCGTACCCCAATCTCCACCATAGGTCTCAACAAGAGACCAAACCTAACCCTAGCTCCAACCCTGACCCTGAACCCTGAGCCTCATCCGCAACCTGAACCCTGAGGCCTACCCTAACAATAAGCCGCACCATGCAATGCACACGCCCCTAACACGTATCCGTACCCCAATCTAGACCCTAGCCCTAACCGGGAGCCGAACCCTAAGCCTAGCTCCAACCCGGACCCTGAAAACTAAGCCTAACCCGCAGCCTGAACCCTGAGGACTACCCTAACGATAAGCCACGTCCTGCAACGCACACGACCCCTAACACGTATCCGTACCCAATCTCGACAGTAGGCCTTACCGGGAGCCTAACCCTTACACTAGCTCCATCACTGACCCTGAACACAAAGCCTCACCCGCAGCCTGAATCCTGAGGCCTACCATAACGATAAGCTGCGCCCTGAAACGCACACGAGCCCTAACACATATCCGTACCAAAATCTCGATCCTAGGCCTCACCGGGAGACTAACACTAACCCGAGCTCCATTCCTGACCCTGAACCCTAAGCCTCACCCGCAACCTGAACCATGAGGCCTACGCCAACGATAAGCCCCGCCCTGCAACGAAAACGCCTCCTAACACATATCCATAACCCATTCGCGACCATAGGCCTCACTGGGAGCCTAACCCTAACCCTAAGTCCAACCCTTACCGTAAACCCTAAGCCTGAACCGCAGCCTGAACCCTGAGGCCTACCCTAACGATAAGCCGCGCCCTGCAACACACACGCCCGCTAACACGTATCCATACCCCAATCTCAACCCTAAGCCTCACCCGGAGCCTAACCCTAACCCTACGTCCAACACTGACCCTGAAGGACAAGCTCACACGCAGCCTGAACCCTGAGGCCTACCCTAAGAATAAGTCGCGCCGTGCCACGCAAACGCCCCCTAACACGTATCCGTACCCCATTCTCGAACCTAGGCCTCACCGGAACCCTAACCCTAACCCTAGCTCCAACCCTGACCCTGAACACTAAGCCTCACCCGCAGCCTGAACCCTGAGGCCTACCGTAACGATTATCCATGCCCTGCAACGCACACGCCCCCTAACACGTATCTGTACCCCAATCTCGGCCGTAAGCCTCAGCGGGAGCCAAACACTAACCCTACCTCCAACCATGACCCTGAAAACTAAGACTCACCCACAGCGTGAACCGTGAGGCCTACCCCAATGATCAGCCGCGCCCTGCAATGCACACGTGCCCCAATACGTATCCGTACCCGAATCTCGAAACGAAGCCTCCACAGGACCCTAAACCTAACCATAGCTCCAACCCTGACGCACAATAATAAGCCTTACCCGTAGTCTGATACCTGAGGCCTACCCTAACATCAGCCATGCCCTGCAACTCACACGCCCCCAACAAGTATCCGTACGCCAATCTCGAACCAAAGCATCACGGGGAGCCTAAACCAACCCCTAGCTCCAAACTTGACCCTGAACCCTAAGTCTCACCCGCAGCCTGAACCCTGAGGCCTACTCTAACGTAAAGCCGCGCCCTGCAAGGCACACGCCCCTTAACACGTATCCGTACCCCAATCTCGACCCAAAGCCTCACTGGGAGCCGAACCCTAACCCAAGCTCCAACCCTGACCCTGAACAATAAACCTCACCTGCAGCCTGAACCCTGAGGCCAACCCTAACAATGAACCGCGCCCTGCAACAACAACGCCCCCTAACACATATCCGTATGCCAAACTCGACCCTAGGCCTCACCGGGAGCCTATCCCTAACCCTAACTCCAACCCTTATCCTGAACACTAAACCTCACCAGCAGCCACAACCCTCAGCCCTACCCTAACGATAAGCCGTGCCCTGCAACGCACACACCCCCTAACACGTAACCGTACCCCAATCTCCAATCTAGGCCTCACATGGAGCCAAAGCCTAACCCAGGTCCAACCCTGACCCTGAACACTAAGCCTCACCTGCAGCCTGAACCCTGAGGACTACCCTATCGATAAGCTGCGCCCTGCAACGCACACGCCCCCTAACACGGATCCGTACACCAATATCGACCCGAAGCCTCACCGGGAGCCGAACGCTAACGCTAGCTCCAACCCTGACCCTGAACACTAAGCCTCACAGGAAGACTTAACCCTGAGGCCTACCCTAACTATAAGCCGCGCCCTGCAATGCACACGCCCCCAAACACGTATCTGTACCCCAATCTCGACTCTAGGCCTCAACGGGAGCCTAAACCTAACCTTAGCTCCAAACTTGACCCTGAAACCTAAGCCTCAACCGCGGCCTGAAACCTGAGGCTTACACTAACGATCACCGGTGCCCTGCAATGCACGCGCCCCCTAACACGTATCCGTACTCCAATCTCGGCCATAGGCCTCAGCGAGAGCCTAACCCTAACCCTATCTCCCACCCTGACCCTTAACCCTAAGCCTCACCCGCAGCCTGAACCCTGAGGCCTACCGTAACGACAAGCCACGCCCTGCAACGCACTCGCCCCCTAACACGTATACGTACCCCAATCTCGACCCTAAGCCTCACCGGAAGCCTAACCCTAACCCTAGCTCCAACCCTGACCCTGAACCCTAAGCATGAACCGCAGCCTGAAAACTGAGGCCTACCCTAACGATAAGTCGCGCCCTGAAACGCAAACGTGCTCTAACACGTTTCTGTACCCCAATCTCGACCCTAAGCCTCACTGGGAGCCGAACCCTAACCCTAGCTCCAACCCTGACCCTGAACGCTAAGCCTCACCTGCAGCCTGAACCCTGATGCCTACGCTACAGATAAGTCGCACCCTGCAATGAAAACGCCCCCTAACACATATCCGTACCCCAGTCGCGAACCGGGGCCTCACCGGGAGCCTAATCCTAACACTAAGTCCAACCCTTACCCTTGAACCCTAAGCCTCACCCGCATCCTGCACCCTGAGGCCTACCGTAACGATTAGCTACGCCCTGAAACTCACACGCCCCCTAACATATATCCGTACCCCAATCTCGACCCACAGCCTCACCGGGAGCCTAACCCTAACCCTATCTCCAACCCTGACCCTGAAAAATAAGCCTCACCCCCAGCCCGATACATGAGGCCTACCCTAAGTATAAGCCGCGCCCTGCAACGCACACGACCCCTAACACGTATTCGTAACCCAATTTCGACCCTAAGCCTTACCGGGATATGAACGTTAACGCTAGCTCGAAGTTTGACCTTAACCTTAAGCCTCACAGGAAGAATTAACCGTGAGGCCTACACTAACGATAAGCCACGCCCTGCAATGCACACGCCCCCTAACACGTATCTGAACCCCAATCTCGACCCGAATCCTCACCGGGAGCCTAAACCTAACCCTAGCTTCAACTCTGACCCTGAACCCTACGCCTCACCTGCAGCCTGAACCCTTAGGCCTACCCTAACGATAAGCCACGCCCTGCAAGGCACACGCCCCCTAACACGTATCTGTACCCCAATCTCGACCCTAGGCCTCACCAGAAGTCTAAACCTATCCCTAGCTCCAACTCTCACCCTGAACACTAAGCCTCACCCGCAGCCTGAACCCTGAGGCCTAAGCTAACGATAAGCGGCGCCCTGCAATGCACACGCGACCTAAAACGTATCCGTACCCCAATCTCAACCCTAGGCCTCACCGGGACCCTAACCCTAACCCGAGCTCCAACCCTGACCCTGAAACCTAAGCCTAATCCGCAGCCTGATCCCTGAGTCCTACTCTAACGATAAGCCGCGCCGAGCAACTCACACGCCCCTTACATGTATCCGTACCCCAATCTCGATCCTAGACGTCACCGGGAACCAAACACTAACCCTAGCTCCAACCCTGACCCTGAACGCTAAGCCTCACCTGCAGCCTGAACCCTGAGGCCTACGCTAATGATAAGCCACGCCCTGGAACGAAAAAGCACCCTAACTCATATCCGTATCCCAATCACGATCCTACGCTTCACCGGGAGCCTAAACCTAACCCTAAGTCCAACCCTTACCCTGAACACTAAGCCTCACCCGCAGTCTGAACCCGGAGGCCTACCATAACGTTAAGCCGCGCCCTGCAATGCACACGCCCCCTAACATTTATCCGAACCAAATTCTCAACACAAAGCCTCACCAGGAGCGTGAACCTAACCCTAGCACCAACTCTCACCCTGAGCCCTAAGCCTGAAACGCAGCCTGAATCCTGAGGCCTAACATAACGATAAGCAGTGCCCTGCAACGCACACGCCCCCTAACACGTATGCATACCCCAATCTCGACATTAAGCCTCACCGGGAGCCTATCCAAAACCATAGCTCCATCACTGACACTGAACTATAAGCCTCACCTGCAGCCTGAACCCTGCGGCCTACCCTAACGATTATCCAGGCCCTGCAACGCTCACGCCCCCTAACAAGTATCTGTACCCCAATATCGACCGTAAGCCTCAGCGGGAGCCTAACCCTAACCCTAGCTCCAACCCTGACCCTGAAAACTAAGATTCTCGCACAGCCTGTACCCTGATGCCTAGCCTAATGATCCGCCGTGCCCTGCAATGCACACGCGACATAAAACGTGTCCGTACACCAATCTCGACCCGAAGCCTCAACGGGAGCCTAAACCTAACCCTAACTCCATCCCTGACCCTAAATCCAAAGCCTCACCCACAGCCCGATACTTGAGGCCTACCCTAACGTCAGCCGTGCCCTGCAATTCACACGGGCCCTAACACGTATCCATACCCCAATCACGACCCAAAACCTCACGGGGAGCCTAAACCTATGCCTAGGTCCAAACCTGACCCTGAACCCTAAGTCTCAACCGCAGCGTGAACCCTGAGGCCTACCCTAATGTTAAGGCGCGCCCTGCAACGCACACGCCCTGAACACGTATCCGTACCCCAATCTCGACCCAAAGCCTCACCGGGAGCCTAACACTAACCCTAGCTCCAACCCTGACCATGAACAATAAACCTCTCCTGCAGCCAGAACACTGAGGCCTACACTAACAATAAGCCGCTCCCTGAAAAGCACACTCTCCGAACACCTATCCGTACCCCAATCTCGAACATAGGCCTCAGAGGGAGCCTAACCCTAAACCTAGCTCCAAACCTGACCCTGAAATCTAAGCCTCACCCGGAGCCTGAACCCTGAGACCTACCTTAATGATAAGCCGCGCCCTGCAACGCACACGCCCCCTAACACGTATCCGTACCCCCATCTCGACCTGAAGCCTCACCGAGAGCCTAAACCTAACCCTAGCTCCAAATCTGACCCTGAACCCTAAGCCTCACCTGCAGCCTGAACCCTGAGGCCTACCCTAACGATGACTCACGCCCTGCAACGAACACGCCACCTAACACGTATCCGTACCCCAATCTCGGCCCTAAGCCTCACCAAAAGCCTAACCCTAACCGTAGCTTCAACTCTCACCCTGAACAGTAATCCTCACCTGCAGCCTGAATCCTGAGGCCTAACATAATGATAAGCAGCGCCCTGAAACGCACACGCCCCTACCAAGTATCCGTACCCCAATCTCGAAACTAGGCCTCACCGGGAGCTTAACCCTAACCCTAGCTCCAAACCTGACCCTGAACTCTAAGCCTCACCCGCAGCCTGAACCCTGAGGCCTACCGTAACGACAAGCCACGCCCTGCAACGCACTCGCCCCCTAACACGTATACGTACCCCAATCTCGACCCTAAGCCTCACCGGAAGCCTAACCCTAACCCTAGCTCCAACCCTGACCCTGAACCCTAAGGATGACCTGCAGCCTGAAAACTGAGGCCTACCCTAACGATAAGTCGCGCCCTGAAACGCAAACGCGCTCTAACACGTTTCTGTACCCCAATCTCGACCCTAGGCCTCACCGGGAGCCGAACCCTAACCCTAGCTCCAACCCTGACCCTGAACGCTAAGCCTCACCTGCAGCCTGAACCCTGATGCCTACGCTACAGATAAGTCGCGCCCTGCAACGAAAACGCCCCCTAATACATATGCGTACCCCAGTCGCGAACCGGGGCCTCACCGGGAGCCTAATCCTAACACTAAGTCCAACCCTTACCCTGAACCCTAAGCCTCACCCGCATCCTGAACCCTGAGGCCTACCGTAACGATAATCTACGCCCTGAAACTCACACGCCCCCTAACATATATACGTACCCCAGTCTCGACCCACAGCCTCACCGGCAGCCTAACCCTAACCCTATCTCCAACCCTGACCCGGAAAAATAAGCCTCACCCCCAGCCCGTTACATGAGACCTACCCTAAGTATAAGCCGCGCCCTGCAACGCACACGCCCCCTAACACGTATTCGTAACCCAATATCGACCCTAAGCCTTACCGGGACATGAACGCTAATGCTAGCTCGAAGCTTGACCTTAACCTTAAGCCTCACAGGAAGATTTAACCGTGAGGCCTACCCTAACGATAAGCCACGCCCTGCAAGGCACACGCCCCCTAACACGTATCTGTACCCCAATCTCGACCCTAGGCCTCACCAGAAGTCTAAACCTATCCCTAGCTCCAACTCTCACCCTGAACACTAAGCCTCACCCGCAGCCTGAACCCTGAGGCCTAAGCTAACGATAAGCGGCGCCCTGCAAAGCACACGCGACCTAAAACGTATCCGTACCCCAATCTCAACCCTAGGCCTCACCGGGACCCTAACCCTAACCCGAGCTCCAATCCTGACCCTGAAACCTAAGCCTAATCCGCAGCCTGATCCCTGAGTCCTACTCTAACGATAAGCCGCGCCGAGCAACTCACACGCCCCTTACATGTATCCGTACCCCAATATCGATCCTAGACCTCACCGGGAGCCAAACACTAACCCTAGCACCAACCTTGACCCTGAACGCTAAGCCTCACCTGCAGCCTGAACCCTGAGGCCTACGCTAACGATAAGCCACGCCCTGGAACGAAAACGCACCCTAACTCATATCCGTACCCCAATCTCGATCCTACGCTTCACCGGGAGCCTAAACCTAACCCTAAGTCCAACCCTTACCCTGAACACTAAGCCTCACCCGCAGTCTGAACCCGGAGGCCTACCATAACGTTAAGCCGCGCCCTGCAATGCACACGCCCCCTAACATTTATCCGAACCAAATTCTCGACGCAAAGCCTCACCGGGAGCGTGAACCTAACCCTAGCACCAACTCACCCTGAGCCCTAAGCCTGAAACGCAGCCTGAACCCTGAGGCCTAACATAACGATAAGCAGTGCCCTGCAACGCACACGCCCCCTAACACGTATGCATACCCCAATCTCGACATTAAGCCTCACCGGGAGCCTATCCAATACCATAGCTCCATCCCTGACACTGAACTATAAGCCTCACCTGCAGCCTGAACCCTGCGCCCTACCCTAATGATTATCCACGCCCTGCAACGCTCACGCCCCCTAACAAGTATCTGTACCCCAATATCGACCGTAAGCCTCAGCGGGAGCCTAACCCTAACCCTAGCTCCAACCCTGACCCTGAAAACTAAGATTCTCGCACAGCCTGAACCCTGAGGCCTAACCTAATGGTCCGCCGCGCCCTGCAATGCACACGTGACATAAAACGTGTCCGTACCCCAATCTCGACCCGAAGCCTCAACGGGAGCCTAAACCTAACCCTAACTCCATCCCTGACCCTAAATCCAAAGCCTCACCCACAGCCCGATACTTGAGGCCTACCCTAATGTCAGCCGTGCCCTGCAATTCACACGGCCCCTAACACGTATCCATACCCCAATCACGACCCAAAGCCTCACGGGGAGCCTAAACCTATGCCTAGGTCCAAACCTGACCCTGAACCCTAAGTCTCACCCGCAGCGTGAACCCTGAGGCCTACCCTAAGGTTAAGGCGCGCCCTGCAATGCACACGCCCTTAACACATATCCATACCCCAATCTCGACCCAAAGCCTCACCGGGAGCCTAACACTAACCCTAGCTCCAACCCTGACCATGAACAATAAACCTCTCCTGCAGCCTGAACACTGAGGCCTACACTAACAATAAGCCGCTCCCTGAAAAGCACACTCTCTGAACACCTATCCGTACCCCAATCTCGAACATAGGCCTCAGAGGGAGCCTAACCCTAAACCTAGCTCCAAACCTGACCCTGAAATCTAAGCCTCACCTGGAGCCTGAACCCTGAGACCTACCTTAATGATAAGCCGCGCCCTGCAACGCACACGCCCCCTAACACGTATCCGTACCCCCATCTCGACCTGAAGCCTCACCGAGAGCCTAAACCTAACCCTAGCTCCAAATCTGACCCTGAACCCTAAGCCTCACCCGCAGCCTGAACCCTGAGGCCTACCCTAACGATGACTCACGCCCTGCAACGAACACGCCACCTAACACGTATCCGTACCCCAATCTCGGCCCTAAGCCTCACCGAAAGCCTAACCCTAACCGTAGCTTCAACTCTCACCCTGAACAGTAATCCTCACCTGCAGCCTGAATCCTGAGGCCTAACAAAATGATAAGCAGCGCCCTGAAACGCACACGCCCCCTACCAAGTATCCGTACCCCAATCTCGAAACTAGACCTCACCGGGAGCTTAACCCTAACCCTAGCTCCAAACCTGACCCTGAACTCTAAGCCTCACCCGCAGCCTGAACCCTGAGGCCTACCGTAACGACAAGCCACGCCCTGCAACGCACTCGCCCCCTAACACGTATACGTACCCCAATCTCGACCCTAAGCCTCACCGGAAGCCTAACCCTAACCCTAGCTCCAACCCTGACCCTGAACCCTAAGCATGACCCGCAGCCTGAAAACTGAGACCTACCCTAACGATAAGTCGCGCCCTGAAACGCAAACGCGCTCTAACACGTTTCTGTACCCCAATCTCGACCCTAGGCCTCACCGGGAGCCGAACCCTAACCCTAGCTCCAACCCTGACCCTGAACGCTAAGCCTCACCTGCAGCCTGAACCCTGATGCCTACGCTACAGATAAGTCGCGCCCTGCAACGAAAACGCCCCCTAACACATATCCGTACCCCAATCCCAAACCTAGGCCTAACCGGGAGCCTAATCCTAACACTAAGTCCAACCCTTACCCTGAACCCTAAGCCTCACCCGCATCCTGAACCCTGAGGCCTACCGTAACGATAAGCTACGCCCTGAAACTCACACGCCCCCTAACATATATCCGTACCCCAGTCTCGACCCACAGCCTCACCGGCAGCCTAACCCTAACCCTAGCTCCAACCCTGACCTGGAAAAATAAGCCTCACCCCCAGCCCGATACATGAGGCCTACCCTAAGTATAAGCCGCGCCCTGCAACGCACACGCCCCCTAACACGTATTCGTAACCCAATTTCGACCCTAAGCCTTACCGGGACATGAACGCTAACGCTAGCTCGAAGCTTGACCTTAACCTTAAGCCTCACAGGAAGATTTAACCGTGAGGCCTACACTAACGATAAGCCACGCCCTGCAACGCACACGCCCCCTAACACGTATCTGAACCCCAATCTCGACCCGAATCCTCACCGGGAGCCTAAACCTAACCCTAGCTTCAACTCTGACCCTGAACCCTAAGCCTCACCTGCAGCCTGAACCCTTAGGCCTACCCTAACGATAAGCCACGCCCTGCAAGGCACACGCCCCCTAACACGTATCTGTACCCCAATCTCGACCCTAGGCCTCACCAGAAGTCTAACCCTATCCCTAGCTCCAACTCTCACCCTGAACACTAAGCCTCACCCGCAGCCTGAACCCTGAGGCCTAAGCTAACGATAAGCGGCGCCCTGCAAAGCACACGCGACCTAAAACGTATCCGTACCCCAATCTCAACCCTAGGCCTCACCGGAAGCCTAACCCTAACCCGAGCTCCAACCCTGACCCTGAAACCTAAGCCTAATCCGCAGCCTGATCCCTGAGTCCTACTCTAACGATAAGCCGCGCCGAGCAACTCACACGCCCCTTACATGTATCCGTACCCCAATCTCGATCCTAGACCTCACCGGGAGCCGAACCCTAACCCTAGCTACAACCCTGACCCTGAACGCTAAGCCTCACCTGCAGCCTGAACCCTGATGCCTACGCTACAGATAAGTCGCGCCCTGCAACGAAAACGCCCCCTAACACATATCCGTACCCCAATCCCAAACCTAGGCCTAACCGGGAGCCTAATCCTAACACTAAGTCCAACCCTTACCCTGAACCCTAAGCCTCACCCGCATCCTGAACCCTGAGGCCTACCGTAACGATAAGCTACGCCCTGAAACTCACACGCCCCCTAACATATATCCGTACCCCAGTCTCGACCCACAGCCTCACCGGCAGCCTAACCCTAACCCTAGCTCCAACCCTGACCTGGAAAAATAAGCCTCACCCCCAGCCCGATACATGAGGCCTACCCTAAGTATAAGCCGCGCCCTGCAACGCACACGCCCACTAACACGTATTCGTAACCCAATTTCGACCCTAAGCCTTACCGGGACATGAACGCTAACGCTAGCTCGAAGCTTGACCTTAACCTTAAGCCTCACAGGAAGATTTAACCGTGAGGCCTACACTAACGATAAGCCACGCCCTGCAACGCACACGCCCCCGAACACGTATCTGAACCCCAATCTCGACCCGAATCCTCACCGGGAGCCTAAACCTAACCCTAGCTTCAACTCTGACCCTGAACCCTAAGCCTCACCTGCAGCCTGAACCCTTAGGCCTACCCTAACGATAAGCCACGCCCTGCAAGGCACACGCCCCCTAACACGTATCTGTACCCCAATCTCGACCCTAGGCCTCACCAGAAGTCTAACCCTATCCCTAGCTCCAACTCTCACCCTGAACACTAAGCCTCACCCGCAGCCTGAACCCTGAGGCCTAAGCTAACGATAAGCGGCGCCCTGCAAAGCACACGCGACCTAAAACGTATCCGTACCCCAATCTCAACCCTAGGCCTCACCGGAAGCCTAACCCTAACCCGAGCTCCAACCCTGACCCTGAAACCTAAGCCTAATCCGCAGCCTGATCCCTGAGTCCTACTCTAACGATAAGCCGCGCCGAGCAACTCACACGCCCCTTACATGTATCCGTACCCCAATCTCGATCCTAGACCTCACCGGGAGCCAAACACTAACCCTAGCTCCAACCCTGACCCTGAACGCTAAGCCTCACCTGCAGCCTGAACCCTGAGGCCTACGCTAACGATAAGCCACGCCCTGGAACGAAAACGCACCCTAACTCATATCCGTACCCCAATCTCGATCCTACGCTTCACCGGGAGCCTAAACGTAACCCTAAGTCCAACCCTTACCCTGAACACTAAGCCTCACCCGCAGTCTGAACCTGGAGGCCTACCATAACGTTAAGCCGCGCCCTGCAATGCACACGCCCCCTAACATTTATCCGAACCAAATTCTCGACGCAAAGCCTCACCGGGAGCGTGAACCTAACCCTAGCACCAACTCACCCTGAGCCCTAAGCCTGAAACGCAGCCTGAACCCTGAGGCCTAGCCTAATGATCCGCCGCGCCCTGCAATGCACACGCGACCTAAAACGTGTCCGTACCCCAATCTCGACCCTAAGCCTCAACGGGAGCGTAAACCTAACCCTAACTACATCCCTGACCCTAAATCCAAAGCCTCACCCACAGCCCGATACTTGAGGCCTACCCTAACGTCAGCCGTGCCCTGCAATGCACACGGCCCCTAACACGTTTCCGTACCCCAATCTCGACATTAGGCCTCCCCGGGAGCCGAATCCTAACCCTAGCCCCCACCCTTTCCCTGAACACAAAGCCTCACCTCCGGCCTGAACCCTGAGGACTACCCTAACGATCAGCTGTGCCCTGCAATGCACACGCCCCCTAACACATATCCGTACGCCAATCGCGAACCTACGCCTCACTGGGAGCCTATCCCGAACCCTAAGTCCAACCCTTACCCTGAACCCTGAACCTCAGCTGCAGGCTGAACCCTGAGTCCTACCCTAAAGATAAGCCGCGCCCAGCAACGCACACTTCCCCGAACACGTATCCGTACACCATTCTCGACCATAGGCCTCACCGGGAGACTAAACCTAACCCTAGCTCAACCCTGACCCTGAACCGTAAGCCTCACCCGCAGCCTGAACCCTGAGGCATACCCGAACGATAAGCCACGCACTGCAACGCACACGCCCCCTAACACGTATCCATACCACAATCTCCACCCTAGGCCTCACCGGGAGCCTAACGTTAACCCTAAGTCCAACCCTGACCATGAAACCTAAGGCTCAACCGCAGCCTGAACCCTGAGGCCTACCCTAACGATCAGCCGTGTCCTGAAATGCACACGCCCCCGAACTCGTATCCGTACCCCAATCTCAACCCTAGACCTCAGGAAGATCCTAACCCTAACCGTACTGCCAACCCTGACCCTGAACCCTAAGCCTCACCCGCAGCTTAAACCCTGAGACCTACCCTAACGATAAGCCGCGCCCTGCAACGAAAACGCCCCCTAACACATATCCGTACCCCAATCGCGACCCTAGGCCTCACTGGGAGCCTAACCCTAACCGTAAGTCAAATCCTTACCCTGAACCCTTAGCCTCACCCGCAGGCTGAACCCTGAGGGCTACACTAATGATAAGCCGCGCCCTGCAACACACACACCCCAAACACGTATCCATAACCCAATCTCCACCATCGGCCTCACCGGGAGACTAAACCTAACCCTAGCTCCAACCCGGACCCCGAACTCTAAGCCTCACCCGCAGCCTGAACCCTGAGGCCTACCGTAACGATAAGCCACGCCCTGCAACGCACACGTTCCCTAACACGTATCCGTACCCCAATATCAACCCTAAGCCTCACCGGAAGCCTAACCCTAACCCTAGCTCCAACCCTGACCCTGAACCCTAAATACCACCCGCAGCCTAAGAACTGAGGCCTACCCTAACGATAAGTCGCGCCCTGAAACGTAAACGCGCCCTAACACGTTTCTGTACCCCAAACTCGACCCTAGGCCTCACCGGGAGACGAACCCTAACCCTAGCTCCAAACCTGACCCTGAACGCTAAGCCTCACCTGCAACATGAACCCTGATGACTACGCTACAGATAAGTCACGCCCTGCAACGAAAACGCCCCCTAACACATATCCGTACCCCAGTCGCGAACCTGGGCCTCACCGGGAGCCTAATCCTAACCCTAAGGACAACCCTTACCCTGAACCCTAAGCCTCACCCGCATCCTGATCCCTGAGGCCTACCCTAACGATAAGCTACGCCCTGAGACTCACACGCCCCCTAACATATATCCGTACCCCAATCTCGACCCAAAGCCTCACCGGGTGCCTAACCCTAACCCTAGCTACAACCCAGACCCTGAAAAATAAGCCTCACCCCCAGCCCGATACATGAGGCCTACCCTAAGTATAAGCCTCGCCCTGCAACGCACACGCCCCCTAACACGTATTCGTAACCCAATTTCGACCCTAAGCCTCACCAGGAAACGAACGCTAACGCCACCTCGAACCTTGACCCTGAACCTTCAGCCTCACAGGAAGACTGAACCGTGAGGCCTACACTAATGATAAGCCACGCCCTGCAACGCACACGCCCCCTAAAAGGTATCTGTACCCCAATCTCGACCCGAATCCTCAACAGGAGCCTAAACCTAACCCTAGCTTCAACTCTGACCCTGAACCCTAAGCCTCACCCGCAGCCTGAACCCTTAGGCCTATCCTAACGATAAGCCACGCCCTGCAAGGCACACGCCCCCTAACACGTATCTGTACCCCAATCCCGACCCTAGGCCTCACCAGAAGTCTAACATTATCCCTAGCTCCAACTCTCACCCTGAACACTAAGCCTCACCCGCAGCCTGAACCCTGAGGCCTAAGCTAATGATAAGCAGGGCCCTGCAATGCACACGCGACCTAAAACGTATCCGTACCCCAATCACAACCCTAGGCTTCACCGGGAGACTAACCCTAACCCGAGCTCCAACCCTGACCCTGAATCCTAAGCCTAATCCGCAGCCTGAACCCTGAGGCCTACTCTTACAATAAGCCGCGCCGAGCAACTCACACGCCCCTTACATGTATCCGTACTCCAATCTCGATCCTAGACCTCACCGGGAGCCAAACACGAACCCTAGCTCCAACCCTGACCCTGAACGCTAAGCCTCACCTGCAGCCTGATCCCTGAGGCCTACGCTAACGATAAGCCACGCCCTGCAACGAAAACGCACCCTAACTCATATCCGTACCCCAATCTCGATCCTACGCTTCACCGGGAGCCTAAGCCTAACCCTAAGTCCAACCCTTACCCTGAACACTAAGCCTCACCCGCAGTCTGAACCCTGAGGCCTACCATAACGTTAAGCCACGCCCCGCAATGCACACGCACCCTAACATTTATCCGTACCAAATTCTCGACGCAAAGCCTCACCGGGAGCGTAAACCTAACCCTAGAACCAACTCTCACCCTGAGCCCTAAGCCTGAACTGCAGCCTGAATCCTGAGGCCTAACGTAACGATAAGCAGTGCCCTGCAACGCACACGCCCCCTAACACGTATGCATACCCCAATCTCCACCATAGGCCTCACGGGGAGACAAAACCTAACCCTAGCTCCAACCCTGACCCTGAACCCTAAGCCTCACACTCAGCATGAACCCTGAAGCCTACCGTAACCATAAGCCGCACCATGCAACGCACACGCCCCCTAACACGTATCCGTACCCCAATCTCCACCATAGGCCTCACGGAGAGACAAAACCTAACCCTAGCTCCAACCCTGACCGTGAACCCTAAGCCTCACCCTCAGCATGAACCCTGAAGCGTGCCGTAACCATAAGCCGCACCATGCAACGCACACGCCCCCTAACACGTATCCGTACCCGAATCTCAACCCTAGCCCTAAGCGGGAGCCTAACCCTAACCCTAGCTCCAACCCTGACTCTGAACCCTGAGCCTCACCCGCAGCCTGAACCATGAGGCCTACCCTAACGATATGCCGCGCCCTGCAACAAAAACGCCCCCTAACACATATCCGTACCTCAATCGCGACCCTAGGCATCACTGGGAGCCTAACCCTAACCGTAAGTCCAATCCTTACCCTGAACCCTAAGCCTCACCCGCAGGCTGAACCCTGAGGGTTACACTAATGATAAGCCGCGCCCTGCAACACACACGACCCCTAACACGTATCTGTACCCCAATCTTGACCCTAGGCCTCAGCGAGAGCTTAACCCTAACCTAGATCCAACCCTGACCCTGAACACTAAGCCTCACCCGCAGCCTGAACCCTGAGGCATACATTAACGATCAGCCGTGCCCTGCAATGCACGTGCCTCCTAACACGTATTCGTACCCCAATCTTGACCCTAGGCCTCACCGGGAGCCTAAACCTAACCCTAAGTCCAACCCTTACCCTGAAACTTAAGCCTCACCCTCAGCCTGAACCCTGAGGCGTACCCTAACGATAAGCCGCGTCGTGCAACACACACGCCCCCTAACACGTATCCGTACCCCAATCTCCACCTTAGGCCTCACAAGGAGACAAAACCTATCCCAAGCTCCAACCCTAAACCTGAACCTTAATCCTCACCCTCAGCCTGAACCCTGAGGCTGACCCTAACGATAAGCCACACCATGCAACGCACACGCCCCCTAACACGTATCCGTACCCCAATCTCGACCCTAGCCCTAAGCGGGAGCCTAACCTAACCCTAGCTCCAACCCTGACTCTGAACACTAAGCCTCACATGGAGCCTGAACCCTGAGGCCTACCCTAACGATATGTCGCAATCTGCAAAGAAAACGCCCCCTAACACATATCCGTACCCCAATCTCGACCCTAGGACTCAGCGAGAGCCTAAACCTAACCCTAGCTCCAACCCTGACCATGAACACTAAACCTCACCCGCAGCCTGAACCCTGAGGCCTACCCTAATGATAAGCCGGGCTCTGCAAGTCACACGCCCCCTAACACGTATCCGTACCCCAATCTCCACCATAGGGCTCACCGGGAGACAAAACCTAACCCTAGCTCCAACCCTGACCCTGAAACCTATGCCTCATCCGCAGCCTGAACCCTGAGGCCTACCCTAACGATAAGTCGCACCATGCAACGCACACACCCCTAACACGTATCCGTACCCCAATCTCGATATTAGTCCTCCCCGGGAGCCTAACCCTAACCCTAGCTCCAAGCCTGTCCCTGAACACAAAGCCTCACCCACAGCCTGAATTCTGGGACCTATCCTAATGATAAGCCGCGTCCTGAAACGCACACGACCCCTCACACGTATCGGTACCCGAATCTCGACCCTAGTCCTAACAGGGAGCCTATCCCTATCCCTAGCTACATACCTGACCCTGAACACAAAGCCTCACCCGCAGCCTGAACCCTGAGGCTTACCCTAACGATATGCCGTGCCCTGAAACGCACACGCCGCCTAACACGTATCCATATCCCAATCTCGACACTAGGCCTCACCGGGAGCCTAACCATAACCCTAACACCAACCCTGACCATGAAACCTAAGCCTCACTAGCAGCCTCATCCCTGAGGCCTACCCTAACGATCCGCCGTGCCCTGCAATGCACACGCCCCTTAACACGTATCCGTACCCCAATCTCGACCCTAGGCCTCAGCGAGAGCATAACCCTAACCCTAGCTCCAACCCTGACCCGGAACACTAAGCCTCACCCGCAGCCTGAACCCTGAGGCCTACCCTAACGATATGCCGCGCCCTGCAACGAAAACGCCCCCTAACACATATCCGTACCCCAATCCCAACACTAGGCCTAACCGGGAGCCTAACCCTGACCCTCAGTCCAACCCTTACCCTGAACCTTAAGCCTCACCGGCAGCCTGAACCCTGAGGCCTACTCTAACGATAAGCCGCGCCATGCAACGCAGACGCCCCCTAACACGTATCCGTACCCAAATCTCCACCATAGGCCTCACGGGGAGACTAAACCTAACCCTAGCTTCAACCCTGACCCTGAACCCTAAGCCTCACCCTCAGCATGAACCCTGAAGCCTACCGTAACCATAAGCCGCACCATGGAACGCACACGCCCCAAAACACGTATCCGTACCCCAATCTCAACCCTAGCCCTAAGTGGGAGCCTAACCCTAACCCTAGCTCCAACCCTGACTCTGAACACTAAGCCTCACCCGCAGCCTGAACCCTGAGGCCTACCCTAACGATATGCTGCGCCCTGCAAGGAAAACGCCCCCTAACACATATCCGCACCACAATCGCGACCCTAGGCCTCACTGGGAGCCTAACCTTAACCCTAAGTCCAACCCTTAACCGTAAACCCTAATCCTCAACTGCAGCCTGAACCGTGAGGCCTCCCCTAACGATAATCCGCGCCCTGCAACGCACACGCCACCTAACAGGTATCTGTACCCCAATCTCCACCACAGGCCATATCGGGAGACTAAACCTAACCCTAGCTCCAACCCTGACCCTGAAGCCTAAGCCTCACCCACAGCGTGAACCCTGAGGCCTACCCTAACTATAAGCCGCACACTGCAGCGCACACGACGCCTAACACGTATCCGTACCCCAATCTCGACCCTAGGCCTAACCGGAAGCCTAACCGTAGCTCCATCCCCGACCCTGAACCCTACGCCTCACCCACAGACTGAACCCTGAGGCCTACACTAATGATAAGCCGCGTCCTGCAACGCACACGCCCCCTAACACGTATCCGTACCCCAATCTCGAAGCTAGGCCTAACCGGGAGCCTAACCCTAACCCTAGCTCCATACCTGACCCTGAACACAAAGCCTCACCCACAGCCTGAACCCTGAGGCCTACCCTAACGATAAGCTACGCCCTGAAACGCATACGCCGCCTAAGACGTATCCGTACCACCATCTCGACCCTAGGCCTCACAGGGAGCCTAACCCTAACCGTATTTCCAACCGTAACCATGAACACTAAGTCTCACACGCAGGCTGAACCCGGTGGGTTACCCTAACGATCAGCCAGGCTGTGCAATGCACACGCCCCCTAACACGTATTTGTACCACAATCTCGACCCTAGGCCTCAGCGAGATCCTACCCTTAACCCTAGCTCTAACTTTTACTCTGAAACCTAAGCCTCACCCGCAGCCTGAACCCTGAGGCCTACCCTAACGATAAGCCGCGCCCTGCAACGCACACGCCCCCTAACACGTATCCGTACCCCAATCTCGACCCTAAGCCTCACCGGGAGCTTAACCAAATCCCTAGCTCCATCCCTGACCCTGAACCATAAGACTCACCCGCAGCCTGAACCCTGAGGCCTACCTTAACGATTATCCGCGCCCTGCAATGCTCACGCCCCCTAAAACATATCTGTACCCCAATCTCAACCGTAAGCCTCAGCGGGAGCCTAACTCTAACCCTAGATGCAACCCTGACCCTGAAAACTAAGACTCACCCACAGACTGAACCCTGAGGCATAGCCTAATGATCGGCCACGCCTGCAAAGCACACGCGAACTAAAATGTATCCGTACCTCAATCTCGACCCGAAGCCTCAACGGGAGCCTAAACCTAACCCTAACTCCATCCCTGACCCTGAATACTAAGCCTCACCCGGAGCCGGATACCTGAGGCCTACCCTAACATCAGCCGTGCCCTGCAATTCACACGCCCACTAACACGTATCCGTACCCCAATCTCGACCCAAAGCCTCACGGGGAGCCTAACATTAACCCTAGATCCAACTCTGACCCTGAACGCTAAGCCTCACATGCAGCCTGAACCCTGAGGTCTACGCTAACGATAAGCGGCGCCCTGCAACCCACACGCCCCCTACCAAGTATCCGTACCCCAATCTCAACCCTAGGCCTCACCGGGAGCCGAACCCTAACCCGAGCTCCAACCCTGACCCTGAAAACTAAGCCTCATCCGCAGCCTGAACCCTGAGGGCTACTGTAACGATAAGCCGCGTAGTGCAACTCACACGGCCCCTTACACGTATCCGTACCCCAATCTCAACCCTAGGCCTCACGGGGAGCCTAACACTAACCCTAGCTCCAACCCTGACCCTGAACAGTTAGCCTCGCCCGCAGCCTGAACCCTGAGGCCTACCCTAACGATCAGCCGTGCCCTGCAAAGCCCACGCCCCCTAACACGTACCCGTACCCCAATCTCGACCCTAGGATTCAGCAAGAGCCTAACCGTAACTCTCGCTCCAACCCGGGCCCAGAACTCGAAGCCTCACCCACAGCCTGAACCCTGAAGCCTACCCTAACGAAAAGCTGCGCCCTGCAACGAAAACTCCCCCTAACACATATCCGTACCCCAATCGTGACCCTAGGCCTCACCGGGAGCCTAACACGAACACTAAGACCAACCCTTAACCTGAACACTAAGCCTCACCCGCAGCCTGAACCATGAGGCCTGCCCTAACGATAAGATGCGCCCAGCACGGCATACTCCCCCTAACACGTATCCGTACCCCAATCTCCACCATAGGCCTCACCGGGAGACTAAACCTAACCCTAACTCCAACCCTGACCGTGAACCCTAAGCCTCACCTGCAGCCTGAACCCTGAGGCCTACCCGAACGATAAGCAGCGCCCTGCAACTAAAACGCCCAGAAACACATATCCGTACCCCAATCACGAACCTAGGCCTCACCGGGAGCCTAACTCTAACCCTAAGTCCAACACTTACCCTGAACACTAAACCTCACCCGCAGCCTCAACCCTGAGGCCTACCCAAACGATCAGTTGTTCCCTGGTATGCACACGCCCACTAACCTATATCCGTACCACAATCGCGATCCTAGGCCTCACCGGGAACCTAACCCTAACCCTAGCTCCAACCCGGACCCTGAAACACAAGCCTCACCTGCAGGCTGAACCCTGAGGGCTACCAGAATGATAAGCCTCGCCCTGCAACGCACACGCCCCCAAACACGTATCCGTACCACAATCTCGACCTTAGGCCGCAACAGGAGCCTAACCCTAATCCTAGCTCCAACCCTGTGCCTGAACACAAAGCCTCACCCGCAGCCTGAATTCTGAGGCCTACCCTAACGATAAGCCGCACTCTGGAACGCACACGCCCCATAACACGTATCTGTACCTCAATCTCCACCCAAGGCTTCATGGGGAGACTAAACCTAACCCTAGCTCCAAACCTGACCCTGAACACTAAGCCTCACCTGCAGCCTGAACCCTGAGGCCTACCATAACGATAAGTCACGCCCTGCAATGCACACGACCACAAACATGTATGCGTACCACAATCTCGACCCTACGCCACAACGAGGGCCTAACCCTAAACGTAGCTCCAACCCTGACTATGAACACTAAGCCTCACCCGCACCCTGAACCCTCAGGCCTACCATAACGATCAGCCGAGCCCTGCAATGCACACGCCCACTAACACGTATCCGTACCCCAAACTCGACCCTAGGCAAAAGCGAGAGCCTAACCCTAACCCTAGCGCCAACCCTGACCATGAACCCTAAGCCTCAACCGCAGCCTGAACCCTGAGGCCTACCCTAACGATCAGCCATGTCCTTCAATGATAACGGCCCCTAACTCATATCCGTACTGCAGTCGCGACCCTAGGCCTCACTAGGAGCCTAACCAAAACCCCCAGTCCAACCCTTACCGTAAACCTTAAGCCTCACCCGCAGCCTGAACCCTGAGGCCTAACATAACGATCAGCCATGCCCTGCAATGCACACGACCCCTAACACGTTTCCGTACCCCAATCTCTACATTAGGCCTCCCCGGGAGCCGAATCCTAACCCTAGCCCCAACCCTGTTCCTGAACACAAAGCCTCACCTGCAGCCTGAACCCTGAGGGCTACCCTAACGATCAGCTGTGCCCTGCAATGCACACGCCCCCTAACACATATCCGTACCACAATCTCGACCCTAGGCCTCACCGGGAGCCTAACCCAAACCCTAGCTCCAACCCGTACCCTGAACCCTGAGGCCTACCTTAACGATCAGCCGTGTCCTGCAATGCACACGACCCCGAATATGTATCCGTACCCCAATCTCGACCCTAGGCCTCAGCGAGATCCTAACCATAACCCTACCGCCAACACTGACCCTGAACACTAAGCCTCACCCACAGCTTAAACCCTGAGGCCTACCCTAACGATAAGCCACGCCCTGCAACAAAAACGCCCCCAAACACATATCCGTACCCCAGTCACGAACCTAAGCCTCACCGGGAGCCTAACCCTAACCCTAAGTGCAACCCTTACCCTGAACCCTAAGCCTCACCCAAACCCTGAACCCTGAGGCCTACCCTAACTATCAGCGGTGCCCTGCAATGCACACGCCCCTTAACACGTATCCGTACCCCAATCTAGACCCTAGTCCTCAGCAATAGCGTAACCCTAACCCTAACTCCAACAATGACCCGCAACACAAAGCCTCACCAGCAGCCTGAACCCTAAGGCCTACTCTAACGATAAGCCGCACCCTGCAACGAAAACGCCCCCTACCACATATCCGTACCCCAATCGCGACCCTAGGCCTCACCGGGAACCTAACCCTAACCCTAAGTCCAAAACTTACCCTGAACACTAAGCCTCACCCGCAGGCTGAACCCTGAGGCCTACACTAACGATAAGCCACGCCCTGCAATGCACACGATCCGTAGCACGTATCCGTAACCCAATCACCACCATTGGCCTCACCGGGAGACTAAACCTAACCCTAGCTCCAACCCTGACCCTGAAAAGTAAGCGTCACCCGCAGCCTGAACCCTGAGCTCTACCCTAACGATAAGCCACGCCCTGCAATGCACACGTCCCCTAAAATGTATCCGTACCACAATCTCGACCCTAGGCCTCACTGGGAGCCTAACCCTAACCCTAGCTCCAACCCTGACCATGAACCCTAAGCCTCACCCACAGCCTGAACCCTGAGGCCTACCCTAACGATAAGCCGCACCCTGCAACGCACACGCCCCCAAACACGTATCCATACCACAATCTCGACCCTAGGCCTCACCGGGAACCTAACCCTAACCCTAGCTCCAACCCTGACCATAAACCCTAAGGCTCACCCACAGCCTGAACCCTGAGGCCTACCCTAACGATAAGCCGCACCATGCAACGCACACGCCCCTTAACACGTATCCGTACCCCAATCTCAACCTTAGGACTCAGCGAGCGCGTAACCCTAACCCTAGCTCCAACCCTGACCCGGAACCCGAAGCCTCACCTGCATCCTGAACCCTGAGGCCTACCCTAACGATAAGCTGCACCATGCAACGCACACGCCCCCTAACACGTATCCGTACCCCAATCTAGACCCTAGCCCTAACCGGGAGCCGAACCCTAACACAAGCTTCAACCCTGTCCCTGAACACAAAGCCTCACCCGCAGCCTGAATTCTGGGGCCTACCCTAACGATAAGCTGCACCCTGCAACGCACACGCCCCCTAACACGTATCCGTACCCCAATCTAGACACTAGCCCTAACCGGGAGCCGAACCCTAACACTAGCTTCAACCCTGACCCTGAACCCTAAGCCTCACCCACAGCCTGAACCCTGAGGCCTGCCCTAACGATAAGCCGCGTCCTGCAACGCACACGACCCCTAACGCGTATCCGTACCCGAATCTCGATCCTAGGCCTAGCCGGGAGCCTATCCCTAACCCTAGCTCCATCCCTGACCCTGAACACAAAGCCCCAAACGCAGCCTGAACCCTGAGGCCTACGCTACCGATAAGCCGCACCCTGCAACACACACGCCCACTAACACGTATCCGTACCCAAATCTTGAACCTAGGCCTAACCGGGAGCCTAACCCTAGCTCCATCCCTGACCCTGAACCCTAAGCCTCACCCGCAGCCTGAACCCTGAGGCCTGCGCTAACGATAAGCCACGCCCCGCAACGCACACGCCCCCAAACACGTATCCATACCACAATCTCGACACTAGGCCTCAACGGGAGCCTAAACCTAACCCTAGCTCCAACCCTGACCATGAACACTAAGCCTCACCCGCAGCCTGAACTCTGAGTCCTACCATAACGATGAGCCGTGCCCTGCAATGCACACGCACTATAATACGTATCCGTACCCCAATCTCGACCCTAGGACTCAGCAAGAGCCTAACCCTAACCCTAGCTGCAACCCTTACCCTGAACCCTAAACCTCACCCGCAGCCTGAACCCTGAAGCCTACCCTAACGATGAGCCACGCTCTGCAACCCACACGCCCCCTAACACGTATCCGTACCCCAATCTCCACCATACGGCTCACAGGGAGATAAAACCTAACCCTAGCTCCAACCCTGACCCTGAACCATATGCCTAATCCGCAGCCTGAACACTGAGGCCTACCCTAATGATAAGCCGCACCATGCAACGCACACGCCCCCTAACACGTATCCATACCCCAATCTCGACATTAGTCCTCCCCGGGAGCCTAACCCTAACCCTAGCTCCCACCCTGTCCCTGAACACAAAGCCTCACCCATAGCCTGAATTCTGGGGCCTACCCTAATGATAAGCTGCACACTGCAAGGCACACGCCCCCTAGCACATATCTGTACCCCAATCTAGACCCTAGCCCAAACCGGGAGCCGAACCCTAACACTAGTTCCAACCCTGACTCTGAAGCCTAAGCCTCACCCACAGCCTGAACAGTGAGGCCTACCCAAACGATAAGCCACGTCCTGCAACGCACACGACCCCTAACACGTATCCGTACCTGACTCTCGACCCTAGGCCTAACTGGGTGCCTATCCCTAACCCTAGCTCCATCCTTGACCCTGAACACAAAGCCTCACCCGCAGCCTTAATCCTGAGGCTTACCCTAACGATATGCCGCGCCCTGAAACGCACACACCGCCTAACACGTATCCGTACCAAAATCTCGACCCTAGGCCTCACCGGGAGCCTAACCCTAACCCTAGTTCCAGCCCTGAACATGAACCCTAAGCCTCACACGCAGGCTGAACACTGAGGGCTACCCTAACGATCAGCCATACCGTGCAATGCACACGCCCCCAAACTCGTATCCATACCACAATCTCGACTCCAGGCCTCACCGGGAGGCTATCCCTAACCCTAACTCCAACCCTGACCATGAACCATAAGCCTCACCCGCAGCCGGAACCCTGAGGCCTACCCTAAGGATCAGCCGTGTCCTGCAATGCACATGCCCCCTAACACGTATCTGTACCCCAATCTTGACCCTAGGCCTCAGCTAGAGCGTAACCCTAACCCTAGCTCCAATCCTGACCCAGAACCCTAAGCCTCACCCCCAGCCTGAACCCTGAGGCGTACCCTAACGATAAGCCGCACCCTGCAACGAAAATTACCCCTAACACAAATCCGTACCCCAATCGCGACCCTAGGCCTCACCGGGATCCTAAACCTAACCCTAAATCCAACACTTAGCCTGAAACCTAAGCCTCACCCGAAGCCTGAACCCTGAGGCCTACCCTAACAATAAGCCACGCCATGCAATGCACACGCCCCCTAACACGTATCCGTACCCCAATCTCCACCATAGGCCTCACCGGGAGACTAAACCAAATCCTAGCTCCAACTCTGAGCCTGAAAGCCCAGCCTCACACGCAGCCTGAACCCTGAGGCCTACCCTAATGATAAGCCAGGCCCTGAAACACACATGCACCCTAGCACGTATCCGTACCCCAATCTCGACCCTAGGCCTCACCGGGACACTAACACTTACCCAACTCCATCCCTGACCCTGAACACTAAGCCTCACCCGCAGCCTGAACCATGAGGCCTACCGTAACGATAAGCAGCGCCCTGCAACGAAAACGCCCCCTAACACATATCCGTACCCCAATCGCGACCCTAGGCCTCACTGGGAGCATAACCCTAATCCTAAGTCCTACCCTTACCGTAAACCCTAAGCCTCCACCGCAGCCTGAACCCTGAGGCCTACCCTAAAGATAAACCGAGCCCTGAAATGCACATGCCCCCTAACTCGAAGCCGTACGCTAATCTCCACCATAGGCCTCACCGGGAGACTAAACCTAACCCTAGCTCCAACCCTGACCCTGAACACTAAGCCTCACCCGCAGCCTGAACCCTGAAGCCTACCCGAACGATAAGCCGCACCCTGCAATGCACACGCCGCCTAACACGTATCCGTACCCCAATCTTGACCCTAGGCCTAACCGGGAGCCTAACCCTAGCTCCATCCCTGACCCTGAACACTAAGCCTTACACGCAGCCTGAACCCTGAGGCCTACCCTAATGATAAGCCACGCCCTGCAACGCACACGCCCAGTAACATGTATCCGTACCACAGTCTCCACCCTAGGCCTCACCGGGAGACAAAACCTAACCCTAGCTCCAACCCTGACCCTGAACCCTACGCCTCACCCTCAGCATGAACCCTGAAGCCTACCGTAACTATAAGCCGCACCATGCAACGCACACGCCCCCTAACACGTATCCGTACCCCAATCTCGACATTAGTCCTCCCCGGGAGCCTAACTCTAACCCTAGCTCCAACACTATCCCTGAACACAAAGCCTCACTCGCAGCCTGAATTCTGGGACCTACCCTAACGATAAGCCGCGTCCTGCAATGCACACGACCCCTAACACATATCCGTACCCGAATCTCGACCCTAGTCATAACAGGGAGCCTATCCCTAACCCTAGCTCCATCCCTGACCCTGAACCCTAAGCCTCACCCGCAGCCTGAACCCTGATGCCTACCCTAACGATAAGGCACGCCCTGCAATGAAAACGCCCCATAACACATATCCGTACCCCAATCGCAAACCTAGGCCTCACCGGGAGCCTAACCTTAACCCTAAGGCCTACCCTCACCCTGAACACTAAGCCTCACCCACAGCCTGAACCCTGAGACCTACCGTAACGATAAGCCACGCCATGCAACGAACACGCCCCCTAACACGTATCCGTACCACAATCTCGACCCTAGGCCTCACCAGGAGCCTAACCATAACCCTAGCTCCGACCCTGACAATGAACCCTAACCCTCACCCGCAGCCTGAAACCTGAGGCCTACACTAACGATCAGCCATGCCATGCAATGCACACGCCCCCTAACAGCTATCCGTACACCAATCTCGACCCTTGGACTCAGCGAGAACCTAACCCTAACTCTCGCTCCAACCCTGGCCCGGAACTGGAATCCTCACCCACAGCCTGAACTATGAGGCCTACCCTAACGATAAGCTGGGCTCTGCAACGCACATGCCCCCTAACATGTATCCGTACCGCAATCTCCACCATAGGGCTCACCGGGAGACAAAACCTAACCATAGCTCCAACTCTGACCCTGAACACTAAGCCTCACCCTCAGCATGAACCCTGAGGCCTACCCTAACGATAAGCCGCACCCTGCAACGCACACGCCCGCAAACACGTATCCATACCACAATCTCGACCCTAGGCCTCACCGGGAACCTAACCCTAACCCTAGCTCCAACCCTGACCATAAACCCTAAGCCTCACCCACAGCCTGAACCCTGAGTCCTACCATAACGATCAGCCGTGCCCTGCAATGCACACGCCCCCTAACACGTATCCGTACCGTAATCTCGAACCTAGGACTCAGCGAGAGCCTAACCCTAACACTAGCTCCAACCCTTACCCTGAACAGTAAACTCACCCGCATCCTGAACCCTGAGGCCTACCTTAACGATAAGCCGCACCATGCAACGCACACGCCCCCTAACACGTATCCGTTCCCCAATCTAGACCCTAGCCCTAACCGGGAGCCGAACCCTAACACAAGCTTCAACCCTGTCCCTGAACACAAAGCCTCACCCGCAGCCTGAATTCTGGAGCCTACCCTAACGATAAGCCGCACCCTGCAACGCACACGCCCCCTAACACGTATCCGTACCCCAATCTAGACCCTAGCCCTAACCGGGAGCCGAACCCTAACACTAGCTTCAACCCTGACCCTGAACCCTAAGCCTCACCCACAGCCTGAACCCTGAGGCCTGCCCTAACGATAAGCCGCGTCCTGCAACGCACACGACCCCTAACGCGTATCCGTACCCGAATCTCGATCCTAGGCCTAACCGGGAGCCTATCCCTAACCCTAGCTCCATCCCTGACCCTGAACACAAAGCCTCAACCGCAGCCTGAACCCTGAGGCCTACGCTACCGATGAGCCGCACCCTGCAACACACACGCCCACTAACACGTATCCGTACGCAAATCTTGACCCTAGGCCTAACCGGGAGCCTAACCCTAGCTCCATCCCTGACCCTGAACCCTAAGCCTCACCCGCAGCCTGAACCCTGAGGCTTGCGCTAACGATAAGCCACGCCCCGCAATGCACACGCCCCCAAACACGTATCCATACCACAATCTCGACACTAGGCCTCAACGGGAGCCTAAACCTAACCCTAGCTCCAACCCTGACCATGAACACTAAGCCTCACCCGCAGCCGGAACCCTGAGGCCTACCCTAAGGATCAGCCGTGTCCTGCAATGCACATGCCCCCTAACACGTATCTGTACCCCAATCTTGACCCTAGGCCTCAGCTAGAGCGTAACCCTAACCCTAGCTCAAATCCTGACCCAGAACCCTAAGCCTCACCCCCAGCCTGAACCCTGAGGCGTACCCTAACGATAAGCCGCACCCTGCAACGAAAATTACCCCTAACACAAATCCGTACCCCAATCGCGACCCAAGGCCTCACCGGGATCCTAAACCTAACCCTAAATCCAACACTTAGCCTGAAACCTAAGCCTCACCCGAAGCCTGAACCCTGAGGCCTACCCTAACAATAAGCCACGCCATGCAATGCACACGCCCCCTAACACGTATCCGTACCCCAATCTCCACCATAGGCCTCACCGGGAGACTAAACCAAATCCTAGCTCCAACTCTGAGCCTGAAAGCCCAGCCTCACACGCAGCCTGAACCCTGAGGCCTACCCTAATGATAAGCCAGGCCCTGAAACACACATGCACCCTAGCACGTATCCGTACCCCAATCTCGACACTAGGCCTCACCGGGACACTAACACTTACCCAACTCCATCCCTGACCCTGAACACTAAGCCTCACCCGCAGCCTGAACCATGAGGCCTACCCTAACGATAAGCAGCGCCCTGCAACGAAAACGCCCCCTAACACATATCCGTACCCCAATCGCGACCCTAGGCCTCACTGGGAGCATAACCCTAATCCTAAGTCCTACCCTTACCGTAAACCCTAAGCCTCCACCGCAGCCTGAACCCTGAGGCCTACCCTAAAGATAAACCGAGCCCTGAAATGCACATGCCCCCTAACTCGAAGCCGTACGCTAATCTCCACCATAGGCCTCACCGGGAGACTAAACCTAACCCTAGCTCCAACCCTGACCCTGAACACTAAGCCTCACCCGCAGCCTGAACCCTGAAGCCTACCCGAACGATAAGCCGCACCCTGCAATGCACACGCCGCCTAACACGTATCCGTACCCCAATCTTGACCCTAGGCCTAACCGGGAGCCTAACCCTAGCTCCATCCCTGACCCTGAACACTAAGCCTTACACGCAGCCTGAACCCTGAGGCCTACCCTAATGATAAGCCACGCCCTGCAACGCACACGCCCAGTAACATGTATCCGTACCACAGTCTCCACCCTAGGCCTCACCGGGAGACAAAACCTAACCCTAGCTCCAACCCTGACCCTGAACCCTACGCCTCACCCTCAGCATGAACCCTGAAGCCTACCGTAACTATAAGCCGCACCATGCAACGCACACGCCCCCTAACACGTATCCGTACCCCAATCTCGACATTAGTCCTCCCCGGGAGCCTAACCCTAACCCTAGCTCCAACACTATCCCTGAACACAAAGCCTCACTCGCAGCCTGAATTCTGGGACCTACCCTAACGATAAGCCGCGTCCTGCAATGCACACGACCCCTAACACATATCCGTACCCGAATCTCGACCCTAGTCATAACAGGGAGCCTATCCCTAACCCTAGCTCCATCCCTGACCCTGAACCCTAAGCCTCACCCGCAGCCTGAACCCTGATGCCTACCCTAACGATAAGGCACGCCCTGCAATGAAAACGCCCCATAACACATATCCGTACCCCAATCGCAAACCTAGGCCTCACCGGGAGCCTAACCTTAACCCTAAGGCCTACCCTCACCCTGAACACTAAGCCTCACCCACAGCCTGAACCCTGAGACCTACCGTAACGATAAGCCACGCCATGCAACGCACACGCCCCCTAACACGTATCCGTACCACAATCTCGACCCTAGGCCTCACCGGGAGCCTAACCATAACCCTAGCTCCGACCCTGACAATGAACCCTAACCCTCACCCGCAGCCTGAAACCTGAGGCCTACACTAACGATCAGCCATGCCATGCAATGCACACGCCCCCTAACAGCTATCCGTACACCAATCTCGACCCTTGGACTCAGCGAGAACCTAACCCTAACTCTCGCTCCAACCCTGGCCCGGAACTGGAATCCTCACCCACAGCCTGAACTATGAGGCCTACCCTAACGATAAGCTGGGCTCTGCAACGCACATGCCCCCTAACATGTATCCGTACCCCAATCTCCACCATAGGGCTCACCGGGAGACAAAACCTAACCATAGCTCCAACTCTGACCCTGAACACTAAGCCTCACCCTCAGCATGAACCCTGAGGCCTACCCTAACGATAAGCCGCACCCTGCAACGCACACGCCCCCAAACACGTATCCATACCACAATCTCGACCCTAGGCCTCACCGGGAACCTAACCCTAACCCTAGCTCCAACCCTGACCATAAACCCTAAGCCTCACCCACAGCCTGAACCCTGAGTCCTACCATAACGATCAGCCGTGCCCTGCAATGCACACGCCCCCTAACACGTATCCGTACCGTAATCTCGAACCTAGGACTCAGCGAGAGCCTAACCCTAACACTAGCTCCAACCCTTACCCTGAACAGTAAAACTCACCCGCATCCTGAACCCTGAGGCCTACCTTAACGATAAGCCGCACCATGCAACGCACACGCCCCCTAACACGTATCCGTACCCCAATCTAGACCCTAGCCCTAACCGGGAGCCGAACCCTAACACAAGCTTCAACCCTGTCCCTGAACACAAAGCCTCACCCGCAGCCTGAATTCTGGAGCCTACCCTAACGATAAGCCGCACCCTGCAACGCACACGCCCCCTAACACGTATCCGTACCCCAATCTAGACCCTAGCCCTAACCGGGAGCCGAACCCTAACACTAGCTTCAACCCTGACCCTGAACCCTAAGCCTCACCCACAGCCTGAACCCTGAGGCCTGCCCTAACGATAAGCCGCGTCCTGCAACGCACACGACCCCTAACGCGTATCCGTACCCGAATCTCGATCCTAGGCCTAACCGGGAGCCTATCCCTAACCCTAGCTCCATCCCTGACCCTGAACACAAAGCCTCAACCGCAGCCTGAACCCTGAGGCCTACGCTACCGATGAGCCGCACCCTGCAACACACACGCCCACAAACACGTATCCGTACGCAAATCTTGACCCTAGGCCTAACCGGGAGCCTAACCCTAGCTCCATCCCTGACCCTGAACCCTAAGCCTCACCCGCAGCCTGAACCCTGAGGCTTGCGCTAACGATAAGCCACGCCCCGCAATGCACACGCCCCCAAACACGTATCCATACCACAATCTCGACACTAGGCCTCAACGGGAGCCTAAACCTAACCCTAGCTCCAACCCTGACCATGAACACTAAGCCTCACCCACAGCCGGAACCCTGAGGCCTACCCTAAGGATCAGCCGTGTCCTGCAATGCACATGCCCCCTAACACGTATCTGTACCCCAATCTTGACCCTAGGCCTCAGCTAGAGCGTAACCCTAACCCTAGCTCCAATCCTGACCCAGAACCCTAAGCCTCACCCCCAGCCTGAACCCTGAGGCGTACCCTAACGATAAGCCGCACCCTGCAACGAAAATTACCCCTAACACAAATCCGTACCCCAATCGCGACCCTAGGCCTCACCGGGATCCTAAACCTAACCCTAAATCCAACACTTAGCCTGAAACCTAAGCCTCACCCGAAGCCTGAACCCTGAGGCCTACCCTAACAATAAGCCACGCCATGCAATGCACACGCCCCCTAACACGTATCCGTACCCCAATCTCCACCATAGGCCTCACCGGGAGACTAAACCAAATCCTAGCTCCAACTCTGAGCCTGAAAGCCCAGCCTCACACGCAGCCTGAACCCTGAGGCCTACCCTAATGATAAGCCAGGCCCTGAAACACACATGCACCCTAGCACATATCCGTACCCCAATCTCGACCCTAGGCCTCACCGGGACACTAACACTTACCCAACTCCATCCCTGACCCTGAACACTAAGCCTCACCCGCAGCCTGAACCATGAGGCCTACCGTAACGATAAGCAGCGCCCTGCAACGAAAACGCCCCCTAACACATATCCGTACCCCAATCGCGACCCTAGGCCTCACTGGGAGCATAACCCTAATCCTAAGTCCTACCCTTACCGTAAACCCTAAGCCTCCACCGCAGCCTGAACCCTGAGGCCTACCCTAAAGATAAACCGAGCCCTGAAATGCACATGCCCCCTAACTCGAAGCCGTACGCTAATCTCCACCATAGGCCTCACCGGGAGACTAAACCTAACCCTAGCTCCAACCCTGACCCTGAACACTAAGCCTCACCCGCAGCCTGAACCCTGAAGCCTACCCGAACGATAAGCCGCACCCTGCAATGCACACGCCGCCTAACACGTATCCGTACCCCAATCTTGACCCTAGGCCTAACCGGGAGCCTAACCCTAGCTCCATCCCTGACCCTGAACACTAAGCCTTACACGCAGCCTGAACCCTGAGGCCTACCCTAATGATAAGCCACGCCCTGCAACGCACACACCCAGTAACATGTATCCGTACCACAGTCTCCACCCTAGGCCTCACCGGGAGACAAAACCTAACCCTAGCTCCAACCCTGACCCTGAACCCTACGCCTCACCCTCAGCATGAACCCTGAAGCCTACCGTAACTATAAGCCGCACCATGCAACGCACACGCCCCCTAACACGTATCCGTACCCCAATCTCGACATTAGTCCTCCCCGGGAGCCTAACCCTAACCCTAGCTCCAACACTATCCCTGAACACAAAGCCTCACTCGCAGCCTGAATTCTGGGACCTACCCTAACGATAAGCCGCGTCCTGCAATGCACACGACCCCTAACACATATCCGTACCCGAATCTCGACCCTAGTCATAACAGGGAGCCTATCCCTAACCCTAGCTCCATCCCTGACCCTGAACCCTAAGCCTCACCCGCAGCCTGAACCCTGATGCCTACCCTAACGATAAGGCACGCCCTGCAATGAAAACGCCCCATAACACATATCCGTACCCCAATCGCAAACCTAGGCCTCACCGGGAGCCTAACCTTAACCCTAAGGCCTACCCTCACCCTGAACACTAAGCCTCACCCACAGCCTGAACCCTGAGACCTACCGTAACGATAAGCCACGCCATGCAACGCACACGCCCCCTAACACGTATCCGTACCACAATCTCGACCCTAGGACTCACCGGGAGCCTAACCATAACCCTAGCTCCGACCCTGACAATGAACCCTAACCCTCACCCGCAGCCTGAAACCTGAGGCCTACACTAACGATCAGCCATGCCATGCAATGCACACGCCCCCTAACAGCTATCCGTACACCAATCTCGACCCTTGGACTCAGCGAGAACCTAACCCTAACTCTCGCTCCAACCCTGGCCCGGAACTGGAATCCTCACCCACAGCCTGAACTATGAGGCCTACCCTAACGATAAGCTGGGCTCTGCAACGCACATGCCCCCTAACATGTATCCGTACCCCAATCTCCACCATAGGGCTCACCGGGAGACAAAACCTAACCATAGCTCCAACTCTGACCCTGAACACTAAGCCTCACCCTCAGCATGAACCCTGAGGCCTACCCTAACGATAAGCCGCACCCTGCAACGCACACGCCCGCAAACACGTATCCATACCACAATCTCGACCCTAGGCCTCACCGGGAACCTAACCCTAACCCTAGCTCCAACCCTGACCATAAACCCTAAGCCTCACCCACAGCCTGAACCCTGAGTCCTACCATAACGATCAGCCGTGCCCTGCAATGCACACGCCCCCTAACACGTATCCGTACCGTAATCTCGAACCTAGGACTCAGCGAGAGCCTAACCCTAACACTAGCTCCAACCCTTACCCTGAACAGTAAAACTCACCCGCATCCTGAACCCTGAGGCCTACCTTAACGATAAGCCGCACCATGCAACGCACACGCCCCCTAACACGTATCCGTACCCCAATCTAGACCCTAGCCCTAACCGGGAGCCGAACCCTAACACAAGCTTCAACGCTCTCCCTGAACACAAAGCCTCACCCGCAGCCTGAATTCTGGAGCCTACCCTAACGATAAGCCGCACCCTGCAACGCACACGCCCCCTAACACGTATCCGTACCCCAATCTAGACCCTAGCCCTAACCGGGAGCCGAACCCTAACACTAGCTTCAACCCTGACCCTGAACCCTAAGCCTCACCCACAGCCTGAACCCTGAGGCCTGCCCTAACGATAAGCCGCGTCCTGCAACGCACACGACCCCTAACGCGTATCCGTACCCGAATCTCGATCCTAGGCCTAACCGGGAGCCTATCCCTAACCCTAGCTCCATCCCTGACCCTGAACACAAAGCCTCAAACGCAGCCTGAACCCTGAGGCCTACGCTACCGATGAGCCGCACCCTGCAACACACACGCCCACAAACACGTATCCGTACGCAAATCTTGACCCTAGGCCTAACCGGGAGCCTAACCCTAGCTCCATCCCTGACCCTGAACCCTAAGCCTCACCCGCAGCCTGAACCCTGAGGCTTGCGCTAACGATAAGCCACGCCCCGCAATGCACACGCCCCCAAACACGTATCCATACCCCAATCTAGACCCTAGCCCTAACCGGGAGCCGAACCCTAACACTAGCTTCAACCCTGACCCTGAACCCTAAGCCTCACCCACAGCCTGAACCCTGAGGCCTGCGCTAACAATAAGCCACGCCCCGCAATGCACACGCCCCCAAACACGTATCCATACCACAATCTCGACACTAGGCCTCAACGGGAGCCTAAACCTAACCCTAGCTCCAACCCTGACCGTGAACCCTAAGCCTCACCCGCAGCCTGCACCCTGAGTCCTACCATAACGATGAGCCGTGCCCTGCAATGCACACACACTATAACACGTATCCGTACCCCAATCTCGACACTAGGACTCAGCGAGAGCCTAACTCTATCCCTAGCTGCAACCCTTACCCTGAACCCTAAACCTCACCCGCAGCCTGAACCCAGAGGCCTACCCTAACGATCAGCTGTGCCCTGCAATGCACACGCTCCTTAACACGTATCCGTACCCCAATCTTGACCCTAGGCCTCAGCGAGAGCATAACCCTAACCCTAGCTCCAATCCTGACCCTGAACCCTAAGCCTCACCCGCAGTCGGAACCCTGAGGACTACCCTAACGATAAGCTGCAGCCTGCAACGAAAACGCCCCCTAACACATATCTGTACCCCAATCGCGACCTTAGGCCTCACTGGGAGCCTAACCCAAACCCTAAGTCCAACCCATACCGTAAACCCTAATCCTAACCGCAGCCTGAACCCTGAGGCCTACCCTAACGATAAGCCGCGCCCTGAAACGCACACGTCCCCTAACACGTAGCCGTACACCAATCTCCACCATAGGCCCCACCAGGAGAGTAAACCTAACAATAACTCCAACCCTGACTCTGAACCCTAAGCCTCACCCGCAGCCTGAACCCTGAGGCCTACCCTAACGATAAGTCGCACCCTGCAACGAAAACGCCCCCCAACACATATCCGTACCCCAATCGCGACCCTAGGCCTCACCGGGAGACGAACCCTAACCCTATGTCCAACACTTACACTGAAACCTAAACCTCACCCGCAGCCTGAACCCTGAGGCGTACCCTAACGATAAGCCGCGCCATGCAACGCACACACCCCCTAACACGTATCCGTATCCAAATCTCCACCATGGGCCTCACCGGAATATTAAACATAACCGTAGCTCCATTCCTGACCCTGAACCTGAAGCCTCACCCTCGGGCTGAACCCTGAGGCCTACCCTAATGATAAGCCACGCCCTGCAATGCACATGCCCCCTAACTCGTATCCGTACTCCATCTCAACCCTAGGCCTCACCGGGAGACTAACACTTACCCTAGCTCCAACCCTGACCCTGAACCCTAAGCCTCACCCGCAGCCTGAACCATGAGGCCTACCCTAACGATAAGCCCTACCCTGCATCGAAAACGCCACCTAACACATATCCATACCCCAATCGCGACCCTAGGCCTCACTCGGAGCCTAAACATAACCCTAAGTCCAACCCTTACCGTAAACTTTAAGCCTCAACCGCAGCCTGAACCCTGAGGCCTACACTAACGAAAACCCGGGCCCTGCAATGCACACGCCCCCGAACACGTATCTTTACCGCAATCTCCACCATAGGCCTCACCGGCAGACTAAACCTAACCGTAGCTACAACCCGCACCCTGAAACCTAAGCCTCACCCTCAGCCTGAACCCTGAGGCCTACCCTAACGATAAGACGCGCCCTGCAACAAAAAAGCCCCCTAACATATATCCATACCCCAATCATAACCCTAGGCCTCACAGGGAGCCTAACCCTGACCCTAAGTCCAATCCTTATCCTGAACGCTAAGCCTCATCTGAAGCCTGAACCCTGAGGCCTACCCTAACGATCAGCCATGCCCCACAATGCACACGCCCCTTAACACGTATCCGTACCCCAATCTCGACCCTAGGCCTCAGCGATAGCGTAACCCTAACCCTAGATCCAACCCTGAACAGGAACCCTAAGCCTTGCCTGCAGCCTGAAACCTGAGGCCTACCCTAACGATAAGCCGCGCCTTGCAACGAAAACGCCCCCTAACACATATCCGTACCCCAATCGCGACCCTAGACCTCACTGGGAGCATAACCCTAATCCTAATTCCTACCCTTACCGTAAACCCTAAGCCTCCACCGCAGCCTGAACCCTGAGGCCTACCCTAAAGATAACCCGAGCCCTGAAATGCACACGCCCCCTAACTCGAAGCCGTAGGCTAATCTCCACCATAGGCCTCACCGGGAGACTAAACCTAACCCTAGCTCAAACCCTGACCATGAACACTAAGCCTCACCCGCAGCCTGAACCCTGAAGCCTACCCGAACGATAAGCCGCACCCTGCAATGCACACGCCGCCTAACACGTATCCGTACCCCAATCTTGACCCTAGGCCTAACCGGGAGCCTAACCCTAGCTCCATCCCTGACCCTGAACACTAAGCCTTACACGCAGCCTGAACCCTGAGGCCTACCCTAATGATAAGCCACGCCCTGCAACGCACACGCCCCCTAACACGTATCCGTACCACAATCTCCACCCTAGGCCTCACCGGGAGCCTAAACCTAACCCTAGCTCCAACACTGACCATCACCCCTAAGCCTCACCTGCAGCCTGAACCCTGAGGCATACCCTAACGATCAGCCATGCCCTGCAATGCACACACCCCCGAACACGTAACCGTAACTCAATCTCGACCCTAGGACTCAGCGAGAGCCTAACACTAACCCTAGCTCCAACCCTGACCCTGAACACTAAGCCTCACCTCGAGCCTGAACCCTGAGGCCTACCCTAACGATAAGCCGCACCCTGCAACGAAAACGCCCCCTAAAACATATCCGTACCCCAAACGCGAACCTAGGCCTCACTGGGAGCCGAACCCTAAGCCTAGCTCCAACCCTGACCATGAACCCTAAGCCTCACCTGCAGCCTGAACCCTGAGTCCTAACATAACGATCAGTCGTGCCCTGCAATGTACACGCGCTCGAACACGTATCAGTATCCCAATCTCGACCCTAGGACTCAGCAAGAGCCTAACCCTACACCTAGCTCCAACCCTTACCCTGAATCCTAAATCTCACCCGCAGCCTGAACCCTGAGGCGTACCCTAACAATAAGCTGGGCTCTGCAACGCACATGCCCCCTAACATGTATCCGTACCCCAATATCCACCATAGGGCTTACCGGGAGGCAAAACCTAACCCTAGCTCCAACCCTGACCCGGAATCCTAATCCTCACCCTCAGCATGAACCCTGAAGCCTACCGTAACTATAAGCCGCACCATGCAACGCACACGACCCCTAACACGTATCCGTACCCCAATCTCGACATTAGTCCTCCCCGGGAGCCTAACACTAACCCTAGTTCCAACACTATCCCTGAACACAAAGCCTCACCCGCAGCCTGAATTCTGGGGCCTACCCTAACGATAAGCCGCGTCCTGCAACACACACGACCCCTAACACGTATCCGTACCCGAATCTCGACCCTAGTCATAACAGGGAGCCTATCCCTAACCCAAGCTCCATCCCTGACCCTGAACCCTAAGCCTCACCCGCAGCCTGAACCCTGATGCCTACCCTAACGATAAGGCACGCCCTGCAATGAAAACGCCCCATAACACATATCCGTACCCCAATCGCAAACCTAGGCCTCACCGGGAGCCTAACCTTAACCCTAAGGCCTACCCTCACCCTGAACACTAAGCCTCACCCACAGCCTGAACCCTGAGACCTACCCTAACGATAAGCCACGCCATGCAACACACACGCCCCCTAACACGTATCCGTACCACAATCTCGACCCTAGGCCTCGCCGGGAGCCTAACCCTAAACTTAGCTCTGACCCTGACAATGAACCCTAACCCTCACCCGCAGCCTGAAACCTGAGGCCTACACTACCGATCAGCCGTGCCATGCAATGCACACGCCCCCTAACAGTATCCGTACACCAATCTCGACCCTAGGACTCAGCGAGAACCTAACCCTAACTCTCGCTCCAACACTGGCCCGGAAATGGAAGCCTCACCCACAGCCTGAACTATGAGGCCTACCCTAACGATAAGCTGGGCTCTGCAATGCACATGCCCCCTAACATGTATCCGTACCCCAATCTCCACCATAGGGCTCACCGGGAGACAAAACCTAACCCCAGCTCCAACTCTGACCCTGAACACTAAGCCTCACCCTCAGCATGAACCCTGAGGCCTGCCCTAACGAAAAGCCGCACCCTGCAACGCACACGCCCCCAAACACGTATCCATACCACAATCTCGACCCTAGGCCTCACCGGGAACCTAACACTAACCCTAGCTCCAACCCTGACCATAAACCCTAAGCCTCACCCACAGCCTGAACCCTGAGTCCTACCATAACGATCAGCCGAGCCCTGCAATGCACACGCCCCCTAACACGTATCCGTACCGCAATCTCGAACCTAGGACTCAGCGAGAGCCTAACCCTAACACTAGCTCCAACCCTTACCCTGAACAGTAAAACTCACCCGCATCCTGAACCCTGAGGCCTACCCTAAGGATAAGCCGCACCATGCAACGCACACGCCCCCTAACACGTATCCGTACCCCAATATAGACCCTAGCCCTAACCGGGAGCCGAACCCTAACACAAACTTCAACCCTGTCCCTGAACACAAAGCCTCACCCGCAGCCTGAATTCTGGGGCCTACCCTAACGATAAGCCGCACCCTGCAACGCACACGCCACCTAACACGTATCCGTACCCCAATCTAGACCCTAGCCCTAACCGGGAGCCGAACCCTAACACTAGCTTCAACCCTGACCCTGAACCCTAAGCCTCACCCACAGCCTGAACCCTGAGGCCTGCTCTAACGATAAGCCGCGTCCTGCAATGCACACGACCCCTAACGCGTATCCGTACCCGAATCTCGATCCTAGGCCAAACCGGGAGCCTATCCCTAACCCTAGCTCCATCCCTGACCCTGAACACAAAGCCTCAACCGCAGCCTGAACCCTGAGGCCTACGCTACCGATAAGCCGCACCCTGCAACACACACGCCCACTAACACGTATCCATACGCAAATCTTGACCCTAGGCCTAACCGGGAGCCTAACCCTAGCTCCATCCCTGACCCTGAACACTAAGCCTCACCCGCAGCCTGAACCCTGAGGCCTGCGCTAACGATAAGCCACGCCCCGCAATGCACACGCCCCCAAACACGTATCCTTACCACAATCTCGACACTAGGCCTCAACGGGAGCCTAAACCTAACCCTAGCTCCAACCCTGACCGTGAACCCTAAGCCTCACCCGCAGCCTGCACCCTGAGTCCTACCATAACGATGAGCCGTGCCCTGCAATGCACACACACTATAACACGTATCCGTACCCCAATCTCGACCCTAGGACTCAGCGAGAGCCTAACCCTATCCCTAGCTGCAACCCTTACCCTGAACCCTAAACCTCACCCGCAGCCTGAACCCAGAGGCCTACCCTAACGATCAGCCGTGCCCTGCAATGCACACGCCCCTTAACACGTATCCGTACCCCAATCTCGACCCTAGGACTCAGCGAGAGCGTAACCCTAACCCTAGCTCCAACCCTGACCCGGAACCCGAAGCCTCACCCGCAGCCTGAACCCTGAGGCCTACCCTAATGATAAGCCGCGCCATGCAACGCAGACGCCCCCTAACACGTATCCGTACCACAATCTACACCATAGGCCTTACGGAGAGACAAAACCTAACCCAAGCTCCAACCCTGACCCTGAACCCTAAGCCTCACCCTCAGCATGAACCCTGAAGCCTACCGTAACCATAAGCCGCACCATGCAACGCACACGCCCACTAACACGTATCCGTACTCCAATCTCAACCCTAACCCTAAGCGGGAGCCCAACCCTAACCCGAGCTACAACCCTGACTCTGAACCCTAAGCCTCACCCGCAGTCTGAACCCTGAGTGCTACACTAACGATAAGCCGCGCCATGCAACACACACGCCCCCTAACACGTATCCGTATCCAAATCTCCACCATGGGCCTCACCGGAATATTAAATATAACCGTAGCTCCAACCATGACCCTGAACCTGAAGCCTCACCCTCGGCCTGAACCCTGAGGCCTACCCTAATGATAAGCCACGCCCTGCAATGCACATGCCCTCTAACTCGTATCCGTACTCCATCTCAACCCTAGGCCTCACCGGGAGACTAACAGTTACCCTAGCTCCAAACCTGACCCTGAACCCTAAGCCTCACCCGCAGCCTGAACCACGAGGCCTACCCTAACGATAAGCCCTACCCTGCATCGAAAACGCCCCCTAACACATATCCATACCCCAATCGTGACCCTAGGCCTCACTCGGAGCCTAAACATAACCCTAAGTCCAACCCTTACCGTAAACCTTAAGCCTCAACCGCAGCATGAACCCTGAGGCCTACACTAACGAAAAGCCGCGCCCTGCAATGCACACGCCCCCGAACAGGTATCCGTACCGCAATCTCCACCATAGGCCTCACCGGCAGACTAAACCTAACCGTAGCTACAACCCGCACCCTGAAACCTAAGCCTCACCCTCAGCCTGAACTCTGAGGCCTACCCTAACGATAAGACGCGCCCTGCAACAAAAAAGCCGCCTAACATATATCCATACCCCAATCAGAACCATAGGCCTCACAGGGAGCCTAACACTAACCCTAAGTCCAACCCTTACCATGAACGCTAAGCCTCACCCGAAGCCTGAACCCTGAGGCTTACCCTAACGATCAGCAATGCCCCACAATGCACACGCCCCTTAACACGTATCCGTACCCCAATCTCGACCCTAGGCCTCAGCTGTAGCGTAACCCTAACCCTAGCTCCAACCCTGAACCGGAACCCTAAGCCTCGCCCGCATCCTGAACCCTGAGGCCTACCCTAACGATAAGTCGCACCATGCAACGCACACGCCCCCAAACACGTATCCGTACCCCAATCTAGACCCTAGCCCTAACCGGGAGCCGAACCCTAACACAAGCTTCAACCCTGTCGCTGAACACAAAGCCTCACCCGCAGCCTGAATTCTGGGGCCTACCCTAACGATAAGCCGCACCCTGCAACGTACACGCCCCCTAACACGTATCCATACCCCAATCTAGACCCTAGCCCTAACCGGGAGCCGAACCCTAACACTAGCTTCAACCCTGACCCTGAACCCTAAGCCTCACCCACAGCCTGAACCCTGAGGCCTGCGCTAACGATAAGCCACGCCCCGCAATGCACACGCCCCCAAACACGAATCCATACCACAATCTCGACACTAGGCCTCAACGGGAGCCTAAACCTAACCCTAGCTCCAACCCCGACCGTGAACCCTAAGCCTCACCCGCAGCCTGCACCCTGAGTCCTACCATAACGATGAGCCGTGCCCTGCAATGCACACACACTATAACACGTATCCGTACCCCAATCTCGACACTAGGACTCAGCGAGAGCCTAACCCTATCCCTAGCTGCAACCCTTACCCTGAACCCTAAACATCACCCGCAGCCTGAACCCAGAGGCCTACCCTAACGATCAGCTGTGCCCTGCAATGCACACGCCCCTTAACACGTATCCGTACCCCAATCTTGACCCTATGCCTCAGCGAGAGCATAACCCTAACCCTAGCTCCAATCCTGACCCTGAACCCTAAGCCTCACCCGCAGTCTGAACCCTGAGGACTACCCTAACGATAAGCTGCACCCTGCAACGAGAACGCCCCCTAACACATATCCGTACCCCAATCGTGACCTTAGGCCTCACTGGGAGCCAAACCCAAACCCTAAGTCCAACCCATACCGTAAACCCTAATCCTAACCGCAGCCTGAACCCTGAGGCCTACCCTAATGATAAGCCGCGCCCTGAAACGCACACGCCCCCTAACACGTAGCCGTTCACCAATCTCCACCATAGGCCCCACCAGGAGAGTAAACCTAACAATAACTCCAACCCTGACTCTGAACCCTAAGCCTCACCCGCAGCCTGAACCCTGAGGCCTACCCTAACGATAAGTCGCACCCTGCAACGAAAACGCCCCCCAACACATATCCGTACCCCAATCGCGACCCTAGGACTCACCGGGAGACGAACCCTAACCCTATGTCCAACACTTACACTGAAACCTAAACCTCACCCGCAGCCTGAACCCTGAGGCGTACCCTAACGATAAGCCGCGCCATGCAACGCACACACCCCCTAACACGTATCCGTATCCAAATCTCCACCATGGGCCTCACCGGAATATTAAACATAACCGTAGCTCCAACCCTGACCCTGAACCTGAAGCCTCACCCTCGGCCTGAACCCTGAGGCCTACCCTAATGATAAGCCACGCCCTGCAATGCACATGCCCCCTAACTCGTATCCGTACTCCATCTCAACCCTAGGCCTCACCGGGAGACTAACTCTTACCCTAGCTCCAACCCTGACCCTGAACCCTAAGCCTCACCCGCAGCCTGAACCATGAGGCCTACCCTAACGATAAGCCCTACCCTGCATCGAAAACGCCACCTAACACATATCCATACCCCAATCGCGACCCTAGGCCTCACTCGGAGCCTAAACATAACCCTAAGTCCAACCCTTACCGAAAACTTTAAGCCTCAACCGCAGCCTGAACCCTGAGGCCTACACTAAGGAAAACCCGTGCCCTGCAATGCACACGCCCCCGAACACGTATCCGTACCGCAATCTCCACCATAGGCCTCACCGGGAGACTAAACCTAACCGTAACTACAACCCGCACCCTGAAACCTAAGCCTCACCCTCAGCCTGAACCCTGAGGCCTACCCTAACGATAAGACGCGCCCTGCAACAAAAAAGCCCCCTAACATATATCCATAACCCAATCAGAACCCTAGGCCTCACAGGGAGCCTAACCCTAACCCTAAGTCCAATCCTTACCCTGAGCGCTAAGCCTCATCTGAAGCCTGAACCCTGAGGCCTACCCTAACGATCAGCCATGCCCCACAATGCACACGCCCCTTAACACGTATTCGTACCCCAATCTCGACCCTAGGCCTCAGCGATAGCGTAACCCTAACCTTAGATCCAACCCTGAACAGGAACCCTAAGCCTTGCCCGCAGCCTGAAACCTGAGGCCTACCCTAACGATAAGCCGCGCCCTGCAACGAAAACGCCCCCTAACACATATCCGTACCCCAATCGCGACCCTAGACCTCACTGGGAGCATAACCCTAATCCTAAGTCCTACCCTTACCGTAAACCCTAAGCCTCCACCGCAGCCTGAACCCTGAGGCCTACCCCAAAGATAACCCGAGCCCTGAAATGCACACGCCCCCTAACTCGAAGCCGTACACTAATCTCCACCATAGGCCTCAACGGGAGACTAAACCTAACCCTAGCTCCAACCCTGACCCTGAACACTAAGCCTCACCCGCAGCCTGAACCCTGAAGCCTACCCGAACGATAAGCCGCACCCTGAAATGCACACGACGCCTAACACGTATCCGTACCCCAATCTGGACCCTAGGCCTAACCGGGAGCCTAACCCTAGCTCCATCCCTGACCCTGAACACTAAGCCTTACACGCAGCCTGAACCCTGAGGCCTACCCTAATGATAAGCCACGCCCTGCAACGCACACGCCCCCTAACACGTATCCGTACCACAATCTCCACCCTAGGCCTCACCGGGAGCCTAAACCTAACCCTAGCTCCAACACTGACCATCACCCCTAAGCATCACCTGCAGCCTGAACCCTGAGGCATACCCTAACGATCAGCCATGCCCTGCAATGCACACACCCCCGAACACGTAACCGTAACTCAATCTCGACCCTAGGGCTCAGCGAGAGCCTAACACTAACCCTAGCTCCAACCCTGACCCTGAACACTAAGCCTCACCTCGAGCCTGAACCCTGAGGCCTACCCTAACGATAAGCCGCACCCTGCAACGAAAACGCTCCCTAAAACATATCCGTACCCCAATCGCGAACCTAGGCCTCACTGGGAGCCGAACCCTAAGCCTAGCTCCAACCCTGACCATGAACCCTAAGCCTCACCTGCAGCCTGAACCCTGAGTCCTAACATAACGATCAGTCGTGCCCTGCAATGCACACGCCCCCTAACACGTATCCGTACCGCAATCTCGAACCTAGGACTCAGCGAGAGCCTAACCCTAACACTAGCTCCAACCCTTACCCTGAACAGTAAAACTCACCCGCATCCTGAACCCTGAGGCCTACCCTAAGGATAAGCCGCACCATGCAACGCACACGCCCCCTAACACGTATCCGTACCCCAATCTAGACCCTAGCCCTAACCGGGAGCCGAACCCTAACACAAACTTCAACCCTGTCCCTGAACACAAAGCCTCACCCGCAGCCTGAATTCTGGGGCCTACCCTAACGATAAGCCGCACCCTGCAACGCACACGCCCCCTAACACATATCCGTACCCCAATCTAGACCCTAGCCCTAACCGGGAGCCGAACCCTAACACTAGCTTCAACCCTGACCCTGAACCCTAAGCCTCACCCACAGCCTGAACCCTGAGGCCTGCCCTAACGATAAGCCGCGTCTTGCAATGCACACGACCCCTAACGCGTATCCGTACCCGAATCTCGATCCTAGGCCAAACCGGGAGCCTATCCCTAACCCTAGCTCCATCACTGACCCTGAACACAAAGCCTCAACCGCAGCCTGAACCCTGAGGCCTACGCTACCGATAAGCCGCACCCTGCAACACACACGCCCACTAACACGTATCCGTACGCAAATCTTGACCCTAGGCCTAACCGGGAGCCTAACCCTAGCTCCATACCTGACCCTGAACCCTACGCCTCACACGCAGCCTGAACCCTGAGGCCTGCGCTAACGATAAGCCACGCCCCGCAATGCACACGCCCCCAAAAACGTATCCATACCACAATCTCGACACTAGGCCTCAACGGGAGCCTAAACCTAACCCTAGCTCCAATCCTGACCGTGAACCCTAAGCCTCACCCGCAGCCTGAACCCTGAGTCGTACCATAACGATGAGCCGTGCCCTGCAATGCACACACACTATAACACGTATCCGTACCCCAATCTCGACCCTAGGACTCAGCGAGAGCCTAACCCTATCCCTAGCTGCAACCCTTACCCTGAACCCTAAACCTCACCCGCAGCCTGAACCCAGAGGCCTACCCTAACGATCAGCCGTGCCCTGCAATGCACACGCCCCTTAACACGTATCCGTACCCCAATCTCGACCCTAGGTCTCAGCGAGAGCGTAACCCTAACCCTAGCTCCAACCCTGACCCGGAACCCGAAGCCTCACCCGCAGCCTGAACCCTGAGGCCTACCCTAACGATAAGCCGCGCCATGCAACGCAGACGCCCCTAACACGTATCCGTACCCCAATCTACACCATAGGCCTCACGGGGAGACAAAACATAACCCAAGCTCCAACACTGACCCTGAACCCTAAGCCTCACCCTCAGCATGAACCCTGAATCCTACCGTAACCATAAGCCGCACCATGCAACACACACGCCCACTAACACGTATCCGTATTCCAATCTCAACCCTAACCCTAAGCGGGAGCCCAACCCTAACCCGAGCTACAACCCTGACTCTGAACCCTAAGCCTCACCCGCAGCCTGAACCCTGTGGGCTACACTAATGATAAGCCGCGCCCTGCAACACACACGCCCCCTAACACGTATCCATAACCCAATCTCCACCATAGGCCTCACGGGGAGCCTAATCATAACCCTAGCTCCAACCCTGACCATGACCACTAAGCCTCACAAGCAGCCTGAACCCTGAGACCTACCCTAATTATCAGCCATTCCCTGCAATGCACACCCCCCGAACACGTATCCGTACCCCAATCTTGACCCTAGGCCTCAGCGAGAGCATAACCCTAACCCTAGCTCCAATCCTGACCCTGAACCCTAAGCCTCACCCGCAGTCTGAACCCTGAGGATTACACTAACGATAAGCTGCAGCCTGCAACGAAAACGCCCCCTAACACATATCTGTACCCCAATCGCGACCTTAGGCCTCACTGGGAGCCTAACCCAAACCCTAAGTCCAACCCATACCGCAAACCCTAATCCTAACCGCAGCCTGAACCCTGAGGCCTACCCTAACGATAAGCCGCGCCCTGAAACGCACACACCCCCTAACACGTAGCCGTACACCAATCTCAACCATAGGCCCCACCAGGAGAGTAAACCTAACAATAACTCCAACCCTGACTCTGAACCCTAAGCCTCACCCGCAGCCTGAACCCTGAGGCCTACCCTAACGATAAGTCGCACCCTGCAACGAAAACGCCCCCCAACATATATCCGTACCCCAATCGCGACCCTAGGCTTCACCGGGAGACGAACCCTAACCCTATGTCCAACACTTACACTGAAACCTAAACCTCACCCGCAGCCTGAACCCTGAGGCGTACCCTAACGATAAGCCGCGCCATGCAACGCACACACCCCCTAACACGTATCCGTATCCAAATCTCCACCATGGGCCTCACCGGAATATTAAACATAACCGTAGCTCCAACCCTGACCCTGAACCTGAAGCCTCACCCTCGGCCTGAACCCTGAGGCCTACCCTAATGATAAGCCACGCCCTGCAATGCACATGCCCCCTAACTCGTATCCGTACTCCATCTCAACCCTAGGCCTCACCGGGAGACTAACACTTACCCTAGCTCCAACCCTGACCCTGAACCCTAAGCCTCACCCGCAGCCTGAACCATGAGGCCTACCCTAACGATAAGCCCTACCCTGCATCGAAAACGCCACCTAACACATATCCATACCCCAATCGCGACCCTAGGCCTCACTCGGAGCCTAAACATAACCCTAAGTCCAACCCTTACCGTAAACCTTAAGCCTCAACCGCAGCATGAACCCTGAGGCCTACACTAACGAAAAGCCACGCCCTGCAATGCACACGCCCCCGAACACGTATCCGTACCGCAATCTCCACCATAGGCCTCACCGGGAGACTAAACCTAACCGTAGCTACAACCCGCACCCTGAAACCTAAGCCTCACCCTCAGCCTGAACTCTGAGGCCTACCCTAACGATAAGACGCGCTCTGCAACAAAAAAGCCCCCTAACATATATCCATACCCCAATAAGAACCCTAGGCCTCACAGGGAGCCTAACCCTAACCCTAAGTCCAACCCTTACCCTGAACGCTAAGCCTCACCCGAAGCCTGAACCCTGAGGCCTACCCTAACGATCAGCAATGCCCCACAATGCACACGCCCCTTAATACGTATCCGTACCCAATCTCGACCCTAGGCCTCAGCGGTAGCGTAACCCTAACCCTAGCTCCAACCCTGCACCGGAACCCTAAGCCTCGCCCGCATCCTGAAACCTGAGGCCTACCCTAATGATCAGCCGTGCCCTGCAATGCACACACCCACGAACACGTATCCATACCCCAATCTTGACCCTAGGCCTCAGCGAGAGCATAACCCTAACCCTAGCTCCAATCCTGACCCTGAACCCCAAGCCTCACCCGCAGCTTGAACACTGCGGCCTACCCTAACGATAAGCCGCACCGTGCAACGAAAACGCCCCCTAACATATTTCCGTACCCCAATCGCGACCTTAGGCCTCACTGGGAGCCTAACCCAAACCCTAAGTCCAACCGTTACCGTAAAATCTAAGCCTCAACTGCAGCCTGAACCCTGAGGCCTACCCTAACGTTAAGCCGCGCCCTGAAACGAACACGCCCCGTAACACGTAGCCGTACCCCAATCTCCACCATAGGCCTCACCGGGAGACAAAACCGAACCCTAACTCCAACCCTGACCCTGAACCCTAAGCCTCACCCGGAGTCTGAACCCTGAGCCCTAACCTAACGATAAGTCGCAACCTGCAAGGATAACGCCCCCCCAACACATATCCGTACGCCAATCGCGTCCCTAGGCCTCACCGGGAGCCGAACCCTAACCCTATATCCAACACTTACACTGAAACCTAAACCTCACCCGCAGCCTGAACCCTGAGGCGTACCCTAACGATAAGCCGCACCAGGCAACGCACACACCCCCTAACATGTATCCGTACCCCTATCTCCACCATGGGCCTCACCGGGATATTAAACCTAACCGTAGCTCCAACCCTGACCCTGAACCTGAAGCCTCACCCTCGGCCTGATCCCTGAGGCCTACCCTAACGATAAGCCATGCCCTGCAATGTACATGCCCCATAAAACGTATCCGTACCCCATCTCGACCCTAGGACTCACCGGGAGACTAACATTTACCCTAGCTCCAACACTGACCCTGAACACTAAGCCTCAACCGCAGACTGAACCATGAGGCCTACCCTAACGATAAGCCCTGCCCTGCAACGAAAAAGCCCCCTAACATATATCCATACCCCAATCGCGACCCTAGGCCTCACTCGGAGCCTAACCATAACCCTAAGACCAACCCTTACTGTAAACCTTAAGCCTAAACCGCAGCCTGAACCCTGAGGCCTACCCTAACGATAACCCTGCAAAAAAACGCCCCTTAACACATATCCGTACCCCAGTCACGAACCTAGGCCTCACCGGGAGCATAACCCTAACCCTAAGTCCAACTCTTACCCTGAGCCCTAAGCCTCACCCGCAGCCTGAACCCTGAGTCCTACCATAACGATCAGCCGTGCCCTGCAATCCACACGCCCCCTAACACGTATCCGTACCGCAATCTCAACCCTAGACTCAGCGAGAGCCTAACCCTAACCCTAGCTCCAACCCTTACCCTGAACAGTAAACCTCACCCGCTTCCTGAACCCTGAGGCCTACCCTAACGATAAGCCGCACCATGCAACACACACGCCCCCTAACACGTATCCGTACCCCAGTCTCCACCATAGGCCTCACCGGGAGACAATACCTAACCCTAGCTCGAACCCTGACCCTGAATGCTAAGCCTCATCCGCAGCCTGAACCCTGAGGCCTACCCTAACGATAAGCCACACCATGCAACACACACGCCCCCTAACACGTATCCATACCCCAATCTCGACATTAGTTCTCCCCGGTAGCCCAACCCTAACCCTAGCTCCAACCCTGTCCCTGAACCCTAAGCCTCACACACAGCCTGAATCCTGAGGCCTACCCTAATGATAAGCCACGTCCTGCAAAGTACACGACCCCTAACGCGTATCCGTACCTGAATCTCGACCCTAGGCCTAACCGGGAGCCTATCCCTAACCCTAGCACCATCCCTGACCCTGAACACAAAGCCTCACCCGCAGCCTGAACCCTGAGGCTTACCCTAACGATATGCCAAACCCTGAAACGCACACGCCGCCTAACACGTATCCGTACCACAATCTCGACCCTAGGCCTAACCGGGAGCCTATCCCTAACACTAGCTACATCCCTGACCCTGACCACAAAGCCGCATGTGTATCCTTAACCCTGAGGCTTACCCTAGCGATATGCCGCGCCCTGAAACGCACACGCCGCCTAACACGTATCCGTACCACAATCTCGGCCCTAGGCCTCACTGGGAGCCTAACCCTAACCGTAGTTCCAGCCCTGATCATGAACCCTAAGCCTCACATGCAGGCTGAACACTGAGGGCTACCCTAACGATCAGCCATGCCGTGCAATGCACACGCCCCCAAACACGTATCCGTACCCCAATCTCAACACTAGGCCTCACCGGGAGCCTAACCCTAACCCTAACTCCAAACATGACCATGAACCCTAAGCCTCACCCGCAGCCTGAACCCTGAGGCCTACCCTAACTATCAGCCGTGCCCTGAAATGCACATGCCCCCTAACACGTATCCGTACCCCAATCTTGACCCTAGGCCTCAGCTAGTGCGTAACCCTAAACCTAGCTCCAATCCTGACCCTGAACACCTAGCCTCAAACGCAGCCTGAACCCTGAGGCCTACTCTAGCGATAAGGCGCACCCTGCAACGAAAATGCGCCCTAACACATATCCGTACCCCAATCGCGACACTAGGCCTCACCGGGAGCCTAAACCTAACCGTAAGTCCAACACTTACCCTGAACACTAAGCCTCACCCGCAGACTGAACCCTGAGGCCTACCATAATGATAAGCCGCGTCATGCAACGCAGACGCCCCCTAATACGTATCCGTACCCCAATCTCCACCATAGGCACCACCGGGAGACTAAACCAAAACCTAGCTCCAACCCTGAGCCTGAAACCTAAGCCTCACCCGCAGACTGAACCCTGAGGCTACCCTTACGATAAGCAGTGCCCTGAAACACACATGCACCCTAACACGTATCCGTACCCCAATCTCGACCCTAGGCCTCACCGGGAGACTAACACTTACCCAACTCCATCCCTGACCCTGACCCTGAACACTAAGCCTCACCCGTAGCCTGAACCATGAGGCCTACCCTAACGATAAGCCGCGCCCTGCAACGAAAACGCCCCCTAACACATATCCGTACCCCAATCGCGACCCTAGGCCTCACTGGGAGCCTAACCCTAACCCTAAGTCCAACCCATACCGAAAACACTAAGCCTCAACTGCAGCCTGAACCCTGAGGCCTACCCTAAAGATAAGCCGCGCCCTGAAATGCACACGCCCCCTAACACGAAGCCATACCCCAATCTCAACCATAGGCCTCACCGGGAGACTAAACCTAACCCTAGCTCCAACCCTGACCCTGAACACAAAGCCTCACCCGCAGCCTGAACCCTGAAGCCTACCCTAACGATAAGCCGCACCCTGCAACGCACACGCCCACTAACACGTATCCGTACCCCAATCTTGACCCTAGGCCTAACCGGGAGCCTAACCCTAGCTCCATCCCTGACCCTGAAACCTAAGCCTCACCCGCAGCCTGAACCCTGAGGCCTACCCTAACGATAAGCCACGCCCTGCAATGCACACGCCCCCTAACACGTATCCGTACCACAATCTCCACCCTAAGCCTCACCGGGTGCCTAACCCTAACCCTAGCTCCAACACTGACCATGACTAAGCCTCACCCGCAGCCTGAACCCTGAGGCCTACCCTAACGATCAGCCGTGCCCTGCAATGCACACGCCCCCTAACACATAACCGTAACCCAATCTCGACCCTAGTACTCAGTGAGAGCCTAACCCCAACCCTAGGTGCAACCCTGACCCTGAACACTAAGCCTCACATGGAGCCTGAACCCTGTGGCCTACCCTAAAGATAACTCGCAACCTGCAACGAAAACGCCCCCTAACACATATCCGTACCCCAATAGCGAAACTAGGCCTCACTGGGTGCCGAACCCTAACCCTAAGGCCAACCCTCACCCTGAACCCTAAGCCTCACCCACAGCCTGAACCCTGAGGCCTACCCTAATGATAAGCCACGCCCCGCAACGCACACGCCCCCAAACACATATCCATACCACAATCTAGACCTTAGGCCTCACCAGGAACCTAAACCTAACCATAGCTCCAAACGTGACCTTGAACACTAAGCCTCACCCGCGGCCTGAACTCTGAGGCCTACCCTAATGATAAGCCATGCCCTGCAACGCACATGCCCCCTAACACGTAGCCGTACCACAATCTCGACCCTAGGCCTCACCGTGAGCCTAACCCTAAACCTAACTCCAACCCTGACCATGAACACTAAGCCTCACCCGCAGACTGAACCCTGAGGCCTACCTTAACGATCAGCCGTGCTCTGCAACGCACACGCCCCTTAACACGTATCCGTACCCCAATCTCGACCCTAGGCCTCAGCGAGAGCGTAACCCTAACCCTAGATCCAACCCTGACCCGGAACACTAAGCCTCACCCGCAGCCTGAACCCTGAGGCCTACACTAACGATAAGCTGCGCCCTGCATCGAAAACGCACCCCAACACATATCCATACACCAATCACGACCCTAGGCCTCACCGGGAGCCTAACCCTAACCCTAAGTCCAACCCTTACCCTGAAACCTAAGACTCACACGCAGCCTGAACCCTGAGGCCTACACTAATGATCAGCCATTTCCTGCAATGCACACGACCCCGAACACTTATCCGTACCCCAATCTCGACCCTAGGCCTCAGCGAGATCCTAACCCTAACCCTAATGCCAACACTGACCCTGAACCCTAAGCCTCACCTGCAGCTTAAACCCTGAGGAATACCCTAACGATAAGCCGCGCCCTGCAAGAAAAACGCCCCCTAACACATATCCGTACCCCAGTCACGAACCTAGGCCTCCCTGGGAGCCTAACCCTAACCCTAAGTCCAACACGTACCCTGAAACCTAAGCCTCACCCGCAGCCTGAACCCTGAGGCGTACCCAAACGATCAGCCGTGCCCTGCAATGCACACGCCCCTTAACACGTTTCCGTACCCCAATCTCGACCTTAGGCCTCAGCGATAGCGTAACCCTAAGGCTAGCTCCAACCCTGACCCGGAACCCTAAGCCTCACCCGCAGCCTGAACCCTGAAGCCTACCCTAGCGATAAGCCGCACCATGCAACGCACACGCCCCCTAACACGTATCCGTACCCCAATCTCGACCCAAGCCCTAAGCGGGAACCTAACCCTAACCCTGGGTCCAACCCTGACCCTGAACCCGAAGCCTCAACCTCAGCCTGAACCCTGAGGCCTACCCTAACGATAATCCGCGCCCTGCAACGAAAACGCCCCCTAACACATATCCGTACCCCAATCGCGACCCTAGGCCTCACTCGGAGCCTAACCCCAACCGTAAGTCAAATCCTAACCCTGAAACCTAAGCCTCCCCACAGGCTGAACCCTGAGGCCTACACTAACGATAAGCCACGCCCTGCAATGCACACCCCCCCTAACACGTATCCGTACCCCAATATTCACCATAGGCCTCAACGGGAGACTAACCCTAACCCTAGCTCCAACCCTGACCCTGAACCCTAAGCCTCACCCACCGCCTGAACCCTGAGGCCTACCCTAACGATAAGCCGCACCATGCAACACACACGCCCCCTAACACGTATCCGTACCCCAGTCTCCACCATAGGCCTCTCCGGGAGACAAAACCTAACCCTAGCTCCAACCCTGACCCTGAATGCTAAGCCTCATCCGCAGCGTAAACCATGAGGCCTACCCTAACGATAAGCCGCACCATGCAACACACGCGCCCCCTAACACGTATCCGTATCCCAATCTCGATATTAGTTCTCCCCGGGAGCCTAACCCTAACCCTAGCTCCAACCCTGTCCCTGAACGCTAAGCCTCACCCACAGCCTGAACCCTGAGGCCTACCCTAACAATAAGCCGTGTCCTGCAACGTACACGACCCCTAACGCGTATCCGTACCCGAATCTCGACCCTAGGCCTAACCGGGAGCCTATACCTAACCCTATCTCCATTCCTGACCATGAACACAAAGCCTCACCCGCAGCCTGAACCCTGAGGCTTACCCTAATGATATGCCACGCCCTGAAATGCACATGCCACCTAACACGTATCCGTACCACAATCTCGACCCTAGGCCTAACCGGGAGCCTATCCCTAACCCTAGCTCCATCCTTGACACTGAAAACAAAGCCTCACCCACAGCCTTAACCCTGAGGCTTACCCTAGTGATATGCCACGCCCTGAAACGCACATGCCGCCTAACACGTATCCATAACACAATCTTGGCCCTAGGCCTCACCGGGAGCCTAATCCTAACCCTAGATCCAGCCCAGACCATGAACCCTAAGCCTCACACGCAGGCTGAACACTTAGGGCTACCCTAACGATCAGCCATGCCGTGCAATGCACACGCCCCCAAACACGTATCCATACCCCAATCTCGACACTAGGCCTCACCAGGAGCCTAACCCTAACCCTAACTCCAACCCTGACCATGAACCCTAAGCCTCACCCGCAGCCTGAACCCTGAGGCCTACCCTAACTATCAGCCGTGCCCTGCAATGCACATGCCCCCTAACACGTATCCGTACCCCAATATTGACCCTCGGCCTCAGCTAGAGCATAACCCTAAACCTAGCTCCAATCCTGACCCTGAACACTAAGCCTCACCCGCAGCCTGAACCATGAGGCCTACCCTAACGATAAGCCGCGCCCAGCAACGAAAACGCCCCCTAACACATATCCGTACCCCAATCGCGACCCTAGGCCTCACTGGGAGCCTAACCGTAACCCTAAGTCCAACCCATACCGTAAACACTAAGTCTCAACCGCAGCCTGAACCCTGAGGCCTACCCTAAAGATAAGCCACGCCCTGAAATGCACACGCCCCCTAACACGAAGCCGTACCCCAATCTCCACCATAGGCCTCACCGGGAGACTAAACCTTACCCTAGCTCCAACCCTGACCCTGAACACTAAGCCTCACCCGCAGCCTGAACCCTGAAGCCTACCCTAACGATAAACCGCACCGTGCAATGCACACGCCCACTAACACGTATCCATACCCCAATCTTGACCCTAGGCCTAACCGGGAGCCTAACCCTAGCTCCATCCCTGACCCTGAACCCTAAGCCTCACCCGCAGCCTGAACCGTGACGCCCACCCTAACGATAAGCTGCGCCCTGCAACGCACACACCCCCTAACACGTATCCGTAACACAATCTCCACCCTAGGCCTCACCGGGTGCCTAACCCTAACCCTAGCTCCAACACTGACCATGACCACTAAGCCTCACCCGCAGCCTGAACCCTGAGGCCTACCATAACGATCAGCAGTGCCCTGCAATGCACACGCCCCCTAACACGTAACCGTAACCCAATCACGACCCTAGGACTCAGCGAGAACCTAAACCTAACCCTAGGTCCAACACTGACCCTGAACACTAAGCCTCCGATGGAGCCTGAACCCTGAGGCCTACCCTAACGATAACTCGCACCCTGCAACGAAAACGACCCCTAACACATATCCGTTCCCCAATAGCGAACCTAGGCCTCACTGGGTGCCGAACCCTAACCTTAAGGCCAACCCTCACCCTGAACCCTAAGCCTCACCCACAGCCTGAACCCTGAGGTCAACCCTAACGATAAGCCGTGCCCCGCAACGCACATGACCCCAAACACGTATCCATACCACAATCTACACCTTAGGCCTCACCGGGAGACTAAACCTAACCATAGCTCCAACCCTGACCTTGAACACTAAGCCTCAACCGCAGCCTGAACCCTGAGGCCTACCCTAACGATAAGCCATGCCCTGCAACGCACATGCCCCCTAACACGTAGCCGTACCACAATCTCGACCCTAGGCCTCACCGTGAGCCTAACCCTAAACCTAACTCCAACCCTGACCATGAACCCTAAGCCTCACCCGCAGACTGAAACCTGTGGCCTACCCTAACGATCATCCGTGCCCTGCAATGCACACGCCCCTTAACAAGTATCCGTACCCCAATCTCGACCCTAGGCCTCAGCGAGAGCGTATGCCTAACCCTAGCTCCAACCTCGACCCGGAACACTAAGCCTCACCCGCAGCCTGAACCCTGAGGCCTACCCTAACAATAAGCCGCGCCCTGCATTGAAAACGCCCCCTAACACATATCCGTACCCCAATCGTGACCCTAGGCCTCACCGGCAGCCTAACCCTAACCCTAAATCCAACCATTACCCTGAACTTTAAGCCTCACCCGCAGCCTGAACCCTGAGGCCTACCCTAACGATAAGCCGCGCCATGCACCACAGACGGCCCCTAACACGTATCCGTACCCCAATCTCCACCATAGGCCTCACCGGGAGACGAAACCTAACCCTAGCTCCAACCCTGACCCTGAAACCTAAGCCTGACACTCAGTATGAACCCTGAAGCCTATCGTAACGATAAGCAGCACCATGCAACGCACATGCCCCGTCACACGTATCCGTACCACAATCTCTACCCTAGCCCTCAGCGGGAGCCTAACCCTAACCCTAGCTCCAACCCTGACCCGGAACACTAAGCCTCACCCGCAGCCTGAACCCTGAGGGCTACCCTAACGATAAGCCACGCCCTGCATCGAAAACGCCCCCTAACACATATCCGTCCCCCAATCGTGACCCTAGGCCTCACCGGGATCCTAACCATAACCCTAAGTCCAAACCTTACCCTGAAATTTGAGCCTCACCCGCAGCCTGAACCCTGAGGCCTACCCTAACGATAAGCCGCGCCATGCACCACAAACGGCCCCTAACACGTATCCGTACCACAATCTCCACCATAGGGCGCTCCGGGAGACGAAACCTAACCCTAGCTCCAACCCTGACCCTGAAACCTAAGCCTAACCCTCAGCATGAACCCTGAAGCCTACCGTAACGATAAGCAGCACCATGCAATGCACACGACCCCTCACACGTATCCGTACCACAATCTCGACTGTAGCCCAAAGCGGGAGCCAAACCCTAACCCTAGCTCCTACCCTGACCCTGAACCCTAAGCCTCACCCGCAGCATGAACCCTGAGGCCTACCCTAACGATATGCAGCGCCCTGCAACGAAACGCCCCATAACACATATCCGTAGCCCAATCGCGACACTAGGCCTCACAGGGAGCCTAACCCTAACCGTAAGTCCAATCCTTACCCTGAACCCTAAGCCTCACCCGCAGGCTGAACCCTGAGGGCTACACTAATGATAAGCCGCGCCCTGCACCACACACGCCCCCTAACACGTATCCATAACCCAATCTCCACCAAAAACCTCACCGGGAGACTAAACCCAACCCTAGCTCCAACCCTGACCCCGAACTCTAAGCCTCATCCGCAGCCTGAACCCTTAGGCCTACCGTAACGATAAGCCACCCCCTGCAACGCACACGATCCCTAACACGTATCCGTACCCCAATCTCGACCCTAAGCCTCACCGGAAGCCTAACCCTAACCCTAGCTCCAACCCTGACACTGAACCCAAAATACTACCCGCAGCCTGAAAACTGAGGCCTACCCTAACGATAAGTCGCGCCCTGAAACGTAAACGCGCCCTAACACATATCCGTACCCCAGTCGCGAACCTGGGCCTCACCGGGGGCCTAATCCTAACCCTAAGTCCAACCCTTACCCTGAACCCTAAGCCTCACCCGCATCCTGAACCCTGAGGCCTACCCTAACGATAAGCTACGCCCTGAAAATCAAACGCCCCCTAACATATATCCGTACCTCAATCTCGACCCAAAGCCTCACCCGGAGCCTAACCCTAACCCTAGCTACAACCCTGACCCTGAAAAATAAGCCGAACACCCAGCCCGATACATGAGGCCTACCCTAAGTATAAGCCTCGCCCTGCAACGCACACGCCCCCTAACACGTATTCGTAACCCAATTTCGACCCTAAGCCTCACCGGGAAAAGAACGCTAACGCTACCTCGAACCTTGACCCTGAACCTTAAGCCTCACAGGAAGACTGAACCGTGAGGCTTACACTAACGATAAGCCACGCCCTGCAACGCACACGCCCCCTAAAAGGTATCTGTACCCCAATCTCGAGCCGAATCCTCACCGGGAGCCTAAACCTAACCCTAGCTTCAACTCTGACCCTGAACCCTAAGCCTCACCGGCAGCCTGAACCCTTAGGCCTACCCTAACGATAAGCCACGCCCTGTAAGGCACACGCCCCCTAGCACGTATCTGTACCCCAATCCCGACCCAAGGCCTCACCAGAATTCTAACACTATCCCTAGCTCCAACTCTCACCCTGAACACTAAGCCTCACCCGCAGCCTGAACCCTGAGGCCTAAGCTAACGATAAGCAGCGCCCTGCAATGCACACGCGACCTAAAACATATCCGTACCCCAATCTCAACCCTAGGCCTCACCGGGAGTCTAACCCTAACCCGAGCTCCAACCCTGACCCTGAAACGTAAGCCTAATCCGCAGCCTGAACCCTGAGGCCTACTCTAACAATAAGCCACGCCGAGCAACTCACACGCCCCTTACGTGTATCCGTACTCCAATCTCGATCCTAGACCTCACCGGGAGCCAAACACGAACCCTAGCTCCAACCCTGACCCTGAACGCTAAGCCTCACCTGCAGCCTGAACCCTGAGGCCTACGCTAACAATAAGCCACGCCCTGCAACGAAAACGCACCCTAACTCATATCCGTACCCCAATCTCGATCCTATGCTACACCGGGAGCCTATACCTAACCCTAAGTCCAACCCTTACCCTGAACACTAAGCCTCACCCGCAGTCTGAACCCTGAGGCCTACCATAACGTAAAGCCGTGCCCTGCAATGCACACGCCCCCTAACATTTATCCGTACCAAATTCTCGATGCAAAGCCTCACCGGGAGCGTAAACCTAACCCTAGCACCAACTCTCACCCTGAGCCCTAAGCCTGAACCGCAGCCTGAACCCTGAGGCCTAACGTAATGATAAGCAGTGCCCTGCAACGCACATGCCCCCTAACACGTATGCATAGCCCAATCTCCACCATAGGCCTCACGGGGAGACAAAACCTAACCCTAGCTCCAACCCTGACCCTGAACCCTAAGCCTCACCCTCAGCATGAACCCTGAAGCCTACCGTAACCATAAGCCGCACCATGCAACGCACACGCCCCCTAACACGTATCCGTACACCAATCTCCACCGTAGGCCTCACGGGGAGACAAAACCTAACCCCAGCTCCAACCCTGACCCTGAACCCTAAGCCTCACCCTCAGCATGAACCCTGAAGCCTGCCCTAACCATAAGCCGCACCATGCAACACACACGCCCCCTAACACGTATCCGTACCCCAATCTCAACCCTAGCCCTAAGCGGGAGCCTAACCCTAACCCTAGCTCCAACCCTGACTCTGAACCCTAAGCCTCACCCGCAGCCTGAACCCTGAGGACTACCCTAACGATATGCCGCGCCCTGCAACGAAAACTCCCCCTAACACATATCCGTACCCCAATCGCGACCCTAGGCCTCACTGGGAGCCAAACCCTAACCGTAAGTCCAATCCTTACCCTGAACCCTAAGCCTCACCCGCAGGCTGAACCCTGAGGGCTACACTAATGATAAGCCGCGCCCTGCAACACACACGCCCCCTAACACGTATCTGTACCCCAATCTTGACGCTAGGCGTCAGAGAGAGCTTAACCCTAACCTAGCTCCAACCCTGACCCTGAACACTAAGCCTAACCCGCAGCCTGAACCCTGAGCCCTACCCTAACGGTAAGCCGTGACATGCAACACACACGCCCCCAAACACGTATCCGTACCCCTATCTCCACCTTAGGCCTCACCAGGAGACAAAACCTAACCCAAGCTCCAACCCTAAACCTGAACCTTAATCCTCACCCTCAGCCTGAACCCTGAGGCTTACCCTAACGATAAGCCGCACCATGAAACGCACACGCACCCTAACACGTATCCGTACCCCAATCTCGACCCTAGCCCTAAGCGGGAGCCTAACCTAACCCTAGCTCCAACCCTGACCCTGAACACTAAGCCTCACATGGAGCCTGAACCCTGAGGCCTACCATAACGATAAGCCACACCCAGCAACGAAAACCCCCCCCTAACACATATCCGTACCCCAATCGCGAACCTAGGCCTCACTGGGAGCCAAACCCTAACCCTAAGGCCCACCCTCACCCTGAACCCTAAGCCTCACCCACAGCCAGAGCCCTGAATCCTACGCTAACGATCAGGCGCGCCCCGCAACACACACGCCCCCAAACACGTATCCATACCACAATCTAGACCCTAGGCCTCACCGGGAGCCTAACCCTAACCCTAGCTCCAGCCCTGACCATGAACGCTAAGCCTCACCCGCAGCCTGAACCCTGAGTCCAAACATAACGATCAGCCGTGCCCTGCAATGCACATGCCCTCTAACACATATCCGTACCCCAATCTCGACCCTAGGACTCAGCGAGAGCCTAACCCTACACCTAGCTCCAACCCTTATCCTGAATCCTAAACCTCACCGGCAGCCTGAACCCTGAGGCCTACCCTAACGATAAGCCGGGCTCTGCAAGGCACACGCCCCCTAACACGTATCCGTACCCCAGTCTCCACCATAGGCCTCACCGGGATACAAAACCTAACCCTAGCCCCAACCCTGACACTGAACCTTATGCCTCATCCGCAGCCTGAACCCTGATGCCTACCCTAAAGATAAGCCGCACCATGCAACGCACACACCCCTAACACATATCCGTACCCCAATCTCGACATTAGTCCTCCCCAGGAGCCTAACACTAACCCTAGCTCCAAGCCTATCCCTGAACACAAAGCCTCACCCACAGCCTGAATTCTGGGGTCTCCCCTAACGATAAGCCGCGTACTGAAACGCACACGACACCTAACACGTATCCGTACCCGAATCTCGACCCTAGTCCTAACAGGGAGCCTATCCCTAACCCTAGCTACATACCTGACCCTGAACACAAAGCCTCACCCGCAGCCTGAACCCTGAGGCTTACCCTAACGATATGCCGTGCCCTGAAATGCACACGCCGCCTAACACGTATCCGTACCCCAATCTCGACACTAGGCCTAACCGGGAGCCTAACCCTAGCTCCATCCCTGACCCTGAACCCTAAGCCTCACCCGCAGCCTGAACCCTGAGGCTTACCCTAACGATAAGGCACACCCTGCAATGAAAACAACCCTCAACACATATCCGTACCCCAATCGCAAACCTAGGCCTCACCGGAAACCTAACCCTAACCCTAAGGCCAACCCTCACCGTGAAAACTAAGCCTCAACCACAGCCTGAACCCTGAGACCTACCCTAACGATAAGCCACGCCATGCAACGCACACGCACCCTAACACGTATCCGTACCACAATCTCGACCCCAGGCCTCACCGGGAGCCAAACCCAAACCCTAGCTCCGATCCTCACAATGAACACTAAGCCTCACCCGCAGCCTGAACCCTGAGGCCTACACGAATGATCAGCCATGCCATGCAATGCACACGCCCCCTAACACATATCCGTACCCCAATATCGACCATAGGACTCAGTGAGAACCTAACCCTAACTCTCGCTCCAACCCTGGCCCGGAACTCGAAACCTCACCCACAGCCTGAACTATGAGGCCAACCCTAACGATAAGCTGCGCCGTGCAACTCACACGCTCCCTAACACGTATCCATACCACAATCTCGACCCTAGGCCTCACCGGGAGCCTAAACCTAACCCTACCTCCAACCCTGAGCTTGAACCCTAAGCCTCACCCGCAGCCTGAACCCTGAGGCCTACCCTAACGATAAGCCATGCCCTGCAACGCACATTCCCCATAACATGTCACCGTACCACAATCTCGACCCTAGGCCTCACCGGGAGCCTAACCCTAACCCTAACTCCAACCCTGACCATGAAACCTAAGCCTCACTAGCAGCCTGATCCCTGAGGCCTACCCTAACGATCAGCCGTGCCCTGCAATGCACACGCCCCTTAACACGTATCCGTACCCCAATCTCGACCCTAGGCCTGAGCGAGAGCATAACCCTAACACTAGCTCCAACCCTGACCCGGAACCCTAAGCCTCACCCGCAGTCTGAACCCTGAGGCCTACCCTAACAATATGCCACGCCCTGCAACGAAAACGCCCCCTAACACATATCCGTACCCCAATCCCAAACATAGGACTAACCGGGAGCCTAACCCTAACCCTAAGTCCAACCCTTACCCTGAACTTAAGCCTCACCGGCAGCCTGAACCCTGAGCCCTACCATACCGAAAAGCCGCGCCTTGCAACGCAGACGCCCCGTAACACGTATCCGTACCCCAATCTCCACCGTAGTCCTCACGGGGAGACAAAACCTAACCCCAGCTCCAACCCTGACCCTGAACCCTAAGCCTCACCCTCAGCATGAACCCTGAAGCCTACCGTAACCATAAGCCGCACCATGCAACGCACACGCCCCCTAACACGTATCCGTACCCCAATCTCAACCCTAGCCCTAAGCGGGAGCCTAACCCTAACCCTAGCTCCAACCCTGACTCTGAAGCCTAAGCCTCACCCTCAGCCTGAACCCTGAGTCCTACCCTAACGATATGCCGCGCCCTGCAACGAAAACGCCCCCTAACACATATCCGTACCCCAATCGCGACCCTAGGCCTCACTGGGAGCCTAACCCTAACCGTAAGTCCAACCCTTATCCTGAACCCTAAGCCTCACCCGCAGGCTGAACCCTGAGGCCTACACTAATGATAAGCCGTGCCCTGCAACACACACGCCCCCTAACATCTATCCATAACCCAATCTCCACCATAGGCCTCACCGGGAGACTAAACCTAACCCTAGCTCCAACCCTGACCCTGAACCCTAAGCCTCACCCGCAGCCTGAACCCTGAGGCCTACCCTAACGATAAGCCACGCCCTGCAACGCACACCTCCCCTAACACGTATCCGCACCACAATCTCGACCCTAGGCCTCACCGGGAACATAACCCTAACCCTAGCTCCAACCATGACCATGAACCCTAAGCCTCACCTGCATCCTGAACCGTGAGGCCTGCCCTAACGATCAGCCGTGCCCTGCAATGCACACGCCCGCTAACACGTATCCGTACCCCAATCTTGACCCTAGGCCTCAGCGAGAGCGTAACCCTAACCTAGCTCCAACACTGACCCTGAAAATTAAGCCTTACCCGCAGCCTGATCCCTGAGGCATACCCTAATGATCAGCCGTGCCCTGCAATGCACATGCCCCCTAACATGTATCCGTACCCCAATCTCGACCCTAAGCCTCACCGGAGCCTAACCAAATCCCTAGCTCCATCCCTGACCCTGAATCATAAGACTCACCTGCAGCCTGAACCCTGAGGCCTACCCTAACGATTATCCGCGCCCTGCAACGCTCACGCCCCCTAACACGTATCTGTACCCCAATCTCAACCGTAAGCCTCAGCGGGAGCCTAAACCTAACCCTAGCTCCAACCCTGACCCTGAACACTAAGCCTCACCCGCAGCCCGATACCTGAGGCCTACCCTAACATCAGCCGTGCCCTGCAATTCACACGCCCCCTAACACGTATCCGTACCCCAATCTCGACCCAAAGCCTCACGGGGAGCCTAACATTAACCCTAGATCCAACTCTGACCCTGAACGATAAGCCTCACATGCAGCCTGAACCCTGAGGTCCACGCTAATTATAAGGGGCGCCCTGCAACCCACACGCCCCCTACCAAGTATCCGTACCCCAATCTCAACCCTAGGCCTCACCGGGAGCCTAAACCTAACCCGAGCTCCAACCCTGACCCTGAAAACTAAGCCTCATCCGCAGCCTGAACCCTGAGGCCTACTGTAACGATAAGCCGCGTCGTGCAACTCACACGCCCCCTTACACCTATCCCTACCCCAATCTCAACCCTAGGCCTCACGGGGAGCCTAACACTAACCGTAGCTCCAACCCTGACCCTTAACGCTAAGCCTCACCTGCAGCCTGAACCCTGAATGCTACTCTAATGATAAACCACGCCCTTCAACGAAAACGACCTCTAACACATATCCGTACCCCTATCTTGACCGTAGGCCTCACCGGGAGCCTAACCCTAACCCGAGCACCAACCCTGACCCTGAAACCTAAGCCTCATCCGCAGGCTGAACCCTGAGTCCTACTCTAACGATAAGCAGCGACGTGCAACTCACACGCCCTCTAACAGGTATCCGTACCCCAATCTCAACCCTAAGCCTCACCCGGAGACTAACCCTAACCCTAGGTCCAACACTGACCCTGAACAACAAGCTCACACGCAGCCTGAACCCTGAGGCCTACCCTAAGAATAAGTCGCGCCGTGCCACGCAAACGCCCCCTAACACGTATCCGTACCCCATTCTCGAACCTAGGCCTCACCGGAAGCCTAACCCTAACCCTAGCTCCAACCCTGACCCTGAACACTAAGCCTCACCCGCAGCCTGAACCCTGAGGCCTACCCTAACGATTATCCATGCCCTGCAACGCACACGCCCCCTAACACGTATCTGTACCCCAATCTCGGCCATAAGCCTCAGCGGGAGCCAAACACTAACCCTACCTCCAACCATGACCCTGAAAACTAAGACTCACCCACAGCGTGAACCGTGAGGCCTACCCCAATGATCAGCCACGCCCTGCAATGCACACGTGCCCTAATATGTATCCGTACCCGAATCTCGAAACGAAGCCTCAACAGGACCCTAAACCTAACCATAGCTCCAACCCTGACGCACAATCATAAGCCTAACCCGTAGTCCGATACCTGAGGCCTACCCTAACATCAGCCGTGCCCTGCAACTCACACGCCCCCAACAAGTATCCGTACGCCAATCTCGAACCAAAGCATCACGGGGAGCCTAAACCAACCCCTAGCTCCAAACTTGACCCAGAACCCTAAGTCTCACCCGCAGCCTGAACCCTGAGGCCTACTCTAACGTAAAGCCGCGCCCTGCAAGGCACACGCCTCTTAACACGTATCCGTACCCCAATCTCGACCCAAAGCCTCACTGGGAGCCTAACCCTAACCCAAGCTCCAACCCTGACCCTGAACAATAAACCTCACCTGCAGCCTGAACCCTGAGGCCTACCCTAACGATGAACCGCGCCCTGCAACAACAACGCCCCCTAACACATATCCGTATGCCAAACTCGACCCTAGGCCTCACCGGGAGCCTATCCCTAACCCTAACTCCAACCCTTATCCTGAACACTAAACCTCACCCGCAGCCACAACCCTCAGCCCTACCCTAACGATAAGCCGCGCCCTGCAACGCACACACCCCCTAACACGTAACCGTACCCCAAACTCCAATCTAGGCCTCACATGGATCCAAACCCTAACCCAGCTCCAACCCTGACCCTGAACACTAAGCCTCGCCTGCAGCCTGAACCCTGAGGCCTACCCTATCGATAAGCTGCGCCCTGCAACGAACACGCCCCCTAACACGTATCCGTACCCCAATATCGACCCGAAGCCTCACCGGGAGCCGAACGCTAACGCTAGCTCCAACCCTGACCCTGAACACTAAGCCTCACAGGAAGACTTAACCCTGAGGCCTACCCTAACTATAAGCCGCGCCCTGCAATGCACACGCCCCCAACCACGTATCTGTACCCCAATCTCCACCGAAGGACTCACAGGTAGACTAAACCTAACCCTCGCTCCAATCCTGACCCTGAACCCTAAACCTCTCCCGCAGCCTGAACCATGAGGCCTACCCTAACGATCAGCCGTGCCCTTCAATGCACACGCCCCCTAACACGTATCCGTAACCCAATGTCGACCCTAAGACTCAGCGAGAGCCTAACCCGAACTCTCGCTCCAACCCTGGCCCGGAACTCGAAGCCTTACCGACAGCCTGAACTGGGGCCTACCCTAACGATAAGACGTGCCCAACAACGAAAACGACCCCTAACACATATCCGTACCCCAATCGCGACCCTAGGCCTCACTGGAAACCTAACCCTAACCCTAAGTCCAACCCTTACCCGGAAACCTAAGCCTCACCCACAGGCTGAACCCTGAGGCCTACCATAACACTAAGCCGCGCCCTGCAACGCACATGCCCCCTAACACGTGTCCGTACCCCAATCTCCACCATAGGCCTCACCGCGAGACGAAACCTAACCCTAGGTCCAACCCTGACACTGAACACTAAGCCTCACCCGCAGCCTGAACCCTGATGCCTATCCTAACGATAAACCGTGCCCTGAAACGCACACGCCCCCTAACACGTACCCATAACACAATCCCGACCATAGGCCTCACCGGGAGACTAACCATAACCCTAGCTCCAACCCTGACCATGAACACTAAGCCTCACCCGCAGCATGAACCCTGAGGCCTACCCTAACCATCAGGCACGCCCTGCAACCCACACACACCCTAACACGTATCCGTACCCCAATCTCCACCATAGGCCTCACCGGGAGACTACACCTAACCCTAGCTCCAACCCAGACCCTAAACACTGAACCTCACCCGCAGCCTGAACCCTGAGGCCTACCCTAACAATAAGCCGCGCCCTGAAACGCACACGCCCCCTAACACGTATCAGTACCCCACTCTCCACCGAAGGCCTCACCGGGAGACTAAACCTAACCCTAGCTCCAAACCTGACCCTGAACCCTAAGCCTCAACCACAGCATGATCCCTGAGGCCTACCGTAACGATAAGCCGGGCCCTGAAACGCACCAACCCCTAAAACGTATCCGTACCACAATCTCCACCCCAGGCCTCACCGGGAGCCTAATCCTAACCCTAGCTCCAACCCTGACCTTGACCCCTAAGCCTCACGCGCAGCCTGAACCCTGAGGCCTACCCTAACGATCAGCAGCGCCCTGCAATGCACATGCCCCCTAACACGTATCCATACCACAATCTCGACCCTGGCCTCACCAGGAGCCTAACCCTAACCCTAGCTCCAACCCTGACCATGAAACCTAAGCCTCACCCGCAGCCTGAACCCTGAGGGCTAACCTAACGATCAGCCGTGCCCTGCAACGCACATGCCCCCTAACACGTGTCCGTACCCCAATCTCCACCATAGGCCTCACCGCGAGACGAAACCTAACCCTAGGTCCAACCCTGACACTGAACACTAAGCCTCACCCGCAGCCTGAACCCTGAGGCCTACCCTAACGATTATCCGTGCCCTGCAACGCACACGCCCCCTAACACGTATCTGTACCCCAATCTCGGCCATAAGCCTCAGCGGGAGCCAAACACTAACCCTACCTCCAACCATGACCCTGAAAACTAAGACTCACCCACAGCGTGAACCGTGAGGCCTACCCCAATGATCAGCCACGCCCTGCAATGCACACGTGCCCTAATATGTATCCGTACCCGAATCTCGAAACGAAGCCTCAACAGGACCCTAAACCTAACCATAGCTCCAACCCTGACGCACAATCATAAGCCTAACCCGTAGTCCGATACCTGAGGCCTACCCTAACATCAGCCGTGCCCTGCAACTCACACGCCCCCAACAAGTATCCGTACGCCAATCTCGAACCAAAGCATCACGGGGAGCCTAAACCAACCCCTAGCTCCAAACTTGACCCAGAAACCTAAGTCTCACCCGCAGCCTGAACCCTGAGGCCTACTCTAACGTAAAGCCGCGCCCTGCAAGGCACACGCCTCTTAACACGTATCCGTACCCCAATCTTGACCCAAAGCCTCACTGGGAGCCTAACCCTAACCCAAGCTCCAACCCTGACCCTGAACAATAAACCTCACCTGCAGCCTGAACCCTGAGGCCTACCCTAACGATGAACCGCGCCCTGCAACAACAACGCCCCCTAACACATATCCGTATGCCAAACTCGACCCTAGGCCTCACCGGGAGCCTATCCCTAACCCTAACTCCAACCCTTATCCTGAACACTAAACTTCACCCGCAGCCACAACCCTCAGCCCTACCCTAACGATAAGCCGCGCCCTGCAACGCACACACCCCCTAACACGTAACCGTACCCCAATCTCCAATCTAAGCCTCACATGGATCCAAACCCTAACCCAGCTCCAACCCTGACCCTGAACACTAAGCCTCGCCTGCAGCCTGAACCCTGAGGCCTACCCTATCGATAAGCTGCGCCCTGCAACGCACACGCCCCCTAACACGTATCCGTACCCCAATATCGACCCGAAGCCTCACCGGGAGCCGAACGCTAACGCTAGCTCCAACCCTGACCCTGAACACTAAGCCTCACAGGAAGACTTAACCCTGAGGCCTACCCTAACTATAAGCCGCGCCCGGCAATGCACACGCCCCCAAACACGTATCTGTACCCCAATCTCGACCCTAGGCCTCACCGGGAGCCTAAACCTAACCTTAGCTCCAAACTTGACCCTGAATCCTAAGCCTCAACAGCGGCCTGAAACCTGAGGGTTACACTGACGATCACCGGTGCCCTGCAATGCACGCGCCCCCTAACACGTATCCGTACTCCAATCTCGGCCATAGGCTTCAGCGAGAGCCTAACCCTAACCCTATCTCCCACCCTGACACTTAACCCTAAGCCTCACCCGCAGCCTGAACCCTGAGGCCTACCGTAACGATAATCCACACCCTGCAACACACTCGCCCCCTAACACGTATACGTAACCCAATCTCGACCCTAAGCCTCACCGGAAGCCTAACCCTAACCCATAGCTCCAACCCTGACCCTGAAACCTAAGCATGACCCGCAGCCTGAAAACTGAGGCCTACCCTAACGATAAGTCGAGCCCTGAAACGCAAACGCGCTCTAACACGTTTCTGTACCCCAATCTCGACCCTAGGCCTCACCGGGAGCCGAACCCTAACCCTAGCTCCAACCCTGACCCTGAACGCTAAGCCTCACCTGCAGCCTGAACCCTGATGCCTACGCTACAGATAAGTCGCGCCCTGCAACGAAAACGCCCCCTAACACATATCCGTACCCCAATCCCAAACCTAGGCCTAACCGGGAGCCTAAACCTAACCCTAAGTCCAACACTTACCCTGAACCTTAAGCCTCACCGGCAGCCTGAACCCTGAGGCCGACCCTAACGATAAGCCGCGCCTTGCAACGCAGACGCCCCGTAACACTTATCTGTACCCCAATCTCCACCATAGTCCTCACGGGGAGACAAAACCTAACCCTAGCTCCAACCCTGACCCTGAACCCTAAGCCTCACCCTCAGCATGAACCCTGAAGCCTACCGTAACCATAAGCCGCACCATGCAACGCACACGTCCCCAAACACGTATCCGTACCCCAATCTCAACCCTAGCCCTAAGCAGGAGCCTAACCCTAACCCTAGCTCCAACCCTGACCCTGAACCCTAAGCCTCACCCACAGCCTGAACCCTGAGGCCTATGCTAACGATAAGCTGCGCCCTGCAACGATAACGCCCGTTAACACATATCCGTACCCCAATCGCGACCCTAGGCCTCACCGGGTGCCTAACCCTAACCCGAAGCCCAACTCTTACCCTGAACCCTATGCCTCACCCGCAGCCGGATCCCAGAGGCCCACCCTAATGATAAGCCGCGCCATGCAACGCACACGCCCCCTAACACGTATCCGTACCCCAATCTTGACCCTAGGCCTAACCGGAATTCTAACCCTAACCCTAGCTCCATCCCTGACCCTGAACACAAAGCCTCACCCGCAGCCTGAACGCTGAGGACTACCCTAATGATAAGCCGCGCCCTGCAATGCACATGACCCCAAACACGTATCCGTACCCCAATCTCCACCCTAGGCCTCACCGGGAGCCTCACCCTAACCCTAGCTCCAACCCTGACCATGACCCCTAAGCCTCACCCGCACCCTGTACCCTGAGGCATACCCTAACGATCAGCCATGCCCTGCAATGCACACGCCCCCTAACACGTATCCGTAACCCAATCTCGACCGTAGGATTCAGCGAGAGCCTAACCCTAATCCTAGCTCCGACACTGACCCTGAACCCTAAGCCTCACCCGCAGCCGGAACCCTGAGGCCTACCCTAACGATAAGCCACGCCCTGCAAAGAAAACGCCCCCTAACACATATCCGTACCCGAATCGCGAACCTAGGCCTCACCGGGATCCTAACCCTAACCCTAAATCCAACCCTTACCCTGAAACCTAAGCCTCAGCCGCCCCGTGAACCCAGAGGCCTACCCTAACGATACGCCAGGCCATGCAACGCACACGCCCCCTAACACGTATCCGTACCCCAATCTCGAACGTAGGCCTCAGCATGAGCGGAAACTTAACTCTAGCTCCAACTCTGGTTCTGAACCCTACGCCTCACTCGCAGCCTGAACCCTGAGGCCTACACTAACGATAAGCTGCGCTCTGCAACGAAAATGCCCATTAACACATATCCGTACCCCAATCGCGACCCTAGGCCTCACCGGGAGCCTAACCCTAACCCGAAGTCCAACCCTTACCCTGAACACTATGCCTCACCTGCAGCCGGAACCCAGAGGCCCACCCTAACGATAAGCCGCGCCATGCAACGCACACGCCCCCTAACACTTATCCGTACCCCAATCTCCACCGAAGGCCTCACCGGGAGACTAAACCTAACCCTAGATCCAACCCTGACCCTGAAACTTAAGCCTCACCCTCAGCCTGAACCCTGAGGCCTACCCTAACGATAAGCCGCTCCCTGAAACGCAAACGTCCCCTAACACCTATCCGTACCACAATTTCTACCCTAGGCCTCACCGGGAGCCTAAACCTAACCCTAGCTCCAACCCGGACCATGACCACTAAGCCTCACCCGCAGCCTGAACCCTGAGGCCTACCCTAAAGATCAGCCGTGCCCTGCAATGCACACGCCCCCTAACACGTATCCGTACCACAATCTCGACCCTAGGCATCACCAGGAGCCTAACCCTAACCCTAGCTCCAGCCTTGACCATGAACCCTAAGCCTCAACCGCAGCCTGAACCCTGAGGCCTCCCCTAACGATCAGCAGCGCCCTGCAATGCACATACCGCCTAACACGTATCCGTACCACAATCTCGACCCTGGCCTCACCAGGAGCCTACCCCTAACCCTAGATCCAACCCTGACCATGTACTCTAAGACTCACCCGCTGCCTGAACCCTGAGGGCTACCCTAACGATCAGTCGTGCCCTGCAATGCACACGTCCCCTAACACGTATCCGTACTACAAACTCGACCCGAGGCCTAAGAGAGAGCATAACCCTAACCCTAGCTCCACTCCTGACCCTGAACCCTAAGCCTCACACACAGCCTGAACCCTGAGGCCTACCGTAACGATAGGCTGCGCCCTGCAACGAAAAACCCCCTAACACATATCCGTACCCCAATCGCGACCCTAGGCCACACCGGAAGCCTAACCCTAACCCTAAGTCCAACCCTGACCCTGAACCCTAAGCCTCACCCGCAGCCTGACACTGAGGCCTACCCTAATGCTAAGCCGTGCCCCGCAACGCACATGCCCCCTAACACGTGTCCGTACCCCAATCTCCACCATAGGCCTCACCGCGAGACGAAACCTAACCCTAGGTCCAACCATGACACTGAACACTAAGCCTCACCCGCAGCCTGAACCCTGATGCCTACCCTAACGATAAACCGCGCCCTGAAACGCACACGTGCCCTAACATATACCCGTACCACAATCCCGACCATAGGCCTCACCGGGATACTAACCATAACCCTAGCTCCAACCCTGACCATGAACACTAAGCCTCACCTGCAGCATGAATCCTGAGGCCTACCCTAACCATCAGGCACGGCCTGCAACCCACACGCACCCTAACACGTATCCGTACCCCAATCTCCACCATAGGCCTCACCGGGAGACTACACTTAACCCTAGCTCCAACCCAGACCCTAAACCCTAAACCTCACCCGCAGCCTGAACCCTGAGGCCTACCCTAACAATAAGCCGCGCCCTGAAACGCACACGCCCCCTAACAAGTATCAGTACCCCAATCTCCAGCGAAGGCCTCACCGGGAGACTAAACCTAACCCTAGCTCCAACACTGACCCTGAACCCTAAGCCTCAACCACAGCCTGATCCCTAAGGCCTATCCTAAGGATAAGCCGGGCCCTGAAACGCACCAACCCCTAACACGTATCCGTACCACAATCTCCACCCCAGGCCTCACCGGGAGCCGAACCCTAACCCTAGCTCCAACCCTGACCATGAACCCTAAGTCTCACCCGCAGCCTGAACCCCGAGGGCTACCCTAACGCTAAGCCGTGCCCTGCAATGCACACGCTCCCTAACACGTATCCGTACTCCAAATTCGACCCTAGGCCTCAGCGCGAGACGAACCGTAATCCTAGCTCCAATCCTGACCCTGAACCCTAAGCCTCAACCACAGCCTGAACCCTGAGGCCTACGCTAACGATAAGCCGCGCCCTGCAACGAAAACCCCCGTTAACACATATCCGTACCCCAATCGCGACCAAAGGCCTCACCGGGAGCCTAACCCTAACCCGAAGTCCAACCCTTACCCTGAACCCTATGCCTCACCCGCAGCCGGAACCCAGAGGCCCACCCTAACGATAAGCCGCGCCATGCAACCCACACGACCCCTAACACGTATCCGTACCCCAATCTCCACCGTAGGCCGCACCGGGAGCCTAACCCTAACCCTACATCCAAACATTACCCTGAAACCTAAGCCTCACCCGCAGCCTGAACCTGAGGCCTAACCTAGTGATAAGCCGCACCCTGGAACGCACACGAACCCTAACACTTATCCCTACCGCAATCTCCTCCATAGGCCTCACCGGGTGCCTAACCCTAACCCTAGCTCCAACCCAGACTCTGAACCCTAAACCACACCCTCAGCCTGAACCCTGAGACCTACCCTAACCATAAGCCACGCCCTGTAACGCACACGCCCCCTAACACGTATCTGTACCCCAATATCCACCGAAGGACTCACAGGTAGACTAAACCTAACCCTCGCTCCAATCCTGACCCTGAACCCTAAGCCTCTCCCGCAGCCTGAACCATGAGGCCTACCCTAACGATCAGCCATGCCCTTCAATGCACTCGCCCCCTAACACGTATCCGTAACCCAATGTCGACCCTAAGACTCAGCGAGAGCCTAACCCGAACTCTCGCTCCAACCCTGGCCCGGAACTCGAAGCCATTCCGACAGCCTGAACTGGGGCCTACCCTAACGATAAGACGTGCCCAGCAATGAAAACGCCCCCTAACACATATCCGTACCCCAATCGCGACCCTAGGCCTCACTGGAAACCTAACCCTAACCCTAAGTCCAACCCTTACCCTGAAACCTAAGCCTCACCCACAGGCTGAACCCTGAGGCCTACCATAGCGGTAAGCCGCGCCCTGCAACGCACATGCACCCTAACACGTGTCCGTACCCCAATCTCCACCATAGGCATCACCGCGAGACGAAACCTAACCTTAGCTCCAACCCTGACACTGAACACTAAGCCTCACCCGCAGCCTGAACCCTGATGCCTACCCTAACGATAAACCGCGCCCTGAAACGCACACGCGCCCTAACACGTACCCATAACACAATCCCGACCATAGGCCTCACCGGGAGACTAACCATAACCCTAGCTCCAACCCTGACCATGAACACTAAGCCTCACCCGCAGCATGAACCCTGAGGCCTACCCTAACCATCAGGAACGCCCTGCAATGCACACGCACCCTAACACGTATCCGTACCCCAATCTCCACCATAGGCCTCACCGGGAGACTACACCTAACCCTAGCTCCAACCCAGACCCTAAACACTAAACCTCACCCGCAGCCTGAACCCTGAGGCCTATCCTAAGGATAAGTCGCGCCCTGCAAAGCAAACGCCCCCTAACAAGTATCCGTAACACAATCTCCACCCTAGGCCTCCCCGGGTGTCTAAGCCTAACCCTAGCTCCAAAAATAACCCTGAACACTAAGCCTCACCCTCAGAGTGAACCCTGAGGTCTACCCTAATGTTAACCCGCGCCCCTCAACGCACTTGCGCCCAAACACGTATCCGTACCCCAATCTCGACCCGAAGCCTCACCGGGAGCCTAACCCTAACCCTAGATCCAGCCCTGTCCTTAACACTAAGCCTACCCCGCAGCATGAACCCTGAGGCCTACCCTAATGATCAGCTGCGCACTGCAACACACACGCCCCCTAACACGTATCCGTACCCCAATCTCGACCCGAAGCCTCACCGGGAGCCTAACCCTTACCCTAGCTCCAACCCTGACCGTGAACACTAAGCCTCACCCGCAGCCTGAACCGTGAGGCCTACCCTAATGATAAGCAGCGTGGTGCAACGCACACGCCCCAAACACATATCCGTACCCTTATCTCGACCCAGCCCTCACCGGGAGCCTAATCCTAACCGTAGCTACAACCCTGACCCTGAACCCTAAGCCTCACCCGAAGCCTGAACCCTGAGGCCTACTATAACGATAAGCCACGCCCTGCAACGCACACGCCCCCTAACACGTATCCATACCACAATCTCGACCCTAGGTCTCACCGGGAGCCGAACAATAACCCTAGCTCCAACCCTGACCCTGAACCCTAAGCCTCACCTGCAGACTGATCCCTAAGGCCTCCCCCAACGATAAACCACGCCATGCAAATCACAGGCCCCATAACATGTCTGCGTACCCCAATCTCGACCATAAGCGTCACCGGGAGCTGAACCCTAACCCTAGCTCCAACCCTGACCATGAACCCTAAGCCTCACATGCAGACTGAACCCAGAGCCCTACCCTAACGATAAGCCATGCCCTGCAATGCACATGCCCCCTAACACGTATCCGTAACCCAATTTAGACCCTAGGCCTGTGCGAGAGCCAAACCCTAACCCTAGCTCCAACTCAGACCGTGAATCCTAAGCCTCACCCGCAGCATGAACATTGAGGCCAACACTAACGATAAGCTGCGCCGTGCAACGCACACGCCCCCTAACACGAATCCGTACCCCAATCTCAACCCTAGGCCTCACTGGGAGATTAAACCTAACCTTACCTCCAACCATGACCCTGAACACTAAGCATCAGCCGAAGCCTGATCCCTGAGGCCTACCCTAACGATAAACCGCGCCCTGCAACGCAAACGCACCCTAACACGTATCCATACCCGAATCTCGTCCCGAAGCTTCACCGGGATCCTAACCCTAACCCTAGCTCCAACCCTGAGCCTTAACGCTAAGCCTCACCTGCAGCCTGAACCCTGAGTGCTACTCTAACGATAAACCACGCCCTTCAACGAAAACGACCTCTAACACATATCCGTACCCCTATCTTGACCCTAGGCCTCACCGGGAGCCTAACCCTAACCCGAGCACCAACCCTGACCCTGAAACCTAAGCCTCATCCGCAGGCTGAACCCTGAGTCCTACTCTAACGATAAGCAGCGACGTGCAACTCACACGCCCTCTAACAGGTATCCGTACCCCAATCTCAACCCTAAGCCTCACCCGGAGCCTAACCCTAACCCTAGGTCCAACACTGACCCTGAACAACAAGCTCACATGCAGCCTGAACCCTGAGGCCTACCCTAAGAATAAGTCGCGCCATGCCACGCAAACGCCCCCTAACACGTATCCGTACCCCATTCTCGAACCTAGGCCTCACCGGAAGCCTAACCCTAAACCTAGCTCCAACCCTGACCCTGAACACTAAGCCTCACCCGCAGCCTGAACCCTGAGGCCTACCCTAACGATTATCCGTGCCCTGCAACGCACACGCCCCCTAACACGTATCTGTACCCCAATCTCGGCCGTAAGCCTCAGCGGGAGCCAAACACTAACCCTACCTCCAACCATGACCCTGAAAACTAAGACTCACCCACAGCGTGAACCGTGAGGCCTACCCCAATGATCAGCCACGCCCTGCAATGCACACGTGCCCTAATACGTATCCGTACCCGAATCTCGAAACGAAGCCTCAACAGGACCCTAAACCTAACCATAGCTCCAACCCTGACGCACAATCATAAGCCTAACCCGTAGTCCGATACCTGAGGCCTACCCTAACATCAGCCGTGCCCTGCAACTCACACGCCCCCAACAAGTATCCATACGCCAATCTCGAACCAAAGCATCACGGGGAGCCTAAACCAACCCCTAGCTCCAAACTTGACCCTGAACCCTAAGTCTCACCCGCAGCCTGAACCCTGAGGCCTACTCTAACGTAAAGCCGCGCCCTGCAAGGCACACGCCCCTTAACACGTATCCGTACCCCAATCTCGACCCAAAGCCTCACTGGGAGCCTAACCCTAACCCAAGCTCCAACCCTGACCCTGAACAATAAACCTCACCTGCAGCCTGAACCCTGAGGCCTACCCTAACGATGAACCGCGCCCTGCAACAACAACGCCCCCTAACACATATCCGTACGCCAAACTCGACCCTAGGCCTCACCGGGAGCCTATCCCTAACCCTAACTCCAACCCTTATCCTGAACACCTAAACTTCACCCGCAGCCACAACCCTCAGCCCTACCCTAACGATAAGCCGCGCCCTGCAACGCACACACCCCCTAACATGTAACCGTACCCCAATCTCCAATCTAGGCCTCACATTGAGCCAAACCCTAACCCAGCTCCAACCCTGACCCTGAACACTAAGCCTCGCCTGCAGCCTGAACCCTGAGGCCTACCCTATCGATAAGCTGCGCCCTGCAACGCACACGCCCCCTAACACGTATCCGTACCCCAATATCGACCCGAAGCCTCACCGGGAGCCGAACGCTAACGCTAGCTCCAACACTGACCCTGAACACTAAGCCTCACAGGAAGACTTAACCCTGAGGCCTACCCTAACTATAAGCCGCGCCCTGCAATGCACACGCCCCCAAACACGTATCTGTACCCCAATCTCGACCCTAGGCCTCACCGGGAGCCTAAACCTAACGTTTGCTCCAAACTTGACCCTGAATCCTAAGCCTCAACCCCGGCCTGAAACCTGAGGCTGACACTAACGATCACCGGTGCCCTGCAATGCACGCGCCCCCTAACACGTATCCGTACTCCAATCTCGGTCATAGGCCTCAGCGAGAGCCTAACCCTAAACCTATCTGCCACCCTGACCCTTAACACTAAGCCTCACCCGCAGCCTGAACCCTGAGGCCTACCGTAACGATAAGCCACGCGCTGCAACGCACTCGGCCACTAACACGTATACGTACCCCAATCTCGACCCTAAGCCTCACCGGAAGCCTAACCCTAACCCTAGCTCCAACCCTGACCCTGAACGCTAAGCCTCACCTGCAGCCTGAACCCTGATGCCTAGGCTACAGATAAGTCGCGCCCTGCAACGAAAACGCCCCCTAACACATATCCGTACCCCAATCCCAAACCTAGGCCTAACCGGGAGCCTAAACCTAACCCTAAGTCCAACCCTTACCCTGAACCTTAAGCCTCACCGGCAGCCTAAACCCTGAGGCCTACCCTAACGATAAGCCGCGCCTTGCAACGCAGACGCCCCGTAACACGTATCCGTACCCCAATCTCCACCATAGTACTCACGGGGAGACAAAACCTAACCCTAGCTCCAACCCTGACCCTGAACCCTAAGCCTCACCCTCAGCATGAACCCTGAAGCCTACCGTAACCATAAGCCGCACCATGCAACGCACACGCCCCCAAACACGTATCCATACCCCAATCTCAACCCTAGCCCTAAGCAGGAGCCTAACCCTAACCCTAGCTCCAACCCTGACTCTGAACCCTAAGCCTCACCCTCAGCCTGAACCCTGAGTCCTACCATAACGATATGCCACGCCCTGCAACGAAAACGCCCCCTAACACATATCCGTACCCCAATCGCGACCCTAGGCCTCACTGGGAGCCTAACCCTAACCGTAAGTCCAATCCTTACCCTGAACCCTAAGCCTCACCCGCAGGCTGAACCCTGAGGCCTACACTAATGATAAGCCGTGCCCTGCAACACACACACCCCCTAACACCTATCCATAACCCAATCTCCACCATAGGCCTCACCGGGAGACTAAACCTAACCCTAGCTCCAACCCTGACCCTGAACCCTAAGCCTCACCCGCAGCCTGAACCCTGAGGCCTACCCTAACGATAAGCCACGCCCTGCAACGCACACCTCCCCTAACACATATCCGCACCACAATCTCGACCCTAGGCCTCACCGGGAACATAACCCTAACCCTAGCTCCAACCATGACCATGAACCCTAAGCCTCACCTGCATCCTGAACCGTGAGGCCTGCCCTAACGATCAGCCGTGCCCTGCAATGCACACGCCCGCTAACACGTATCCGTACCCCAATCACGAACCTAGGCCTCACCGGGAACCTAACCCTAACCCTAAGTCCAACACTTACCCTGAACCCTAAGCCTCACCCGCAGCCTCAACCCTGAGGCCTACCCTAACGATCAGCTGTGCCCTCGTATGCACACGCCCCCTAACATATATCCGTACCACAGTAGCGATCCTAGGCCTCACCGGGACCCTAACCCTAACCCTAGCTCCAACCCGGACCCTGAAACACAAGCCTCACCTGCAGGCTGAACCCTGAGGCCTACTATAACGATAAGCCACGCCCTGCAAAGCACACGACCCCTAACACGTATGCGTACCACAATATCGACCCTAGGCCTCAACGAGGGCCTAATCCTAACCCTAGCTCCAACCCTGACCATGAACACTAAGCCTCACCTGCACCCTGAACCCTCAGGCCTACCCAGAAGTTCAGCCGTGTCCTTCAACGAAAACGGCCCCTAACACATATCCATACCGCAGTCACGACCCTAGGCTTCACTAGGAGCCTAACCATAACCCTCAGTCCAACGCTTACCGTAAACCTTAAGCCTCACCTGCAGCCTGAACCCTGAGGCCTACCATAACGATCAGCCATGCCCTGCAATGCACACGACCCCTAACACGTTTCCGTACCCCAATCTCGACATTAGGCCTCCCCGGGAGCCGAATCCTAACCCTAGCCCCAACCCTGTCCCTGAACACAAAGCCTCACCTCCGGCCTGAACCCTGAGGCCTACCCTAACGATCAGCTGTGCCCTGCAATGCACACGCCCCTAACACATATCCGTACGCAAATCGCGAACCTACACCTCACTGGGAGCCTATCCCGAACCCTAAGTCCAACCCTTACCCTGAACTCTGAGCCTCAGCTGCAGGCTGAACCCCGAGTCCTACCCTAAAGATAAGCCGCGCCCTGCAACACACACTTCCCCAAACACGTATCCGTACACCATTCTCGACCATAGGCCTCACCGGGAGACTAAACCTAACCCTAGCTCCAACCCTGACCATGACCACTAAGCCTCACCCGCAGACTGAAGGGTGAAGCCTACCCTAACGATCAGCCGTGCCCTGCAAGGCACACAACCCCTAACACGTATCAGTACCACAATCTTGACCCTAGGCCTCAGCAAGAGCGGAACACTAACCCAGCTCCAACCCTGACGCTGAAACCTAAGCCTCACCCGCAGCCTGAAACCTGAGGCCTACCCGAAAGATAAGTCATGCCCTGCAACGCACACCCCCCCTAACACGTATACATACCCCAATTTCCACAATAGGCCTCACCGGGAGACTAACCCTAACCCTAGCTCAACCCTGACCCTGAACCGTAAGCCTCACCCGCAGCCTGAACCCTGAGGCCTACCCGAACGATAAGCCGCGCACTGCAACGCACACGCCCCCTAACACGTATCCATACCACAATGTCCACCCTAGGCCTCACCGGGAGCCTAACGTTAACCCTAAGTCCAACCCTGACCATGAAACCTAAGGCTCAACCGCAGCCTGAACCGTGAGGCCTACCCTAACGATCAGCCGTGTCCTGCAATGCACACGCCCCCGAACTCGTATCCGTACCCCAATCTCGACCCTAGACCTCAGGAAGATCCTAACCCTAACCCTACCACCAACCCTTACCCTGAACCCTAAGCCTCAGGCGCAGCTTAAACCCTGAGGCCTACCCTAACGATAAGCCGTGCCCTGCAACAAAAACGCCCCCTAACACATATCCGTACCCCAGTCACGAACCTAGGCCTCACTGGGAGCCTAACCCTAACCCTAAGTCCAACCCTTACCCTGAACCCTAAGCCGCACCCGCAGCCTGAACCCTGAGGCCTACCCTAATGATCAGCTGTGCATTGAAACGCACACTTCGCTTACGACGTATCCATAACCCAATCTCGACCCTAGGCCTCAGCGAGCGCGTAAACCTAACCCTAGCTCCAACCCTGACAGGGAACACTAAGCCTCACTCGCAGCCTGAACGCTGAGGCCTACCCTAACGATAAGACGTTCCCTGCAACGAAAACGCCCCTAACACATATCCGTACCCCAATCGCGAACCAAGGCCTCACTGTGAGCCTAACCCCAACGTTAATTCCAATCCTTACACTGAACCCTAAGCATCACCTGCAGGCTGAACCCTGAGGCCTACCTTAATGATCAGCCGTGTCCTGCAATGCTCACGCCCCCGAACACATATCCGTACCCCAATCTCGAACCTAGGCCTCAGCAAGATCCTAACCCTTACCCTACCGCCAACCCTGACCCTGAACACTAAGCCTCACCCACAACCTGAACCCTGAGGCCTACCCTAACGATAAGCCACGACCTGCAACGCACAAGCCCCCTAACACGTATCCTTACCCCAAACGCGACTCTAGGCCTCACTGGGAGCCTAACACTAACCGTAAGTCCAACCCTTACTGTAAACCCTAAGCCTCAACCGCAGCCTGAACCCTGAGGCCTACCCGAAAAATAAGCCGCGCGCTGAAACGCACAAGCCCCCTAACATGTACCCGTACCCTAATCTCCACCATAGGCCTCACCGGGAGACTAAACCTAACCCTAACTCGAACCCTGACCCTGAACCCTAAGCCTCACCTGCAGCCTGAACCCTGAAGCCTACCCTAACCATAAGCCACACCCTGCAACGCACACGCCCACTAACACGTATCCGTACCCCAATTTCGAACCTAGGTCTAACCGGGAGCCTAACCATAGCTCCATTTCTGACCCTGAACATTAAGCCTCACCCTCGGCATGAACCCTGAGGCCTACCCTAACGATAAGCCACGCCCCGCAATGCACATGCCCCCTAACAAGTATACGTACCCAATCGGGACCCTAGGCCTCACCGGGAGACTAACACTTACCCTAGTTCCAACCCTGACCCTGAACCCTAAGCCTCACGCGCAGCCTGAACCATGAGGCCTACCCTAACGATAAGCCCTGCCCTGCAACGAAAACGCCCCCTAACACATATCCATACCCCAATGGCGACCCTAGGCCTCACACGGAGCCTAAACATAACCCTAAGTCCAACCCTTACCGTAAAACTTAAGCCTCAACCACAGCCTGAACCCTGAGACCTACCCTAACGAAAATCCTCGCCATGCAATGCACACGCCCCAGAACACGTATCTGTACCCCAATCTCCACCATAGGCCTCACCGGGAGACTAAACCTAACCGTAGCTACAACCAGCAACCTGAAACCTAAGCCTCACCCGCAGCCTGAACCCTGAGGCCTACCTTAACGATCAGCCGTGTCCGGCAATGCACACGACCCCGAATACGTATCTGTACCCCAATCTCGACCCTAGGCCTCAGCGAGATCCTAAACCTAACCCTACCGCCAACAGTGACCCGCAACCCTAAGCCTCACCCGCAGCCTGAACCCTAAGGCCTGACCTAACGATAAGCCGCGCCCTGCAACAAAAACGCCCCCTAACACATATACGTATCCCAATCGCGACCTAGGCCTCACCGGGAGCCTAACCCTAACCCAAAGTCCAACCCTTACCCTGAACCTTAAGCCTCACACGCAGGCTGAACCCTGAGCCCTACACTAACGATAAGCCACGCCCTGCAACGCACACGCCCCGTAACACGTATCTGTAACCAAATCTCCACCATTGGCCTCACCGGGAGACTAAACCTAACCCTAGCTCCAACCCTGACCCTGAACACTAAGCCTCACCCGCAGCCTGAACCCTGAGGCCTACCCTAACGATAAGCCGCACCCTGCAACGCACACGCCCCCTAACACGTATCCGTACCCCAATCTAGACCCTAGGACTCAGCGAGAACCTAACCCTAACTCTTGCTCCAACCCTGGCCCGGAACTGGAAGCCTCACCAAAGCCTGAACTATGAGGCCAACCCTAACGATAAGCTGCGCCGTGCAGCGCACACGCTCCCTAACACATATCCATACCACAATCTCGACCCTTGGCCTCACCGGGAGCCTAAACCTAACCCTACCTCCAACCCTGACCTTGAACCCTAAGCCTCACCCGCAGCCTGAACCCAGAGGCCTACCCTAACGATCAGGCGTGCCCTGCAATGCACACGCCCCCTAACACCTATCCGTACCCCAATCTCGAACCTAGGACTCAGCGAGACCCTAACCCTAACACTAGCTCCAACCCTTACCCTGAACAGTAAACCTCACCCGCATCCTGAACCCTGAGGCCTAACCTAACGATAAGCCGCACCATGCAACGCACACGCCCCCTAAAACGTATCCGTACCCCAATCTAGACCCTAGCCCTAACCGGGAGCCGAACCCTAACACAAGCTTCAACCCTGACCCTGAACCCTAAGCCTCACCCGCAGACTGAACCCTGAGGCCTGCCCTAACGATAAGCCGCGTCCTGCAACGCACACGATCCCTAACGCGTATCCGTACCTGAATCTCGATCCTAGGCCTAACCGGGAGCCTATCCCTAACCCTAGCTCCATCCCTGACCCTGAACACAAAGCCTCAACCGCAGCCTGAACCCTGAGGCCTACCCTAACGATAAGCCGTGTCCTTCAACGATAACGGCCCCTAACACATATCCGTACCGCAGTCGCGACCCTAGGCCTCACTAGGAGCCTAACCATAACCCTCAGTCCAACCCTTACCGTAAACCTTAAGCCTCACCCGCAGCCTGAACCCTGAGGCCTAACATAACGATCAGCCATGTCCTGCAATGCACACGACACCTAACACGTTTCCGTACCCCAATCTCGACATTAGGCCTCCCCTGGAGCCGAATCCTAACCCTAGCCCCAACCCTGTCCCTGAACACATAGCCTCACCTGAAGCCTGAACCCTGAGGCCTACCCTAACGATCAGCTGTGCCCTGCAATGCACACGCCCCCTAACACATATCCATACCACAATCTCGACCCTAGGCCTCACCGGGAGCCTAACCCTAATCCTAGCTCCAACCCGTACCCTGAACCCTAAGCCTCACCCGCAGCCTGAACCCTGAGGGCTACCTTAATGATCAGCCGTGTCCTGCAATGCACACCACCCCGAACATGTATCCGTACCCCAATCTCGACCCTAGGCCTCAGCGAGATCCTAACCCTAACCCTACCGCCAACACTGACCATGAACCCTAAGCCTCACCCACAGCTTAAACCCTGAGGCCTACCCTAACGATAAGCCGCGCCCTGCAACAAAAACGCCCCCAAACACATATCCGTACCCCAGTCATGAACCTAGGCCTCACCGGGAGCCTAACCCTAACCCTAAGTGCAACCCTTACCCTGAACCCTAATCCTCACCCAAACCCTGAACCCTGAGGCCTACCCAAATGATCAGCGGTGCCCTGCAATGCACACGCCCCTTAACACGTATCCGTACCCCAATCTAGACCCTAGTCCTCAGCGATAGCGTAACCCTAACCCTAGCTCCAAAAATGACCCGCAACACTAAGCCTCACCCGCAGCCTAAACCCTAAGGCCTACCCTAACGATAAGCCGCGCCCTGCAATGAAAACGCCCCCTAACACATATCCGTACCACAATCGCGACCCTAGGCCTCACCGGGAGCCTAAACCTAACCCTAAGTCCAACCCTTACCCTGAACCCTAAGCCTCACCCGCAGGCTAAACCCTGAGGCCTACACTAACGATAAGCCACGCCCTGCAACGCACACGCCCCGTAACACGTATCCGTAACCCAATCTCCACCATAGGCCTCACCGGGAGCCTAACCCTAACCCTAGCTCCAACCCTGACCATGAACCCTAAGCCTCACCCGCAGACTGAACCCTGAGGCCTACCCTAACGATAAGCCGCACCCTGCAACGCACACGCCCCCAAACACGTATCCATACCACAATCTCGACCCTAGGCCTCACGGGGAACCTAACCCTAACCCTAGCTCCAACCCTGCCCATAAACTCTAAGCCTCACCCACAGCCTGAACCCTGAGTCCTACCATAACGATCAGCCATGCCCTGCAATGCACACGCACTATAACATGTATCCGTACCCCAATCTTGACCCTAGGACTCAGCGAGAGCCTAAACCTAACCCTAGCTGCAACCCTTACCCTGAACCCTAAACCTCACCCGCAGCCTGAACCCTGAAGCCTACCCTAACGATGAGCCGCGCTCTGCAACGCACACGCCCCCTAACACGTATCCGTACCCCAATCTCCACCATAGGGCTCACAGGGAGATAAAACCTAACCCTAGCTCCGATCCTGACAATGAACCCTAACCCTCATCCGCAGCCTGAAATCTGAGGCCTACACTAACGATCAGCCGTGCCATGCAATGCACACGCCCCCTAACACCTATCCGTACCCCAATCTCGACCCTAGGACTCAGCGAGAACCTAACCCTAACTCTCGCTCCAACCCTGGCCCGGAACTGGAAGCCTCACCAGAGCCTGAACTATGAGGCCAACCCTAACGATAAGCTGCGCCGTGCAACGCACACGCTCCCTAACACGTATCCATACCACAATCTCGACCCTTGGCCTCACCGGGAGCCTAAACCTAACCCTACCTCCAACCCTGACCTTGAACCCTAAGCCTCACCCGCAGCCTGAACCCAGAGGCCTACCCTAACGATCAGGCGTGCCCTGCAATGCACACGCCCCCTAACACCTATCCGTACCCCAATCTCGAACCTAGGACTCAGCGAGACCCTAACCCTAACACTAGCTCCAACCCTTACCCTGAACAGTAAACCTCACCCGCATCCTGAACCCTGAGGCCTACCCTAACGATAAGCCGCACCATGCAACGCACACGCCCCCTAAAACCTATCCGTATTCCAATCTAGACCCTAGCCCTAACCGGGAGCCGAACCCTAACACAAGCTTCAACCCTGTCCCTGAACACAAAGCCTCACCCGCAGCCTTTATTCTGGGGCCTAACCTAACGATAAGCCACACCCTGCAACGCACACGCCCCCTAACACGTATCCGTACCCGAATCTCGAACCTAGGACTCAGCGAGAGCCTAACCCTAACACTAGCTCCAACCCTTACCCTGAACAGTAAACCTCACACGCATCCTGAACCCTGAGGCCTACCCTAACGATAAGCCGCACCCTGCAACGCACACGCCCCCTAACACGTATCCGTACCCCAATCTAGACCCTAGCCCTAACCGTGAGCCGAACCCTAACACTAGCTTCAACCCTGACCCTGAACCCTAAGCCTCACACAAAGCCTGAACCCTGAGGCCTGCCCTAACGATAAGCCGCGTCCTGCAACGCACACGACCCCTAACGCGTATCCGTACCCGAATCTCGATCCTAGGCCTAACCGGGAGCCTATCCCTAACCCTAGCTCCATCCCTGACCCTGAACACAAAGCCTCAACCGCAGCCTGAACCCTGAGGCCTACCCTAACGATCAGCCGTGTCCTTCAACGATAATGGCCCCTAACACATATCCGTACCGCAGTCGCGACCCTAGGCCTCACTAGGAGCCTAACCATAACCCTCAGTCCAATCCTTACCGTAAACCTTAAGCCTCACCCGCAGCCTGAACCCTGAGGCCTAACATAACGATCAGCCATGCCCTGCAATGCACACGACCCCTAACACGTTTCCGTACCCCAATCTCGACATTAGGCCTCCCCGGGAGCCGAATCCTAACCCTAGCCCCAATCCTGTCCCTGAACACATAGCCTCACCTGAAGCCTGAACCCTGAGGCCTACCCTAACGATCAGCTGTGCCCTGCAATGCACACGTCCCCTAACACATATCCGTACCACAATCTCGACCCTAGGCCTCACCGGGAACCTAACCCTAACCCTAGCTCCAACCCGTATCCTGAACACTAAGCCTCACCCGCAGCCTGAACCCTGAGGGCTACCTTAACGATCAGCCGTGTCCTGCAATGCACACCACCCCGAATATGTATCCGTACCCCAATCTCGACCCTAGGCCTCAGCGAGATCCGAACCCTAACCCTACCGCCAACACTGACCCTGAACCCTAAGCCTCACCCACAGCTTAAACCCTGAGGCCTACCCTAACGATAAGCCGCGCCCTGCAACAAAAACGCCCCCAAACACATATCCGTACCCCAGTCATGAACCTAGGCCTCACCGGGAGCCTAACCCTAACCCTAAGTGCAACCCTTACCCTGAACCCTAATCCTCACCCAAACCCTGAACCCTGAGGCCTACCCAAATGATCAGCGGTGCCCTGCAATGCACACGCCCCTTAACACGTATCCGTACCCCAATCTAGACTCTAGTCCTCAGCGATAGCGTAACCCTAACCCTAGCTCCAAAAATGACCCGCAACTCTAAGCCTCACCCGCAGCCTGAACCCTAAGGCCTACCCTAACGATAAGCCGCGCCCTGCAACGAAAACGCCCCCTAACACATATCCGTACCCCAATCGCGACCCTAGGCCTCACCGGGAGCCTAAACCTAACCCTAAGTCCAACCCTTACCCTGAACCCTAAGCCTCACCCGCAGGCTGAACCCTGAGGCCTACACTAACGAGAAGCCACGCCCTGCAATGCAAACGCCCCGTAACACGTATCCGTAATCCAATCTCCACCATTGGCCTCACCGGGAGCCTAACCCTAACCCTAGCTCCAACCCTGACCATGAACCCTAAGCCTCACCCGCAGACTGAACCCTGAGGCCTACCCTAACGATAAGCCGCACCCTGCAACGCACACGCCGCCAAACACGTATCCATACCACAATCTCGACCCTAGGCCTCACCGGGAACCTAACCCTAACCCTAGCTCCAACCCTGACCATAAACCCTAAGCCTCACCCACAGCCTGAACCCTGAGTCCTACCATAACGATCAGCCGTGCCCTGCAATGCACACGCCCCCTAACACGTATCCGTACCGCAATCTCGAACCTAGGACTCAGCGAGAGCCTAACCCTAACACTAGCTCCAACCCTTACCCTGAACAGTAAACCTCACCCGCATCCTGAACCCTGAGGCCTACCCTAACGATAAGCCGCACCATGCAACGCACACGCCCCCTAACACGTATCCGTACCCCAATCTAGACCCTAGCCCTAACCGGGAGCCGAACCCTAACACAAGCTTCAACCCTGTTCCTGAACACACAGCCTCACACGCAGCCTTAATTCTGGGGCCTACCCTAACGATAAGCCGCACCCTGCAATGCAAACGCCCCCTAACGCGTATCCGTACCCGAATCTCGATCCTAGGCCTAACCGGGAGCCTATCCCTAACCCTAGCTCCATCCCTGACCCTGAACACAAAGCCCCAAACGCAGCCTGAACCCTGAGGCCTACGCTACCGATAAGCCGCACCCTGCAAAACAAACGCCCACTAACACGTATCCGTACCCAAATCTTGACCCTAGGCCTAACCGGGAGACTAACCCTAGCTCCATCCCTGACCCTGAACCCTAAGCCTCACCCGCAGCCTGAAACCTGAGGCCTGCGCTAATGATAAGCCACGCCCCGCAGTGCACACGCCCCCAAACACGTATCCATACCACAATCTCGACACTAGGCCTCAACGGGAGCCTAAACCTAACCCTAGCTCCAACCCTGACCATGAACCCTAAGCCTCACCAGCAGCCTGAACCCTGAGTCCTACCATAACGATGAGCCGTGCCCTGCAATGCACACGCACTATAACACGTATCCGTACCCCAATCTCGACCCTAGGACTCAGCGAGAGCCTAACCCTAACCCTAGCTGCAACCCTTACCCTGAACCCTAAACCTCACCTGCAGCCTGAACCCTGAAGCCTACCCGAACGATGAGCCGCGCTCTGCAACGCACACGCCCCCTAACACGTATCCGTACCCCAATCTCCACCATAGGGCTCACAGGGTGATAAAACCTAACCCTAGCTCCAACCCTGACCCTGAACCGTATGCCTCATCCGCAGGCTGAACACTGAGGCCTTCCCTAATGATAAGCCGCCCTCTGCAACGAAAATGCCCCCTAACACAAATCCGAACCCCAATCGCGACCCTAGGCCTCACCGGGAGCCTAAACCTAACCCTAAGTCCAACACTTACCCTGAACCCTAAGCCTCACCTGCAGCCTGAACCCTGAGGCCTACCCTAACGATAAGCCACGCCATGCAACGCACACGACCCCTAACACGTATCTGTACCCCAATCTCCACCATAGGCCTCACCGGGAGACTAAACCAAACCCTAGCTCCAACCCTGAGCCTGAAACCCCAGCCTCACCCGCAGCCTGAACCCTGAGGCCTACCCTAATGATAAGCCAGGCCCTGAAACACACATGCACCCTAACACGTATCCGTACCCCAATCTCGACCCTAGGCCTCACCGGGAGACTAACACTTACCCCACTCCATCCCTGACCCTGAACACTAAGCCTCACCCGCAGCCTGAACCATGAGGCCTACCCTAACGATAAGCCGCGCCCTGCAACGAAAACGCCCCCTAACACATATCCGTACCCCAATCGCGACCCTAGGCCTCACTGGGAGCATAACCCTAACCCTAAGTCCTACCCTTACCGTAAACCCTAAGCCTCCACCGCAGCCTGAACCCTGAGGCCTACCCTAAAGATAACCCGAGCCCTGAAATGCACACGCCCCATAACTAGAAGCCGTACGCTAATCTCCACCATAGGCCTCACCGGGAGACTAAACCTAACCCTAGCTCCAACCCTGACACTGAACACTAAGCCTCACTCGCAGCTTGAACCCTGAAGCCTACCCGAACGATAAGCCGCACCCTGCAATGCACACGCCGCCTAACACGTATCCGTACCCCAATCTTGACCCTAGGCCTAACCGGGAGCCTAACCCTAGCTCCATCCCAGACCCTGAACACTAAGCCTTACACGCAGACTGAACCCTGAGGCCTACCCTAATGATAAGCCACGCCCTGCAACGCACACGCCCCCTTACACGTATCCGTACCACAATCTCCACCCTAGGCCTCACCAGGAGCCTAAACCTAATTCTAGCTCCAACACTGACCATCACTCCTAAGCCTCACCTGCAGCCTGAACCCTGAGGAATACCCTTATGATCAGCCATGCCCTGCAATGCACACACCCCCGAACACGTATCCGTAACTCAATCTCGACCCTAGGACTCAGCGAGAGCCTAACCCTAACCCTAGCTCCAACCCTGACCCTGAACACTAAGCCTCACCTCGAGCCTGAACCCTGAGGCCTACCCTAACGATAAGCCGCACCCTGCAACGAAAACGCCCCCTACAACATATCTGTACCCCAATCGCGAACCTAGGCCTCACTGGGAGCCGAACCCTAACCCTAGCTCCAACCCTGACCATGAAACCTAAGCCTCACCCGCAGCCTGAACCCTGAGTCCTAACATAACGATCAGCCGTGCCCTGCAATGTACACGCCCTCGAACACGTATCAGTACCCCAATCTCGACCCTAGGACTCAGCAAGAGCCTAACCCTACAGCTAGCTCCAACCCTTACCCTGAATCCTAAATCTCACCCGCAGCCTGAACCCTGAGGTCTACCCTAACGATAAGCTGGGCTCTGCAACGCACATGCCCCCTAACATGTATCCGTACCCCAATCTCCACCATAGGGCTCACCGGGAGACAAAACCTAACCCTAGCTCCAACACTGACGCTGAAACCTAAGCCTCACCCTCAGCATGAACCCTGAAGCCTACCGTAACTATAAGCCGCACCATGCAACGCACACGCCCCCTAACACATATCCGTACCCCAATCTCGACATTAGTCCTCCCCGGGAGCCTAACCCTAACCCTAGCTCCAACACTATCCCTGAACACAAAGCCTCACCCGCAGCCTGAATTCTGGGGCCGACCCTAACGATAAGCTGCGTCCTGCAACGCACACGACCCTTAACACGTATCCGTACCTGAATCTCGACCCTAGTCATAACAGGGAGCCTATCCCTAACCCTAGCTCCATCCCTGACCCTAAACCCTAAGCCTCACCCGCAGCCTGAACCCTGATGCCTACCCTAACGATAAGGCACGCCCTGCAATGAAAACGCCCGCTAACACATATCCGTACCCCAATCGCAAACCTAGGCCTCACCGGGAGCCTAACTTAACCCTAAGGCCTACCCTCACCCTGAACACTAAGCCTCACCCACAGCCTGAACCCTGAGACCTACCCTAAAAATAAGCCACACCATGCAACGCACACGCCCCCTAACACGTATCCGTAACACAATCTCGACCCTAGGCCTCACCGGGAGCCTAACCCTAACCCTAGCTCCGACCCTGACAATGAACCCTAACCCTCACCCGCAGCCTGAAACCTGAGGCCTACACTAACGATCAGCCGTGCCATGCAATGCACACGCCCCCTAACACCTATCCGTACCCCAATCTCGACCCTAGGACTCAGCGAGAACCTAACCCTAACTCTCGCTCCAACCCTGGCCCGGAACTGGAAGCCTCACCCACAGCCTGAACTATGAGGCCAACCCTAACAATAAGCTGCGCCGTGCAACGCACACGCTCCCTAACACGTATCCATACCACAATCTCGACCCTTGGCATCACCGGGAGCCTAAATCTAACCCTACCTCCAACCCTGACCTTGAACCCTAAGCCTCACCCGCAGCCTGAACCCAGAGGCCTACCCTAATGATCAGGCGTGCCCTGCAATGCACACGCCCCTTAACACGTATCCGTACCCCAATCGCGACCCTAGGCCTCAGCGAGAGCGTAACCCTAACCCTAGCTCCAACCCTGACCATGAACCCTAAGCCTCACCCGCAGCCTGAACCCTGAGGCCTACCCTAACGATAAGCCGCACCCTGCAACGCACACGCCCCCAAACACGTATCCATACCACAATCGCCACCCTAGGCCTCACCGGGAACCTAACCCTAACCCTAGCTCCAACCCTGACCATAAACCCTAAGCCTCACCCACAGCCTGAACCCTGAGTCCTACCATAACGATCAGCCGTGCCCTGCAATGCACACGCCCCCTAACACGTATCCGTACCGCAATCTCAAAGCTAGGACTCAGCGAGAGCCTCACCCTAACACTAGCTCCAACCCTTACCCTGAACAGTAAACCTCACCCGCATCCTGAACCCTGAGGCCTACCCTAACGATAAGCCGCACCATGCAACACACACGCCCCCTAACATGTATCCGTACCCCAATCTAGACCCTAGCCCTAACCGGGAGCCGAAACCTAACACAAGCTTCAACCCTGTCCCTGAACACAAAGCCTCACACGCAGCCTGAATTCTGGGGCCTACCCTAATGATAAGCCGCACCCTGCAACGCACACGCCCCCTAACACGTATCCGTACCCCAATCTAGACCCTAGCCCTAACCGGGAGCCGAACCCTAACACTGGCTTCAACCCTGACCCTGAACCCTAAGCCTCACCCACAGCCTGAACCCTGAGGCCTGCCCTAACTATAAGCCGCGTCCTGCAACGCACACGACCCCTAACGCGTATCCGTACCTGAATCTCGATCCTAGGCCTAACCGGGAGCCTATCCCTAACCCTAGCTCCATCCCTGACCCTGAACACAAAGCCTCAACCGCAGCCTGAACCCTGAGGCCTACACTACCGATAAGCGCACCCTGCAACACACACGCCCACTAACACGTATCCGTACCCAAATCTTGACCCTAGGCCTAAGCGGGAGCCTAACCCTAGCTCCATCCCTGACCCTGAACCCTAAGCCTCACCCCCAACCTGAACCCTGAGGCCTGCGCTAACGATAAGCCACGCCCCGCAACGCACACGCCCCCAAACACATATCCATACCACAATCTCGACACTAGGCCTCAACGGGAGCCTAAACCTAACCCTAGCTCCAACCCTGACCATGAAACCTAAGCCTCACCCGCAGCCTGAACCCTGAGTCCTACCATAACGATGAGCCGTGCCCTGCAATGCACACGCACTATAACACGTATCCGTACCCCAATCTCGACCCTAGTACTCAGCGAGAGCCTAACCCTAACCCTAGCTCCAACCCTGACCCTGAACCGTATGCCTCATCCGCAGCCTGAACACTGAGGCCTACCCTAACGATAAGCCGCAGCATGCAACGCACACGGCCCCTAACACGTATCCATACCCCAATCTCGACATTAGTCCTCCCCGGGAGCCTAACCCTAACCCTAGCTCCCACCATGTCCCTGAACACTAAGCCTCACCCGTAGCCTGAATTCTGGGGCCTACCTTAACGATAAGCTGCACACTGCAAGGCACACGCCCCCTAACACGTATCCGTACCCCAATCTAGACCCTAGCCCAAACCGGGAGCCTAACCGTAACACTAATTCCAACCCTGACCCTGAAGCCTAAGCCTCACCCACAGCCTGAACAGTGAGGCCTACCCAAACGATAAGCCACGTCCTGCAACGCACACGACCCATGACACGTATCCGTACCCGACTCTCGACCCTAGGCCTAACCGGGTGCCTATCCCTAACCCTAGCTCCATCCTTGACCCTGAACACAAAGCCTCACACGCAGCCTTAATCCTGAGGCTTTCCCTAACGATATGCCACGCCCTGAAACGCACACGCCGCCTAACACGTATCCGTACCAAAATCTCGACCCTAGGCCTCACCGGGAGCCTAACACTAACCCTAGTTCCAGCCCTGACCATGAACCCTAAGCCTCACACGCAGGCTGAACACTGAGGGCTACCATAACGATCAGCCATACCATGCAATGCACACGCCCCCAAACTCGTATCCATACCCCAATCTCGACACCAGGCCTCACCGGGAGGCTATCCCTAACCCTAACTCCAACCCTGACCATGAAACCTAAGCCTCACCTGCAGCCTGAATTCTGGGGCCGACCCTAACGATAAGCCGCGTCCTGCAACGCACACGACCCTTAACACGTATCCGTACCCGAATCTCGACCCTAGTCATAACAGGGAGCCTATCCCTAACCCTAGCTCCATCCCTGACCCTAAACCCTAAGCCTCACCCGCAGCCTGAACCCTGATGCCTACCCTAACGATAAGGCACGCCCTGCAATGAAAACGCCCGCTAACACATATCCGTACCCCAATCGGAAACCTAGGCCTCACCGGGAGCCTAACTTAACCCTAAGGCCTACCCTCACCCTGAACACTAAGCCTCACCCACAGCCTGAACCCTGAGACCTACCCTAAAGATAAGCCACACCATGCAACGCACACGCCCCCTAACACGTATCCATACCCCAATCTCAACAAGAAGCCTCACAGGGAGCCTAACCCTAACCCTACCTCCAACACTGACCCTGAACACTAAGCCTCACCCGCAGCCTAAACCCTGAGGCCTATCCTAACGTTCAGCCGCGCCCTGAAATGAACACGCCCCCTAACACATATCCGTACCATAATCTCGCTCCGAAGCATCACCGGGAGCCTTACCCTAACCCTAGCTCCAACCCTCAACCTTAAATCTTAGCCTCACCCACATTATTAACCCTGAGGCCTACCCTAACTATAAGCCTCGACCTGAATTGCAAACACCCCCTAACAGGTATCCATACACCAATCTCCACCCTAGGCCTCACCGGGTGATTAAACCTAACCCTAGCTCCAACCCTGACCCAGAACCCTAAGCCTCACCTGCAGCCTGAACCCTGAGGCCTACGCTAACTATAAGCCGAACAATGCAACGCACACGCCCGCTAACAGTTATCCTTATCCCTATCTCGACCCGAAGCCTCACCGGGAGCCTAACCCTAACCTTAGGTCCAACCCTGACCCTGAAACTTAAGCCTCACCAACAACCTGAACCCTGAGGACTACTCTAACGATAAGCCGTGCCGTGCAACCCACACGCCCCCGAACACGTATCTGTAACCGAATCTCGATCCGAAGGGTCACCGGGAGCGTAACCGGAACCCTAGCTCCAACCCTGACCCTGAACCCTAAGCCTCACCCGCAGCCTGAACCCTGAGACCTACCCCAATGATAAGCCGCGCCCTGCAACGCACACGCACCTTAACACGTATCTGTATCCCAATCTAGTCCCTTAAGCCTCACTGGTAGCCTAACCCTAACCATAGCTAAAACCCTGACCCTGAACCCTCAGCCTCACTCGCAGCATCATCCCTGAGGCCTACCCTAACGATAAGCCACGCGCTGCAACGCAAACGCCCCCTAACACGTATCCGTACCCCAATCTCGACACTACACCTCACCGTGTGCCTAACACTAACACTAGGTCCAACCCTGACCCTGAATCCTAAGCCTCACCCGCAGACTGAACCCCGGGGCCAACCCTAATGATAAGCAAGGCCCTGCATCGCACACACCCCTAACACATATCCGTACCCCAATATCGACCAGAAGCCTCACCGGGAGCCTAATCCTAACCCTACCTCCAACCCTGACCCGGAACACTAAGAGTCACCCGCAGCCTGCTCCTTGAGGCCTACCCTAACGATCAGCCATGCCCTGCAATGCACACGCCCCCTAACACGTATCCGTACCCCAATCTCGACCCAAAGACTCACCGGGAGCCAAACCGTAACCCTAGCTTCAATCCTGTCCATTAACACTATGCCTCACCCGCAGCCTGAAGCCTGAGGCCTACCGTAACAATAAGCCGCGCCCTGCAACGCACACGCCCCCTAACACGTATCCATACCCCAATCTCGAACCTAGGCCTCACCGGGAACCTAAACCTAACCCTAGCTCCAACGCTGATCCTGAAGCCTAAGCCTCACCCGCAACATGAACCTTGAGGCCTACCCTAACGGTAAGCCGCGCCCTGCAACTCACACGCCCCCTAACAGGTATGAATATCCCTATCTCGACCCAAAGCCTCACCAGGACCCTAAAACTAACCCTAGCTTCAACCCTGACACTGAACCCTAAGATTCATCCACAGCCTGAACCGTGAAGCCTACCGTCACTATAAGCCTCGCCTTGCAATGCAAACGCCCCCTAACACGTATCCGTACCCCAATCTCGACCGTAGGCCACACCGGGAGCCTGACCCTAACCCTAGCTCCAAATCTGGCCCTGAACCCTAAGCCTCACCCACAGGCTGAACCCTGAGGCCTACCCTAACGATTATCCACGCCCTGCAAGGCACACGCCCCCTAACATGTATCTGTACCCCAATCTCGACCGTAAGCCTCAGCGGGAGGCTAAAACTAACCCTAGCTCCAACCGTTACCCCGAATCCTAAGCCTCACCCGCAGCCCGATACCTGAGGCCTACCCTAACGTCAGCCGTTCCCTGCAACTCACACGCCCCCTAACACGTATCCGTACCCCAATCTCGACCAAAAGCCTCACGGGGACCCTAAAGCTACACCTAGCTCCAAACCTGACCCTGAACCCTAAGTTTGACTTGCAACCTGAACCCTGAGGCCTACACTAACGTTAAGCCGCGCCATGCAAGGCACACTCCTTAACACGTATCCATACCCCAATCTCGACCCAAAGCCTCACCAGGAGCCTAACCCTAACCCTAGCTCCAACTCTGACCATGAACACTAAGCCTCACCCGCAGCCTGAACCCTGAGGCCTAACCTAACGATAACCCACGCCCTGCAACGAACACGCCCCTTAACATGTATCCGTACCCCAATCTCGGCCCTGATCCTCACCGGAAGCGTAACCCTAACCCTAGCTCCAACTCTCACCCTGAACACTAACCCTCACCCACAGTCTGAACCATGAGGCCTAACCTAATGATAAGCGGAGCGCTACAACGCCCACGCCCCATAACAAGTATCCGTACCCCAATCTGGACCCTAGGCCTCACCGGGATCCTAACCCTAACCCGAGCTCCAACCCTGACCCTGAATCCTAAGCCTCATCCGCAGCCTGAACCCTGAGGCCTACTCTAACGATAAGCCACGCCGTGCAACTCACATGCCCCCTTACATGTATCCGTACCCAAATCTCGACCTTAGGACTCACCGGTAGCCTAACCCTAACCCTAGCTCCAACACTGATCCTAAACCCTAAGCCTAACCGGAAGACTGAACCCTGAGGCCTACCCTAACTATAAGACGTGCCCTGCAACGCACACGACGCCTAACACGTATCCGTACCCCAATCTCGACCCTAAGCCTCACCCGGAGTCTAACCATAACCCTAGCTCCAACCCTGACCCTGAACCCTAAGCCTCACCCTCAGCCTGAATCCTGAGGCCTACCCTAAGGATAAGTCGCGCCCTGCAACGCAAACGCCCCCTAACACGTATCCGTACCCCATTCTCGAACCTAGGCCTCACTGGGAGCCTAACCCTAACCCTAGCTCCAACCCTGACCCTGAACACTAAGCCTCACCCTCAGGCTGAACCCTGAGTCCTACCCTAACGATCAGCCGCGCCCTGCAAAGAAAACGCCCCGTAACACATGTCCGTACCCCAATCTCGACCCCAGGCCTCATCGGGATCCTAACCCTAAGTCCAACCGTTACCTTGAAGCCTAAGACTCACCCACAGCCTGAACCCTGAGGCCTAACCTAACGATAAGTGGCGCCCTGCAATGCACACGCGCCCTAAAAAGTATCCGTACTCCAATCTCGACCCTAGGCCTCACCGGGAGCCTAACCCTAACCCGAGCTCCAACCCTGACACTGAAACCGAAGCCTTATCCGCAGCCTGAACCCTGAGGCCTACTCTAACGATAAGCTGCGCCGTGCAACTCACACGCCCCTTTACACGTATCAGTACCCCAATCTCGACCCTAGGCCTCACCGGGAGCCTAACACTAACCCTAGCTCCAACACTGACCCTGAACCCTAAGCCTAATTGGAAGACTGAACCCTGAGTCCTACCCTAACTATAAGCTGCTCCCTGCAATTCACACGCCCCCTAACACGTATCCGTACCCCAATCTCGACCCAAAGCCTCACTGGGAGCCTAAACCTAACCCTAGCTCCAACTCTGACACTGAACCTTAAGCCTCACCCGCAGCCTGAACCCCGAGGCCTACCATAACGTTAACCCGCGCCGCGCAACGCACACGCACCGTAACACGTATCCGTACCCCAATCTCGAACCTAAGCCTCACCGGGAGCCTAACCCTAACCCTAGCTCCATCCCTGTCCCTGAACTCTAAGCATCACCCACAGCCTGAACCCTGAGGCCTACCCTAACCGTAAGCCGCGCCCTGCAAAGAAAACGCCCCGTAACACATGTCCTTACCCGAATCTCGACCCTAGGCCTCATCGGGAGCCTAAACCTAAGTCGACCCGTTACCCTGAAGACTAAGCCTCACCAACAGCCTGAACCCTGACGCGTAACCTAACGATAAGCCGCGCCCTGCAAAAACAACGCCCCTGAACGCATATCCGATCCCCAATTTCCACCCTAGACCTCACCGGGAGCCTAAACCTAACCGTAACTGCAACCCTTATCCTAAACCCAAAGCCTCACCCACAGCCAAAACCCTGAGACCTCCCCTAAAGATAAGCCGCGCCCTGAAAGGCCCACTCCGCCTAACAAGTATCCATACCCCAATCTCGAACCTAGGCCTCACCGGGAGCCTACACCTAACCTTATCTCCAAATCTGACCCTGAACGCTAAGCCTCAACCACAGTCTGTACCCGGAGGCCTACCCTAACGATTATCTGTGCCCAGCAACGCACACGCCCCCTAACATGTATCTGTACCCCAATCTCGACCGTAAGCCTCAGCGGGAGCCTAACCCTAACCCTAGCTCCAACCCTGACCCTGAAACCTACGACTCACACACAGCCTGAACCCTGAGGCCTACCCTTATGATCAGCCGCGCTCTGCAATGCACACTCGCCCTAAAATGTATCCGTACCCCAATCTCGACCATAGGCCTCACCGGGAGCCGAACGCTAATGCTAGCTCCAACCCTGACCCTGAAACCTAAGCCTCACAGCAAGACTGAACCCTGAGGCCTACACTAACGAAAAGCCGGGCCCTGCAACGCACACGCCCCCAAACACGTAACCGTACCCCAATCTCGACCCAAAGCCTCACCGGGAGCCTAAACCTAACCCTAGCTCCAACTCTGACCCTGAAACCTAAACCTCACCCGCAGCCTGAACCCTGAGGCCGACCCTAATGATAACCCAACGCCTTGCAACGAACAAGCCCCCTAACACGTATCCGTACCCAAATCTCTTCCCTAAACCTCACCAGAAGCCTAACCCTAACCCGAGCTCCAACCCTGACCCTGAAACCTAAGCCTCATCCGCAGCCTGAACCCTGTGGCCTACTCTAACGATAAGCCACGCCGTGCAACTCACACGCCCCCTTAAACATATCCATACACCAATCTCGACCCTAGGCCTCACCGGAAGCCTAACGCTAACCCTAGCTCCAACTCTCACCGTGAACACTAAACCTCACCATCAGCCTGAACCCTGAGGCCCACCCTAAGTATAAGTCACGAACAACAACACAAACGCCCCCGAACTCGTATCCGTACCCCATTCTCGAACCTAGGCCTCACCGGGAGCCTAACCCTAACCCTACCTCCAACCCTGACCCTGAACCCTAAGCCTCACCCGCCGCCTGAACCCTGAGGCCTACCCTAACGATAAGCTGTGTCCTGCAACAACAACGCTGCCTAACACATATCCGATCCCCAATCTCGACCCTAGGCCTCACCGGGAGCCTAACCCTAACCGTAACTCCAAACCTTATCCTGAACCCTAAGCCTTACCGCAAGACTGAACCCTGAGTCCGACCCTAACTATAGGCCGCGCGCTGCAAACCACAGGCCCCTATCACGTATCCGTACCCCAATCTCGACCCTAGGCATCACCGGGAGCCTAAACCTAACCGTAGCTCCAAACCTGACCCTGAACCCTAAGCCTCAGCTGCAGCCTGAACCCTGAGGCCAACCCTAATGATCAGCCTTGCTCTGCAATTCACAAGCCCCCTAACACGTATCCGTAATGCAATCTCGGCCGTAGGCCTCAGCGAGAGCCTAAACCTAACCCTAGCTCCAACCCTGACCCTGAACCCTAAGCCTCACCCGCAGCCTGTACCCTGAGGCCTACCGTAACGATAAGGCATGCCCTCCAACGCACACGCCCCCTAACAGGTATCTGTACCCCAATCTCGACCCTAAGCCTCACAGGAAGCCTAACTCTAACCCTAGATCGAACCCTGACTCTGAAAACTAAGCCTCACCTGCAGCCTGAACCCTGAGGCCTACCATAACGATGAGTTGCGCCCTGCAACGCACACGCCCCCAAACACGTATCTGTACCCCAATCTCGAACCTAGGTCTCACAGGGAGCCTAACGCTAACGCTGGCTCCAACCCTGACCATGAACCCTAAGCCTCACAGGAAGACTGAACCCTGAGGCCTAAACTAACGATAAGCCACGCCCTGCAACGCACACGCCCCCTAACACGTATCCATACACCAATCTCAACCCGAAGCCTCACCGGGAACCTAAACCTTACCCTAGCTCCAACTCTGACCATGAACCCTAAGCCTCACCCGCAGCCTGAACCCTGAGGCCTACCCTAACGATAACCTACGCGCTGCAACGAACACGCCCCCTAACAGGTATCCGTACCCCAATCTCGGCGCTAAGCCTCACCGGAAGCCTAACCCTAACCCTAGCTCCAATTCTCACCCTGAACACTAATCCTCACCCGCAGTCTGAACCCTGAGGCCTAACCTAACGATAAGCGGAGCGCTGCAACGCACACGCCCCTAACAAGTATTTGTACCCCAATGTCGACCGTAAGACTCAGCGGGAGCCTAACCCTAACCCTAGCTCCAACCCTGACCCTGAAAACTAAGCCTCATCGGCAGCCTGAATCATGAGGCCTACCCTAACGATTATCCACGCCCTGCAACGCAAACGCCCCCTAACACATATCCGATCCCCAATCTCGACCCTAGGCCTCACCGGGAGCCTAACCCTAACCCTAACTCCAACCCTTATCCTGAATACTAAGCCTCACCCGCAGCCACAACCCTGAGCCCTACCCTAACGATAATCCACGCCCTGAAATGCACACTCCCCCTAACACGTATCCGTACCCCAATCTCGAACCTAGGCCTCAGAGAGAGCCGAACACTAACCCTAGCTCCCACCCTGACGCTGAACACTAAGCCTCACCCGCAGCCTGAACCCTGAGGCCTACCCTGATGATAAGCCTCGCCCTGCAACGCTCACACCCCCTAACACGTACCCGTACCCCAATCTCGACCATATGCCTCACAGGGAGCCGAATGCTAAGACTAGCTCCAAATATGACCCTGAACCCTAAGCCTCACAGGAAGATTGAACCGTGAGGCCTTCACTAACGATAAGCCTCGCCCTGCAACGCTCACACCCCCTAACACGTATCTCTACCCCAATCTCGACCCTAGGCCTCACCAGGAGCCAAAGGCTAACGCTAGTTCCAACCCTGACCCTGAGCCCTAAGCCTCACAGGAAGACTGAACCCTGAGGCTTACACTAACGATAAGCCGCGCCCTGCAACGCACACGCCCCCTAACATGTATCCGTACCCAAATCTCTACCCAAAGCCTCACCGGGATCCTAAACCTAACCCTAGCTCCAACTCTGACCCTGAACAATAAACCTCACCTGCAGCCTGAACCGTGAGGCCTACCCTAACGATAAACCGCGCCCTGCAAGAACAACGCCCCCTAACACATATCCGTACCCCAATCTCGAAACTAGGCCTCACCGGGAGCCTAACCCTAACCCTAACTACAACCATTATCCTGAACACTAAGCCTCATCCGCAGCCACAACCCTGAGCGCTACCCTAACGAAAAGCCGCGCCCTGCAACGCACACTCCCGCAAACACGTATCCATACCCCAATATCGAACCTAGGACTCAGAGGAAGCCGAACCCTAACCGTAGCTCCAACCCTGACCCTGAACCCTAAGCCTCAGCTGCAGCCTGAACCCTGAGGCCTACCCTAACGATCAGCCATGCTCTGCAATTCACAAGCCCGCTAACACGTATCTGTAATGCAATCTCGGCCGTAGGCCTCAGCAAGAGCCTAAACCTAACCCTAGCTCCAACCCTGACCCTGAACACTAAGCCTCACCCGCAGCCTGAACCCTGAGGTCTACCGTAACGATAAGGCACGACCTGCAACGCACAAGCCTCCTAACAGGTATCTGTACCTCAATCTCGACCCAAAGCCTCACAGGAAGCCTAACTCAAACCCTAGATCCAACCATGACTCTGAAACCTAAGCCTCACCCGCAGCCTGAACCCTGAGGCCTACCCTAACGATAAGTTGCGCCCTGAAACGAAAACGCGCCCTAACAGGTTTCCGTACACCAATCTGGACCCTAGGCCTCACCGGGAGCCGAACACTAACCCTAAGTCCAACCGTTACCCTGAACACTAAGCCTCACCCGCAGCCTGAACCCTGAGGCCTACCCTAACGATAAACCGCGCCCTCCAATGCACACGCCCCCTAACACGTATCCGTACTCCAATCTCTTCCCTAGGCCTCACCGGGAGCCGAACGCTAACGCTAGCTCCAACCCTGACCCTGAACCCTAAGCCTCACAGGAAGACTGAACCCTGAGGCCTACCCTAACGATAACTCACGCCCTGCAACGAACATGCCCCCTAACACGTATCCGTACCCCAATCTAGACCCGAAGCCTCACCGGATGCCTAACCCTAACCCTATCTCCAACCCTGACCCTGAATCCTAAGCCTCACCCACAGCCTGAACCCTGAAGCCTACCCTAACGATTATCTGCGCCATGCAAACCACACGACCCCTAACACGTATCTGTACCCCAATCACGACCGAAAGCCTCAGCCGGAGCCTAACCCTAAGTCTAGCTCCAACCCTGACCGTGAAACCTAAGACTCACCCACAGCATGAACCCTGAGGCCTACCCTAATATTCAGCCGCTCCCTGCAATGCACACGCGCTCTGAAACGTATCCGTAACCCAATCTCGACCCGAAGCGTCAAGGGGAGCCTAAACCTAACCCTAGATCCAACCCTGACCCTGAAACCTATGCCTCACCAGCAGCCCGATACCTGAGGCCTACCCTAACGTCAGCTGTGTCCTACAACTCACACGCCACCTAACACGTATCCGTACCCCAATCTCCACCCAAAGACGCACCGGGAGCCTAACCCTAACCCAAGCTCCAACCGTGACCCTGAACAATAAACCTCACCTGCAGCCAGAACCCTGAGGCCTACCCTACCGATAAACCACGCCCTGCAACAACAACGCCACCTAACACATATCCGTACGCCAATCTCAACCCTAGGCCTCACCGGGAGCCAAACCCTAACCCTAACTCCAACCCTTATCCTGAACAATAAGCCACACCCTCAGCAAAAACCCTGAGCCCTATCCTAACGATAAGCCGCGCCCTGCAACGCACACTCCCCCTAACATATATCCGTACCCCAATCTGGAACCTAGGCCTCAGAGGGAGCCTAACCCTAACCCTAGCTACAACCCTGATCCTGAACACTAAGCCTCACCCGCAGCCTGAACCCTGAGGCCTACCCTAACAATAAGCTGCGCCCTGCAACGCACACGCCCCCTAACACGTATCTGTACCCCAATCTCGACCCTAGGCCTCACCGGGAGCCGAACGCTAACGCTAGTTCCAACCCTGACCCTGAGCCCTAAGCCTCACAGGAAGACTGAATCGTGAGGCCTACACTAACGATAAGCCGCGCCCTGCAACGCACACGCCCCCTAACATGTATCCGTACCCAAATCTCTACCCGAAGCCTCACCGGGAACCTAAACCTAACCCTAGCTCCAACTCTGACCCTGAACCCTAAGCCTCACCCACAGCCTGAACCCTGAGGCCCACCCTAACGATAAAAAAAGCCCTGCAACGAAAACGCCCCCTAACACGTATCCGTACCCCAATTTCGGCCCTAAGCCTCACCAGAAGCCTAATCCTAACCCTAGCTCCAACTCTCACACTGAACACTAATCCTCACACGCAGTCTGAGCCGTGAGGCCTAACCTAACGATAAGCGGCGACCAGCAATGCACACGGCCCCTAACAAGCATCAGTACGCCAATCGCGACCCTAGACCTAACCGGGAGCCTAATCCTAACCCTAGCTCCAACCCTGACCCTGAACCCTAAGACTCACCCGCAGCCTGAACCCTGAGGCCTACCCTAACGATTATCCGCGCCCTGCAATGCATACGCCCCCTAACAGGTATCCGTACCCTAATCTCGACCCAAAGCCTCACCCAGAGCCTAACACTAAACCTAGCTCCAACCCTGACCCTGAACAATAAAACTCACCTGCAGCCTGATCCCTGAGGCCTACCCTAACGATAAACCACGCCCTGCAACAACAACGCCCCATACCACATATCTGTACCGCAATCTCAACCCTAGGCCTCACTGGGAGCCTAACACTAACCCTAGCTCCAACCCTGATCCTGAACCCTAAGCCTAACCGGAAGACTAAACCCTGAGGCCTACCCTAACTATAAGCCTCGCCCTGTAACGCACAAGCCCCCTACCACGTATCCGTACCCCAATCTCGACCCTAAGCCTCACCGGGTGCCTAACCATAACCCTAGCTCCAACCCTGACCCTGAACACTAAGCCTCAACCGCAGCCTGAACCCTGATTCCTACCATAACGATAAGCCACGCCCTGCTACGCACATGCCCCCTAACAGGTGTCCGTACCCCAATGTCAACCCTAAGCCTCACAGGAAGCCTAACCCTAACCCTAGCTCCAACCCTGACCCTGAACACTAAGCCTCACCCGCAGCCTGAACGCTGAGGCCAACCCTAACGATAAGTCGCGCCCTGAAACGAAAACGCGCCCTAAGACGTTTCCGTACGCCAATCTCGACCCTAGGCCTCACCGGGAGCCTCACACTAACCCTAAATCCAACCCTGATCCTGTACGCTAAGCCTCATCCACAGCCTGAACCCTGAGGCCTACCCTAACGATTATCGGGGCCCTGCAATGAAAAACTCCCCCTAACACGTATCTCTACCCCCATCTCGACCGTAAGCCTCAGTGGGAGCCGAACACTAACCCTATCTCCAACTCTTATCCTGAACACTAAGCCTCACCCACAGCCAAAACCCTGAGACCTACCCCAACGATAAGCTGCGCCCTGCAACGCTAACACCCCCTAACACGTATCCGTACACCAATCGCGAACCTAGGCCTCAGAGGGAGCCTAATCCTAACCCTAGCTCCAACCCTGACCCTGAACCCTAAGCCTCACCCGCAGCCTGAACCCTGAGGCCTACCATAACAATAAGCTGCACCCTGCAACGGACACGCCCGCAAAGACGTATCTGTACCCCAATCTCGAACCTAGGTCTCACAGGGAGCCTAACGCTAACGCTGGCTCCAACCCTGACCCTGAACCCTAAGCCTCACAGGAAGACTGAACCCTGAGGCCTACACTAACGAAAAGCCGCGCCCTGCAACGCACACGACCCCTAACACATATCCGTACCCCAATCTCGACCCGAAGCCTCACCGGGAACCTAAACCTTACCCTAGCTCCAACTCTGACCATGAACCGTAAGCCTCACCCGCAGCCTGAACCCGGAGGCCTACCCTAACGATAACCTACGCCCTGCAACGAACACGCCACCTAACAGGTATCCGTACCCCAATCTCGGCCCTAAGCCTCACCGGAAGCCTAAACCTAACCCTAGCTCCAACTCTCACCCTGAACACTAATCCTAACCCGCAGCCTGAACCCTGAGACCTAACCTAACGATAAGCGGAGCGCTGCAACGCACACGCCCCCTAACAAGTATCTGTACCCCAATCTCGACCCGAAGCCTCACCGGGAGCCTAACCCTATCCCGAGCTCCAACCCTGACCCTGAAACCTAAGCATCATCCGTAGCCTGAACCCTGAGGCCTACTCTAACGATAAGCTGTGTCGTGCAACTCACATGCCCCCTACACGTATCCGTACCCCACTCTCGACCCTAGGCTTCACTGGAAGCCTAATGCTAACCCTAGCTCCAACTCTGACCCTGAACACTAGGACTAACCGGAACACTGAACCTTGAGGCCTACCCTAACTACCAGCCCCGACCTGCAGTGCACACGCCCCCTAACACGTATCCGTACCCCAATCTCGACCCGAAGCATAACCGGGAGCCTAAATCTAAGCCTAGCTCCAACCCTGACCCTGAACCCTAAGCCTCAACCGCAGCCTGAACCCTGAGGCCTACACTAAGGATAAGTCACGCCCTTCAACGCAAACGCCCCCTAATACGTATCCGTACCCCATTCTCGAACCTAGGCCTCACCGGGAGTATAACCCTAACACTAGCTCCAACTCCGACCCAGAACCCTAAGCCTCACCCGCAGCCTGAAGCCTGAGGCCTACCCTAACGATTATCTGCGCCCTGCAACGCACACGCCCCCTAACACGTATCTGTACCCCAATCTCGACCCTAAGCCTCAACGGGAGCCTAAACCTAACCCTATCTCCAACCCTGTCCCTGAATCCTAAGCCTCACCCACAGCCTGATCCCTGAGGCCTACCCTAATGATTATCTGCGCACTGCAACTCAAACGCCACCTAACACGTATCCGAACACCAATCTCGACCCAAAGCCTCAAGGGGAGCCTAAAATTACCGCTAGCTCCAAACTTGACCCTGAACCCTAAGTCTCACCCGCCGCCTGAACCCTGAGGCCTGCCCTACCGTTAAGTCCCGCCCTGCAAGGCACACGCCCCTTAACACGTATCCGTACCCCAATCTCGAACCAAAGACTCACAGGGAGCCTAACCCTATCACTAGCTCCAACCCTGACCCTGAACAATAAACCTCACCTGCAACCTGAACCGTGAGACCTACCCTAATGATAAACCGCGCCCTGCAAAAACAACGCTCCCTAACATATATCCGTACCCCAATCTCGACCCTAGGCCTCACCGGGAGCCTAACCCTAACCCAAACTACAACCCTTATCCTGAACACTAAGCCTCATCCGCAGCCACAACCCTGAGCGCTACCCTAACGAAAAGCTGTGCCCTGCAACGCACACACCCCCGAACAGGTATCCGTACCCCAATCTCGACCCTAGGCCTCACCAGGAGTCGAACGCTAACACTACCTCCAAACCTGACCCTGAAACCTAAGCCTCAACCACAGTGTGAACCCTGAGGCCTACCCTAACGATCAGCCGTGCCCTGCAATGCACACGCCCCCTAACACTTATCCGTACCACAATCTCGAACCTAGGCCTCACCGGGAGCCTAAACCTAACCTTAGCTCCAAACCTGACCCTGAACCCTAAGCCTCAACCGCAGCCTGAACCCTGAGACCTACACTAACGATCAGCCGTGCCCTGCAATGCACACGCCCCCTAACACGTATCCATACTCCAATCTCGGCCATAGGCCTCAGCGAGAGCCTAAGCCAAACCAGAGCTCCAACCCTGACCCTGAACACTAAGCCTCACCCGCAGCCTGAACCCTGGGGCCTACCCTTACGATAAGTCACGCCCTGCAACGCAAATGCCCCCTAACACGTTTCCGTAACCGAATCTCGACCATAGGCCTCACCGCCTGCCTAACCATAACCCTAGCTCCAACCCTGACCCTGAACGCTAAGCCTCACCTGCAGCCTGAACGCTGAGGCCTAGGCTAAGGATAAGCCACGCCGTGCAACTCACACGCCCCCTTACATGTATCCGTATCCCAATGTCGAACCTAGGCCGCAACGGGTGCCTAACGCTAACCATAGCTCCAACACTGACCCTGAATCCTAAGCCTTACCGGAAGTCTGAACCCTGAGGCCCACCCTAACTATAGGCCGTGCCCTGCAAACCACACGCCCCCTAACACGTATCCGTACCCCAATCTCGACCCTAGGCATCACCTGGAGCCTAAACCTAAACTTAGCTCCAAACCTGACCCTGAACACTAAGCCTCAGCTGCAGCCTGAAACCTGAGACCAACACTAAAGATAAGCCGTGCTCTGCAATTCACAAGCCCCCTAACACGTATCCGTAATGCAATCTCGGCCGTAGGCCTCAGCGAGAGCCTAACCCTAACCCTATCTCCGACACTCACCCTGAACCCTAATCCACACCCGCAGCCTGAACACTGAGGCCTAACCTAACGATAAGCCACGCCCTTCAACAACAACTCCCCGTAACACGTATCCGTACCCCAATCTCGAACCTAGGCCTCAGAGGGAGCCTAACCTTAACCCTAGCTCCAACCCACACCCTGAATCCTAAGCCTCACCCGCAGCCTGAACCCTGAAGCCTACCCTAAGTATTATCTGCGCCATGCAAAGCACACGACACCTAAGACGTATCTGTACCTCAATCACGACCGTAAGCCTCAGCCGGAGCCTAACCCTACCCCTAGCTCCAACCCTGACCGTGAAACCTAAGACTCACCCACAGTCTGAACCCTGAGGCCTAAGCTAATGTTCAGCCACGCCCTGCAATGCACAAGCGCCCTAAAACGTATCCGTAATCCAATCTCGACCCGAAGCCTAAACGGGAGCCTAAACCTAACCCTAGCTCCAACCCTGACCCTGAAAACTAAGCCTCACCCGAAGCTCGATACCTGAGGCCTACCCTAACGTCAGCCGTGTCCTGCAACTCACACGCCCCCTAACACGTATCCGTACCCCAATCTCGACCAAAAGCAACACCGGGAGCCTAACCCTAACCCTAGCTCCAACCCTGACCCTGAACAATAAACCTCACCTGCATCCAGAACCCTGAGGCCTACCCTACCGATAAACCGTGCCTTGCAACAACAACGCCCCCTAATACATATCCGTACCCCAATCTCGACCCTAGGACTCACCGGGAGCCAAACCCTAACCCTAACTCCAACCCTTATCCTGAACACTAAGCCTCACTCGCAGCAAAAACCCTGAGCCTTACTATAACGATAAGCCGCGCCCTGCAAGGCACACTCCCCCTAAAATGTATCCGTACCCCAATCTCGAACCTAGGCCTCAGAGGGAGCCTAACCCTAACCCTAGCTACAACCCTGACCATGAACACTAAGCCTCACCCGCAGCCTGAACCCTGAGGCCTACCCTAACAATAAGCTGCGCCCTGCAAAGCACACGCCCCCTAACACGTATATGTACCCCAATCTCGACCATAGGCCTCACCGGGAGTCGAACGCTAATGCTAGTTCCAACCCTGACCCTGAACCCTAAGCGTCACAGGAAGACGAACCCTGAGGCCTACACTAACGATAAGCCGCGCCCTGGAATGCACACGCCCCCTAACATGTATCAGTACCCAAATCTCTACCTGAAGCCTCACCGGGAACCTAAACCTAACCCTAGCTCCGACACTCGCCCTGAACCCTAATCCACACCCGCAGCCTGAACCCTGAGGCCTACCCTAATGATAAACCACGCCCTGCAACAACAACTCCCCCTAACACATATCCGTACCCCAATCTCGAGCCTAGGCCTCACCGGGAGCCTAACACTTACCCTAGCTCCAATCTTGACTCTGAACCCTAAGCCTCACAGGAAGACTGAACCCTGAGGCCTACCATAACTATAAGCATCGCCCTGCAACCCACACGCCCCCTAACACGTATCCTTACCCCAATCTCGACCCTAAGCCTCACCGGGTGCCTAACCATAACCCGTACTCCAACCCTGACCCTGAAAACTAAGCCTCACCCGCAGCCTGAACCGTGAGGCCGACCCTAAAGATAAGTCGCGCCCTGCAACGCAAACGCCCCCTAACACGTATCCGAAACCCATTCTCGAACCTAGGCCTCACCGGGAGCCTAAACCTAAACATAGCTCCAACCCTAACCCTGCACCCGAAGCCTCATCCGCAGCCTTAACCCTGAAGCCTACCCTAACGATTATATGCGCCCTGCAACGCACACGCCCCTTAACAGGTATCTGTACACCAATCTCGACCATAAGCCTCAGCGGGAGCCTAATCCTAACCGTAGCTCCAACTCTGACCATGAACACTAAGCCTCAACTGCAGCCTGAACCCTGAGGCCTACCCTAACAATAAGCCGCGCCCTGCAACGCACACAACCCCAAAGACGTATCTGTACCCCAGTCTCGTACCTAGGCCTCATCGGGAGCCGAACGCTAACGCTAGCTCCAACCCTGACCCTGAACGCTAAGCCTCACAGGAAGACTGATCCCTGAGGTCTACACTAAAGATAAGCCACGCCCTGCAACGCTCACGACCTCTAACACGTATCCGTATCCCAATCTCGTCCCGAAGCCTCACCGGTTACCTAAACTTAACCCTAGCTCCAACTCTGACCATGAACGTTAAGCCTCACCCGCAGCCTGAACCCTGAGGCCTACCCTAACGATAACCCACGCCCTGCAACGAACACACCACCTAACCCGTATCCGTACCCCAATCTCAGCCCTAAGCCTCACCGGAAGCCTAAACCTAACCCTAGCTCCAACTCTGACACTGGACACTAATCCTCACCCGCAGCCTGAACCCTGAGGACTAACCTAACGATAAACTGGGCCCTGCAGCAACAAAGCCCCCTAACACATATCTGTACGCCAATCCTGACCCTAGGCCTCACCGGGAGCCGAACGCTAATGCTAGCTCCATCCCTGACCCTGATACCTAAGCGTCACAGGAAGACTGAACACTGAGGCCTACGCTAACGATAAGCCGCGCCTGCAACGCACACGTCCCGTAACACGTATCCGTACCCTAATCTCGACCCAATGCCTCACCGGGACCCTAACCCTAACCCTAGCTCCAACCCTGACACTGAACAATAAGCCTCACCTGCAGCCTGAAACCTGAGGCCTACCCTAAGGATAAGTCGCGCCCTGCAACGCAATCGCCCCCTAACACGTATCCGAAACCCATTCTCGAACCTAGGCCTCACCGGGATCCTAAACCTAAATGTAGCTCCAACCCTGACACTGCACCCTAAGCCTCATCCGCAGCCTTAACCCTGAGGCCTACCCTAACGATTCTAGGCGCCCTGCAACGCACCCGCCCCCTAACACGTAACTGTACCCGAATCACGACCTTAAGCCTCAGCGGGAGCCTAACCCTAACCCTAGCTCCAACTCTTATCCTGAACACTAAGCCTCACCCGCAGCCACAACCCTGAGGCCTACCTTAACGATAAGCCGCGCCCTGCAACGCACACGCCCCCTAACACGTATCTGTACCTCAATCTCGACCAAAAACCTCAGCGGGAGCCTAACCCTACCTCTAGCTCCAAACCTGACCCTGAACACTAAGTCTCACCTGCAGCCTGAACCCTGAGGCCTACCCTAAAGTTAAGCCGCGCCCTGCAAGAACACGCACCTTAACATGTATCCATACCCCAATCTCGACCCACAGCCTCACCGGGAGCCTAACCCTAACCCTAGCTCCAACTCACACCCTGAACACGAAGCCTCAACCACAGCCTGAACCCGGCGGCCTACCCGAACGATAACACACGCCCTGCAACGAACACGCGCCCTAACACGTATCCGTACCCCAATCTCGTTCCTAAGCCTCACCAAAAGCCTTACCCTAACCCTAGCTCCAACTCTCACCCTGAACACTAAGCCTCACCCGCAGACTGAACCCTGAGGCCTAAGCTAACGTTAAGTGGCGCCCTGCAACACACACGTCCCCTAACAAGTATCCGTACCCCAATCTCGACACTAGGCCTCACCGGGAGCTGAATCCTAACCCTAGCTCCAACCCTGACCCTGAACAATAAACCTCACCTGCAGGCTGAACCCTGAGGCCTACCCTAACGATAACCCACACCCTGCAATGAGCACGCCCCCTAACAGGTATCCGTACCCCAATCTCGGCCCTAAGCCTCACCGGAAGCCTAACCCTAAGCCTAGCTCCAACTTTCACCCTGAACACTATCCTCACCCGCAGCCTGAACACTGAGGACTATCCTAACGATAAACCGCGCCCTGGAGCAACAACGACCCCTAAATCATATCCGTACCCCAATCTCGACCCTAGGCCTCACCGGGAGCCATACGCTAATGCTAGCTCCAACCATGACCCTGAACCCTAAGCGTCACAGGAAGACGGACCCTGAGGCCTATGCTAACGATAAGCCGTGCCCTGCAACGCACATGCCCCCTAACACGTATCCGTACCCTAATCTCGACCCAATGCCTCACCGGGAGCCGAACCCTAACCCTAGCTCCAACCCTGAACCTGAACAATAAACCTAACCTGCAGCCTGAACCCTGAGACCTACCCTAACGATAAACCGCGCCCTGCAACAACAACACCCCCTAACACATATCCGTACCCCAATCTCGACCCTAGGCCTCACCGGGAACCTAACACTAACCCTAGCTCCAACCCTGACCCTCAACTCTAAGGCTATCCGGAAGACTGAACCCTGAGCCCTACCCTAACTATAAGCAGCACCCTGCAAACCACACGCCCTCTAACACGTATCCGTACCCCAATCTCGACCCTAAGCTTCACCGGGAGCCTAACCATAACCAGAACTCCAAACCTGACCCTGAACACTAAGCCTCACCCGCAGCCTGTACCCTGAGGCCTACCCTAAGGATAAGTCGCGCCCTGCAACGCAAACGCCGCCTAACACGTATCCGAACCCCATTCTCGAACCTAGGCCTCACCGGGAGCCTAAACCTAACCGTAGCTCCAACCCTTACCCTGAAACCTAAGCCTCATCCTCAGCCTTAACCCTGAGGCCTACCCTAACGATTATACGCGCCCTGCAATGCACACGCCCCCTAACACGTATCTGTACGCCAATCTCGACCCTAAGCCTCAGCGGGAGCCGAACCCTAACCCTAGCTCCAACTCTTATCCTGAACACTAAGCCTCACCCGCAGCCACAACCCTGAGCCCTACCTTAACGATAAGCCACGCCGTGCAACGGACACACCCCCTAGCACGTATCCGTACCCCAATCTCGAACCTAAGCCTCAGAGGGAGCCTAACCCTAACCCTAGCCCCAACCCTGACCCGGAACCCTAAGCCTCACCCGCAGCCTGAACCCTGAGGACTACCCTAACAATAAGCAGTGCCCTGCAACGCACACGCCCCCAAACACGTATCTGGACCCCAATCTCGAACCTAGGCCTCACCGGGAACCAAACGCTAACACTAGCTCCAACCCTGACCCTGAACCCTAAGCCTCACAGGAAGACTGAACCCTGAGCCCTACACTAATGATAAGCTGCGCCCTGCAATGCACACAACCCCTAACACGTATCCGTACCCCAATCTCGACCCGAAGCCTCACCGGAAACCTAACCCTAACCCTAGCTCCAACTCTCACCCTTAACACTAATCCTCACGCGCAGTCTGAAGCCTGAGTCCTAACCTAACAATAAAAGGCGCGCTGCAACGCACACGCCCCTTAACAAGTATCCATACGCCAATTTTGACCAAAGCCCTCACCGGGAGCCTAAGCCTAACCCTAGCTCCAACCCTGAACCTGAACACTAAGCCTCACCCACACCCTGAACCCTGAGGCCTACCCTAACGATTATCCCTGCCCTGCAACGCACACACCCCCTAACACGTATCTGTACCCCAATCTCGACTGTAAGCCTCAGCGGGAGCCGAACCCTACCCCTAGCTCCAAAACTGACCCTGAACACTAATTCTCACCCGCAGCCTGAACCCTGAGGCCTACCCTAAAGTTAAGCCGTGCCCTGCAAGAACACGCCCCTTAACACGTATCCGTACCCCAATCTCGACCCACAGCCTCACCGGGAGCCTAACCCTAACCCTAGCTCCAACTCTCACCCTGAACACTAATCCTCACCCACAGCCTGAACCCTGAGGACTACCCTAACGATAAACCCCGCCCTGCAGCAACAACGCCCCCTAACACATATCCGTACCCCAATCTCGACCCTAGGGCTCACCAGGAGCCGAATGCTAATGCTAGCTCCAACCCTGACCCTTAACGCTAAGCGTCACAGGAAGACTGAACCCTGAGGCCTACGCTAACTTTAAGCCACGCCCTGCAACGCACATGCCCCCTACACGTATCCGTACCCTAATCTCGACCCAATGCCTCACCGGGAGCCTAACCCTAAACCTAGCTCCAACCCAGACCCTGAACAATAAACCGAACCTGCAGCCTGAACCCTGAGGCCTACCCTAACGATAAAGCGCGCTCTGCAACAACAACACCCCCTAACACATATCCTTACCCCAATCTCGACCCTAGGCCTCACCGGGAGCCTAACACTAACCCTAGCTCCAACCCTGACCCTGAACCCTAAGCCTAACTGGAAGACTGAACCCTGACGCCTACCCTAACTATAAGCAGCGCTCTGCAACCCACACGCCCCCTAACACGTATCCGTACCCCAATCTCGACCCTAGGCCTCACCGGAAACCTAACACTAGCCCGAGCTCCAACCCTGACCCTGAAACCTAAGCCTCATCCGCAACCTGAACCCTGAGGCTTACTCTAACAATAAGCCGCGGCGTGCAACTCACACTCCCTCTAACACGTATCCATACCACAATCTCGACCCTAAGCCTCACCGGGAGCCTAACCATAACCCGAACTCGAACCCTGACCCTGAACACTAAGCCTCACCCACAGCCTGAACCCTGAGGCCTACCCTAAGGATAAGTCGCGCCCTGCAATGCAAACGCCCCCTAACACGTATCCGAAACCCATTCTCGAACCTAGGCCTCACCGGGAGCCTAAACCTAAACGTAGCTCCAACCCTGACCCTGCACACTAAGCCTCAACCGCAGCCTTAACCCTGAGGCCTACCCTAACGATTATATGCGCCCTGCAACGCACACGCCCCCTAACACGTACTGTACCCCAATCTCGACCGTAAGCCTCAGCGGGAGCCGAACCCTAACCCTAGCTCCAACTCTTATCCTGAACACTAAGCTTCACCCGCAGCGACAACCCTGAGCCCTACATTAACGATAAGCCGCGCCGATCAACGGACACACCCCCTAGCACGTATCCGTACCCCAATCTCGAACCTAGGCCTCAGAGGGTGCCTAACCCTAACCCCAGCTCCAACTCTCACCCTGAACACTAATCCTCACCCGCAGTCTGAAGCCTGAGTCCTAAGCTAACGATAAGCGGCGCACTGCAACGCACACGCCCCTTAAGTATCCGTACCCCAATTTCGACCATAGGCCTCACCGGGAGCCTAAGCCTAACCCTAGCTCCAACCATGAACCTGAACACTAAGCTTCACCCACAGCCTGAACCCTGAGGCCTACCCTAACGATTATCCGTGCCCTGCAACGCACACGCCCCCTAACAATTTTCTGTACCCCGATCTCGACTATAAGCCTCAGCGGGAGCCTAACCCTACCCCTAGTTCCAAACCTGACCCTGAACACTAAGTCTCACCCGCAGCCTGAACCGTGAGGCCTACCCTAAAGTTAAGTCGCTCCCTGCAATAACACGCCCCTTAACACATATCCGTACCCCATTCTCGACCCTAGGCCTCACCGGGAACCTAACCCTCACCCTAACTCCAACCCTTCTCCTGAACCCTAAGCCTCTCACACAGCCACAACCCTGAACCCTACCCCAACGATAAGTCGCGCCCTGCAACGCACACTCCCCCTAACACGTATCCGTACCCCAATCTCGAACGTAGGCCTCAGAGGGAGCCTAAGCCTAACCCTAGATCCAACTCTCACCCTGATCACTAAGCCTCACCCGCAGCCTGAACCCTGAGGCCTAAGCTAACGATAAGTGGTGCCTTGCAACGCACACGCCCCCTAACAAGTATCGGTACCCCAATCTCGACCCTAGGATTCATCGGAAACCTAACACTAACCCGAGCTCCAACACTGACCCTGAAACCTAAGCCTCATCCGCAGCCTTAACCCTGAGCCCTACTCTAACGATAAGCCGCGACGTGCAACTCACACGCCCCTTAATACGTGTCCGTACCCCAATCTCGACCCTAGCCCTCACCGGGAGCCTAACTCTAACCCTAGCTCCACCCCTAACCAAGAACCCTAAGCTTAAGCGAAAGATTGAACCCTGAGGCCTATCCTAACTATAAGCCGCGCCCTGCAATGCACACGCAACCTAACACGTATCCGTACCCCAATCTCGAACCGAAGCATCACCGGGAGCCTAAATCTAACCCTAGCTCCATCCCTGACCCTGAACACTAAGCCTCACCCGCACCCTGTACCCTGAGGCCTACCATAACGTTAAGCCGCGCCCCGCAACGCACACGCACCTTAACAGGTATCCGTACCCAAATCTCGACCCGAAGCCTCACCGGGAGCCTCACCCTGACCCTGAACCCTACACCTCACCCGCAGCCTGAACTCTGAAGCCTACCCTAAGGATAAGTCGCGCCATGCAACGCAAACGTCCCCTAACTCGTATCCCTACAACATTCTCGAACCTAGGCCTCAGCGGGAGCCTAACCCTAATCCTAGCTCCAACCCTGACACTGAACCCTAAGCCTAACCCGCAGCCTGGACCCTGAGGCCTACCCTAACAATAAGCCACGCCGTGCAAGGCACACGCCCCTTAACACGTATCCGTACCACAATCTCGACCCAAAGCCTCACCGGGAGCCTAAACCTAACCCTAGCTCCAACCCTGACCCTGAACAATAAACTTCACCTGCTGCCTGAACCCTGAGGCCTACCCTAACAATAACCCAAGCCCTGCAACGAAAACGCCCCCTAACACGTATCCGTACCCAAATCTCGGCCCTAAGCCTCACCAGAAGCCTAACCGTAACGCTAGCTCCAACTCTCACCCTGAACACTAATCCTCACCCGCAGCCTGAACCCTGAGGACTACCCTAACGATAAACCGCGCCCAAAGCAACAACGCCCCCTAACACATATCCGTACCCCAATCTCGACCATAGGCCTCACCGGGAGCCGAACGATAACACTGGCTCCAACCCTGACACTGAACCCTAAGCGTCACAGGAAGACTGAACCCTGAGGCCTGCGATAACGATAAGCCGCGCCCTGCAACGCAAACGCTCCCTAACACGTATCTGTACCCTAATCTCGACCCAATGCCTCACCGGGAGCGTAATCCTAACCCTAGCTCCAACCCTGACCCTGAACAATAAACCTCACCTGCAGCCTGAACCGTGAGGCCTACCCTAAAGATAAACCGCCCCCTGCAACAACAACGCCCCCTAACACATAACCGTACCCCAATCTCGACCCTAGGCCTCACCGGGAGACTAACCCTAACCCTAACTCCAACCCTTATCCAGAACAATAAGCCTCACCCGCATGCACAAACCTGAGCCCTACACTAACGATAAGCCGGGCCCTGCAACGCACCCTCATCCTAACACGTATCCTTACCCCAATCTCGAAACTAGGCCTCAGAGGGAGCCCAAACCTAACCCTAGCTCCAACCAAGACCCTGAACCCTAAGCCTCACCCGCAGCCTGAACCCTGAGGCCTAGCCTAACAATAAGCCGTGCCCTGCAACGCACACACCCCCTAACACGTATCTGTACCCCAATCTCGACCCTAGGTCTCACCGGGAGCCGAACGCTTACGCAGCTCCAACCTGACCCTGAACACTAAGCCGCACAGGAAGACTGAAACCTGAGGCCTACACTAACGATAAGCTGTGCCCTGCAATGCACACGCCCCCTAACACGTACCGTACCCCAATCTCGAACCGAAGCATCACCGGGAGCCTAAATCTAACCCTAGCTCCAACCCTGACCCTGAACAATAAACCTCACCTGCAGACGGTACACTGAGGCCTACCCTAACGATAAACCACGCCCTGCAACAACAACGCCCCCTAACACATATCCGTACCCCAAACTCGACCCTAGGCTTCACCGGGAGCCTAACTCTAACCCTAGCTCCAACCCTGACCCTGAACCCTAAGCCTAACCGGAAGACTGAACCCTGAGGCCTACCATAACTATAAGCAGCGCCCTGCAACCCAAACACCCCCTAACACGTATCCGTACCCCAAACTCGACCCAAAGCCACACCGGGAGCCTAACCAAAACCCGAACTCCAACCCTGACCCTGAACACTAAGCCTCACCCACATCCTGAACCCTGAGGCCTACCCTAAGGATAAGTCGCGCCCTGCAATGCAAACGCCCCCTAACACATATCAGAAACCCATTCTCGAACCTAGGCCTCACCGGGAGACTAAACCTAAACGTAGCTCCAACCCTGACCCTGCACCCTAAGCCTCATCCGCAGCCTTAATCCTGAGGCCTACCCTAACGTTTATACGAGCCATGCAACGCACACGCCCCCTAACACGTATCTGTACCCCAATCACGACTGTAAGCCTCAGCGGGAGCCTAACCCTAACCCTAGCTCCAACTCTTATCCTGAACACTAAGCCTCACCCGCAGCAACAACCCTGAGCCCTACCTTAACGATAAGCCGCGCCATGCAACGGACACACCCCCAAACACGTATCCGTACCCCAATCTCGAACCTAGGCCTCAGAGGGAGCCTAACCCTAACCCTAGCTCCAACCATGACCCTGAACCCTAATCCTCACCCGCAGCCTGAACCCTGAGGCCTACCCTAACAATGAGCCGTGCCCTGCAACGCACACGCCCCCAAACACGTTTCTGTACCCCAATCTCGACCCGAAGACTCACCGGGTACCTAAACCTAACCCTAGCTCCAACTCTCACCCTGAACACTAATCCTCACCCGCAGTCTGAACCCTGAGTTCTAACCTAACGATAAGTGGCGTGCTGCAACACACACGCCCCTTAACAAGTATCTGTACCCCAATTTCGACCATAGGCCTCACCGGGAGTCTAAGCCTAACCCTAGCTCCAACCATGAACCTGAACACTAATACTCACCCACATCCTGAACCCTGAGGCCTACCCTAACGATTATCGGAACCCTGCAACGCACACGCTCCCTAACACGTATCTGTACCCTAATCTCTACGGTAAACCGCACCGGGAGCCTAACGCTACCCCTAGCTCCAAACCTGAATCTAAGCACTAAGTCTCACCCGCAGCCTGAACGCTGAGGCCTACCCTAAAGTTAAGCCGGGCCCTGCAAGAACACGCCCCTTAACACGTATCCATACCCCAATGTCGACCCACAGCCTCACCGGGAGCCTAACCCTAACCCTAGCTCCAAATCACACCCTGAACACTAAGCCTCAACCGCAGCCTGAACCCTGAGGCCTACCCTAACAATAAGCGGCGCCCTACAACGCACACGCCCCCTAACAAGTATCCGTACCCGAATATCGACACTAGGCCTCACCGGGAACCTAACCCTAACACTAACTCCAACCCTTATCCTGAACCCTAAACCTCTCACACAGCCACAACCCTGAGCCCTACCCCAACGATAAGCCACGCCCTGCAACGCACACTCCCCCTAACACGTATGCGTACCCCAATCTCGAACCGAGGCCTCAGAGGGAGCCTAAGCCTAACCCTAGCTCCAACCCTGACCCTGAAGCCTATGCCTCACCCACAGCCAGAACCCTGAAGCCTACCCTAACGATAAGCTGCGCCCTGCAACACAGACGCCCCCTAACACGTATTTGTACCCCAATCTCGTTCCTGAGCCTCACCGGTACCCTAAACCTAAGCCTAGCTTCAACTGTGACCCTGAACGCTAAGCCTCACCCACAGCCTGAACCCTGAGGCCTATCCTAATCATAACCCACGTCCTGCAACGAACACCCCCCCTAACACGTACTCGTACCCCAATCTCGTTCCAAAGCCTCATCAGAAACCTTACCCTAACCCTAGCTCCAACTCTCACCCTGAACACTAAGCCTCACCCGTAGCCTGAACCCTGAGGCCTAAGCTAACGATAAGTGGCGCCCTGCAACGCACACTCCCCCTACCACGTATCCATACCCCAATCTCGACCCTAGGCCTCACCGGGAGCCCAACAATAACCCAGCTCCAACCCTGACCCTGAACCCTAAGCTTAAACGGAAGATTTAACCCTGAGGCCTATACTAACTATAAGCCGCGCCCTGCAATGCACACGCCCCCTAACACGTATCCGTACCCCGATCTCGACCCGAAGCATCACCAGAAGCCTAAATCTAACCCTAGCTCCAACCCTGATCCTGAACCCTAAGCCTCACCCGAACCCTGTACCCTGAGGCCTACCATAACGTTAACCCGTGCCCTGCAACGCACACGCACCCTAACAGGTATCCGTACCCCAATCTCGAACCGAAGCCTCACGGGGAGCCTAACCATAACCCTAGCTCCAACCATGACCCTGAACACTACGCCTCACCCGCAGCCTGAACCCTGAAGCCTACCCTAAGTATAAGTCGCGCCATGCAACGCAAACGTCCCCTAACTCGTATCCGAACAACATTCTCGAACCTAGGCCTCAGCGGGAGCCTAACCCTAACCCTAGCTCCAACCCTGACCCTGAACCCTAAGCCTCACCCGCAGCCTGGACCCTGAGGCCTACCCTAACAATAAGCCGCGCCTTGCAAGGCACATGCCCCTTAACACGTATCCGTACCCCGATCTCGTTCCAAAGCCTCACCGGGAGCCTAACCCAAACCTTAGCTCCAAACCTGACCCTGAACAATAAACCTCACATGCAGCCTGAACCCTGAGGCCTACCCTAAGCATAACCCACGCCCTGCAACGGACACGCCCCCTAGCACGTATCCCTACCCCAATCTCGGCCCTAAGCCTAACCAGAAGCCTAACCCTAACCCTAGCTCCAATTCTCACCCTGAACACTAATCCTCACCCGCAGCCTGAACCCTGAGGACTACACTAACGATAAACCGCGCCCTGCAACAACAACACCCCCTAACATATATCCATACCCCAATCTCAACCCTAGGCGTCACCGGGAGCCTAAAACTAACCCTAGCTCCAACCCTGACCCTGAACCCTAAGCCTAACCGGAAGACTGAACCCTGAGGCCTACCCTAACTATAAGCAGCGCTCTGCAACCCACACGCCCCCTAACACGTATCCGTACACCAATCTCGACCCTAGGCCTCACCGGAAACCTAACACTAGCTCGAGCCCCAACCCTGACCCTGAAACCTAAGCCTCATCCGCAGCCTGAACCCTGAGGCCTATTCTAACGATAAGCAGCGACGTGCAACTCACACTCCCCCTAACACGTATCGGTACCCCAATCTCGACCCTAGGCCTCACCGGGAGCCTAACGCTAACCCTAACTCCAACCCTGACCCTGAAACCTAAGCTTAAACGGAAGATTGAACCCTAAAGACTATCCTAACTATAAGCCACGCTCTGCAACCCACACGCCCTCTAACTCGTATCCGTACCCCAATCTCGACCCTAGGCCTCACCGGGAGCCGAATGCTAACCCTAGCTCCAACCCTGACCCTGAACCCTAAGCTTAAACGGAAGATTGAACCCTGAGGCCTACCGTAAGGATAAGTCGCGCCCTGCAACGCAAACGCCCCCGAACACTTATCCGAAACCCATTCTCGAACCTAGGCCTCACCGGGAGCCTAAACCTAAACGTAGCTCCAACCCTGACCCTGCACCCTAAGCCTCAACCGCAGCCTTAACCGTGAGGCCTACCCTAACGATTATACGCGCCCTGCAATGCACACGCCCCCTAACACGTATCTGTATCCCAATCTCGACCGTAAGCCTCAGCGGGAGCCTAAACCTAATCCTACCTCCAACTCTTATCCTGAACACTAAGCCTCACCCACAGCCACAACCCTGAGCCCTACCTTAACGATAAGCCACGCTGTACAACGGACAGACCCCCTAGCACGTATCCGTACCCCAATCTCGAACCTAGGCCTCAGAGGGAGCCTAACCCTAACACTAGCTCCAACCATGACCCTGAACCCTAAGCCTCAGCCGCAGCCTGAACCCTGAGGCCTACCCTAACAATGAGCCGTGCCCTGCAACGCACATGCCCCCAAAAAGGTATCTGTACCCCAATCTCGAACCTAGGCCTCACCGGGAGCCGAACGCTAACGCTAGCTCCAACCCTGACCCTGAACACTAAGCCTCACAGGAAGACTGAACCCTGAGGCCTACACTAAGGAAAAGCCGCGCCCTGCAATGCACACGCACCCTAACATGTATCCGTACCCCTATCTCGACCCGAAGACTCACCGGGAACCTAAACCTAACCCTAGCTCCAACTCTGACCATGAACCCTTAGCCTCACCCGCAGCGGGACCCCTGAGGCCTACCCTAACGATAAACCACGCCCTGCAACGAACACGCCCCCTAACACGTATACGTACCCCAATCTCGACCCTAGGCCTCACCGGGAGCCTAACCCTAACCCTAGCTCCAACCCTGACCCTGAACACAAAGCCTCAAATGCAGACTGAACCCTGAGGCCTGCCCTTACAATAAGCCGTGCCCTGCACAGCAAATTCACCCTAACATGAATCTATACCCCATTCTCGACAATAGGCCTCACCGGGAGCCTAACCCTAACGTTAATACCGACCCTTACCCTGAACACTAAGCCTCACCCACAGCCTGAACCCTGAGGTCTACCATGAAGATAAGCTGCACAATGCAACGCACACGCCCCGCAAACACGTTTCCATAACCCTATCTCGACTCTACGCCTCACGGGATGCCTCACCGTAACCCTAGCTCCAACCCTGACACTGATCCCTAAGCCTCACCCACAGCCTGAGCCCTGAGGGCTACCCTAACGACAAGCCGCGCCGTGCATTGCACGCGCGCCCTAACACGTATCCGTACCCCAATGTCGACCCGAAGCCTCACTGGGAGCCTAACCTTAACCATACCTCCAACCCTGACCCTGAACACTAAGCCTCACCTGCAGCCTGAACCCTGAGGCCTACCCTAACGGTAAGCCGCGCCATGCAAAGCACACGCCCCCTAACACGAATCCGTACCGCAATCTCCACCCTACGCCTCACCTGGAGCCTAAACCTAAGCCTAGCTCCAATGTTGATGGTGAAAGCAAAGCCTCACCCGCATCCTGAACCCTGAGGCCTACCCTAACGATAAGCCACGCCCTTCAACGCACACGCGCCCTAACACGTATCCCTAACCCTATCTCGACCCAAAGCCTCACCGGGAGCCTAACACTAACCCTAGCTCTAACCCTGACCCTGAACCCTAAGCCTCACCCGCATCCTGAACCCTGATTCCTACCCTAACGATAAGCCACGCCGGGCATCACACACGCCCCCTAACACGTATCCGGACCGCAATCTAGGCCCTAGGCCTCAGCGAGAGCCAAACCCTAACCCTAGCTCCAACCCTGACCCTGAACCCTAAGCCTAACCCGCATCCTGAACCCTGAGGCCTACCGTAAAGATAAGCTGCGCCCTGCAACGCACACGCCCCCTAACACGTATCCGTACCACAATCTCAACCCTAGGCCACACCAGGAGCCAAACGCTAACCCTAGCTCCAAAGCTGACCCTTAACAGTAAGCCTCACCCGCAGCCTGAACCCTGACGCCTACCCTAACGATAAGCCGCACAATGCAACGCACACGCCCCGTTACACGTTTCTGTAACCCTATCTCGACCCTACGCCTCACCGGATGCCTCACCGTAACCCTAGCTCCACCCCTGACCCTGAACCCTAAGCCTCACACACGGCCTGAGCCCTGAGGGCTACCCTAACGTCAAGCCCCGCACTGCATCGCACACGCCCCCAAACACGTATTCGTACCCCAATATCGAACCGAAGCCTCACCGGGAGCCTAATCCTAACCCTACCTCCAACCCTGACCCTGAACACAAAGAGTCAACTGCAGACTGAACCCTGAGGCCTACCCTAACTATCAGCCGCGCCTTGCAAAACACACGCCCCCTAACACGTATCCGTACCCCAATCTCGACCCTATGCCTCACTGGGAGCCTAACCCTAACCCTAGCTAAAACCCTGACCTTGAACCTTAAACCTCACATGCAGCCTGAACCCCGAGGCCTACTGTAACGATAAGCTGCGCCCTGCAACACACACGCGCCCTAACTCGTATCCGTACCCCTATCTCGACCCAAAGCCTCACTGGGAGCCTAACTCAAACCCTAGCTCTATCCCTGATCCTGAACGCTAAGCCTCACATGCATCCTGAACCCTGAGGCCTACCCTAACTATCAGCCGCGCCGTGCATCGCACACGCCCCCTAACACGTATCCGTACCCCAATCTAGACACTAGGCCTCTGCGAGAGCCAAACTCTAACACTAGTTCCAACCCTGATCCTGAACCCTAAGCTTCACCCACAGCCTGAACCGTGAGGCCTATCATCATGATAAGCCACGGCCTGAAACGCACACTCCCCCTAACACGTATACAGACCCCTTTCTCGACACGAAGCCTCACCCAGAGCCTAACGCAAACCCTAGCTCCAGGCGTGACCCTGAACCCTAAGCCTCACCCGCAGACTGAACCCTGAATCCTACCCAAAATATAAGCCGCGCCCTGCAATGCACACGCCCCCTAACACGTATCCGTACCCCAATCTCGACCCAAAGCCTCACGGGAGCCTAACCTTAACCCTAGCCCAAACGCTGACCCTGAACCCGAAGCCTCACCCACATCCTGAACACTGAGGCCTACCCTCACGATAAGCCACGCCCTGCAACAAAACCGCCCCCTAACACATATCCGTACCCCAATCTGGAACCTAGGCCTCACCGCAAGCCTAACCCTAACCCTAAGTCCAACCATTACACTGAACACTAAGCCTCACCTGCAGCCTGAACCCCGAGGCCCACCATAACGATCAGCCGCGGCCTGCAACGCACACGCCCCATAACAGGTATCTGTACCCCAATCTCCTCCCTAGGCCTCACCGGGGTAGTAAACCCAACCCTAGCTCCAACCCTGACCCTGAACCCTAAACCTCACCCTCAGCCTGAACCCTGAGGCCTACGCTAACGATAAGCCACACAATGCAACGCACACGCCCCCTAACACGTATCAGTAACCCAATCTCGACACTAGCCCTCACCGGGTGCCTAATCCTAACCCTAGTTCCAACCCTGAACCTGAAATCTAAGTCTCACCCGAAGCCTAAACCCTGAGGCTTCCCGAACAATAAGCCGAGCCCTGCAACGTACATGCCCTCTAACACGTATCCATACCCCAATCTCAACAAGAAGCCTCACAGGGAGCCTAACCCTAACCCTACCTCCAACACTGACCCTGAACACTAAGCCTCACCCGCAGCCTAAACCCTGAGGCCTACCCTAACGTTCAGCCGCGCCCTGAAATGAACACGCCCCCTAACACATATCCGTACCATAATCTCGCTCCGAAGCATCACCGGGAGCCTTACCCTAACCCTAGCTCCAACCCTCAACCTTAAATCTTAGCCTCACCCACATTATTAACCCTGAGGCCTACCCTAACTATAAGCCTCGACCTGAATTGCAAACACCCCCTAACAGGTATCCATACACCAATCTCCACCCTAGGCCTCACCAGGTGATTAAACCTAACCCTAGCTCCAACCCTGACCCAGAACCCTAAGCCTCACCTGCAGCCTGAACCCTGAGGCCTACGCTAACTATAAGCCGAACAATGCAACGCACACGCCCGCTAACAGTTATCCTTATCCCTATCTCGACCCGAAGCCTCACCGGGAGCCTAACCCTAACCTTAGGTCCAACCCTGACCCTGAAACTTAAGCCTCACCAACAACCTGAACCCTGAGGACTACTCTAACGATAAGCCGTGCCGTGCAACCCACACGCCCCCGAACACGTATCTGTAACCGAATCTCGATCCGAAGGGTCACCGGGAGCGTAACCGGAACCCTAGCTCCAACCCTGACCCTGAACCCTAAGCCTCACCCGCAGCCTGAACCCTGAGACCTACCCCAATGATAAGCCGCGCCCTGCAACGCACACGCACCTTAACACGTATCCGTATCCCAATCTAGTCCCTTAAGCCTCACTGGTAGCCTAACCCTAACCATAGCTAAAACCCTGACCCTGAACCCTCAGCCTCACTCGCAGCATCATCCCTGAGGCCTACCCTAACGATAAGCCACGCGCTGCAACGCAAACGCCCCCTAACACGTATCCGTACCCCAATCTCGACACTACACCTCACCGTGTGCCTAACACTAACACTAGGTCCAACTCTGACCCTGAATCCTAAGCCTCACCCGCAGACTGAACCCCAGGGCCAACCCTAATGATAAGCAAGGCCCTGCATCGCACACACCCCTAACACATATCCGTACCCCAATATCGACCAGAAGCCTCACCGGGAGCCTAATCCTAACCCTACCTCCAACCCTGACCCGGAACACTAAGAGTCACCCGCAGCCTGCTCCTTGAGGCCTACCCTAACGATCAGCCATGCCCTGCAATGCACACGCCCCCTAACACGTATCCGTACCCCAATCTCGACCCAAAGACTCACCGGGAGCCAAACCGTAACCCTAGCTTCAATCCTGTCCATTAACACTAAGCCTCACCCGCAGCCTGAAGCCTGAGGCCTACCGTAACAATAAGCCGCGCCCTGCAACGCACACGCCCCCTAACACGTATCCATACCCCAATCTCGAACCTAGGCCTCACCGGGAACCTAAACCTAACCCTAGCTCCAACGCTGATCCTGAAGCCTAAGCCTCACCCGCAACATGAACCTTGAGGCCTACCCTAACGGTAAGCCGCGCCCTGCAACTCACACGCCCCCTAACAGGTATGAATATCCCTATCTCGACCCAAAGCCTCACCAGGAGCCTAAAACTAACCCTAGCTTCAACCCTGACACTGAACCCTAAGATTCATCCACAGCCTGAACCGTGAAGCCTACCGTCACTATAAGCCTCGCCTTGCAATGCAAACGCCCCCTAACACGTATCCGTACCCCAATCTCGACCGTAGGCCACACCGGGAGCCTGACCCTAACCCTAGCTCCAAATCTGGCCCTGAACCCTAAGCCTCACCCACAGGCTGAACCCTGAGGCCTACCCTAACGATTATCCACGCCCTGCAAGGCACACGCCCCCTATCATGTATCTGTACCCCAATCTCGACCGTAAGCCTCAGCGGGAGGCTAAAATTAACCCTAGCTCCAACCGTTACCCCGAATCCTAAGCCTCACCCGCAGCCCGATACCTGAGGCCTACCCTAACGTCAGCCGTTCCCTGCAACTCACACGCCCCCTAACACGTATCCGTACCCCAATCTCGACCAAAAGCCTCACGGGGACCCTAAAGCTACACCTAGCTCCAAACCTGACCCTGAACCCTAAGTTTGACTCGCAACCTGAACCCTGAGGCCTACTCTAACGTTAAGCCGCGCCATGCAAGGCACACTCCTTAACACGTATCCATACCCCAATCTCGACCCAAAGCCTCACCAGGAGCCTAACCCTAACCCTAGCTCCAACTCTGACCATGAACACTAAGCCTCACCCGCAGCCTGAACCCTGAGGCCTAACCTAACGATAACCCACGCCCTGCAACGAACACGCCCCTTAACATGTATCCGTACCCCAATCTCGGCCCTGATCCTCACCGGAAGCGTAACCCTAACCCTAGCTCCAACTCTCACCCTGAACACTAACCCTCACCCACAGTCTGAACCATGAGGCCTAACCTAATGATAAGCGGAGCGCTACAACGCCCACGCCCCATAACAAGTATCCGTACCCCAATCTGGACCCTAGGCCTCACCGGGATCCTAACCCTAACCCGAGCTCCAACCCTGACCCTGAATCCTAAGCCTCATGCGCAGCCTGAACCCTGAGGCCTACTCTAACGATAAGCCACGCCGTGCAACTCACATGCCCCCTTACATGTATCCGTACCCAAATCTCGACCTTAGGACTCACCGGTAGCCTAACCCTAACCCTAGCTCCAACACTGATCCTAAACCCTAAGCCTAACCGGAAGACTGAACCCTGAGGCCTACCCTAACTATAAGACGTGCCCTGCAACGCACACGACCCCTAACACGTATCCGTACCCCAATCTCGACCCTAAGCCTCACCCGGAGTCTAACCATAACCCTAGCTCCAACCCTGACCCTGAACCCTAAGCCTCACCCTCAGCCTGAATCCTGAGGCCTACCCTAAGGATAAGTCGCGCCCTGCAACGCAAACGCCCCCTAACACGTATCCGTACCCCATTCTTGAACCTAGGCCTCACTGGGAGCCTAACCCTAACCCTAGCTCCAACCGTGATCCTGAAATCTAAGCCTCACCCACAGCCTGAACCCTGAGTCCTACCCTAACGATCAGCCACGCCCTGCAAAGAAAACGCCCCGTAACACATGTCCGTACCCCAATCTCGACCCCAGGCCTCATCGGGATCCTAACCCTAAGTCCAACCGTTACCCTGAAGACTAAGACTCACCCACAGCCTGAACCCTGAGGCCTAACCTAACGATAAGTGGCGCCCTGCAATGCACACACGCCCTAAAAAGTATCCGTACGCCAATCTCGACCCTAGGCCTCACCGGGAGCCTAACCCTAACCCGAGCTCCAACCCTGACACTGAAACCGAAGCCTTATCCGCAGCCTGAACCCTGAGGCCTACTCTAACGATAAGCTGCGCCGTGCAACTCACACGCCCCTTTACACGTATCAGTACCCCAATCTCGACCCTAGGCATCACCGGGAGCCTAACACTAACCCTAGCTCCAACACTGACCCTGAACCCTAAGCCTAATCGGAAGACTGAACCCTGAGTCCTACCCTAACTATAAGCTGCTCCCTGCAATTCACACGCCCCCTAACACGTATCCGTACCCCAATCTCGACCCAAAGCCTCACTGGGAGCCTAAACCTAACCCTAGCTCCAACTCTGACACTGAACCTTAAGCCTCACCCGCAGCCTGAACCCCGAGGCCTACCATAACGTTAACCCGCGCCGCGCAACGCACACGCACCGTAACACGTATCCGTACCCCAATCTCGAACCTAAGCCTCACCGGGAGCCTAACCCTAACCCTAGCTCCATCCCTGTCCCTGAACTCTAAGCATCACCCACAGCCTGAACCCTGAGGCCTACCCTAACCGTAAGCCGCGCCCTGCAAAGAAAACGCCCCGTAACACATGTCCTTACCCGAATCTCGACCCTAGGCCTCATCGGGAGCCTAAACCTAAGTCGACCCGTTACCCTGAAGACTAAGCCTCACCAACAGCCTGAACCCTGACGCGTAACCTAACGATAAGCCGCGCCCTGCAAAAACAACGCCCCTGAACGCATATCCGATCCCCAATTTCCACCCTAGACCTCACCGGGAGCCTAAACCTAACCGTAACTGCAACCCTTATCCTAAACCCAAAGCCTCACCCACAGCCACAACCCTGAGACCTCCCCTAAAGATAAGCCGCGCCCTGAAAGGCCCACTCCGCCTAACAAGTATCCATACCCCAATCTCGAACCTAGGCCTCACCGGGAGCCTACACCTAACCTTATCTCCAAACCTGACCCTGAACGCTAAGCCTCAACCACAGTCTGTACCCGGAGGCCTACCCTAACGATTATCTGTGCCCAGCAACGCACACGCCCCCTAACATGTATCTGTACCCCAATCTCGACCGTAAGCCTCAGCGGGAGCCTAACCCTAACCCTAGCTCCAACCCTGACCCTGAAACCTACGACTCACACACAGCCTGAACCCTGAGGCCTACCCTTATGATCAGCCGCGCTCTGCAATGCACACTCGCCCTAAAATGTATCCGTACCCCAATCTCGACCATAGGCCTCACCGGGAGCCGAACGCTAATGCTAGCTCCAACCCTGACCCTGAAACCTAAGCCTCACAGCAAGACTGAACCCTGAGGCCTACACTAACGAAAAGCCGCGCCCTGCAACGCACACGCCCCCAAACACGTAACCGTACCCCAATCTCGACCCAAAGCCTCACCGGGAGCCTAAACCTAACCCTAGCTCCAACTCTGACCCTGAAACCTAAACCTCACCCGCAGCCTGAACCCTGAGGCCGACCCTAATGATAACCCAACGCCCTGCAACGAACAAGCCCCCTAACACGTATCCGTACCCCAATCTCTTCCCTAAACCTCACCAGAAGCCTAACCCTAACCCGAGCTCCAACCCTGACCCTGAAACCTAAGCCTCATCCGCAGCCTGAACCCTGTGGCCTACTCTAACGAAAAGCCACGCCGTGCAACTCACACGCCCCCTTAAACATATCCATACACCAATCTCGACCCTAGGCCTCACCGGAAGCCTAACGCTAACCCTAGCTCCAACTCTCACCGTGAACACTAAACCTCACCATCAGCCTGAACCCTGAGGCCCACCCTAAGTATAAGTCACGAACAACAACGCAAACGCCCCCGAACTCGTATCCGTACCCCATTCTCGAACCTAGGCCTCACCGGGAGCCTAACCCTAACCCTACCTCCAACCCTGACCCTGAACCCTAAGCCTCACCCGCCGCCTGAACCCTGAGGCCTACCCTAACGATAAGCTGTGTCCTGCAACAACAATGCTCCCTAACACATATCCGATCCCCAATCTCGACCCTAGGCCTCACCGGGAGCCTAACCCTAACCGTAACTCCAACCCTTATCCTGAATACTAAGCCTCACCCGCAGCCACAACCCTGAGCCCTACCCTAACGATAATCCGCGCCCTGAAATGCACACTCCCCCTAACACGTATCCGTACCCTGAGGCCTAGGCTAAGGATAAGCCACGCCATGCAACTCACACGCCCCCTTACACATATCTGTACCCCAATCTCGAACCTAGGACTCACCAGGAGCCTAACACTAACCCTAGATCCAACCCAGACCCTGAAACCTAAGCCTAACCGGAAGACTGAACCCTGAGGCCTACCCGAACTAGAAGCCACACCCTGCAATGCACACGGCCCCTAACACGTATCCGTACTCCAATCTCGAAACGAAGCCTCACCGGTAGTCTAAATCTAACTGTAGCTCCAACCCTGACCCTGAACACTAAGCCTCACCCGCAGCCTGAACCCTGAGGCCTACAATAACGATAACCCGAGCCCCGTAACCCACAAGCACCCTAACAAGTATCCGAACTCCAATCTCGAACGTAAGCCTCACCAGGAACCTAACCATAACCCTAGCTCCAACCCTGACCCTGAACACTAAGCCTCACCCACAGCCTGAACCCTGAGGCCTACCCTAAGGATAAGCGCCCTGCAACGCAAAGCCCCCTAACACGTATCCGTACCCCTATTTCAACCCGAAGCCTCACCGGGAGCCTAACCCTAAACCAAGTTCCAACCCTGACCCTGAACACTAAGTCTAACGGGAAAACTGAACCCCGAGGCCTACCCTAACTATAAGCCGCGCCCTGCAAAGCACACGGCCCCTACCAGGTATCCGTACCCCAATCTCGACCCTAAGACTCACCGGGTGCCTAACCATAACCCTAGCTCCAACCCTGACCCTGAACCCTAAGCCTCACCCGCAGCCTGAACTCTGATGCCTACCGTAACGATAAGCTACGCCCTGCAACGAACACGCCACCTAACAGGGGTCCGTACCCCAATCTCGACCCTAAGCCTCACCGGAAGCCTAACCCTAACCCTAGCTCCAATCCTGACCCTGAACACTAAGCCTCACCCGCAGCCTGAACCCTGAGGCCTACCCAAACGATAAGTCGCGCCCTGAAACGAAAACGCGCCCTAACACGATTCCGTACCCCAATCTCGACCCTAGGCCTCACTGGGAGCCTCACACTAACCCTAGATCCAACCCTGACACTGAACGCTAAGCCTCAACCGCAGACTGAACCCTGAGGCCTACACTAACGATCAGCCGTGCCCTGCAATGCACACTACCCCTAACACGTATCCCTACCCCAATCTCGGCCATAGGCCTTAGCATGAACCTAACACAAACCATAGCTCCATCCCTAACGCTAAACACTAAGCCTCACCCACAGCCTGAACCCTGGGGCCTACCCTAAAGATAAGTCGCGCCCTGCAACGCACACGCCCCCCTAACACGTATCCGTACCCCAATCTCGACCCTACGCCTCACCCGGAGCCTAACCATAACCCTAGCTCCAACCCTGACCCTGAACACTAAGCCTCACCCGCAGCCTGAACCCTGAGGCCTACCCTAACGATTATCCGCGCCCTGCAACGCACACGCCCCCTAACACGTATCTGTACCCCAATCTCTACCTTAAGCCTCAGCAGGAGCCTAACCCTAACCCTAGCTCCAACCCTGACCCTGAAATCTAAGACTCACACACAGCCTGAACCCTGAGGCCTACCCTAATGATCAGACGAGCCCTGCAATGCACACGTGCCCTAAAACGTATCCGTATCACAATCTCGATCCGAAGAGTCAACGGGAGCCTAAACCTAACCCTAGCTCCAACCCTGACCCTGAATCCTAAGCCTCACCCGCAGCCCGATACCTGAGGCCTAACCTAACGTAGGCTGTGACCTGCAACTCACACGCCCCCTAACACGTATCCGTACCCCAATCTCGACCCAAAGCCTGATGGGGAGCCTAAAGCTACACCTAGCTCCAAACCTGACCCTGAAACCTAAGTCTCACTCTCAGCCTGAACCCTGAGGACTACCCTAACGTTAAGCCGCGCCCTGCAAGGCACACGCCCCTTAACACGTATCCGTACCCCAATCTCGACCAAAAGCCTCACCGGGAGGCTAACCCTAACCCTAGCTCCAACCCTGACCGTGAACAATAAACCTCACCTGAAGCCTGAACCCTGAGGCCTACCCTAACGATAAACCACGCCCTGCAACAACAACGCCCCCTAACACATATCCGTACCCCAATCTCGACACTAGGCCTCAACGGGAGCCTAACCCTAACCCTAACTCCAACCCTTATCCTGAACATTAAGCCTCACCCACAGCCACAACCCTGAGCCCTACCCTAACGATAAGCTGTGCCCTGCAACTCACAATCCCACTAACACGTATCCGTACCCGAATCTCAAACCTAGGCCTCAGAGGGAGCCTAAGCCTAACCCTAGATCCAACCCTGACCCTGAAACCTAAACCTCATCCGCAGCCTGAACCCTGAGGCCTACCCTAACGATAAGCTGCGCCCTGCAACGCACACGCCCCCTAACACGAATCCGTACCCCAATCTCGACCCAAAGCCTCACCGGGCACCGAACGCTAAAGCTAGCTCCAACCCTGACCCTAAACACTAAGCCTCACAGGGAAACTGAACCCTGAGACCTACACTAACTATAAGCCACGCCCTGCAACGCACACGCCCCCTAACACGTATCCGTACCCCAATCTCGACCCGAAGCCTCACCGGGAGCCTAAACCTAACCCTAGCTTCAACTCTGACCCTGAACTCTAACCGTCACCCACAGCCTGAACCCTGAGACCTCCCCTAAGGATAAGTCACGCCCTGCAACGCAAACGCCCCCTAACACGTATCCGCACCCCATTCTCGAACCTAGGCCTCACCGGGAGCCAAATCCCAAGCCTAGCTCCAACCTTGACCCTGAACCCTAAGCCTCATCCGCAGCCTTAACCCTGAGGCCAACCCTAACGATAATACGTGCCCTGCAACGCACACGCCCCCTAACACTTACCCGTACCCCAATCTCGACCCTAGGCCTCACCGGGAGCCTGACACTAACCCTAGCTGCAACCCAGACCCTGAACGCTAGGCCTCACCTGCAGCCTGAACCCTGAAGCCTACGCTAAGGATAAGCCACGCCCTGCAACGACAACGCCCCCTAACACATATCCGTACCCCAATCTCAAACCTAGGCCTCACTGGGAGCCTAACCCATACCCTAAGTCAAACCGTTACCCTGAAAACTAAGCCTCACCCGCAGCCTAAAACCTGAGGTCTACCCGAACGATAAGCCGCGCCCTCCAACGCACATGCCCCCTAACACGTATCCGTACCCCAGTCTCGACCCTAAGCCTCACCGGAAGACTGAACCCTGAGGCCTACCCTAACTATAAACCGCGCCCTGCAACGCACACGCCCCCTGAACACGTATCCGTACCCCAATCTCGACCCTAAGCATCACCCGGAGCCTAACCCTATCCCTAGCTCCAACCCTGACCCTGAAATCTAAGACTCACACACAGTCTGAACCCTGAGGCCTACCCTAATGATCAGACGAGCCCTGCAATGCACACGCGCCCTAAAACGTATCCGTATCCCTATCTCGATCTGAAGAGTCAAAGGGAGCCTAAACCTAACCCTAGCTCCAACCCTGACCCTGAATCCTAAGCCTCACCCGCAGCCCGATACCTGATGCCTAACCTAACGTAGGCCGTGACCTGCAACTCACACGCCCCCTAACACTTATCCGTACCCCAATCTCGACCCAAAGCCTCATGGGGAGCCTAAAGCTACACCTAGCTCCAAACCTGACCCTGAACCCTAAGTCTCACTCGCAGACTGAACCCTGAGGACTACCCTAACGTTAAGCCGCGCCCTGCAAGGCACACGCCCCTTAACACGTATCCGTACCCCAATCTCGACCAAAAGCCTCACTGGGAGGCTAACCCTAACCCTAGCTCCAACCCTGACCGTGAACAATAAACTTCACCTGCAGCCTGAACCCTGAGGCCTACCCTAACGATAAACCGCGCCCTGCAACAACAACGCCCCCTAACACATATCCGTACCCCAGTCTCGACACTACGCCTCAACGGGAGCCTAACCCTAACCCTAACTCCAACCCTTATCCTGAACATTAAGCCTCACCCGCAGCCACAACCCTGAGCCCTACCCTAACGATAAGCTGTGCCCTGCAACTCACACTCCCACTAACACGTATCCATACCCCAGTATCGAACCTAGGCCTCAGAGGGAGCCTAAGCCTAACCCTAGTTCCAACCCTGACCCTGAAACCTAAACCTCATCCGCAGCCTGAACCCTGAGGCCTACCCTAACGATAAGTTGCGCCCTGCAACGCACACGCCCCCTAACACGAATCCGTACCCCAATCTCGACCCGAAGCCTCACCGGGAGCCTAAACCTAACCCTAGCTTCAACTCTGACCCTGAACACTAACCGTCACCCACAGCCTGAACCCTGAGGCCTCCCCTAAGGATAAGTCGCGCCCTGCAATGCAAACGCCCCCTAACACGTATCCGCACCCCATTCTCGAACCTAGGCCTCACCGGGAGCCAAAACCCAAGCCTAGCTGCCACCATGAGCCTGAACCCTAAGCCTCATCCGCAGCCTGAAACCTGAGGCCTACCCGAACGATAAGCCGCGCCCTCTAACGCACATGCCCCCTAACACGTATCCGTACCCCAGTCTCGACCGTAAGCCTCACCGGGAAGCTGACCCTAACCGTAGCTCCAACCCTGACCCTGAAACGTAAGCCTCACCAGCAGCCTGAACCCTGAGGCCTACCCTAACAATAAGCCGCGCCGTGCAACTCACACGCCCCCAAACACGTATCTGTACCCCAATCTCGACCCTAGGGCTCACCACCTGCCTAACCATAACCCTAGCTCCAACCCTGACCCTGATCGCTAAGCCTCACCTGCAGCCTGAACGCTGAGGCCTAGGCTAAGATTAAGCCGCGCCGTGCAACTCACACACCCCCTTACACGTATCCGTACCCCAATCTCAACCCTAGGCCTCACCGGGTGCCTAACGGTAACCATAGCTCCAACACTGACCCTGAACCCTAAGCCTTACCGCAAGACTGAACCCTGAGTCCCACCCTAACTATAGGCCGCGTGCTGCAATCCACAGGCCCCCTAACACGTATCCGTACCCAAATCTCGACCGTAGGCATCACCGGGAACATAAATCTAACCTTAGCTCCAAACCTCACCATGAACCCTAAGCCTCAGCTGCAGCCTGAACCCTGAGGCCTACCTTAACGATCAGCCTTGCTCTGCAATTCACAAGCCCCCTAACACGTATCCGTAATGCAATCTCGGCCGTAGGCCTCAGCGAGAGCCTAAACCTAACCCTAGCTCCAACCCTGACCCTGAACCCTAAGCCTCACCCGCAGCCTGAACCCTGAGGCCTACCGTAACGATAAGCCATGCCCTGCAACGCACACGCCCCCTAACAGGTATCTGTACCCCAATATCGACCCTAAGCCTCACAGGAAGCCTAACTCTAACCCTAGATCCAACCCTGACTCTGAAAACTAAGCCTCACCCGCAGCCTGAAGCCTGAGGCCTACCCTAACGATAAGTTGCGCCCTGAAATGAAAACGCGCCCTAACTGGTTTCCGTACACAAATCTGGACCCTAGGCCTCACCGGGAGCCGAACACTAACCCTAAGCCCAACTGTTACCCTGAACCCTAAGCCTCACCTGCAGCCTGAAGCCTGAGGCCTACCCTAACGATAAGCCACGCCCTGCAACGCACACGCCCCCTACCACATATCAATACAACAATCTCGACCCTAAGCCTCACCGGGTGCCTAACCATAACCCTAGCTCCAACCCTGACCCTGAACCCTAAGCCTCACCCGCAGCCTGAACCCTGAGGCCTACCATAACAATAAGCTGCGCCCTGAAACGCACACGCCCCCAAACACGTATCTGTACCCCAATCTCGGCCCTAAGCCTCACCGGAAGCCTAACCCTAACCCTAGCTCCAACTCTCACCCTGAACACTAATCCTCACCCGCAGTCTGAACCCTGAGGCCTAACCTAACGATAAGGGGAGCGCTGCAACGCACACGCCCCTAACAAGTATTTGTACCCCAATGTCGTCCGTAAGACTCAGTGGGAGCCTAACCCTAACCCTAGCTCCAACCGTGACCCGGAAACCTAAGCCTCATTGGCAGCCTGAACCCTGAGGCCTACCCTAACGATAATCCGCGCCCTGAAATGCACACTCCCCCTAACACGTATCCGTACCCCAATCTCGAACCTAGGCCTCAGAGAGAGCCGAACACTAACCCTAGCTCCCACCCTGACGCTGAACACTAAGCCTCACCCGCAGCCTGAACCCTGAGGCCTACCCTGTTGATAAGCCTCGCCCTGCAACGCTCACACCCCCTAACACGAACCCATACCCCAATCTCGACCATATGCCTCACAGGGAGCCGAACGCTAACTTTAGCTCCAAATATGACCCTGAACCCTAAGCCTCACAGGAAGATTGAATCGTGAGGCCTACACTAACGATAAGCCACGCCCTGCAATGAACACGCCCCCTAACACGTATCTGTACCCCAATCTCGACCCTAGGCCTCACCGGGAGCCGAACGCTAACGCTAGTTCCAACCCTGACCCTGAGCCCTAAGCCTCACAGGAAGACTGAATCGTGAGACCTACACTAACGATAAGCCGCGCCCTGCAACGCACACGCCCCCTAACATGTATCCATACCCGAATCTCTGCCCAAAGCCTCACCGGGAACCTAAACCTAACCCTAGCTCCAACTCTGACCCTGAACCCTAAGCCTCACCCGCAGCCTGATCCCTGAGCCCTACCCTAACGATTATATGCGCCCTGCAACGCACACGCCCCCTAACATGTATCTGTACCCCAATCTCGACCCTAAGCCTCAACGGGAGCCTAAACCTAACCCTATATCCAACCCTGACCCTGAATCCTAAGCCTCACCCACAGCCTGATCCCTGAGGCCTACCCTAACGTCAGCCGTGACCTGCAACTCACACACAACCTAACACGTATCCGAACACCAACCTTGACCCAAAGCCTCAAGGGGAGCCTAAACCTACCCCTAGCTCCAAACCTGACCCCGAACGCTAAGTCTCACCCGCCGCCTAAACCCTGAGGCCTAGCCTAACGTTAAGTCCCGCCCTGCAAGGCACACGCCCCTTAACACGTATCCGTACCCCAATCTCGACCCAAAGCCTCACAGGTAGCCTAACCCTAACCCTAGCTCCAACCCTGACCCTGAACAATAAACCTCACCTGCAGCCTGAACCGTGAGGCCTACCCTAACGATAAAACGCGCCCTGCAAGAACAACGCCCCCTAACACATATCCGTACCCCAATCTCGAAACTAGGCCTCACCGGGAGCCTAACCCTAACCCTAACTACAACCATTATCCTGAACACTAAGCCTCATCCGCAGCCACAACCCTGAGCGCTACCCTAACGAAAAGCCGCGTCCTGCAACGCACACTCCCGCAAACACGTATCCGTACCCCAATATCGAACCTAGGACTCAGAGGAAGCCGAACCCTAACCGTAGCTCCAACCCTGACCCTGAACACTAAGCCTCAGCTGCAGCCTGAACCCTGAGGCCTACCCTAACGATCAGCCGTGCTCTGCAATTCACAAGCCCCCTAACACGTATCCGTAATGCAATCTCGGCCGTAGGCCTCAGCGAGAGCCTAAACCTAACCCTAGCTCCAACCCTGACCCTGAACACTAAGCCTCACAGGAAAACTGAACCCTGAGACCTACACTAACTATAAGCCACGCCCTGCAACGCACACGCCCCTTAACAAGTATCCGTACCCCAATCTCGACCCGAAGCCTCACCGGGAGCCTAAACCTAACCCTAGCTTCAACTCTGACCCTGAACCCTAACCGTCACCCACAGCCTGAACCCTGAGGCCTCCCCTAAGGATAAGTCGCGCCCTGCAACGCAAACGCCCCCTAACACGTATCCGCACCCCATTCTCGAACCTAGGCCTCACCGGGAGCCAAATCCCAAGCCTAGCTCCCACCATGACCCTGAACCCTAAGCCTCATCCGCTGCCTGAAACCTGAGGCCTACCCGAACGATAAGCCACGCCCTCCAACGCACATGCCCCCTAACACGTATCCGTACCCCAGTCTCGACCGTAAGCCTCACCGGGAAGCTGACCCTAACCTTAGCTCCAACCCTGACCCCGAAACGTAAGCCTCACCAGCAGCCTGAACCCTGAGCCCTACCCTAACGATAAGCTGTGCCCTGCAACTCACAATCCCACTAACACGTATCCATACCCCAGTCTCGAACCTAGGCCTCAGAGGGAGCCTAAGCCTAACCCTAGTTCCAACCCTGACCCTGAAACCTAAAGCTCATCCGCAGCGTGAACCGTGAGGCCTACCCTAACGATAAGCTGCGCCCTGCAACGCACACGCCCCCTAACACGAATCCGTACCCCAATCTCGACCCTAAGCCTCACCGGGCGCCGAACGCTAAAGCTAGCTCCAACCCTGACCCTAAACACTAAGCCTCACAGGAAAACTGAACCCTGAGACCTACACTAACTATAAGCCACGCACTGCAACGACCACGCCCCCTAACAGGTATCCGCACCCCATTCTCGAACCTAGGCCTCACCGGGAGCCAAATCCCAAGCCTAGCTCCAACCTTGACCCTGAACCCTAAGCCTCATCCGCAGCCATAACCCTGAGGCCAACCCTAACAATAATACGTGCCCTGCAACGCACACGCCCCCTAACACTTACCCGTACCCCAATCTCGACCCTAGGCCTCACCGGGAGCCTAACACTAACCCTAGCTGCAACCCAGACCCTGAACGCTAAGCCTCACCTGCAGCCTGAACCCTGAGGCCTACGCTAAGGATAAGCCACGCCCTGCAACGACAACGCCCCCTAACACATATCCGTACCCCAATCTCAAACCTAGGCCTCACTGGAAACCTAACCCATACCCTAAGTCAAACCGTTACCCTGAAAACTAAGCCACACCCGCAGCCTGAACCCTGAGGCCTACCCGAACGATAAGCCGCGCCCTCCAACACACACGCCCCCTAACACGTATCCGTAACCCAGTCTCGACCATAAGCCTCACCGGGAAGCTAACCTTAACCGTAGCTCCAACCCTGACCCTGAAATGTAAGCCTCACCAGCAGCCTGAACCCTGAGGCCTACCCTAACAATAAGCCGCGCCCTGCAACTCACACCCCCCAAACAAGTATCTGTACCACAATCTCGACCCTAGGCCTCACCGGGAACCGAACGCTAACGCTAGCTCCAACCCTGACCCTGAACCCTAAGCCTCACAGGAAGACTGAACCCTGAGGTCTACACTAACGATAAGCCGCGCCCTGCAATGCACACGCACCCGAACACGTATCCGTACCCCAATCTCGACCCTAGGCCTCACCGTGAGCCTAACCCTAATCCGAGATCCAACCCTGACCTTGAAACCTAAGCCTCATCCGCAGCCTGAACCCTGAGGCCTACTCTAACGATAAGACGCACCATGCAACTCACACGCCCCCTTACACGTATGCGTACCCCAATCTCGACCCTACGCCTCACCGAGAGCCTAACGCTAACCCTAGCTCCAACACTGACCCTGAACCCTAAGCCTAACCGGAAGACTGAACCCTGAGTCCTACCCTAAGTATAAGCCACGCCCTGCAACGCACACGACCCCCTAACACGTATCAGTACCCCAATCTCGACCCTAAGCCTCACCCGGAGCCTAACCCTAACCCTAGATCCAACCCTGACCCTGAAATCTAAGACTCACACACAGTCTGAACCCTGAGGCCTACCCTAATGATCAGACGAGCCCTGCAATGCACACGCGCCCTAAAACGTATCCGAAACCCAATCTCGACACTAGGCCTCACCGGGAACCTTACCGTTACCCTAGCTCCAACCCAGACCCTGAATCCTACGCCTCACCCGCAGACTGAACCCTGAGGGCTACCCTAACGATAAGACGTGCGCTGCAATGCACACGCCCCCTAACACGTATCCGTACCCCAATCTCGACCCTAGGCCTCAGCGAGAGCCTAAACCTAGCCCTATCTCCAACCCTGACCCTGAACACTAAGCCTCATCCGCAGCCTGAGCCCTGAGGCTTACCCTAATGATAAGCCGCGCCCTGCAAAAAAAACGCCCTCTAACATATATCCGTACCCCAATCACGACACTAGACCTCACCCGGAGCCTAACCATAAACCTATCTCCAACCCTGACACTGAACACTATGCCTCACCCGAAGACTGAACCCTGAGGCCTACCCTAACGATAAGCTGCGCCCTGCAACCCACACGCCCCCTAACACTTATCCGTACTCCAATCTCGACCCTAAACCTCACTGGGAGCCTAAACCTAACCCTAGCTAAAACCCTGACACTGAACACTAAGCCTCACCCGCAGCCTCAACCCTGAGGCCAACCCTAACGATAAGCCGCGCCCTGCAACGCACATGCCCCTAACACGTATCCGTACCCCAATCTCGACCATAAACCTCACTGGGAGCCTAACCCTAACCCTAGCGAAAACGGTGACACTGAACACTAAGCCTCACCCGCAGCCTCAACCATGAGGCCAACCCTAACGATAAGCCGCGCCCTGCAATTCACATGCCCCCTAACACGTATCCGTACCCCAATCTCGACCCTAGGCCGCACCGCGAGCCTAACCCTAACCCTAGCTGCAACCTGACCATGAACCCTAAGCCACACCCGCAGCCTGAACCCTCACGCCTACCCTAACGATCAGCCGTGTCCTGCAATGCACACGCCCCCTAACACGTATCCGTACCCCAATCTCCACCATAGTACTCACCGGGAGACTAAACCTAACCCTAGCTCCAACCCTGAACCTGAACACTAAGCCTCACCCGCAGACTGAACCCTGAGTCCGCCCCTAACGATAATCTGCGCCGTGCAAAGCAAGTGCCCCCTTACACGTATCCGTATCCCAATCTCGAACCTATGCCTCACCGGTAGCCGAACCCTAACCCTACCTCCAACCCTGACTATGAACCCTAAGCCTCACCCGAAGCCTAAACCCTGAGGCCTATCCCAATGATAAGGCGCACCATGCAAGAAACACACCCCCTAACTCGTATCCATACCACAATCTAGACCCTAGGCCTCCCCAGGAGCCTAACCCTAACCCTAGCTCTAACCCTAACCCTGAAACCTAAGTCTCACACGCAGCCTGAACCCTGAGGCCTACCCTAACGATAAGCCGCACCCTGCAATGCACACGCCCCCTAACACTTATCCCTACCTCAATAAAGACCCTAGGCCTCACCGGGAGGCTAACCCTATCCCTAGCTCCAACCCTGATCCTGAAACATAAGCCTCACCCGCAGCCTGAACCCTGAGGCATACCCTAACAACAAGCCGCGTCCTGCAACGCACACGCCCCCTAACAAGTATCCGTAACCCAATCTCCACCATAGGCCTCACGGGGAGCCTAACCGTAACCCTAGCTAAAAAACTGACCCTGAAACCTAAGCCTCACACACAGCCTCAACCCTGAGACCAACCCTAACTATAAGCCACGCCCTGCAACGCACATGCCCCCTAACACGTATCCGTACCCCAATCTCGACCCTAGGCATCACCGGGAGCCTAACCCTAACCGTAGCTCCAAACCTGACCCTGAAACCTAAGCCTCTAACGCAGACTGAAACCGGAGGCATAACTTAACGATAAGCCGCGCCCTACAATGAAAACGCCCCCTAATACATATCCGTACCCCAATTCGACCCTAGGCCTCATCAGGAAACTAACCCTAACCCTAAGTCCAACCCTTACCCTGAATCCTAAGCCTCATGCACAGCCTGAACCAAGAGGCCTACCCTAACGATAAGCTGTGCCCTGCAACGCACATGCCCCCTAACACGTATCTGTACCCCAATCTCCACCATAGGCCTCACCGGGGGACTAATCCTAACCCTAGCTCCAACCCTGACCATGAACCCTAAGGCGCACCCGAAGACTGAACCTTGAGCCCTACCCTAACATTAAGCCACGCCCTGCTACTCACACGCCTCCAAACACCTATCCGTACCCCAATCTCGACCCTAAACCTCACTGAGAGCATAATCCTAACCCTAGCCAAAACCCTGACCGTGAACACTAAGCCTCACCCGAAGCCTCAACCCTGAGGCCAACCCTAACGATAAGCCGCGCCCTGCCACGCACATGCTCCTAACACATATCTGTACCCCAATCTTGACCCTAAACATCACAGGGAGCCTAACACAAACCCTAGCTAAAACCCTGACCCTGAACACTAAGCCTCACTCGCAGCCTCAACCCTGAGGCCAACCCTAATGATAAGCCGCGCCCTGCAACGCACATGCCCCCTAACAAGTATCTCTACCGCTGTCACGAACCTAGCCCTCACCGGGAGCCTCACCCTAACCTTAGCTCCAACCCTGACCCTGAACACTAAGCCTCACCCGCAGCCTGAACCCTGAGGCCTACCCTAACGATAAGCCACGCCGTGCTACGCACACGCCCCCAAACACGTATCCGTACCACAATCGCGATCCTAGGCCACACCGGGAGCCTAACCCTAACACTAGCTCCATCCCTGACCCTGAACCCTAAGACTCACCCGCTACCTGTACCCTGAGACCTACCCTAACGATCAGCCGTGCCCTGCAATGCACACGCACCCTAAAAGGTATCCGTACCCCAATCTCAACCCTAGGCCTCAGTGAGTGCCTAAACCTAACCCTAGATCCAACCCTGACCATGAACCCTAAGCCTCACCCGCAACCTGAAACCTGAGGCCTACCCTAACGGTAAGCCACGCCCTGCAATGCATACGCCCCCTAACACGTATCCGAACCCCAATCTCCACCATAGGTCTCACCGGGAGGCTTAACCTAACACTACATCCAACCCTGACCCTGAACACTAAGCCTCACTCGCAGCCTGAACCCTGAGGCGTACCCTAACGATCAGCCGTGGCCTGCAATGCACACGCTCCCTAACACGTATCCGTACCCCAATCTCCACCATAGAGCTCAGCAGGACACTTAACCTAGCCCTAGCTCCAAACCTGAATCTGAACACTAAGACTCACCCGTAGCCTGAACCCTGAGTCCTACCCTAACGATCAGCCGTGACCTGCAACGCAAATGCCCCCTAACACGTATCCGTACCCCAATCTACACCCTAGGCCTCAGCGAGAGCCTAACCCTAACCCTAGCTCCAACCCTGACCCTGAACCCTAAGCTTCACCCGCAGCCTCAACCCTGAGGCCTCCCATAACGATAAGCCGTGCCCTGCAACTAAGACGCCCAAAAACATATATGCATACCCCAATCGCGACCCCAGGGCTCACCGTTAGCCTAACCCTAACCTAAAGACCAACCCTTACCCTGATCACTAATCCTCACCCGCAGCCTGATCCCTGAGGCCTACCCTAACGATAAGCCGCCCCCTGCAACGCACATACCCCTATCACGTATCCGTACCGCAATCTCGACCCTATACCTCACTGGGATCCTAACCCTAACCCTAGCTAAAACCCTGACCCTGAACACTAATCCTCACCCTCAGCCTCAACCCTGAGGCCAACCCTAACGATAAGCCGCGCCCTGCAACGCACATGCCCCTAACACGTATACGTACCCAAATCTCGACCCTAAACCTCACTGGGAGCCTAACCCTAACCCTAGCTAAAACCCTGACCCTGAACACTAAGCCTCACCCGCAGCCTCAACCATGAGGCCAACCATAACGATAAGCCGTGCCCTGCAATTCACATGCCCCCTAACACGTATCCGTACCCCTATCTCGACCCTAGGCCGCACCGGGAGCCTAACCCTAACCTTAGCTGAAACCGTGACCCTGAACCCTAAGCCTCACCTGCAGCCTGAACCCTGCGGCCTACCCAAACTATAAGCCGCGCACTGCAACACACACGCCCCGTAACACGTATCCATACCACAATCTCGACCCTAGGCCTCACCGGGAGACTAAAACTAACCCTAGCTTCGTCCCTGACCCTGAACCCTAAGCCTCACCCGCAAACTCAACACTGAGGCCAACGCTAACGATAAGACACGCCCTGCAACGCACACGACCCTAACACGATTCCGAACCCCAATCTCCACCGTAGGCCTCACCGGGACACTAAACCTAAAACTACCTCCAACCCTGACCCTAAACCCTAAGCCTCACCCGCAGCCTGAACCCTGAGGCCTACCCTAACGATAAGCCGCGCCCTGAAACGCACACGACCCGTAACCCGAATCCATACCACAATCTCGACCCTAGGCCTCACCGGGAGGGGAACCCTAACCCTAGCTCCAACCCTGACCATGAACCCTAAGCCTCACCCACAGGCTGAACCCTCATGCCTACCTAACGATCAGCCGTGTCCTGCAATGCACACGCCCCCTAACACGTATCCGTACCCCAATCTCCACCATAGACCTCACCGGGGGACTAATCCTAACCCTAGCTCCAACCCTGACCATGAACCCTAAGGCGCACCTGAAGACTGATCGTTGAGGCCTACCCTAACATTAAGACGCGCCCTGCAACGCACACGCACCCGAACACCTATCCGTACCCCAATCTCGACCCTAAACCTCATCGGGAGCCTAACCCTAACCCTAGCCAAAACCCTGACCCTGAACACTAAGCCTCACCCGAAGCCTCAACCCTGAGGCCAACCCTAACGATAAGCCGGGCCCTGCCACGCACATGCCCCTAACAGGTATCCGTACCCCAATCTCGACCCTAAACCTCACTAGGAGCCTAACACTAACCCTAGCTAAAACCCTGACCCTGAACACTAAGCCTCACCCGCAGGCTCAAACCTGAGGACAACCCTAACGATAAGCCGCGCCCTGCAACGCACATGCCCCCTAACACGTATCTCTACCCCTATCTCGAACCTAGCCCTCACCGGTAGCCTCACCCTAACCTTAGCTCCAATCCTGACTCTGAAATCTAAGCCTCACCCGCAGCCTGAATCCTGAGTCCTACCCTAACGATCAGCCGTGCCCTGCAATGCACATGCCCCCCAACACTTATCCGTACCCCAATCTCGACCCTAGGCCACAGCGAGAGCCTAACCCTAACCCTAGCTCCAACCCTGACCCTGAAGCCTAAGCCTCACCCGCAGCCTGAACCCTGAGGCCTACCCTAACGATAAGCTGCGCCCTGCAACGAAAACGCCCGTTAACACATATCCGTACCCCAATCACGAACCTAGCCCTCACAGGGAGCCAAACCCTAATCCTATCTCCAACCCTGACCCTGAACCCTAAGCCTCACCCGCAGTTTGAACCCTGAGGGCTACCCTAATGATAAGCCGCGCCCTGAAATGCACACGGCCCCTAACACGTATCCGTACACCTATCTCTACCGTAGGCCTCACCACGAACCTAAACTTAAACCTAGCTTCATCCTGGACACTGAACTCTATGCCTCAACCGTAGCCTGAACCCTGAGGCCTACCTGAGCGATAAGCCGCGCCGTGAAATGGACACGCCCCCTAACACATATCCGTACCCCAATCTCGACCCTAGGCCTCACCGGGAGCCTTACCCTTACCCTAGCTCCAACGCTGCCCCTGAATCCTAAGCGTCACCCGAAGACTGAACCCTGAGGCCTACCGTAAAGATAAGCCACGCCCTGCAACGCACACGCCCACTAACATGTAGCCGTACCCCAATCTCGACCCTAGGCCTCACCAGAAGCATAACCCTAACCTTAGCTCCATCCCTGACCCTGAACCCTAAGCCTCACCCTCAGCCTGAATCCTGAGGCCTACCCAAATGATAAGCCACGCCACGCTACGCACACGCCCCCTAACACGTATCCGAAACCCAATCTCGATCCTAGGCCTCACCGGGAGCCTAACCCTTACCCTACCTCCAACCCAGACCCTGAACACTAAGCCTCACACGCAGCCTGAATACTGAGGCCTACCCTAACGATAAACCGCGCCCTGCAATGAAAACGCAACCTAACACATATCCGTACCCCAATTGCGACAATAGGCCTCACTGGGACCCTAAACCTAACCCTAAGTCCAACCCTTACCCTAAACCCTAAGCCTCATCCACAGCCTGAACCCTGAGGCCTACCCTAACGATAAGCCGCGCCTTGGAACGCACACGCCTCTAACACGTATCCGTACCCCAATCTCGGCCCTAGGCCTCACCGGGAGCCTTACAGTTACCCTAGCTCCAACCCAGACCCTGAACCCTACGCCTCACCCGCAGACTGAACCCTGAGGGCTACCCTAACGATAAGACGCGCCCTGCAACGCACACGCCCCCTAACATGTATCCGTAGCCCAATCTCGACCCTAGGCCTCAGCGAGAGCCTAAACCTAGCCCTATCTCCAACCCTGACCCTGAACGCTAAGCCTCATCTGCAGCCTGAACCCTGAGGCCTACCCTAATGATAAGCCGCGCCCTGCAAAAAAAAACGCCCCCTAACATGTATCCGTACCACAATCACGACACTAGGCCTCACCGGGAGCCTAACCCTAACCCTATCTCCAACCCTGACCCTGAACACTATGCCTCACCCGAAGACTGAACCGTGAGGCCTACCCTAACGAAAAGCCGCGCCCTGCAACTCACACGCCCCCTAACAATTATCCGTACTCCAATCTCGACCCTAAACCTCACTGGGAGCCTAAACCTAACCCTAGCTAAAACCCTGACACTGAACACTAAGCCTCACACGCAGCCTCAATACTGAGGCCAACCCTAACGATAAGCCGCGCCCTGCAACGCACATGCCCGTAACACGTATCCGTACACCAATCTCGACCCTGAACCTCACTGGGAGCCTAACCCTAACCCTAGCTAAAACGCTGACACTGAACACTAAGCCTCACCCGCAGTCTCAACCATGAGGCCAACCCTAACGATAAGACGCGCCCTGCAATTCACATGCCCCCTAACACGTATCCGTACCCCTATCTCGACCCTAGGCCGCACCGGGAGCCTATCCCTAAGCTTAGCTGCAACCGTCACCCTGAAACCTAAATCTCACCCGCAGCCTGAACCCTGAGGCCTACCCTAACGATAGGCCGCGCCCTGCAACGCACACGCCCCGTAACACGTATCCGTACCCCTATCTCGACCCTAGGCCGCACCGGGAGCCTAACCCTAACCTTAGCTCCGTCCCTGACCCTGAACCCTAAGCCTCACCCGCAGACTCAACCCTGAGACCAACCCTAGCGATAAGACACGCCCTACAACGCACACGACCCTAACACGTATCCGAACCCCAATCTACACCGGAGGCCTCACCGGGAGACTAAACCTAAGCCTACCTCAAACCCTTACCCTGAAACCTAAGCCTCACACGCAGCCTGAACCCTGAGGCCTACCCTAACGATAAGACGCGCCCTGAAACGCACACGACCCCTAACACGTATCCATACCACAATCTCGACCCTAGGCATCACCCGGAGCCTAACCATAACCCTAGCTGCAACCTGACCATGAAACCTAAGCCACACCCGCAGCCTGAACCCTCACGCCTACCCCAACGATCAGCCGTGTCCTGCAATGCACACGCCCCCTAACACGTATCTGTACCCCAATCTCCACCATAGTCCTCACCGGGAGACTAAACCTAACCCTAGCTCCAACCCTGAACCTGAACACTAAGCCTCACAAGCAGCCTGAACCCTGAGGCCTACCCTAATGATCAGCCATTCCCTGCAATGCACACGTCCCCGAACACGTATCCGTACCCCAATCTTGACCCTAGGCCTCAGCGAGAGCATAACCCTAACCCTAGCTCCAATCCTGACCCTGAACCCTAAGCCTCACCCGCAGTCTGAACCCTGAGGACTACCCTAACGATAAGCTGCACCCTGCAACGAAAATGCCCCCTAACACATATGCGTACCCCAATCGCGACCTTAGGCCTCACTGGGAGCCTAACCCAAACCCTAAGTCCAACCCATACCGTAAACCCTAATCCTAACCGCAGCCTGAACCCTGAGGCCTACCCTAACGATAAGCCGCGCCCTGAAACGCACACGCCCCCTAACACGTAGCCGTACACCAATCTCCACCATAGGCCCCACCAGGAGAGTAAACCTAACAATAACTCCAACCCTGACTCTGAACCCTAAGCCTCACCCGCAGCCTGAACCCTGAGGCCTACCCTAACGATAAGTCGCACCCTGCAACGAAAACGCCCCCCAACACATATCCGTACCCCAATCGCGACCCTAGGCCTCACCGGGAGACGAACCCTAACCCTATGTCCAACACTTACACTGAAACCTAAACCTCACCCGCAGCCTGAACCCTGAGGCGTACCCTAACGATAAGCCGCGCCATGCAACGCACACACCCCCTAACACGTATCCGTATCCAAATCTCCACCATGGGCCTCACCGGTATATTAAACATAACCGTAGCTCCAACCCTGACCCTGAACCTGAAGCCTCACCCTCGGCCTGAACCCTGAGGCCTACCCTAATGATAAGCCACGCCCTGCAATGCACATGCCCCCTAAATCGTATCCGTACTCCATCTCAACCATAGGCCTCACCGGGAGACTAACACTTACCCTAGCTCCAACCCTGACCCTGAACCCTCAGCCTCACCCGCAGACTGGACCATGAGGCCTACCCTAACGATAAGCCCTACCCTGCATCGAAAACGCCCCCTAACACATATCCATACCCCAATCGCGACCCTAGGCCTCACTCGGAGCCTAAACATAACCCTAAGTCCAACCCTTACCGTAAACCTTAAGCCTCCACCGCAGCCTGAACCTTGAGGCCTACACAAATGAAAAGCCGCGCCCTGCAATGCACACGCCCCCGAACACGTATCCGTACCGCAATCTCCACCATAGGCCTCACCGGGAGACTAAACCTAACCGTAGCTAAAACCCGCACCCTGAAACCTAAGCCTCACCCTCAGTCTGAACCCTGAGGCTACCCTTACGATAAGCAGCGCCCTGAAACACACATGCACCCTAACACGTATCCCTACCCCAATCTCAACCCTAGGCCCCACCGGGAGACTAAAACTTACCCAACTCTATCCCTGACCCTGAACGCTAAGCCTCACCCGCAGACTGAACCATGAGGCCTAACCTAACGATAAGCCGCGCCCTGCAACGAAAACGCCACCTAACACATATCCGTACCCCAATCGCGACCCTAGGCCTCACTGGGAGCCTAACCCTAACCCTAAGTCCAACCCATACCGTAAACCCTAAGCCTCAACCGCAGCCTGAACCCTGAGGCCGACCCTAAAGATAAGCCGCGCCCTGAAATGCACATGCCCCCTAACACGAAGCCGTACCCCAATCTCCACCATAGGCCTCACCGGGAGACTAAACCTAACCCTAGCTCCAACCCTGACCCTGAACACAAAGCCTCACCCGCAGCCTGAACCCTGAAGCCTACCCTAACGATAAGCTGCACCCTGCAACGCACACGCCCACTAACACGTATCCGTACCCCAATCTTGACCCTAGGCCTAACCGGAAGCCTAAACCTAGCTCCATTCCTGACCCTGAAACCTAAGCCTCACCCGCAGCCTGAACCCTGAGGCCTACCCTAACGTTAAGCAGCGCCCTGCAACGCACACGCCCCCTAACACGTATCCGTACCACAATCTCCACCCTACGCCTCACCGGGTGCCTAACCCTAACCCTAGATCCAACACTGACCATGACTAAGCCTGACCCGCAGCCTGAACCCTGAGGCCTACCCTAACGATCAGCCGTGCCCTGCAATGCACACGCCGCCTAACACGTAACTGTAACCCAATCTCGACCCTAGTACTCAGTGAGAGCCTAACCCTAACCCTAGGTGCAACCCTGACCCTGAACACTAAGCCTCACATGGAGCCTGAACCCTGTGGCCTACCCTAACGATAACTCGCAACCTGCAACGAAAACGCCCCCTAACACATATCCGTACCACAATAGCGAACCTAGGCCTCACTGGGTGCCGAACCCTAACCCTAAGGCCAACCCTCACCCTGAACACTAAGCCTCACCCACAGCCTGAACCCTGAGGCCTACCCTAACAATAAGCCGCGCCCCACAACGCACACGTCCCCAAACACATATCCATACCACAATCTAGACCTTAGGCCTCACCAGGAGCCTAAACCTAACCATAGCTCCAAACGTGACCTTGAACACTAAGCCTCACCCGCAGACTGAACCCTGAGGCCTACCATAACGATCAGCCGTGCTCTGCAATGCACACGCCCTTTAACACGTATCCGTACCCCAATCTCGACCCTAGGCCTCAGCGAGAGCGTAACCCTAACCCTAGCTCCAACGCTGACCCGGAACACTAAGCCTCACTCGCAGCCTGAACCCTGAGGCCTACCCTAACGATAAGCCGCGCCCTGCATCGAAAACGCACCCTAACATATATCCCTACCCCAGTCGTGACCCTAGGCCTGACCGGGAGCCTAACCCTAACCCAAAGTCCAACCCTTACCCTGAAATTTAAGCCTCACCCGCAGCCAGAACCCTGAGGCCTACCCTAACGATAAGCCGCGCCATGCAATGCACACGCCCCCTAACACGTATTCGTACCCCAATCTCCACCATAGGCCTCACCGGGAGACTAACCCTAACCGTAGCTCCAACCCTGACCATAAACCCTAAGCCTCACCCGCAGCCTGAACCCTGAGTCCTACCATAACGATCAGCAGTGCCCTGCAATGCACACGCCCCCTAACACGTATCCATACCGCAATCTCGACCCTAGGCCACAGCGATAGCGTAACCCTAACCCTAGCTCCAAAGATGACCCGGAACCCTAAGCCTCACCCGCAGCCTGAAACCTGAGCCCTACCCTAATGATCAGCTGTGCCCTGCAATGCACACGCCCCCGAACACGTATCCGTACCCCAATCTTGACCCTAGGCCTCAACGAGAGCATAACCCTAACCCTAGCTCCAATCCTGACCCTGAACCCCAAGCCTCACCCGCAGCCTGAACCCTGAGGCCTACCCTAACGATAAGCCACACCCTGCAAGTAAAACGCCCCCCAACACATATCCGTACCCAAATCGCGTCCCTAGGCCTCACCGGGAGCCGAACCCTAACCTTATATCCAACACTTACACTGAAACCTAAACCTCACCCGCAGCCTGAACCCTGAGGCGTACCCTAACGATAAGCCGCGCCATGAAACGCACACACCCCCTAACACGTATCCGTACCCCAATCTCCACCATGGGCCTCAGCGGGATATTAAACCTAACTGTAGCTCCAACCCTGACCCTGAACCTTAAGCCTCACCCTCGGCCTGAACCCTGAGGCGTACCCTAACAATAAGCCGCGCGCTGCAATGTACATGCCCCCTAACAGGTATCCGTACCCCATCTCGACCCTAGGCAACACCAGGAGACTAACACTTACTCTAGCTCCAACCCCGACCCTGAAGACTAAGCCTCAACCGCAGCCTGAACCATGAGGCCTACCCTAACGATAAGCCCTGGGCGGCATCGAAAAAGCGCCCTAACATATATCCAGACCCCAATCGAGACCCTAGGCCTCACTCGGAGCCTAACCATAACCCTAAGACCAACACTTACCGTAAACCTTAAGCCTCAACCGCAGCCTGAACCCTGAGGCCTACCCTAACGAAAAGCCGCGCCCTGCAATGCACACGCGCCCGAACCCGTATCCGTACCCCAATCTCCACCATAGGCCTCACCAGGAGACTAAACGTAACCGTAGCTAAAACCCGCACCCTGAAAACTAAGCCTCACCCTCAGCCTGAACCCTGAGGCCTATCCTTACGATAAGACGCGCCCTGCAACAAAAAAGCCACTAACACATATTCATACCCCAGTCATGACACTAGGCCTCACCGGGAGCCTAACCCTAACCTTAAATCCAACCCTTACCCTGAAACCTAAGCCTCACCCGCAGACTGAACCCTGAGGCCTACCCTAATGACCAGCCATGTCCTGCAATGAACACGACCCCGAACACTTATCCGTACCCCGATCTCGACCCTAGGCCTCAGCGAGATCCTAACCCTAACCCTACCGCAAACACTGACCCTGAACCCTAAGCCTCACCCGCAGGTTAAACCCTGAGGCCTACCCTAACGATAAGCCGCGCCCTGCAACAAAAACGCCCACTAACACATATCCGTACCCCAATCACGAACCTAGGCCTCACTGGGAGCCTAACCCTAACCATAAGTCCAACCCGTACCCTGAACAATAAGCCTCACCTGCAGCCTGAACCCTGAGGCGTACCCTAACGATCAGCCATGCCCTGCAATGCACACGCCCCTTAACACCTTTCCGTACCCCAATCTCGACCCTAGGCCTCAGCGATAGCGTAACTCTAAGGCTAGCTCCAACCCTGACCCGGAACCCTAAGCCTCACCCGCAGCCTGAACCCTGAAGCCTACCCAACGATAAGCCGCACCATGCAACGCACACGCCCCCTAACACGTATCCGTACCCCAATCTGCACCATAGGCCTCACCGGGAGACGAAACCTAACCCTAGCTCCAACCCTGACCCTGAAACCTAAGCCTAACCCTCAGCATAAACCCTGAAGCCTACCGTAACGATGAGCAGCACCATGCAACGCACACGCCCCCTCACACGTATCCGTACCACAATCTCGACCAGAACCCTAAGCGGGAGCCTAACCCTAACCCTAGCTCCAACCCTGACTCTGAACCCTAAGCCTCACCCGCAGCCTGAACCCTGAGGCCTACCCTAACGATATGCAGCCCCTGCAACGAAACGCCCCCTAACACATATCCGTACACCAATCGCGACCCTAGGCCTCACTGGGAGCGTAACCCTAACCGTCAGTCCAAACCTTACACTGAACCCTGAGGGCTACACTAATGATAAGCCACGCCCTGCAACGCACACACCCCCTAACAAGTATCCATAAACCAATCTCCACCATAGGCCTCACCGGAGACTAAACCTAACCCTATCTCCAACCCTGACCCTGAACCCTAAGTCTCACACGCAGACTGAACCCTGAGGCTACCCTTACGATAAGCAGCGCCCTGAAACACACATGCACCCTAAAACGTATCCGTACCCCAATCTCGACCCTAGGCCTCACCGGGAGACTAACACTTACCCAACTCCATCCCTGACCCTGAACCCTAAGCCTCACCCGCAGCCTGAACCATGAGGCCTACCCTAAGGATAAGCCGTGCCCTGCAACGAAAACGCCCCCTAACACATATCCGTACCCCAATCGCGACCCTAGGCCTCACTGGGAGCCTATCCCTAACACTAAGTCCAACCCATACCGTAAACACTAAGCCTCAACTGCAGCCTGAAACCTGAGGCCTACCCTAAAGATAAGCCGTGCCCTGAAAAGCACACGCCCCCTAACACGAAGCCGTACCCCAATCTCCACCATAGGCCTCACCGGGAGACTAAAACTAACCCTAGCTACAACCCTGACCCTGAACACTAAGCCTCACCCGCAGCCTGAACCCTGAAGCCTACCCTAACGATAAGCCACACCCTGCAATGCACACGCCCACTAACACGTATCCGTACCCCAATCTTGACCCTAGGCCTAACCGGGAGCCTAACCCTAGCTCCATCCCTGACCCTGAACACAGCCTCACCCGCAGATTGAACCCTGACGCCTACCCTAACGATAAGCCGCGCCCTGCAACGCAAACGCCCCCTAACAGATATCCGTACCACAATCTCCACCCTAGGCCTCACCGGGTGCCTAACCCTAACCCCAGCTCCAACACTGACCATGACCACTAAGCCTCACCCTCAGCCTGAACGCTGAGGCCTACCATAACGATCAGCCGTGCCGTGCAATGCACACGCCCCCTAACTTGTAACGGTAACCCAATCTCGACCCTAGGACTCAGCGAGGGCCTAACCCTAACCCTAGGTCCAACCCTGACCCTGAACACTAAGCCTCACATGGAGCCTATACCCTGAGGCCTACCCTAACGATAACTCGCACCCTGCAACGAAAACGACCCCTAACACATATCCGTACCCCAATAGCGAACCTAGGCCTCACTTGGTGCCGAACCCTAACCCTAAGGCCAACCCTCACCCTGAAGCCTAAGACTCACCCACAGCCTGAACCCTGAGGCCTACCCTAACGATAAGCCACGCCCCACAACGCACACGCCCCCAAACACGTATCCATACCACAATGTAGACCTTAGGCCTCACCGGGAGCCTAAACCTAACCATTGCTCCAACCCTGACCTTGAACCCCAAGGCTCACCCGCAGCCTGAACCCTGAGGCCTACCCAAACGATAAGCCGTGCCCTGCAACGCACATGCCCCCTAACACGTAGCCGTACCACAATCTCGACCCTAGGTCTCACCGTGAGCCTAACCCTAAACCTAACTCCAACCTTGATCATGAACCATAAGCCTCATCAGCACACTGAACCCTGAGGCCTACCCTAACGATCAGCCGAGCCCTGCAATGCACACGCCCCTAACACGTATCCATACCCCAACCTCGACCCTAGGCCTCAGCGAGAGCGTAACCCTAACCCTAGATCCAACCCTGACCCGGAACACTAAGCCTCACCCGCAGCCTGAACCCTGAGGGCTACCCTAACGATAAGCTGCGCCCTGCATCGAAAACGCCCCCTAACACATATCCGTACCCCAATCGTGACCCTAGGCCTCACCGGGAGCCTAACCATAACACTAAGTCCAAACCTTACCCTGAACTTTGAGCCTCACCCGCAGCCTGAACCCTGAGGCCTACCCTAACGATAAGCCGCGCCATGCACCACAGACGGCCCCTAACACGTATCCGTACCCCAATCTCCACCATGGGGCTCACCGGGAGACGAAACCTAACCCTAGCTCCAACCCTGACCCTGAAACCTAAGCCTAACCCTCAGCATGAACCCTGAAGCCTACCGTAACGATAAGCAGCACCATGCAATGCACACGACCCCTCACACGTATCCGTACCCCAATCTCGACCGTAGCCCTAAGCGGTAGCCTAACCCTAACCCTAGCTCCAACCCTGACTCTGAACCCTAAGCCTCACCCGCAGCATGAACCCTGAGGCCTACCCTAACGATATGCAGCGCCCTGCAACGAAACGCCCCCTAACACATATCCGTAGCCCAATCGCGACCCTAGGCCTCACTCGAAGCCTAACCCCAACCGTAAGTCCAATCCTTACCCTGAAACCTAAGCCTCCCCACAGGCTGAACCCTGAGGCCTACACTAACGATAAGCCACGCCCTGAAACGCACACCCCCCCTAACACGTATCCGTACCCAAATATTCACCATAGGCCATAACGGGAGACTAACCCTAACCCTAGCTCCAACACTGACCCTGAACCCTAAGCCTCACCCGCAGCCTGAACCCTGAGGCCTACCCTAACGATAAGCCGCGCCGTGCAACGCACACACCTCCAAACACGTATCCATACCACAATCTCGACCCTAGTCCTCACCGGGAGCCTAACCCTAACCGTTGATCCAACCCTCACATAAACCCTAAGCCTCACCCGCAGACTGAACCCTGAGTCCTACCATAACGATCAGCCGTGCTCTGCAATGCACACGCCTCCTAACAGGTATCCGTACTGCAATCTCAACCCTAGGACTCAGCGAGAGCCTAACCCTAACCCTAGCTCCAACCCTTACCCTGAACAGTAAACCTCACCCGCATCCTGAACCCTGAGGCCTACCCTAACGATAAGCCGCACTATGCAACACACACGCCCCCTAGCACGTATCCGTACCCCAGTCTCCACCATAGGCCTCACCGGGAGACAAAACCTAACCCTAGCTCCAACCCTGACCCTGAATGCTAAGCCTCATCCGCAGCCTGAACCCTGAGGCCTACCCTAACGATAAGCCGCACCATGCAACACACACGCCCCCTAACACGTATCCGTACCCCTATCTCGACATTAGTTCTCCCCGGGAGCCTAACCCTAACACTAGCTCCAACCCTGTCCCTGAACCCTAAGCCTCACCCACAGCCTGAACCCTGAGGCCTACCCTAACAATAAGCCGCGTCCTGCAACGTACACGACCCCTAACGCGTATCCGTACCCGAATCTCGACCCTAGGCCTAACCGGGAGCCTATCCCTAACCCTAGCTGCATCCGTGACCATGAACACAAAGCCTCACCCGCAGCCTGAACCCTGAGGCTTACCCTAACGATATGCCACGCCCTGAAATGCACATGCCACCTAACACGTGTCCGTACCACAATCTCGACCCTAGGCCTAACCGGGAGCCTATCCCTAACCCTAGCTCCATCCTTGACACTGAAAACAAAGCCTCACCCGCAGCCTTAACCCTGAGGCTTACCCTAGCGATATGCCGCGCCCTGAAACGCACACGCCGCCTAACACGTATCCGTAACACAATCTCGGCCCTAGGCCTCACCAGGAGCCTAATCCTAACCCTAGATCCAGCCCTGACCATGAACGCTAAGCCTCACACGCAGGCTGAACACTGAGGGCTACCCTAACGATCAGCCATGCCGTGCAATGCACACACCCCCAAACATGTATCCATACCCCAATCTCGACACTAGGCCTCAGCTAGAGCATAACCCTAAACCTAGCTCCAATCCTGACCCTGAACCCTAAGCATCCCCACCAGGCTGAACCCTGAGGCCTACCCTGGTGAAAAGCCGCACCCTGCAACGAAAACGCCCCCTAACACATATCCGTACCCCAATCGCGTCCCTAGGCCTCACCTGGAGCCTAAACCTAACCCTAAGTCCAACACTTACCCTGAACCCTAAGCCTCACCTGCAGACTGAACCCTGAGGCCTACCATAATGATAAGCCACGCCATGCAATGCAGACGCCCCCTAACACGCATCCGTACCCAAATCTCCACCATAGGCCCCACCGGGAGACTAAACCAAACCCTATCTCCAACCCTGAGCCTGAAACCGAAGCCTCACCCGCAGACTGAACCCTGAGGCTACCCTTACGATATGCAGCGCCCTGAAACACACATGCACCCTAACTCGTATCCATACCCCAATCTCGACCCTAGGCCTCACGGGGAGACTAACACTTACCCAACTCCCTCCCTGACCCTGAACACTAAGCCTCAACCACAGCCTGAACCCTGAGGCCTACCCTAAAGATACGCCGCGCCCCGCAATGCACACGCCCCCAAACACGTATCCATACCACAATCTACACCTTAGGCCTCACCGGGAGCCTAAAGCTAACCATAGCTCCAACCCTGACCTTGAACACTAAGCCTCAACCGCAGCCTGAACCCTGAGGCCTACCCAAACGATAAGCCATGCCCTGCAACGCACATGCCCCCTAACACGTAGCCGTACCACAATCTCGACCCTAGGCCTCACCGTGAGCCTAACGCTAAACCTAACTCCAACCCTGACCATGAACCCTAAGCCTCACCCGCAGACTGAACCCTGTGGCCTACCCTAACAATCAGCCGTGCCCTGCAATGCACACACCCCTGAACAAGTATCCGTACCCCAATCTCGACCCTAGGCCTCAGCGAGAGCGTAACCCTAACCCTAGCTCCAACCCCGACCCGGAACTCTAAGCCTCACCCGCAGCCTGAACCGTGAGGCCTACCCTAACAATAGGCCGCGCCCTGCATCGAAAACGCCCCCTAACACATATCCGTACCCCAATCGTGACCCTAGGCCTCACCGGCAGCCTAACCCTAACCCTAAGTCCAACCATTACCCTGAACTTTAAGCCTCACCCGCAGCCTGAATCCTGAGGCCTACCCTCACGATAAGCCGCGCCATGCAACACAGACGGCCCCTAACACGTATCCGTACCCCAATCTCCACCATAGGCCTCACCGGGAGACGAAACCTAACCCTAGCTCCAACCCTGACCCTGAAACCTAAGCCTCACCCTCAGCATAAACCCTGAAGCCTACCGTAACGATAAGCAGCACCATGCAACGCACACGCCCCCTCACACGTATCTGTACCACAATCTCGACCCTAGCCATAAGCGGGAGCCTAACCCGAACCCTAGCTCCAACCCTGACTCTGAACCCTAAGCCTCACCCGCAGCCTGAACCCTGAGGCCCACCCTAACGATATGCAGCCCCTGCAACGAAACGCCCCCTAACACATATCCGTACCCCAATCGCGACCCTAGGCCTAACTGGGAGCGTAACCCTAAACATAAGTCCAAACCTTACCCTGAACCCTGAGGGCTACACTAATGATAAGCCGCGCCCTGCAAAGCACACGCCCCCTAACATGTATCCATAACCCAATCTCCACCATAGGCCTCACCGGGAGACTAAACCTAACCCTATCTCCAACCCTGAACCTGAACCCTAAGCCTCACCCGCAGACTGAACCCTGAGGCTACCCTTACGATAAGCAGCGCCCTGAAACACACATGCACCCTAACACGTATCCGTACCCCAATCTCGACCCTAGGCTTCACCGGTAGACTAACACTTACCCAACTCCATCCCTGACCCTGAACACTAAGCCTCACCCGCAGCCTGAACCATGAGGCCTACCCTAACGATAAGCCGTGCCCTGCAACGAAAAAGCCCCCTAACACATATCCGTACCCCAATCGCGACCCTAGGCCTCACTGGGAGCCTAACCCTAACCCTAAGTCCAACCCATACCGTAAACCCTAAGCCTCAACCGCAGCCTGAAACCTGAGGCCTACCCTAAAGATAAGCCGTGCCCTGAAATGCACACGCCCCCTAACACGAAGCCATACCCCAATCTCCACCATAGGCCTCACCGGGAGACTAAACCTAACCCTAGCTCCAACCCTGACCCTGAACACTAAGCCTCACCCGCAGCCTGAACCCTGATGCCTACCCTAACGATAAGCCACACCCTGCAATGCACACGCCCACTAACACGTATCCGTAACCCAATCTTGACCCTAGGCCTAAACGGGAGCCTAACCCTAGCTCCATCCCTGACCCTGAACACTAAGCCTCACCCGCAGATTGAATCCTGACGCCTACCCTAACGATAAGCCGCGCCCTGCAACGTACACGCCCCCTAACACGTATCCGTGCCACAATCTCCACCCTAGGCCTCACCGGGTGCCTAACCCTAACCATAGCTCCAACACTGACCATGACCACTAAGCCTCACCCTCAGCCTGAACCCTGAGGCCTACCATAACGATCAGCCGTGCCCTGAAATGCACACGCCCCCTAACACGTAACGGTAACCCAATCTCGACCCTAGAACTCAGCGAGAGCCTAACCCTAACCCTAGGTCCAACCCTGACCCTGAACACTATGCCTCATATGGAGCCTGAACCCTGAGGCCTACCCTAACGATAACCCGCACCCTGCAACGAAAACGACCCCTAACACATATCCGTACCACAATAGCGAACCTAGGCCTCACTTGGTGCCGAACCCTAACCCTAAGGCCAACCCTCACCCTGAACACTAAGCCTCACCCACAGCCTGAACCCTGAGGCCTACCCTAACGATAAGCCGCACCCCGCAACGCACACGCCCCCAAACACGTATCCATACTAAAATGTAGACCTTAGGCCTCACAGGGAGCCTAAACCTAACCATAGCTCCAACCCTGACCTTGAACCCCAAGCCTCACCCGCAGACTGAACCCTGAGGCCTACCCAAACGATAAGCCGTGCCCTGCAACGCACATGCCCCCTAACACGTAGCCGTACCACAATCTCGACCCTAGGCCTCACCGTGAGCCTAAACCTAAACCTAACTCCAACCCTGACCATGAACCATAAGCCTCATCCGCACACTGAACCCTGAGGCCTACCCTAACGAACAGCCGTGCCCTGCAAAGCAAACGCCCCTTAACACGTATCCGTACCCCAATCTCGAGCCTATGCCTCAGCGAGAGCGTAACCCTAACCCTAGATCCAACCCTGACCCGGAACACTAAGCCTCACCCGCAGCCTGAACCCTGAGGGCTACCCTAACGATAAGCCGCGCCCTGCATCGAAAACGCCCCCTAACACATTTCCGTACCCCAGTCGTGACCCTAGGCCTCACCGGGAGCCTAACCATAACCCTAAGTCCAAACCTTACCCTGAACTTCGTTCCTCACCCGCGGCCTGAACCCTGAGGCCTACCCTAACGATAAGCCGCACCATGCACAACAGACGGCCCCTAGCACGTATCCGTACCCCAATCTCCACCATAGGCCTCACCAGGAGACGAAACCTAACCCTAGCTCCAACCCTGACCCTGAAACCTAAGCCAAACGCTCAGCATGAACCCTGAAGCCTACCGTAACGGTAAGCAGCACCATGCAATGCACACGACCCCTCACACGTATCCGTATCACAATCTCGACCGTAGCCCTAAGCGGGAGCCTAACCCTAACCCTAGCTCCAACCCTGACTCTGAACCCTAACCCTCACCCGCAGCATGAACCCTGAGGCCTACCCGAACGATATGCAGCGCCCTGCAACGAAACGCCCCCTAACACATATCCGTAGCCCAATCGCAACACTAGGCCTCACAGGGAGCCTAACCCTAACCGTAAGTCCAATCCTTACCCTGAACCCTAAGCCTCACCCGCAGGCTGAACCCTGAGGGCTACACTAATGATAAGCCACGCCCTGCAACACACACGCCCCCTAACACGTATCCAAACCCAATCTCCACCATAGGCCTCACCGGGAGACTAAACCTAACCCTAGCTCAAACCCTGACCCCGAAATCTAGGCCTCACCCGCAGCCTGAACCCTGAGGCCTACCGTAACGATAAGCCACCCCCTGCAACGCACACGCTCCCTAAGACGTATCCATACCCCAATCTGGACCCTAAGCCTCACTGGAAGCCTAACCCTAACCCTAGCTCCAACCCTAACCCTGAAACCTAAATACCACCCGCAGCCTGAAAACTGAGGGCTACCCCAACGATAAGTCGTGCCCTGAAACGTAAACGCGCCCAAACACGTTTCTGTACCCCAATCTCGACCCTAGGCCTCACCGGGAGCCGAACCCTAACCCTAGCTCCAACCCTGACCCTGAACGCTAAGCCTCACCTGCAGACTGAACCCTGATGACTACGCTAAAGATAAGTCGCGCCCTGCAACGAAAACGCCCCCTAACAAATATCTGTACCCCAGTCGCGAACCTGGGCCTCACCGGGAGCCTAATCCTAACCCTAAGTCCAACCCTTACCCTGAACCCTAAGCCTCACCCGCATCCTGAACAATGAGGCCTACCCTAACGATAATCTACGCCCTGAAAATCACACGCCCCCTAACATATATCCGTACCCCAAACTCGACCCAAAGCCTCACCAGGAGCCTAACCCTAACCCTAGCTACAACCCTGACCCTGAAAAATAAGCCTAACCCCCAGCCCGATACATGAGGCCTACCCTAAGTATAAGCCGCCCCCTGCAAAGCACACGCCCCCTAACACGTATTCGTAACCCAATTTCGACCCTAAGACTCACCGGGAAACGAACGCTAACGCTACCTCGAACCTTGACCCTGAACCTTAAGCCTCACAGGAAGACTGAACCGTGAGGCCTACACTAACGATAAGCCACGCCCTGCAACGCACACGCCCCCTAACAGGTATCTGTACCACAGTCTCGACCCGAATCTTCACCGGGAGCCTAAACCTAACCCTAGCTTCAACTCTGAGCCTGAACCCTAATCCTCACCCGCAGCCTGAACCCTTAGGCCTACCCTAACGATAAGCCACGCCCTGCAAGGCACACGCCCCCTAACACGTATCTGTACCCCAATCCCGACCCTAGGCCTCACCAGAATTCTAACACTATCCCTAGCTCCAACTCTCACCCTGAACACTAAGCCTCACCCACAGCCTGAACCCTGAGGCCTAAGCTAACGATAAGCAGCGCCCTGCAATGCACACGCGACCTAAAACGTATCCGTACCCCAATCTCAACCCTAGGCCTCACCGGGAGACTAACCCTAACCCGAGCTCCAACCCTGACCCTGAAACCTAAGCCTAATCCGCAGCCTGAACCCTGAGGCCTACTCTAACAATAAGCCGCGCCGAGCAACTCACACGCCCCTTACATGTATCCGTACTCCAATCTCGATCCTTGACCTCACCGGGAGCCAAACACGAACCCTAGCTCCAACCCTGACCCTGAACGCTAAGCCTCACCTGCAGCCTGAACCCTGAGGCCTACGCTAACGATAAGCCACGCCCTGCAACGAAAACGCACCCTAACTCATATCCGTACCCCAATCTCGATCCTTTGCTTCACCGGGAGCCTAAACCTAACCCTACGTCCAACCCTTACCCTGAACACTAAGCCTCACCCGCAGTCTGAACCCTGAGGCCTACCATAACGTTAAGCCGCGCCCTGCAATGCACACGCCCCCTAACATTTATCCGTACCAAATTCTCGACGCAAAGCCTCACCGGGAGCGTAAACCTAACCCTAGCACCAACTCTCACCCTGAGCCCTAAGCCTGAACCACAGCCTGAACCCTGAGGCCTAACGTAACGATAAGCAGTGCCCTGCAACGCACATGCCCCCTAACACGTATGCATACCCCAATCTACACCGTAGGCCTCACGGGGAGACAAAACCTAACCCAAGCTCCAACCCTGACCCTGAACCGTAAGCCTCACCCTCAGCATGAACCCTGAAGCCTACCGTAACCATAAGCCGCACCATGCAACGCACACGCCCCCTAACACGTATCCGTACCCCAATCTCCACCATAGGCCTCACGGGGAGACAAAACCTAACCCTAGCTCCAACCCTGACCCTGAACCCTAAGCCTCACCCTCAGCATGAACCCTTAAGCCTGCCGTAACCATAAGCCGCACCATGCAACGCACACGCCCCCTAACACGTATCCGTACCCCAATCTCAACCCTAGCCCTAAGCGGGAGACTAACCCTAACCCTAGCTCCAACCCTGACTCTGAACACTAAGCCTCACCCGCAGCCTGAACCCTGAGTCCTACCCTAACGATATGCTGCGCCCTGCAAAGAAAACGCCCCCTAACACATATCCGTACCCCAATCGAGACCCTAGGGCTCACTGGGAGCCTAACCCTAACCATAAGTCCAATCCTTACCCTGAACCCTAAGCCTCACCCGCAGGCTGAACCCTGAGGGCTACACTAATGATAAGCCGCGCCCTGCAACACACACGCCCCCTAACACGTATCTGTACCCCAATCTTGACGCTAGGCCTCAGCGAGAGCTTAACCCTAACCTAGCTCCAACCCTGACCCTGAACACTAAGCCTCACCCGCAGCCTGAACCCTGAAGCCTACCCTAACGGTAAGCCGCGCCCTGCAACACACACGCCCCCTAACACGTATCTGTACCCCAATCTTGACGCTAGGCCTCAGCGAGAGCTTAACCCTAACACTAGCTTCAACCCTGACCCTGAACCCTAAGCCTCACCCACAGCCTGAACCCTGAGGCCTGCCCTAACGATAAGCCGCGTCCTGCAACGCACACGACACCTAACGCGTATCCGTACCCCAATCGCGACCCTAGGCCTCACTGGGAGCCTATCCCTAACACTAAGTCCAACCCATACCGTAAACACTAAGCCTCAACTGCAGCCTGAAACCTGAGGCCTACCCTAAAGATAAGCCGTGCCCTGAAAAGCACACGCCCCCTAACACGAAGCCGTACCCCAATCTCCACCATAGGCCTCACCGGGAGACTAAAACTAACCCTAGCTACAACCCTGACCCTGAACACTAAGCCTCACCCGCAGCCTGAACCCTGAAGCCTACCCTAACGATAAGCCACACCCTGCAATGCACACGCCCACTAACACGTATCCGTACCCCAATCTTGACCCTAGGCCTAACCGGGAGCCTAACCCTAGCTCCATCCCTGACCCTGAACACAGCCTCACCCGCAGATTGAACCCTGACGCCTACCCTAACGATAAGCCGCGCCCTGCAACGCAAACGCCCCCTAACAGATATCCGTACCACAATCTCCACCCTAGGCCTCACCGGGTGCCTAACCCTAACCCCAGCTCCAACACTGACCATGACCACTAAGCCTCACCCTCAGCCTGAACGCTGAGGCCTACCATAACGATCAGCCGTGCCGTGCAATGCACACGCCCCCTAACTTGTAACGGTAACCCAATCTCGACCCTAGGACTCAGCGAGGGCCTAACCCTAACCCTAGGTCCAACCCTGACCCTGAACACTAAGCCTCACATGGAGCCTATACCCTGAGGCCTACCCTAACGATAACTCGCACCCTGCAACGAAAACGACCCCTAACACATATCCGTACCCCAATAGCGAACCTAGGCCTCACTTGGTGCCGAACCCTAACCCTAAGGCCAACCCTCACCCTGAAGCCTAAGACTCACCCACAGCCTGAACCCTGAGGCCTACCCTAACGATAAGCCACGCCCCACAACGCACACGCCCCCAAACACGTATCCATACCACAATGTAGACCTTAGGCCTCACCGGGAGCCTAAACCTAACCATTGCTCCAACCCTGACCTTGAACCCCAAGGCTCACCCGCAGCCTGAACCCTGAGGCCTACCCAAACGATAAGCCGTGCCCTGCAACGCACATGCCCCCTAACACGTAGCCGTACCACAATCTCGACCCTAGGTCTCACCGTGAGCCTAACCCTAAACCTAACTCCAACCTTGATCATGAACCATAAGCCTCATCAGCACACTGAACCCTGAGGCCTACCCTAACGATCAGCCGAGCCCTGCAATGCACACGCCCCTAACACGTATCCATACCCCAACCTCGACCCTAGGCCTCAGCGAGAGCGTAACCCTAACCCTAGATCCAACCCTGACCCGGAACACTAAGCCTCACCCGCAGCCTGAACCCTGAGGGCTACCCTAACGATAAGCTGCGCCCTGCATCGAAAACGCCCCCTAACACATATCCGTACCCCAATCGTGACCCTAGGCCTCACCGGGAGCCTAACCATAACACTAAGTCCAAACCTTACCCTGAACTTTGAGCCTCACCCGCAGCCTGAACCCTGAGGCCTACCCTAACGATAAGCCGCGCCATGCACCACAGACGGCCCCTAACACGTATCCGTACCCCAATCTCCACCATGGGGCTCACCGGGAGACGAAACCTAACCCTAGCTCCAACCCTGACCCTGAAACCTAAGCCTAACCCTCAGCATGAACCCTGAAGCCTACCGTAACGATAAGCAGCACCATGCAATGCACACGACCCCTCACACGTATCCGTACCCCAATCTCGACCGTAGCCCTAAGCGGTAGCCTAACCCTAACCCTAGCTCCAACCCTGACTCTGAACCCTAAGCCTCACCCGCAGCATGAACCCTGAGGCCTACCCTAACGATATGCAGCGCCCTGCAACGAAACGCCCCCTAACACATATCCGTAGCCCAATCGCGACCCTAGGCCTCACTCGAAGCCTAACCCCAACCGTAAGTCCAATCCTTACCCTGAAACCTAAGCCTCCCCACAGGCTGAACCCTGAGGCCTACACTAACGATAAGCCACGCCCTGAAACGCACACCCCCCCTAACACGTATCCGTACCCAAATATTCACCATAGGCCATAACGGGAGACTAACCCTAACCCTAGCTCCAACACTGACCCTGAACCCTAAGCCTCACCCGCAGCCTGAACCCTGAGGCCTACCCTAACGATAAGCCGCGCCGTGCAACGCACACACCTCCAAACACGTATCCATACCACAATCTCGACCCTAGTCCTCACCGGGAGCCTAACCCTAACCGTTGATCCAACCCTCACATAAACCCTAAGCCTCACCCGCAGACTGAACCCTGAGTCCTACCATAACGATCAGCCGTGCTCTGCAATGCACACGCCTCCTAACAGGTATCCGTACTGCAATCTCAACCCTAGGACTCAGCGAGAGCCTAACCCTAACCCTAGCTCCAACCCTTACCCTGAACAGTAAACCTCACCCGCATCCTGAACCCTGAGGCCTACCCTAACGATAAGCCGCACTATGCAACACACACGCCCCCTAGCACGTATCCGTACCCCAGTCTCCACCATAGGCCTCACCGGGAGACAAAACCTAACCCTAGCTCCAACCCTGACCCTGAATGCTAAGCCTCATCCGCAGCCTGAACCCTGAGGCCTACCCTAACGATAAGCCGCACCATGCAACACACACGCCCCCTAACACGTATCCGTACCCCTATCTCGACATTAGTTCTCCCCGGGAGCCTAACCCTAACACTAGCTCCAACCCTGTCCCTGAACCCTAAGCCTCACCCACAGCCTGAACCCTGAGGCCTACCCTAACAATAAGCCGCGTCCTGCAACGTACACGACCCCTAACGCGTATCCGTACCCGAATCTCGACCCTAGGCCTAACCGGGAGCCTATCCCTAACCCTAGCTGCATCCGTGACCATGAACACAAAGCCTCACCCGCAGCCTGAACCCTGAGGCTTACCCTAACGATATGCCACGCCCTGAAATGCACATGCCACCTAACACGTGTCCGTACCACAATCTCGACCCTAGGCCTAACCGGGAGCCTATCCCTAACCCTAGCTCCATCCTTGACACTGAAAACAAAGCCTCACCCGCAGCCTTAACCCTGAGGCTTACCCTAGCGATATGCCGCGCCCTGAAACGCACACGCCGCCTAACACGTATCCGTAACACAATCTCGGCCCTAGGCCTCACCAGGAGCCTAATCCTAACCCTAGATCCAGCCCTGACCATGAACGCTAAGCCTCACACGCAGGCTGAACACTGAGGGCTACCCTAACGATCAGCCATGCCGTGCAATGCACACACCCCCAAACATGTATCCATACCCCAATCTCGACACTAGGCCTCAGCTAGAGCATAACCCTAAACCTAGCTCCAATCCTGACCCTGAACCCTAAGCATCCCCACCAGGCTGAACCCTGAGGCCTACCCTGGTGAAAAGCCGCACCCTGCAACGAAAACGCCCCCTAACACATATCCGTACCCCAATCGCGTCCCTAGGCCTCACCTGGAGCCTAAACCTAACCCTAAGTCCAACACTTACCCTGAACCCTAAGCCTCACCTGCAGACTGAACCCTGAGGCCTACCATAATGATAAGCCACGCCATGCAATGCAGACGCCCCCTAACACGCATCCGTACCCAAATCTCCACCATAGGCCCCACCGGGAGACTAAACCAAACCCTATCTCCAACCCTGAGCCTGAAACCGAAGCCTCACCCGCAGACTGAACCCTGAGGCTACCCTTACGATATGCAGCGCCCTGAAACACACATGCACCCTAACTCGTATCCATACCCCAATCTCGACCCTAGGCCTCACGGGGAGACTAACACTTACCCAACTCCCTCCCTGACCCTGAACACTAAGCCTCAACCACAGCCTGAACCCTGAGGCCTACCCTAAAGATACGCCGCGCCCCGCAATGCACACGCCCCCAAACACGTATCCATACCACAATCTACACCTTAGGCCTCACCGGGAGCCTAAAGCTAACCATAGCTCCAACCCTGACCTTGAACACTAAGCCTCAACCGCAGCCTGAACCCTGAGGCCTACCCAAACGATAAGCCATGCCCTGCAACGCACATGCCCCCTAACACGTAGCCGTACCACAATCTCGACCCTAGGCCTCACCGTGAGCCTAACGCTAAACCTAACTCCAACCCTGACCATGAACCCTAAGCCTCACCCGCAGACTGAACCCTGTGGCCTACCCTAACAATCAGCCGTGCCCTGCAATGCACACACCCCTGAACAAGTATCCGTACCCCAATCTCGACCCTAGGCCTCAGCGAGAGCGTAACCCTAACCCTAGCTCCAACCCCGACCCGGAACTCTAAGCCTCACCCGCAGCCTGAACCGTGAGGCCTACCCTAACAATAGGCCGCGCCCTGCATCGAAAACGCCCCCTAACACATATCCGTACCCCAATCGTGACCCTAGGCCTCACCGGCAGCCTAACCCTAACCCTAAGTCCAACCATTACCCTGAACTTTAAGCCTCACCCGCAGCCTGAATCCTGAGGCCTACCCTCACGATAAGCCGCGCCATGCAACACAGACGGCCCCTAACACGTATCCGTACCCCAATCTCCACCATAGGCCTCACCGGGAGACGAAACCTAACCCTAGCTCCAACCCTGACCCTGAAACCTAAGCCTCACCCTCAGCATAAACCCTGAAGCCTACCGTAACGATAAGCAGCACCATGCAACGCACACGCCCCCTCACACGTATCTGTACCACAATCTCGACCCTAGCCATAAGCGGGAGCCTAACCCGAACCCTAGCTCCAACCCTGACTCTGAACCCTAAGCCTCACCCGCAGCCTGAACCCTGAGGCCCACCCTAACGATATGCAGCCCCTGCAACGAAACGCCCCCTAACACATATCCGTACCCCAATCGCGACCCTAGGCCTAACTGGGAGCGTAACCCTAAACATAAGTCCAAACCTTACCCTGAACCCTGAGGGCTACACTAATGATAAGCCGCGCCCTGCAAAGCACACGCCCCCTAACATGTATCCATAACCCAATCTCCACCATAGGCCTCACCGGGAGACTAAACCTAACCCTATCTCCAACCCTGAACCTGAACCCTAAGCCTCACCCGCAGACTGAACCCTGAGGCTACCCTTACGATAAGCAGCGCCCTGAAACACACATGCACCCTAACACGTATCCGTACCCCAATCTCGACCCTAGGCTTCACCGGTAGACTAACACTTACCCAACTCCATCCCTGACCCTGAACACTAAGCCTCACCCGCAGCCTGAACCATGAGGCCTACCCTAACGATAAGCCGTGCCCTGCAACGAAAAAGCCCCCTAACACATATCCGTACCCCAATCGCGACCCTAGGCCTCACTGGGAGCCTAACCCTAACCCTAAGTCCAACCCATACCGTAAACCCTAAGCCTCAACCGCAGCCTGAAACCTGAGGCCTACCCTAAAGATAAGCCGTGCCCTGAAATGCACACGCCCCCTAACACGAAGCCATACCCCAATCTCCACCATAGGCCTCACCGGGAGACTAAACCTAACCCTAGCTCCAACCCTGACCCTGAACACTAAGCCTCACCCGCAGCCTGAACCCTGATGCCTACCCTAACGATAAGCCACACCCTGCAATGCACACGCCCACTAACACGTATCCGTAACCCAATCTTGACCCTAGGCCTAAACGGGAGCCTAACCCTAGCTCCATCCCTGACCCTGAACACTAAGCCTCACCCGCAGATTGAATCCTGACGCCTACCCTAACGATAAGCCGCGCCCTGCAACGTACACGCCCCCTAACACGTATCCGTGCCACAATCTCCACCCTAGGCCTCACCGGGTGCCTAACCCTAACCATAGCTCCAACACTGACCATGACCACTAAGCCTCACCCTCAGCCTGAACCCTGAGGCCTACCATAACGATCAGCCGTGCCCTGAAATGCACACGCCCCCTAACACGTAACGGTAACCCAATCTCGACCCTAGAACTCAGCGAGAGCCTAACCCTAACCCTAGGTCCAACCCTGACCCTGAACACTATGCCTCATATGGAGCCTGAACCCTGAGGCCTACCCTAACGATAACCCGCACCCTGCAACGAAAACGACCCCTAACACATATCCGTACCACAATAGCGAACCTAGGCCTCACTTGGTGCCGAACCCTAACCCTAAGGCCAACCCTCACCCTGAACACTAAGCCTCACCCACAGCCTGAACCCTGAGGCCTACCCTAACGATAAGCCGCACCCCGCAACGCACACGCCCCCAAACACGTATCCATACTAAAATGTAGACCTTAGGCCTCACAGGGAGCCTAAACCTAACCATAGCTCCAACCCTGACCTTGAACCCCAAGCCTCACCCGCAGACTGAACCCTGAGGCCTACCCAAACGATAAGCCGTGCCCTGCAACGCACATGCCCCCTAACACGTAGCCGTACCACAATCTCGACCCTAGGCCTCACCGTGAGCCTAAACCTAAACCTAACTCCAACCCTGACCATGAACCATAAGCCTCATCCGCACACTGAACCCTGAGGCCTACCCTAACGAACAGCCGTGCCCTGCAAAGCAAACGCCCCTTAACACGTATCCGTACCCCAATCTCGAGCCTATGCCTCAGCGAGAGCGTAACCCTAACCCTAGATCCAACCCTGACCCGGAACACTAAGCCTCACCCGCAGCCTGAACCCTGAGGGCTACCCTAACGATAAGCCGCGCCCTGCATCGAAAACGCCCCCTAACACATTTCCGTACCCCAGTCGTGACCCTAGGCCTCACCGGGAGCCTAACCATAACCCTAAGTCCAAACCTTACCCTGAACTTCGTTCCTCACCCGCGGCCTGAACCCTGAGGCCTACCCTAACGATAAGCCGCACCATGCACAACAGACGGCCCCTAGCACGTATCCGTACCCCAATCTCCACCATAGGCCTCACCAGGAGACGAAACCTAACCCTAGCTCCAACCCTGACCCTGAAACCTAAGCCAAACGCTCAGCATGAACCCTGAAGCCTACCGTAACGGTAAGCAGCACCATGCAATGCACACGACCCCTCACACGTATCCGTATCACAATCTCGACCGTAGCCCTAAGCGGGAGCCTAACCCTAACCCTAGCTCCAACCCTGACTCTGAACCCTAACCCTCACCCGCAGCATGAACCCTGAGGCCTACCCGAACGATATGCAGCGCCCTGCAACGAAACGCCCCCTAACACATATCCGTAGCCCAATCGCAACACTAGGCCTCACAGGGAGCCTAACCCTAACCGTAAGTCCAATCCTTACCCTGAACCCTAAGCCTCACCCGCAGGCTGAACCCTGAGGGCTACACTAATGATAAGCCACGCCCTGCAACACACACGCCCCCTAACACGTATCCAAACCCAATCTCCACCATAGGCCTCACCGGGAGACTAAACCTAACCCTAGCTCAAACCCTGACCCCGAAATCTAGGCCTCACCCGCAGCCTGAACCCTGAGGCCTACCGTAACGATAAGCCACCCCCTGCAACGCACACGCTCCCTAAGACGTATCCATACCCCAATCTGGACCCTAAGCCTCACTGGAAGCCTAACCCTAACCCTAGCTCCAACCCTAACCCTGAAACCTAAATACCACCCGCAGCCTGAAAACTGAGGGCTACCCCAACGATAAGTCGTGCCCTGAAACGTAAACGCGCCCAAACACGTTTCTGTACCCCAATCTCGACCCTAGGCCTCACCGGGAGCCGAACCCTAACCCTAGCTCCAACCCTGACCCTGAACGCTAAGCCTCACCTGCAGACTGAACCCTGATGACTACGCTAAAGATAAGTCGCGCCCTGCAACGAAAACGCCCCCTAACAAATATCTGTACCCCAGTCGCGAACCTGGGCCTCACCGGGAGCCTAATCCTAACCCTAAGTCCAACCCTTACCCTGAACCCTAAGCCTCACCCGCATCCTGAACAATGAGGCCTACCCTAACGATAATCTACGCCCTGAAAATCACACGCCCCCTAACATATATCCGTACCCCAAACTCGACCCAAAGCCTCACCAGGAGCCTAACCCTAACCCTAGCTACAACCCTGACCCTGAAAAATAAGCCTAACCCCCAGCCCGATACATGAGGCCTACCCTAAGTATAAGCCGCCCCCTGCAAAGCACACGCCCCCTAACACGTATTCGTAACCCAATTTCGACCCTAAGACTCACCGGGAAACGAACGCTAACGCTACCTCGAACCTTGACCCTGAACCTTAAGCCTCACAGGAAGACTGAACCGTGAGGCCTACACTAACGATAAGCCACGCCCTGCAACGCACACGCCCCCTAACAGGTATCTGTACCACAGTCTCGACCCGAATCTTCACCGGGAGCCTAAACCTAACCCTAGCTTCAACTCTGAGCCTGAACCCTAATCCTCACCCGCAGCCTGAACCCTTAGGCCTACCCTAACGATAAGCCACGCCCTGCAAGGCACACGCCCCCTAACACGTATCTGTACCCCAATCCCGACCCTAGGCCTCACCAGAATTCTAACACTATCCCTAGCTCCAACTCTCACCCTGAACACTAAGCCTCACCCACAGCCTGAACCCTGAGGCCTAAGCTAACGATAAGCAGCGCCCTGCAATGCACACGCGACCTAAAACGTATCCGTACCCCAATCTCAACCCTAGGCCTCACCGGGAGACTAACCCTAACCCGAGCTCCAACCCTGACCCTGAAACCTAAGCCTAATCCGCAGCCTGAACCCTGAGGCCTACTCTAACAATAAGCCGCGCCGAGCAACTCACACGCCCCTTACATGTATCCGTACTCCAATCTCGATCCTTGACCTCACCGGGAGCCAAACACGAACCCTAGCTCCAACCCTGACCCTGAACGCTAAGCCTCACCTGCAGCCTGAACCCTGAGGCCTACGCTAACGATAAGCCACGCCCTGCAACGAAAACGCACCCTAACTCATATCCGTACCCCAATCTCGATCCTTTGCTTCACCGGGAGCCTAAACCTAACCCTACGTCCAACCCTTACCCTGAACACTAAGCCTCACCCGCAGTCTGAACCCTGAGGCCTACCATAACGTTAAGCCGCGCCCTGCAATGCACACGCCCCCTAACATTTATCCGTACCAAATTCTCGACGCAAAGCCTCACCGGGAGCGTAAACCTAACCCTAGCACCAACTCTCACCCTGAGCCCTAAGCCTGAACCACAGCCTGAACCCTGAGGCCTAACGTAACGATAAGCAGTGCCCTGCAACGCACATGCCCCCTAACACGTATGCATACCCCAATCTACACCGTAGGCCTCACGGGGAGACAAAACCTAACCCAAGCTCCAACCCTGACCCTGAACCGTAAGCCTCACCCTCAGCATGAACCCTGAAGCCTACCGTAACCATAAGCCGCACCATGCAACGCACACGCCCCCTAACACGTATCCGTACCCCAATCTCCACCATAGGCCTCACGGGGAGACAAAACCTAACCCTAGCTCCAACCCTGACCCTGAACCCTAAGCCTCACCCTCAGCATGAACCCTTAAGCCTGCCGTAACCATAAGCCGCACCATGCAACGCACACGCCCCCTAACACGTATCCGTACCCCAATCTCAACCCTAGCCCTAAGCGGGAGACTAACCCTAACCCTAGCTCCAACCCTGACTCTGAACACTAAGCCTCACCCGCAGCCTGAACCCTGAGTCCTACCCTAACGATATGCTGCGCCCTGCAAAGAAAACGCCCCCTAACACATATCCGTACCCCAATCGAGACCCTAGGGCTCACTGGGAGCCTAACCCTAACCATAAGTCCAATCCTTACCCTGAACCCTAAGCCTCACCCGCAGGCTGAACCCTGAGGGCTACACTAATGATAAGCCGCGCCCTGCAACACACACGCCCCCTAACACGTATCTGTACCCCAATCTTGACGCTAGGCCTCAGCGAGAGCTTAACCCTAACCTAGCTCCAACCCTGACCCTGAACACTAAGCCTCACCCGCAGCCTGAACCCTGAAGCCTACCCTAACGGTAAGCCGCGCCCTGCAACACACACGCCCCCTAACACGTATCTGTACCCCAATCTTGACGCTAGGCCTCAGCGAGAGCTTAACCCTAACACTAGCTTCAACCCTGACCCTGAACCCTAAGCCTCACCCACAGCCTGAACCCTGAGGCCTGCCCTAACGATAAGCCGCGTCCTGCAACGCACACGACACCTAACGCGTATCCGTACGCGAATCTCGAGCCTAGGCCTAACCGGGAGCCTATCCCTAAATCTAGCTCCATCCCTGACCCTGAACACAAAGCCTCAACCACAGCCTGAACCCTGAGGCCTACGCTACCGATACGCCGCACCCTGCAACACACACGCCCACTAACACGTATCCGTACCCAAATCTTGACCCTAGGCCTAACCGGGAGCCTAACCCTAGCTCCATCCCTGACCCTGAAACCTAAGCCTCACCCGCAGCCTGAACCCTGAGGCCTGCGCTAACGATAAGCCATGCCCTGCAACGCACACGCCCCCTAACACGTATCCGTACCACAATCTCCACCCTAGGCCTCACCGGGAGCCTAAACCTAACCCTAGCTCCAACACTGACCATCACCCCTAAGCCTCACCTACAGCCTCAACCCTGAGGCATACCCTAACGATCAGCCAGGCCCTGCAATGCACACACCCCCGAACACGTAACCGTAACTCAATCTCGACCCTAGGACTCAGCGAGAGCCTAACCCTAACCCTAGCTCCAACCCTGACCCTGAACACTAAGCCTCACCTCGAGCCTGAACCCTGAGGCCTACCCTAACGATAAGCCGCACCCTGCAACGAAAACGCCCCCTAAAATATATCCGTACCCCAATCGCGAACCTCGGCCTCACTGGGAGCCGAACCCTAACCCTAGCTCCAACCCTGACCATGAACCCTAAGGCTCACCCGCAGCCTGAACCCTGAGTCCTAACATAACGATCAGCCGTGCCCTGCAATGTACATGCCCTCGAACACGTATCAGTACCCCAATCTCGACCCTAGGACTCAGCAAGAGCCTAACCCTACACCTAGCTCCAACCCTTACCCTGAATCCTAAATCCCACCCGCAGCCTGAACCCTGAGGCCTACCCTAACGATAAGCTGGGCTCTGCAATGCACATGCCCCCTAACATGTACCGTACCCCAATCTCCACCATAGGGCTCACCGGGAGACAAAACCTCACCCTAACTCCAACCCTGACCCTGAACACTAAGCCTCACCCTCAGCATGAACCCTGAAGCCTACCGTAACTATAAGCCGCACAATGCAATGCACACGCCCCCAAACACGTATCCGTACCCCAATATCGACATTAGTCCTCCCCGGGAGCCTAACCCTAACCCTAGCTCCAACACTATCCCTGAACACAACGCCTCACCCGCAGCCTGAATTCTAGGGGCCGAACCTAACGATAAGCCACGTCCTGCAACGCACACGACCCCTAAAACGTATCCGTACCCGAATATCGACCCTAGTCATAACAGGGAACCTATCCCTAACCCTAGCTCCATCCCTGACCCTGAACCCTAAGACTCACCCGCAGCCTGAACCCTGATGCCTACCCTAACGATAAGGCACGCCCTGCAATGAAAACGCCCCCTAACACATATCCGTACCCCAATCGCAAACCTAGGCCTCACCGGGAGCCTAACTTTACCCTAAGGCCTACCCTCACCCTGAACACTAAACCTCACCCACAGCCTAAACCCTGAGACCTACCCTAACGATAAGCCACGCCATGCAACGCACACGCCCCCTAACACGTATCCGTACCACAATCTCGAACCTAGGCCTCACCGGGAGCCTAACCCTAACCCTAGCTCCGACCCTGACAATGAACCCTAACCCTCACCCGCAACCTGAAACCTGAGGCCTACACTAACGATCAGCCGTGCCATGCAATGCACACGCCCCCTAACACCTATCCGTACCCCAATCTCGACCCTATGACTCAGCGAGAACCTAACACTAACTCTCGCTCCAACCCTGGCCCGGAACTGGAAGCCTCACCCACAGCCTGAACTATGAGGCCAACCCTAACGATAAGCTGCGCCGTGCAACACACACGCTCCCTAACACGTATCCATACCACAATCTCGACCCTTGGACTCACCGGGAGCCTAAACCTAACCCTACCTCCAACCCTGACCTTGAACTCTAAGCATCACCCGCAGCCTGAACCCAGAGGCCTACCCTAACGATCAGGAGTGCCCTGCAATGCACACGCCCCTTAACACGTATCCGTACCCCAATCTCGACCCTAGGCCTCAGCGAGAGCGTAACCCTAACCCTAGCTCCAACCCTGGCCATGAACCCTAATCCTCACCCGCAGCCTGAACCCTGAGGCCTACCCTAACGATAAGCCGCACCCTGCAACGCACACGCCCCCAAACACGTATCCATACCACAATCTCGACCCTAGGCCTCACCGGGAACCTAACCCTAACCCTAGCTCCAACCCTGACCATAAACACTAAGCCTCACCCACAGCCTGAAACCTGAGTCCTACCATAACGATCAGCCGCACCCTGCAACGCACACGCCCCCTAACACGTATCCGTACCCCAATCTAGACCCTAGCCCTAACCGTCAGCCGAACCCTAACACTAGCTTCAACCCTGACCCTGAACCCTAAGCCTCACCCACAGCCTGAACCCTGAGGCCTGCCCTAACGATAAGCTGCGTCCTGCAACGCACACGACCCCTAACGCGTATCCGTACCCGAATCTCGATCCTAGGCCTAACCGGGAGCCTATCCCTAACCCTAGCTCCATCCCTGACCCTGAACACAAAGCCTCAACCGCAGCCTGAACCCTGAGGCCTACGCTACCTATAAGACGCACCCTGCAACACACACGCCCACTAACACGTATCTGTACCCAAATCTTGACCCTAGGCCTAACCGGGAGCCTAAACCTAGCTCCATCCCTGACCCTGAACCCTAAGCCTCACCCGCAGCCTGAACCCTGAGGCCTGCGCTAACGATAAGCCACGCCCCGCAACGCACACGCCCCCAAACACGTATCCATACCACAATCTCGACACTAGGCCTCAATGGGAGCCTAAACCTAACCCTAGCTCCAACCCTGACCATGAACCCTAAGCCTCACCCGCAGCCTGATCCCTGAGTCCTACCATAACGATGAGCCGTGCCCTGCAATGCACACGCACTATAACACGTATCCGTACCCCAATCTCGACCCTAGGACTCAGCAAGAGCCTAACCCTAACCCTAGCTGCAACCCTTACCCTGAACCCTAAACCTCACCCGCAGCCTGAACCCTGAAGCCTACCCTAACGATGAGCCACGCTCTGCAATGCACACGCCCCCTAACACGTATCCGTACCCCAATCTCCACCATACGGCTCACAGGGAGATAAAACCTAACCCTAGCTCCAACCCTGACCCTGAACCGTATGCCTCATCCGCAGCCTGAACACTGAGGCCTACCCTAACGATAAGGAACACCATGCAACGGACACGCCCCCTAACACGTATCCATACCCCAATCTCGACATTAGTCCTCCCCGGAAGCCTAACCCTAACCCTAGCTCCTACCCTGTCCCTGAACACAAAGCCTCACCCGTAGCCTGAATTCTGGGGCCTACCCTAACGATAAGCTGCACACTGCAAGGCACACGCCCCCTAACACGTATCCGTACCCCAATCTAGACCCTAGCCCAAACCTGGAGCCGAACCCTAACACTAGTTCCAACCCTGAACCTGAAGCCTAAGCCTCACCCACAGCCTGAACAGTGAGGCCTACACAAACGATAAGCCACGTCCTGCAACGCACACGACCCCTAACACGTATCCGTACCCGACTCTCGACCCTAGGCCTAACTGGGTGCCTATCCCTAACCCTAGCTCCATCCTTGACCCTGAACACAAAGCCTCACCCACACCCTTAATCCTGAGGTTTACCCTAACGATATGCCGCGCCCTGAAACGCACACGCTGCCTAACACGTATCCGTACCAAAATCTCGAACCTAGGCCTCACCGGGAGCCTAACCCTAACCCTAGTTCCAGCCCTGACCATGAACCCTAAGCCTCACACGCAGGCTGAACACTGAGGGCTACCCTAATGATCAGCCATACCGTGCAATAAACACGCCCCCAAACTCGTATCCATACCACAATCTCGACACCAGGCCTCACCGGGAGGCTATCCCTAACCCTAACTCCAACCCTGACCATGAACCCTAAGCCTCATCCTCAGCCTGAACCCTGAGGCTACCCTTACGATAAGCAGCGCCCTGAAACACACATGCACCCTAACACGTATCCGTACCCCAATCTCGACCCTAGGCCTCACCGGGAGACTAACACTTACCCAACTCCATCCCTGACCCTGAACACTAAGCCTCACCGCAGCCTGAACCATGAGGCCTACCCTAACGATAAGCAGCGCCCTGCAACGAAAACGCCCTCTAACAAATATCCGTACACCAATCGCGACCCTAGGCCTCACTGGGAGCATAACCCTAACCCTAAGTCCTACCATTACCGTAAACCCTAAGCCTCCACCGCAGCCTGAACCCTGAGGCCTACCCTAAAGATAACCCGAGCCCTGAAATGCACACGCCCCCTAACTCGAAGCCGTACGCTAATCTCCACCATAGGCCTCACCGGGAGACTAAACCTAACCCTACCTCCAACCCTGACCTTGAACCCTAAGCCTCACCCACAGCCTGAACCCCGAAGCCTACCCGAACGATAAGCCGCACCCTGCAATTCACACGCCGCCTAACACGTATCCGTACCCCAATCTTGACCCTAGGCCTCACCGGGAGCCTAAACCTAGCTCCATCCCTGACCCTGAACCCTAAGGCTCACCCGCAGCCTGAACCCTGAGGCCTGCGCTAACGATAAGCCACGCCCCGCAACGCACACGCCCCCAAACACGTATCCATACCACAATCTCGACACTAGGCCTCAATGGGAGCCTAAACCTAACCCTAGCTCCAACCCTGACCATGAACCCTAAGCCTCACCCGCAGCCTGAACCCTGAGTCCTACCATAACGATGAGCCGTGCCCTGCAATGCACACGCACTATAACACGTATCCGTACCCCAATCTCGACCCTAGGACTCAGCAAGAGCCTAACCCTAACCCTAGCTGCAACCCTTACCCTGAACCCTAAACCTCACCCGCAGCCTGAACCCTGAAGCCTACCCTAACGATGAGCCACGCTCTGCAATGCACACGCCCCCTAACACGTATCCGTACCCCAATCTCCACCATACGGCTCACAGGGAGATAAAACCTAACCCTAGCTCCAACCCTGACCCTGAACCGTATGCCTCATCCGCAGCCTGAACACTGAGGCCTACCCTAACGATAAGGAACACCATGCAACGGACACGCCCCCTAACACGTATCCATACCCCAATCTCGACATTAGTCCTCCCCGGAAGCCTAACCCTAACCCTAGCTCCTACCCTGTCCCTGAACACAAAGCCTCACCCGTAGCCTGAATTCTGGGGCCTACCCTAACGATAAGCTGCACACTGCAAGGCACACGCCCCCTAACACGTATCCGTACCCCAATCTAGACCCTAGCCCAAACCTGGAGCCGAACCCTAACACTAGTTCCAACCCTGAACCTGAAGCCTAAGCCTCACCCACAGCCTGAACAGTGAGACCTACACAAACGATAAGCCACGTCCTGCAACGCACACGACCCCTAACACGTATCCGTACCCGACTCTCGACCCTAGGCCTAACTGGGTGCCTATCCCTAACCCTAGCTCCATCCTTGACCCTGAACACAAAGCCTCACCCGCACCCTTAATCCTGAGGTTTACCCTAACGATATGCCGCGCCCTGAAACGCACACGCTGCCTAACACGTATCCGTACCAAAATCTCGAACCTAGGCCTCACCGGGAGCCTAACCCTAACCCTAGTTCCAGCCCTGACCATGAACCCTAAGCCTCACACGCAGGCTGAACACTGAGGGCTACCCTAATGATCAGCCATACCGTGCAATAAACACGCCCCCAAACTCGTATCCATACCACAATCTCGACACCAGGCCTCACCGGGAGGCTATCCCTAACCCTAACTCCAACCCTGACCATGAACCCTAAGCCTCATCCTCAGCCTGAACCCTGAGGCTACCCTTACGATAAGCAGCGCCCTGAAACACACATGCACCCTAACACGTATCCGTACCCCAATCTCGACCCTAGGCCTCACCGGGAGACTAACACTTACCCAACTCCATCCCTGACCCTGAACACTAAGCCTCACCGCAGCCTGAACCATGAGGCCTACCCTAACGATAAGCAGCGCCCTGCAACGAAAACGCCCTCTAACAAATATCCGTACACCAATCGAGACCCTAGGCCTCACTGGGAGCATAACCCTAACCCTAAGTCCTACCATTACCGTAAACCCTAAGCCTCCACCGCAGCCTGAACCCTGAGGCCTACCCTAAAGATAACCCGAGCCCTGAAATGCACACGCCCCCTAACTCGAAGCCGTACGCTAATCTCCACCATAGGCCTCACCGGGAGACTAAACCTAACCCTACCTCCAACCCTGACCTTGAACCCTAAGCCTCACCCACAGCCTGAACCCCGAAGCCTACCCGAACGATAAGCCGCACCCTGCAATTCACACGCCGCCTAACACGTATCCGTACCCCAATCTTGACCCTAGGCCTCACCGGGAGCCTAACGCTAGCTCCATCCCTGACCCTGAACCCTAAGCCTTACAAGCAGCCTGAACCCTGAGGCCTACCCTAATGATAAGCCACGCCCTGCAACGCACACGCCCCCTAACATGTATCCGTACCACAATCTCCACCCTAGGCCTCACCGGGAGCCTAAACCTAACCCTAGCTCCAACACTGACCATCACCCCTAAGCCTCACCTGCAGCCTCAACCCTGAGGCATACCCTAACGATCAGCCATGCCCTGCAATGCACACACCCCCGAAAACGTAACCGTAACTCAATCTCGAACCTAGGACTCAGCGAGAGCCTAACCCTAACCCTAGCTCCAACCCTGACCCTGAACACTAAGCCTCACCTCGAGCCTGAACCCTGAGGCCTACCCTAACGATAAGCTGCACCCTGCAACGAAAACGCCCCCTAAAAAATATCCGTACCCCAATCGCGAACCTCGGCCTCACTGGGAGCCGAATGCTAACCATAGCTCCAACCCTGACCATGAACCCTAAGCCTCACCTGCAGCCTGAACCCTGAGTCCTAACATAACGATCAGCCGTGCCCTGCAATGTACACGCCCTCGAACACGTATCAGTACCCCAATCTCGACCCTAGGACTCAGCAAGAGCCTAACCCTACACCTAGCTCCAACCCTTACCCTGAATCCTAAATCTCACCCGCAGCCTGAACCCTGAGGCGTACCCTAACGATAAGCTGGGCTCTGCAACGCATATGCCCCCTAACATGTATCCGTACCCCAATCTCCACCATAGGGCTCACCGGGAGACAAAACCTAACCCTAGCTCCAACCCTGACCCTGAACCCTAAGCCTCACCCTCAGCATGAACCCTGAAGCCTACCGTAACTATAAGCCGCACCATGCAACGCACACGCCCCCTAACACGTATCCGTACCCCAATCTCGACATTAGTCCTCCCCGGGAGCCTAACCCTAACCCTAGCTCCAACACTATCCCTGAACACAACGCCTCACCCGCAGCATGAATTCTGGGGCCTACCCTAACGATAAGCCACGTCCTGCAACGCACACGACCCCTAACATGTATCCGTACCCGAATCTCGACCCTAGGCATAACAGGGAGCCTATCCCTAACCCTAGCTCCATCCCTGAACCTGAACCCTAAGCCTTACCTGCAGCCTGAACCCTGATGCCTACCCTAACGATAAGGCACGCCCTGCAATGAAAACGCCCCCTAACACATATCCGTACCCCAATCGCAAACCTAGGCCTCACCGGGAGCCTAACCTTAACCCTAAGGCCTACCCTCACCCTGAACACTAAGCCTCACCCACAGCCTGAACCCTGAGACCTACCCTAACGATAAGCCACGCCATGCAACGCACAAGCCCCCTAACACGTATCCGTACCACAATCTCGACCCTAGGCCTCACCTGCAACACAAGCTTCAACCCTGACCCTGAACCCTAAGCCTCACCCACAGCCTGAACCCTGAGGCCTACACTAACGATCAGCCGTGCCATGCAATGCACACGCCCCCTAACACCTATCCGTACCCCAATCTCGACCCTAGGACTCAGCGAGAACCTAACCCTAACTCTCGCTCCAACCCTGGCCCGGAACTGGAAGCCTCACCCACAGCCTGAACTATGAGGCCTACCCTAACAATAAGCTGGGCTCTGCAACGCACATGCCCCCTAACATGTATCCGTACCCCAATCTCCAGCATAGGGCTCACCGGGAGACAAAACCTAACCCTAGCTCCAACCGTGACCCTGAACTCTAAGCCTCACCCTCAGCATGAACCCTGAAGCCTACCGTAACTATAAGCCGCACCATGCAACGCACACGCCCCCTAACACGTATCCGTACCCCAATCTCGACATTAGTCCTCCCCGGGAGCCTAACCCTGACCCTAGCTCCAACACTATCCCTGAACACAAAGCCTCACCTGCAGCATGAATTCTGGGGCGTACCCTAACGATAAGCCACGTCCTGCAACGCACACGACCCCTAACACGTATCCGTACCCGAATCTCGACCCTAGTCATAACAGGGAGCCTATCCCTAACCCTAGCTCCATCCCTGACCCTGAACCCTAAGCCTCACCTGCAACCTGAACCCTGATGCCTACCCTAACGATAAGGCACGCCCTGCAATGAAAACGCCCGCTAACACATATCCGTACCCCAATCGCAAAACTAGGCCTCACCGGGAGCCTAACCTTAACCCTAAGGCCTACCCTCACCCTGAACACTAAGCCTCACCCACAGCCTGAACCCTGAGACCTACCCTAACGATAAGCCACGCCATGCAACGCACACGCCCCCTAACACGTATCCGTACCACAATCTCGACCCTAGGCCTCACCTGCAACACAAGCTTCAACCCTGACCCTGAACCCTAAGCCTCACCCACAGCCTGAACCCTGAGGCCTACATTAACGATCAGCCGTGCCATGCAATGCACACGCCCCCGAACACCTATCCGTACCCCAATCTCGACCCTAGGACTCAGCGAGAACCTAACCCTAACTCTCGCTCCAACACTGGCCCGGAACTGGAAGCCTCACCCACAGCCTGAACTATGAGGCCTACCCTAACGATAAGCTGGGCTCTGCAACGCACATGCCCCCTAACATGTATCCGTACCCCAATCTGCACCATAGGGCTCACCGGGAGACAAAACCTAACCCTAGCTCCAACCCTGACCCTGAACCCTAAGCCTCACGCTCAGTATGAACCCTGAGGCCTACCCTAACGATAAGCCACACCCTGCAACGCACACGCCCCCAAACACGTATCCATACCACATTCTCGACCCTAGGCCTCACCGGGAACCTAACCCTAACCCTAGCTCCAACCCTGACCATAAACCCTAAGCCTCACCCAGAGCCTGAACCCTGAGTCCTAAGATAACGATCAGCCGTGCCCTGCAATGCACGCGCCCCCTAACACGTATCCGTACCGCAATCTCGAACCTAGGACTCAGCGAGAGCCTAACCCTAACACTAGCTCCAACCCTTACCCTGAACAGTAAAACTCACCCGCATCCTGAACCCTGAGGCCTACCCTAATGATAAGCTGCACCATGCAACGCACACGCCCCTTAACACGTATCCGTACCCCAATCTAGACCCTAGCCCTAACCGGGAGCCGAACCCTAACACAAGCTTCAACCCTGTCCCTGAACACAAAGCCTCACCCGCAGCCTGAATTCTGGGGCCTACCCTAACGATAAGCCGCACCCTGCAACGCACACGCCCCCTAATACGTATCCGTACCCCAATCTAGACCCTAGCCCTATCCGGGAGCCGAACCCTAACACTAGCTTCAACCCTGACCCTGAACCCTAAGCCTCACCCACAGCCTGAACCCTGAGGCCTGCCCTAACGATAAGCCACGTCCTGCAACGCACACGACCCCTAACGCGTATCCGTACCCGAATCTCGATCCTAGGCCTAACCGGGAGCCTATCCCTAACCCTAGCTCCATCCCTGACCCTGAACACAAAGCCTCAACCGCAGCCTGAACCCTGAGGCCTACGCTACCGATAAGCCGCACGCTGCAACACACACGCCCACTAACACGTATCCGTACCCAAATCTTGACCCTAGGCCTAACCGGGAGCCTAACCCTAGCTCCATCCCTGACCCTGAACCCTAAGCCTCACCCGCAGCCTGAACCCTGAGGCCTGCGCTAACGATAAGCCACGCCCCGCAATGCACACGCCCCCAAACACGTATCCATACCACAATCTCGACACTAGGCCTCAACGGGAGCCTAAACCTAACCATAGCTCCAAACCTGACCATGAACCCTAAGCCTCACCCGCAGCCTGAACCCTGAGTCCAACCATAACGATGAGCCGTGCCCTGCAATGCATACGCACTATAACACGTATCCGTACCCCAATCTCGACCCTAGGACTCAGCGAGAGCGTAACCCTAACCCTAGCTCCAACCCTGACCCGGAAACCGAAGCCTCACCCGCAGCCTGAACCCTGAGGCCTACCCAAATGATAAGCCACGCCATGCAACGCAGACGCCCCCTAACACGTAACCGTACCCCAATCTACACCATAGGCATCACGGGCAGACAAAACCTAACCCAAGCTCCAACCCTGACCCTGAACCCTAAGCCTCACCCTCAGCATGAACCCTGAAGCCTACCGTAATCATAACCCGCACCATGCAACGCACACGCCCACTAACATGTATCCGTACTCCAATCTCAACCCTAACCCTAAGCGGGAGCCCAACCTTAACCCGAGCTACAACCCTGACTCTGAACCCTAAGCCTCACCCGCAGCCTGAACCCTGAGGGCTACACTAATGATAAGCCGTGCCCTGCAACACACACGCCCCCTAACACGTATCCATAACCCAATCTCCACCATAGGCCTCACGGTGAGCCTAATCATAACCCTAGCTCCAACCCTGACCATGACCACTAAGCCTCACAAGCAGCCTGAACCCTGAGGCCTACCCTAATGATCAGCCATTCCCTGCAATGCACACCCCCCGAACACGTATCCGTACCCCAATCTTGACCCTAGGCCTCAGCGAGAGCATAACCCTAACCCTAGCTCCAATCCTGACCCTGAACCCTAAGCCTCACCCGCAGTCTGAACCCTGAGGACTACCCTAACGATAAGCTGCAGCCTGCAACGAAAACGCCCCCTAACACATATCTGTACCCCAATCGCGACCTTAGGCCTCACTGGGAGCCTAACCCTAACCGTAAGTCCAATCCTTACCCTGAACCCTAATCCTAACCGCAGCCTGAACCCTGAGGCCTACCCTAACGATAAGCCGCGCCCTGAAACGCACACGCCCCCTAACACGTAGCCGTACACCAAACTCCACCATAGGCCCCAGCAGGAGAGTAAACCTAACAATAACTCCAACCCTGACTCTGAACCCTAAGCCTCACCCGCAGCCTGAACCCTGAGGCCTACCCTAACGATAAGTCGCAACCTGCAACGAAAACGCCCCCCAACACATATCCGTACCCAAATCGCGACCCTAGGCCTCACCGGGAAACGAACCCTAACCCTATGTCCAACACTTACACTGAAACCTAAACCTCACCCGCAGCCTGAACCCTGAGGCGTACCCTAACGATAAGCCGCGCCATGCAACGCACACACCCCCTAACACGTAGCCATATCCAAATCTCCACCATGGGCCTCACCGGAATATTAAACATAACCGTAGCTCCAACCCTGACCCTGAACCTGAAGCCTCACCCTCGGCCTGAACCCTGAGGCCTACCCTAATGATAAGCCACGCCCTGCAATGCACATGCCCCCTAACTCGTATCCGTACTCCATCTCAACCCTAGGCCTCACCGGGAGACTAACACTTACCCTATCTCCAACCCTGACCCTGAACCATAAGCCTCACCCGCAGCCTGAACCAGAGGCCTACCCTAACGATAAGCCCTACCCTGCATCGAAAACGCCCCCTAACACATATCCATACCCCAATCGCGACCCTAGGCCTCACTCGGAGCCTAAACATAACCCAAAGTCCAACCCATACCGTAAACCCTAAGCCTCAACCGCAGCCTGAACCCTGAGGCCTACCCTAAAGATAAGCCGCGCCCTGAAATGCACACGCCCCCTAACACGAAGCCGTACCCCAATCTCCACCATAGGCCTCACCGGGAGACTAAACCTAACTCTAGCTCCAACCCTGACCCTGAAGACAAAGCCTCACCCGCAGCCTGAACCCTGAAGCCTACCCTAACGATAAGCCGAACCCTGCAACGCACACGCCCACTAACACGTATCCGTACCCCAATCTTGACCCTAGGCCTAACCGGGAGCCTACCCCTAGCTCCATCCCTGACTCTGAAACCTAAGCCTCACCCGCAGCCTGAACCCTGAGGCCTACCTTAACGATAAGCCGCGCCCTGCAACGCACACGCCCCCTAACACGTATCCGTACCACATTCTCCACCCTACGCCTCACCGGGTGCCTAACCCTAACCCTAGCTCCAACACTGACCATGACTAAGCCTCACCCGCAGCCTGAACCCTGAGGCCTACCCTAACGATCAGCCGTGCCCTGCAATGCACACGCCCCCTAACACGTAACCGTAACCCAATCTCGACCCTAGTACTCAGTGAGAGCCTAACCCTAACCCTAGGTGCAACCCTGACCCTGAACACTAAGCCTCACATGGAGCCTGAACCCTGAGGCCTACCATGACGATAAGCCACACCCTGCAACGAAAACGCCCCCTAACACATATCCGTACCCCAATAGCGAACCTAGGCCTCACTGGGTGCCGAACCCTAACCCTAAGGCCAACCCTCACCCTGAAATCTAAGCCTCACCCACAGCCTGAACCCTGAGGCCTACCGTAACGATAAGCCGCGCCCCGCAACGCACACACCCCCAAACACATATCCATACCACAATCTAGACCTTAGGCCTCACCAGGAGCCTAAACCTAACCATAGCTCCAAACGTGACCTTGAACACTAAGCCTCACCCACGGCCTGAACCCTGAGGCCTACCCTAACGATAAGCCATGCTCTGCAACGCACATGCCCCCTAACACGTAGCCGTACCACAATCTCGACCCTAGGCCTCACCGTGTGCCTAACCCTAAACCTAACTCCAACACTGACCATGAACACTAAGCCTCACCCGCAGACTGAACCCTGAGGCCTATCTTAACGATCAGCCGTGCTCTGCAATGCACACGCCCCTTAACACGTATCCGTACCCCAATCTCGACCCTAGGCCTCAACGAGAGCGTAACCCTAACCCTAGCTCCAACCCTGACCCGGAACACTAAGCCTCACCCGCAGCCTGAACCCTGAGGCCTACCCTAACGATAAGCCGCGCCCTGCATCGAAAACGCACCCTAACATATATTCCTACCCCAGTCGTGACCCTAGGCCTCACCGGGAGCCTAACCCTAACCCTAAGTCCAACCCTTACCCTGAACTTTAAGCCTCACACGCAGCCTGAACCCTGAATCCTACCCTAACGATAAGCCGCGCCATGCAATGCACACGCCCCCTAACACGTATCCGTACCCCAATCTCCACCATAGGCCTCACCAGGAGACTAACCCTAACCGTAGCTCCAACCCTGACCATAAACCCTAAGCCTCACCCTCAGCCTGAACCCTGAGTCCTACCATAACGATCAGCCGTGCCCTGCAATGCACACGCCCCCTAACACGTATCCGTACCCCAATCTCGACCCTAGGCCACAGCGATAGCGTAACCCTAACCCTAGCACCAACCCTGACCCGGAACCCTAAGCCTCACCCGCCGCCTGAAACCTGAGCCCTACCCTAATGATCAGATGTGCCCTGCAATGCACACGCCCCCGAACACGTATCCGTACCCCAATCTTGACCCTAGGCCTCAGCGAGAGCATAACCCTAACCCTAGCTCCAATCCTGACCCTGAACCCTAAGCCTCACCCGCAGCCTGAACCCTGAGGCCTACCCTAACGATAAGCCACACCCTGCAAGGAAAACGCCCCCCAACACATATCCGTACCCAAATCGCGTCCCTAGGCCTCACCGGGAGCCGAACCCTAACCTTATATCCAACATTTACACTGAAACCTAAACCTCACCCGCAGCCTGAACCCTGAGGCGTACCGTAACGATAAGCCGCGCCATGCAACGCACACACCCCCTAACACGTATCCGTACCCCAATTTCCACCATGGGCCTCAGCGGGATATTCAAGCTAACCGTAGCTCCAACCCTGACCCTGAACCTTAAGCCTCACCCTCGGCCTGAACCCTGAGGCGTACCCTAACAATAAGCCACGCCCTGCAATGTACATGCCCCCTAACACGTATCCGTACCCCATCTCGACCCTAGGCCTCACCGGGAGACTAACACTTACTCTAGCTCCAACCCTGACCCTGAACACTAAGCCTCAACCGCAGCCTGAACCATGAGGCCTACCCTAACGATAAGCCCTGCGCTGCATCGAAAAAGCCCCTTAACATATATCCATACCCCAATCGCGACCCTAGGCCTCACTCGGAGCCTAACCATAACCCTAAGACCAACACTTACCGTAAACCTTAAGCCTCAACCGCAGCCTGAACCCTGAGGCCTACCCTAACGAAAAGTCGCGCCCTGCAATGCACACGGCCCGGAACCCGTATCCGTACCCCAATCTCCACCATAGGCCTCACCGGGAGACTAAACGTAACCGTAGCTAAAACCCGCACCGTGAAATCTAAGCCTCACCCTCAGCCTGAACCCTGAGGCCTACCCTAACGATAAGACGCGCCCTGCAACAAAAACCCCCTAACACATATCCATACCCCAATCACGACCCTAGGCCTCACCGGGAGCCTAACCCTAACCCTAAGTCCAACCCTTACCCTGAAACCTAAGCCTCACACGCAGACTGAACCCTGAGGCCTACCCTAATGATCAGCCATGTCCTGCAATGAACACGACCCCGAACACTTATCCGTACCCCAATCTCGACCCTAGGCCTCAGCGAGATCCTAACCCTAACCCTAACGCCAACACTGACCCTGAACCCTAAGCCTCAACCGCAGCTTAAACCCTGAGGCCTACGCTAACGATAAGCCGCACCCTGCAACAAAAACGCCCCCTAACACATATCCGTACCCCAGTCACGAACCTAGGCCTCCCTTGGAGCCTAACCCTAACCCTAAGTCCAACCCGTACCCTGAACCCTAAGCCTCACCCGCAGCATGAACCCTGAGGCGTACCCTAACGATTAGCCGTGCCCTGCAATGCACACGCCCCTTAACACGTTTCCGTACCCCAATCTCGACCCTAGGCTGCAGCGATAGTGTAACCCTAAGGCTAGCTCCAACCCTGACCCGGAACCCTAAGCCTCACCCGCAGCCTGAACCCTGAAGCCTACCATAACAATAAGCCACACCATGCAACGCACACGCCCCCAAACACGTATCCGTACCCCAATCTCGACCCAAGCCCTAAGCGGGAACCTAACCCTAACCCTGGGTCCAACCCTGACCCTGAACCCGAAGCCTCAACGTCAGCCTGAACCCTGAGGCCTACCCTAACGATAATCCGCGCCCTGCAACGAAAACGCCCCCTAACACATATCCGTACCCCAATCGCGACCATAGGCCTCACTCGGAGCCTAACCCCAACCGTAAGTCAAATCCTTACCCTGAAACCTAAGCCTCCCCACAGGCTGAACCCTGAGGCCTACACTAACGATAAGCCACGCCCTGCAACGCACCCGCCGCCTAACACGTATCCGTAACACAATCTCGGCCCTAGGCCTCACCAGGAGCCTAATCCTAACCCTAGATCCAGCCCTGACCATGAACCCTAAGCCTCACACGCAGGCTGAACACTGAGGGCTACCCTAACGATCAGCCATGCCGTGCAATGCACACGCCCCCAAACACGTATCCATACCCCAATCTCGACACTAGGCCTCACCAGGAGCCTAACCCTAACCCTAAATCCAACCCTTACCATGAACCCTAAGCCTCACCCGCAGCCTGAACCCTGAGGCCTACCCTATCAGCCGTGCCCTGCAATGCACATGCCCCCTAACACGTATCCGTACCCCAATATAGACCCTCGGCCTCAGCTAGAGCATAACCCTAAACCTAGCTCCAATCCTGACCCTGAACACTAGGCCTCACCCGCAGCCTGAACCATGAGGCCTACCCTAACGATAAGCCGCGCCCTGCAACGAAAACGCCCCCTAACACATATCCGTACCCCAATCGCGACCCTAGGCCTCACTGGGAGCCTAACCGTAACCCTAAGTCCAACCCATACCGTAAACACTAAGTCTCAACCGCAGCCTGAACCCTGAGGCCTACCCTAAAGATAAGCCACGCCCTGAAATGCACACGCCCCCTAACACGAAGCCGTACCCCAATCTCCACCATAGGCCTCAGGGGGAGACTAAACCTTACCCTAGCTCCAACCCTGACCCTGAACACTAAGCCTCACCCGCAGCCTGAACCCTGAAGCCTACCCTAACGATAAGTCGCAACCTGCAACGAAAACGCCCCCCAACACATATCCGTACCCAAATCGCGACCCTAGGCCTCACCGGGAGACGAACCCTAACCCTATGTCCAACACTTACACTGAAACCTAAACCTCACCCGCAGCCTGAACCCTGAGGCGTACCCTAACGATAAGCCGCGCCATGCAACGCACACACCCCCTAACACGTAGCCATATCCAAATCTCCACCATGGGCCTCACCGGAATATTAAACATAACCGTAGCTCCAACCCTGACCCTGAACCTGAAGCCTCACCCTCGGCCTGAACCCTGAGGCCTACCCTAATGATAAGCCACGCCCTGCAATGCACATGCCCCCTAACTCGTATCCGTACTCCATCTCAACCCTAGGCCTCACCGGGAGACTAACACTTACCCTATCTCCAACCCTGACCCTGAACCATAAGCCTCACCCGCAGCCTGAACCAGAGGCCTACCCTAACGATAAGCCCTACCCTGCATCGAAAACGCCCCCTAACACATATCCATACCCCAATCGCGACCCTAGGCCTCACTCGGAGCCTAAACATAACTCAAAGTCCAACCCATACCGTAAACCCTAAGCCTCAACCGCAGCCTGAACCCTGAGGCCTACCCTAAAGATAAGCCGCGCCCTGAAATGCACACGCCCCCTAACACGAAGCCGTACCCCAATCTCCACCATAGGCCTCACCGGGAGACTAAACCTAACTCTAGCTCCAACCCTGACCCTGAACACTAAGCCTCACCGGCAGCCGGAACCCTGAAGCCTACCCTAACGATAAGCCGCACCCTGCAACGCACACGCCCACTAACACGTATCCGTACCCCAATCTTGACCCTAGGCCTAACCGGGAGCCTACCCCTAGCTCCATCCCTGACTCTGAAACCTAAGCCTCACCCGCAGCCTGAACCCTGAGGCCTACCTTAACGATAAGCCGCGCCCTGCAACGCACACGCCCCCTAATACGTATCCGTACCACATTCTCCACCCTACGCCTCACCGGGTGCCTAACCCTAACACTAGCTCCAACACTGACCATGACTAAGCCTCACCCGCAGCCTGAACCCTGAGGCCTACCCTAACGATCAGCCGTGCCCTGCAATGCACACGCCCCCTAACACGTAACCGTAACCCAATCTCGACCCTAGTACTCAGTGAGAGCCTAACCCTAACCCTAGGTGCAACCCTGACCCTGAACACTAAGCCTCACATGGAGCCTGAACCCTGAGGCCTACCATGACGATAAGCCACACCCTGCAACGAAAACGCCCCCTAACACATATCCGTACCCCAATAGCGAACCTAGGCCTCACTGGGTGCCGAACCCTAACCCTAAGGCCAACCCTCACCCTGAAATCTAAGCCTCACCCACAGCCTGAACCCTGAGGCCTACCGTAACGATAAGCCGCGCCCCGCAACGCACACACCCCCAAACACATATCCATACCACAATCTAGACCTTAGGCCTCACCAGGAGCCTAAACCTAACCATAGCTCCAAACGTGACCTTGAACACTAAGCCTCACCCACGGCCTGAACCCTGAGGCCTACCCTAACGATAAGCCATGCCCTGCAACGCACATGCCCCCTAACACGTAGCCGTACCACAATCTCGACCCTAGGCCTCACCGTGTGCCTAACCCTAAACCTAACTCCAACACTGACCATGAACACTAAGCCTCACCCGCAGACTGAACCCTGAGGCCTATCTTAACGATCAGCCGTGCTCTGCAATGCACACGCCCCTTAACACGTATCCGTACCCGAATCTCGACCCTAGGCCTCAACGAGAGCGTAACCCTAACCCTAGCTCCAACCCTGACCCAGAACACTAAGCCTCACCCGCAGCCTGAACCCTGAGGCCTACCCTAACGATAAGCAGCGCCCTGCATCGAAAACACACCCTAACATATATTCCTACCCCAGTCGTGACCCTAGGCCTCACCGGGAGCCTAACCCTAACCCTAAGTCCAACCCTTACCCTGAACTTTAAGCCTCACACGCAGCCTGAACCCTGAATCCTACCCTAACGATAAGCCGCGCCATGCAATGCACACGCCCCCTAACACGTATCCGTACCCCAATCTCCACCATAGGCCTCACCAGGAGACTAACCCTAACCGTAGCTCCAACCCTGACCATAAACCCTAAGCCTCACCCTCAGCCTGAACCCTGAGTCCTACCATAACGATCAGCCGTGCCCTGCAATGCACACGCCCCCTAACACGTATCCGTACCCCAATCTCGACCCTAGGCCACAGCGATAGCGTAACCCTAACCCTAGCACCAACCCTGACCCGGAACCCTAAGCCTCACCCGCCGCCTGAAACCTGAGCCCTACCCTAATGATCAGATGTGCCCTGCAATGCACACGCCCCCGAACACGTATCCGTACCCCAATCTTGACCCTAGGCCTCAGCGAGAGCATAACCCTAACCCTAGCTCCAATCCTGACCCTGAACCCTAAGCCTCACCCGCAGCCTGAACCCTGAGGCCTACCCTAACGATAAGCCACACCCTGCAAGGAAAACGCCCCCCAACACATATCCGTACCCAAATCGCGTCCCTAGGCCTCACCGGGAGCCGAACCCTAACCTTATATCCAACATTTACACTGAAACCTAAACCTCACCCGCAGCCTGAACCCTGAGGCGTACCGTAACGATAAGCCGCGCCATGCAACGCACACACCCCCTAACACGTATCCGTACCCCAATTTCCACCATGGGCCTCAGCGGGATATTCAAGCTAACCGTAGCTCCAACCCTGACCCTGAACCTTAAGCCTCACCCTCGGCCTGAACCCTGAGGCGTACCCTAACAATAAGCCACGCCCTGCAATGTACATGCCCCCTAACACGTATCCGTACCCCATCTCGACCCTAGGCCTCACCGGGAGACTAACACTTACTCTAGCTCCAACCCTGACCCTGAACACTAAGCCTCAACCGCAGCCTGAACCATGAGGCCTACCCTAACGATAAGCCCTGCGCTGCATCGAAAAAGCCCCTTAACATATATCCATACCCCAATCGCGACCCTAGGCCTCACTCGGAGCCTAACCATAACCCTAAGACCAACACTTACCGTAAACCTTAAGCCTCAACCGCAGCCTGAACCCTGAGGCCTACCCTAACGAAAAGTCGCGCCCTGCAATGCACACGGCCCGGAACCCGTATCCGTACCCCAATCTCCACCATAGGCCTCACCGGGAGACTAAACGTAACCGTAGCTAAAACCCGCACCGTGAAATCTAAGCCTCACCCTCAGCCTGAACCCTGAGGCCTACCCTAACGATAAGACGCGCCCTGCAACAAAAACCCCCTAACACATATCCATACCCCAATCACGACCCTAGGCCTCACCGGGAGCCTAACCCTAACCCTAAGTCCAACCCTTACCCTGAAACCTAAGCCTCACACGCAGACTGAACCCTGAGGCCTACCCTAATGATCAGCCATGTCCTGCAATGAACACGACCCCGAACACTTATCCGTACCCCAATCTCGACCCTAGGCCTCAGCGAGATCCTAACCCTAACCCTAACGCCAACACTGACCCTGAACCCTAAGCCTCAACCGCAGCTTAAACCCTGAGGCCTACGCTAACGATAAGCCGCACCCTGCAACAAAAACGCCCCCTAACACATATCCGTACCCCAGTCACGAACCTAGGCCTCCCTTGGAGCCTAACCCTAACCCTAAGTCCAACCCGTACCCTGAACCCTAAGCCTCACCCGCAGCATGAACCCTGAGGCGTACCCTAACGATTAGCCGTGCCCTGCAATGCACACGCCCCTTAACACGTTTCCGTACCCCAATCTCGACCCTAGGCCGCAGCGATAGTGTAACCCTAAGGCTAGCTCCAACCCTGACCCGGAACCCTAAGCCTCACCCGCAGCCTGAACCCTGAAGCCTACCATAACAATAAGCCACACCATGCAACGCACACGCCCCCAAACACGTATCCGTACCCCAATCTCGACCCAAGCCCTAAGCGGGAACCTAACCCTAACCCTGGGTCCAACCCTGACCCTGAACCCGAAGCCTCAACCTCAGCCTGAACCCTGAGGCCTACCCTAACGATAATCCGCGCCCTGCAACGAAAACGCCCCCTAACACATATCCGTACCCCAATCGCGACCATAGGCCTCACTCGGAGCCTAACCCCAACCGTAAGTCAAATCCTTACCCTGAAACCTAAGCCTCCCCACAGGCTGAACCCTGAGGCCTACACTAACGATAAGCCACGCCCTGCAACGCACCCGCCGCCTAACACGTATCCGTAACACAATCTCGGCCCTAGGCCTCACCAGGAGCCTAATCCTAACCCTAGATCCAGCCCTGACCATGAACCCTAAGCCTCACACGCAGGCTGAACACTGAGGGCTACCCTAACGATCAGCCATGCCGTGCAATGCACACGCCCCCAAACACGTATCCATACCCCAATCTCGACACTAGGCCTCACCAGGAGCCTAACCCTAACCCTAAATCCAACCCTTACCATGAACCCTAAGCCTCACCCGCAGCCTGAACCCTGAGGCCTACCCTAACTATCAGCCGTGCCCTGCAATGCACATGCCCCCTAACACGTATCCGTACCCCAATATAGACCCTCGGCCTCAGCTAGAGCATAACCCTAAACCTAGCTCCAATCCTGACCCTGAACACTAGGCCTCACCCGCAGCCTGAACCATGAGGCCTACCCTAACGATAAGCCGCGCCCTGCAACGAAAACGCCCCCTAACACATATCCGTACCCCAATCGCGACCCTAGGCCTCACTGGGAGCCTAACCGTAACCCTAAGTCCAACCCATACCGTAAACACTAAGTCTCAACCGCAGCCTGAACCCTGAGGCCTACCCTAAAGATAAGCCGCGCCCTGAAATGCACACGCCCCCTAACACGAAGCCGTACCCCAATCTCCACCATAGGCCTCAGGGGGAGACTAAACCTTACCCTAGCTCCAACCCTGACCCTGAACACTAAGCCTCACCCGCAGCCTGAACCCTGAAGCCTACCCTAACGATAAGCCGCACCCTGCAACGCACACGCCCGCTAACACGTATCCATACCCCAATCTTGACCCTATGCCTAACCGGGAGCCTAACCCTAGCTCCATCCCTGACCCTGAACCCTAAGCCTCACCCGCAGCCTGAACCCTGAGGCCAACCCTAACGATAAGCTGCGCCCCGCAACGCACACGCCCCCAAACACGTATCCATACCACAATCTACACCTTAAGCCTCACCGGGAGCCTAAACCTAACCATAGCTCCAACCCTGACCTTGAACACTAAGCCTCAACCGCAGCCTGAACCCTGAGGCCTACCCTAACGATAAGCCATGCCCTGCAACGCACATGCCCCCTAACACGTAGCCGTACCACAATCTCGACCCTAGGCCTCACCGTGAGCCTAACCCTAAACCTAACTCCAACCCTGACCATGAACCCTAAGCCTCACCCGCAGACTGAACCCTGTGGCCTACCCTAATGATCAGCCGTGCCCTGCAATGCACACGCCACTTAACAAGTATCTGTACCCCAATCTCGACCCTAGGACTCAGCGAGAGCATAACCCTAACCCTAGCTCCAACCGCGACCCGGAACACTAAGCCTCACCCGCAGCCTGAACCCTGAGGCCTACCCTAACAATAAGACACGCCCTGCATCAAAAACGTCCCCTAACACATAACCGTACCCCAATCGTGACCCTAGGCCTCACGAGCAGCCTAACCCTAACCCTAAGTCCAACCATTACCCTGAACTTTGAGCCTCACCCGCAGCCTGAACCCTGAGGCCTACCCTAACGATAAGTCACGCCATGCACCACAGACGGCCCCTAACAGGTATCCGTACCCCAATCTCCACAATAGGCCTCACCGGGAGACGAAACCTAACCCTAGCTCCAACCCTGACCTTGAAACCTAAGCCTCACACTCAGCATGAACACTGAAGCCTACCGTAATGATAAGCAGCACCATGCAACGCACATGCCCCCTCACACGTATCCGTAACACAATCTCTACCCTAGCCCTAAGTGGGAGCCTAACCCCAACCCTAGCTCCAACCCTGACTCTGAACCCTAAGCCTCACCCGCAGCCTGAACCCTGAGGCCTACCCTAACGATATGCAGCCCCTGCAACGAAACGCCCTCTAACACATATCCGTACCCCAATCGCGACTCTAGGCCTCACTGGGAGCGTAACCCTAACCGTAAGTCCAAACCTTACCCTGAACCCTGAGGGCTACACTAATGATAAGCCGCGCCCTGCAACGCACACGCCCCCTAACTCGTATCCATAACCTAATCTCCACCATAGGCCTCACCGGGAGACTAAACCTAACCCTATCTCCAACCCTGACCCTGAATCCTAAGCCTCACCCGCAGACTGAACCCTGAGGCTACCCTTACGATAAGCAGCGCCCTGAAACACACATGCACCCTAACAGGTATCCGTACCACAATCTCGACCCTAGGCCTCACCGGGAGACTAACACTTACCCAACTCCATCCCTGACCCTGAACACTAAGCCTCACCCGCAGCCTGAACCATGAGGCCTACCCTAACGATAAGCCGTGCCCTGCAACAAAAACGCCCCCTAACACATATCCGTACCCCAATCGCGACCCTAGGCCTCACTGGGAGGCTAACCCTAACCCTAAGTCCAACCCATACCGTAAACCCTAAGCCTCAACCGCAGCCTGAACCGTGAGGCCTACCCTAAAGATAAGCCATGCCCTGAAATTCACATGCCCCCTAACACGAAGCCGTACCCCAATCTCTACCATAGGCCTCCCTGGGAGACTAAACCTAACCCTAGCTCCAACCCTGACCCTGAACACTAAGCCTCACCCGCAGCCTGAACCCTGAAGCCTACCCTAACGATAGGCCACACCCTGCAATGCACACGCCCACTAACACGTATCCGTACACCAATCTTGACCCTAGGCCTAACCAGGAGCCTAACCCTAGCTCCATCCCTGACCCTGAACACTAAGCCTCACCCGCAGATTGAACCCTGACGCCTACCCTAACGATAAGCCGTGCCCTGCAACGCACACGCCCCCAAACACGTATCCGTACCACAATCTCCACCCTAGGCCTCACCGGGAGACTAAACCAAACCCTAGCTCCAACCCTGAGCCTGAAACCCCAGCCTCACCCGCAGCCTGAACCCTGAGGCCTACCCTAATGATAAGCCGCGCCCTGCAATGCACACGCCCCTTAACACCTATCTGTACCCCAATCTCGACCGTAGCCCAAAGCGGGAGCCTAACCCTAACCCTAGCTCCAACCCTGACTCTGAACCCTAAGCCTCACCCGCAGCATGAACCCTGAGGCCTACCCTAACGATATGCAGCGCCCTGCAACGAAACGCCCCCTAACACATGTCCGTACCCCAATCGCGACACTAGGCCTCACAGGGAGCCTAACCCTAACCGTAAGTCCAATCCTTACCCTGAACCCTAAGCCTCACCCGCAGGCTGAACCCTGAGGGCTACACTAATGATAAGCCGCGCCCTGCAACACACAAGCCCCCTAACAGGTATCCATAACCCAATCTCCACCACAGGCCTCATGGGGAGACTAAACCTAACCCTAGCTCCAACCCTGACACCGAACTCTAAGCCTCACCCGCAGCCTGAACCCTGAGGCCTACCGTAACGATAAGCCACCCCCTGCAACGCACACGCTCCCTAACACGTATCCGTACCCCAATCTCGACCCTAAGCCTCACCGGAAGCCTAACCCTAACCCTAGATCCAACCCTGACCCTGAACCCTAAATACCACCCGCAGCCTGAAAACTGAGGCCTACCCTAACGATAAGTCGCGCCCTGAAACGTAATCGCGCCCTAACACGTTTCTGTACCCCAATCTCGACCCTAGGCCTCACTGGGAGCCGAACCCTAACCCTAGCTCCAACCCTGACCCTGAACGCTAAGCCTCACCTGCAGACTGAACCCTGATGACTACGCTAAAGATAAGTCGCGCCCTGCAACGAAAACGCCCCCTAACACATATCCGTACCCCAGTCGCGAATCTGGGCCTCACCGGGGGCCTAATCCTAACCCTAAGTCCAACCCTTACCCTGAACACTAAGCCTCACCCGCATCCTGAACCCTGAGGCCTACCCTAACGATAATCTACGCCCTGAAAATCACACGCCCCCTAACATATATCCATACCCCAATCTCGACCCAAAGCCTCACCGGGAGCCTAACACTAACCCTAGCTACAACCCTGACCCTGAAAAATAAGCCTCACCCCCAGCCCAATACATGAGGCCTCCCCTAAGTATAAGCCGCGCCCTGCAACGCACACGCCCAATAACACATATTCGTAACCCAATTTCGACCCTAAGCCTCACCGGGAAACGAACGCTAACGCTACCTCGAACCTTGACCCTGAACCTTAAGCCTCACAGGAAGACTGAATCGTGAGGCCTACACTAACGATAAGCCACGCCCTGCAATGCACACGCCCCCTAAAAGGTATCTGTACCCCAATCTCGACCCGAATCCTCACCGGGAGCCTAAACCTAACCCTAGCTTCAACTCTGAGCCTGAACCCTAATCCTCACCCGCATCCTGAACCCTTAGGCCTACCCTAACGATAAGCCACGCCCTGCAAGGCACACGCCCCCTAACACGTATCTGTACCCCAATCCCGACCCTAGGCCTCATCAGAATTCTAACACTATCCCTAGCTCCAACTCTCACCCTGAACACTAAGCCTCACCCGCAGCCTGAATCCTGAGGCCTAAGCTAACGATAAGCAGCGCCCTGCAATGCACACGCGACCTAAAACGTATCCGTACCCCAATCTCAACCCTACGCCTCACCGGGAGACTAACCCTAACCCGAGCTCCAACCCTGACCCTGAAACGTAAGCCTAATCCGCAGCCTGAACCCTGAGGCCTACTCTAACAATAAGCCGCGCCGAGCAACTCACACGCCCCTTACATGTATCCGTACTCCAATCTCGATCCTAGACCTCACCGGGAGCCAAACACGAACCCTAGCTCCAACCCTGACCCTGAACGCTAAGCCTCACCTGCAGCCTGAACCCTGAGGCCTACGCTAACGATAAGCCACGCCCTGCAACGAAAACGCACCCTAACTCATATCCGTACCCCAATCTCGATCCTATGCTTCACCGGGAGCCTAAACCTAACCCTAAGTCCAACCCTTACCCTGAACACTAAGCCTCACCCGCAGTCTGAACCCTGAGGCCTACCATAACGTTAAGCCACGCCCTGCAATGCACACGCCCCCTAACATTTATCCGTACGAAATTCTCGACGCAAAGCCTCACCGGGAGCGTAAACCTAACCCTAGCACCAACTCTCACCCTGAGCCCTAAGCCTGAACCGCAGCCTGAACCCTGAGGCCTAACGTAACGATAAGCAGTGCCCTGCAACGCACATGCCCCCTAACACGTATGCATACCCCAATCTACACCATAGGCCTCACGGGGAGACAAAACCTAACCCTAGCTCCAACCCTGACCCTGAACCGTAAGCCTCACCCTCAGCATGAACCCTGAAGCCTACCGTAACCATAAGCCGCACCATGCAACGCACACGCCCCCGAACACGTATCCGTACCCCAATCTCCACCGTAGGCCTCACGGGGAGACAAAACCTAACCCTAGCTCCAATCCTGACCCTGAACCCTAAGCGTCACCCTCAGCATGAACCCTGAAGCCTGCCGTAACCATAAGCCGCACCATGCAACGAACACGCCCCCTAACACGTATCCGTACCCCAATCTCAACCCTAGCCCTAAGCGGGAGCCTAACCCTAACCCTAGCTCCAACCCTGACTCTGAACCCTAAGCCTCACCCGCAGCCTGAACCCTGGGGACTACCCTAACGGTAAGCCGTGACATGCAACACACACGCCCCCAAACACGTATCCGTACCCCTGTCTCCACCTTAGGCCTCACCAGGAGACAAAACCTAACCCAAGCTCCAACCCTTAACCTGAACCTTAATCCTCACCCTCAGCCTGAACCCTGAGGCTTACCCTAACGATAAGCCGCACCATGAAACGCACACACCCCCTAACATGTATCCGTACCCCAATCTTGACCCTAGCCCTAAGCGGGAGCCTAACCTAACCCTAGCTCCAACCCTGACTCTGAACACTAAGCCTCACATGGAGCCTGAACCCTGAGGCCTACCATGACGATAAGCCACACCCTGCAACGAAAACGCCCCCTAAAACATATCTGTACCCCAATCGCGAACGTAGGCCTCACTGGGAACCGAACCCTAACCCTAAGGCCCACCCTCACCCTGAACCCAAAGCCTCACCCACAGCCTGAACCCTGAGGCCTACGCTAACAATCAGGCGCGCCCCACAACACACACGCCCCCAAACACGTATCCATACCACAATCTAGACCCTAGGCCTCACCGGGAGCCTAACCCTAACCCTAGCTCCAGCCCTGACCATGAACGCTAAGCCTCAACCGCAGCCTGAACCCTGAGTCCAAACATAACGATCAGCCATGCCCTGCAATGCACATGCTCTCTAACACATATCCGTACCCCAATCTCGACCCTAGGACTCAGCGAGAGCCTAACCCTACACCTAGCTCCAACCCTTATCCTGAATCCTAAACCTAACCCGCAGCCTGAACCCTGAGGCCTACCCTAACGATAAGCCGGACTCTGCAAGGCACACACCCCCTAACACGTATCCGTACCCCAGTCTCCACCATAGGCCTCACCGGGAGACAAAACCTAACCCTAGCTCCAACCCTGACACTGAACCCTATGCCTCATTCGCAGCCTGAACCCTGATGCCTACCCTAACGATAAGCCGCACCATGCAACGCACACACCCCTAACACGTATCCGTACCCGAATCTCGACATTAGTCCGACCCGGGAACCTAACACTAACCCTATCTCCAAGCCTATCCCTGAACACAAAGCCTCACCCGCAGCCTGAATTCTGGGGTCTACCCTAACGATAAGCCGCGTCCTGAAACGCACACGACACCTAACACGTATCCGTACCCGAATCTCGACCCTAGTCCTAACAGGGAGCCTATCCCTAACCCTAGCTACATACCTGACCCTGAACACAAAGCCTCACCCGCAGCCTGAACCCTGAGGCTTACCCTAACGATAAGGCACACCCTGCAATGAAAACGCCCCCTAACACATATCCGTAACCCAATCGCAAACCTCGGCCTCACCGGGAGCCTAACCCTAACCCTAAGGCCAACCCTCACCGTAAACACTAAGCCTCAACCACAGCCTGAACCCTGAGACCTACCCTAACGATAAGCCACGCCATGCAATGCACACGCACCCTAACACGTATCTGTACCACAATCTCGACCCCAGGCCTCACCGGGAGCCAAACCCAAACCCTAGCTCCGATCCTGACAATGAACCCTAAGCCTCACCCGCAGCCTGAACCCTGAGGCCTACACGAATGATCAGCCATGCCATGCAATGCACACGCCCCCTAACACATATCCGTACCCCAATCTCGACCATAGGACTCAGTGAGAACCTAACCCTAACTCTCGCTCCAACCCTGGCCCGGAACTCGAAGCCTCACTCACAGCCTGAACTATGAGGCCAACCCTAACGATAAGCTGCGCCGTGCAACGCACACGGTCCCTAACACGTATCCATACCACAATCTCGACCCTAGGCCTCACCGGGAGCCTAACCCTAACCCTAAGTCCAACCCTTACCCTGAAACCTAAGCCTCACACGCAGACTGAACCCTGAGGCCTACCCTAATGATCAGCCATGTCCTGCAATGAACACGACCCCGAACACTTATCCGTATCCCAATCTCGACCCTAGGCCTCAGCGAGATCCTAACCCTAACCCTAACGCCAACACTGACCCTGAACCCTAAGCCTCAACCGCAGCTTAAACCCTGAGGCCTACGCTAACGATAAGCTGCACCCTGCAACAAAAACGCCCCCTAACACATATCCGTACCCCAGTCACGAACCTAGGCCTCCCTTGGAGCCTAACCCTAACCCTAAGTCCAACCCGTACCCTGAACCCTAAGCCTCACCCGCAGCATGAACCCTGAGGCGTACCCTAACGATTAGCCGTGCCCTGCAATGCACACGCCCCTTAACACGTTTCCGTACCCCAATCTCGACCCTAGGCCGCAGCGATAGTGTAACCCTAAGGCTAGCTCCAACCCTGACCCGGAACCCTAAGCCTCACCCGCAGCCTGAACCCTGAAGCCTACCATAACAATAAGCCACACCATGCAACGCACACGCCCCCAAACACGTATCCGTACCCCAATCTCGACCCAAGCCCTAAGCGGGAACCTAACCCTAACCCTGGGTCCAACCCTGACCCTGAACCCGAAGCCTCAACCTCAGCCTGAACCCTGAGGCCTACCCTAACGATAATCCGCGCCCTGCAACGAAAACGCCCCCTAACACATATCCGTACCCCAATCGCGACCATAGGCCTCACTCGGAGCCTAACCCCAACCGTAAGTCAAATCCTTACCCTGAAACCTAAGCCTCCCCACAGGCTGAACCCTGAGGCCTACACTAACGATAAGCCACGCCCTGCAACGCACACGCCGCCTAACACGTATCCGTAACACAATCTCGGCCCTAGGCCTCACCAGGAGCCTAATCCTAACCCTAGATCCAGCCCTGACCATGAACCCTAAGCCTCACACGCAGGCTGAACACTGAGGGCTACCCTAACAATCAGCCATGCCGTGCAATGCACACGCCCCCAAACACGTATCCATACCCCAATCTCGACACTAGGCCTCACCAGGAGCCTAACCCTAACCCTAAATCCAACCCTTACCATGAACCCTAAGCCTCACCCGCAGCCTGAACCCTGAGGCCTACCCTAACTATCAGCCGTGCCCTGCAATGCACATGCCCCCTAACACGTATCCGTACCCCAATATAGACCCTCGGCCTCAGCTAGAGCATAACCCTAAACCTAGCTCCAATCCTGACCCTGAACACTAGGCCTCACCCGCAGCCTGAACCATGAGGCCTACCCTAACGATAAGCCGCGCCCTGCAACGAAAACGCCCCCTAACACATATCCGTACCCCAATCGCGACCCTAGGCCTCACTGGGAGCCTAACCGTAACCCTAAGTCCAACCCATACCGTAAACACTAAGTCTCAACCGCAGCCTGAACCCTGAGGCCTACCCTAAAGATAAGCCGTGCCCTGAAATGCACACGCCCCCTAACACGAAGCCGTACCCCAATCTCCACCATAGGCCTCAGGGGGAGACTAAACCTTACCCTAGCTCCAACCCTGACCCTGAACACTAAGCCTCACCCGCAGCCTGAACCCTGAAGCCTACCCTAACGATAAGTCGCAACCTGCAACGAAAACGCCCCCCAACACATATCCGTACCCAAATCGCGACCCTAGGCCTCACCGGGAGACGAACCCTAACCCTATGTCCAACACTTACACTGAAACCTAAACCTCACCCGCAGCCTGAACCCTGAGGCGTACCCTAACGATAAGCCGCGCCATGCAACGCACACACCCCCTAACACGTAGCCATATCCAAATCTCCACCATGGGCCTCACCGGAATATTAAACATAACCGTAGCTCCAACCCTGACCCTGAACCTGAAGCCTCACCCTCGGCCTGAACCCTGAGGCCTACCCTAATGATAAGCCACGCCCTGCAATGCACATGCCCCCTAACTCGTATCCGTACTCCATCTCAACCCTAGGCCTCACCGGGAGACTAACACTTACCCTATCTCCAACCCTGACCCTGAACCATAAGCCTCACCCGCAGCCTGAACCAGAGGCCTACCCTAACGATAAGCCCTACCCTGCATCGAAAACGCCCCCTAACACATATCCATACCCCAATCGCGACCCTAGGCCTCACTCGGAGCCTAAACATAACTCAAAGTCCAACCCATACCGTAAACCCTAAGCCTCAACCGCAGCCTGAACCCTGAGGCCTACCCTAAAGATAAGCCGCGCCCTGAAATGCACACGCCCCCTAACACGAAGCCGTACCCCAATCTCCACCATAGGCCTCACCGGGAGACTAAACCTAACTCTAGCTCCAACCCTGACCCTGAACACTAAGCCTCACCGGCAGCCGGAACCCTGAAGCCTACCCTAACGATAAGCCGCACCCTGCAACGCACACGCCCACTAACACGTATCCGTACCCCAATCTTGACCCTAGGCCTAACCGGGAGCCTACCCCTAGCTCCATCCCTGACTCTGAAACCTAAGCCTCACCCGCAGCCTGAACCCTGAGGCCTACCTTAACGATAAGCCGCGCCCTGCAACGCACACGCCCCCTAATACGTATCCGTACCACATTCTCCACCCTACGCCTCACCGGGTGCCTAACCCTAACACTAGCTCCAACACTGACCATGACTAAGCCTCACCCGCAGCCTGAACCCTGAGGCCTACCCTAACGATCAGCCGTGCCCTGCAATGCACACGCCCCCTAACACGTAACCGTAACCCAATCTCGACCCTAGTACTCAGTGAGAGCCTAACCCTAACCCTAGGTGCAACCCTGACCCTGAACACTAAGCCTCACATGGAGCCTGAACCCTGAGGCCTACCATGACGATAAGCCACACCCTGCAACGAAAACGCCCCCTAACACATATCCGTACCCCAATAGCGAACCTAGGCCTCACTGGGTGCCGAACCCTAACCCTAAGGCCAACCCTCACCCTGAAATCTAAGCCTCACCCACAGCCTGAACCCTGAGGCCTACCGTAACGATAAGCCGCGCCCCGCAACGCACACACCCCCAAACACATATCCATACCACAATCTAGACCTTAGGCCTCACCAGGAGCCTAAACCTAACCATAGCTCCAAACGTGACCTTGAACACTAAGCCTCACCCACGGCCTGAACCCTGAGGCCTACCCTAACGATAAGCCATGCCCTGCAACGCACATGCCCCCTAACACGTAGCCGTACCACAATCTCGACCCTAGGCCTCACCGTGTGCCTAACCCTAAACCTAACTCCAACACTGACCATGAACACTAAGCCTCACCCGCAGACTGAACCCTGAGGCCTATCTTAACGATCAGCCGTGCTCTGCAATGCACACGCCCCTTAACACGTATCCGTACCCGAATCTCGACCCTAGGCCTCAACGAGAGCGTAACCCTAACCCTAGCTCCAACCCTGACCCAGAACACTAAGCCTCACCCGCAGCCTGAACCCTGAGGCCTACCCTAACGATAAGCAGCGCCCTGCATCGAAAACACACCCTAACATATATTCCTACCCCAGTCGTGACCCTAGGCCTCACCGGGAGCCTAACCCTAACCCTAAGTCCAACCCTTACCCTGAACTTTAAGCCTCACACGCAGCCTGAACCCTGAATCCTACCCTAACGATAAGCCGCGCCATGCAATGCACACGCCCCCTAACACGTATCCGTACCCCAATCTCCACCATAGGCCTCACCAGGAGACTAACCCTAACCGTAGCTCCAACCCTGACCATAAACCCTAAGCCTCACCCTCAGCCTGAACCCTGAGTCCTACCATAACGATCAGCCGTGCCCTGCAATGCACACGCCCCCTAACACGTATCCGTACCCCAATCTCGACCCTAGGCCACAGCGATAGCGTAACCCTAACCCTAGCACCAACCCTGACCCGGAACCCTAAGCCTCACCCGCCGCCTGAAACCTGAGCCCTACCCTAATGATCAGATGTGCCCTGCAATGCACACGCCCCCGAACACGTATCCGTACCCCAATCTTGACCCTAGGCCTCAGCGAGAGCATAACCCTAACCCTAGCTCCAATCCTGACCCTGAACCCTAAGCCTCACCCGCAGCCTGAACCCTGAGGCCTACCCTAACGATAAGCCACACCCTGCAAGGAAAACGCCCCCCAACACATATCCGTACCCAAATCGCGTCCCTAGGCCTCACCGGGAGCCGAACCCTAACCTTATATCCAACATTTACACTGAAACCTAAACCTCACCCGCAGCCTGAACCCTGAGGCGTACCGTAACGATAAGCCGCGCCATGCAACGCACACACCCCCTAACACGTATCCGTACCCCAATTTCCACCATGGGCCTCAGCGGGATATTCAAGCTAACCGTAGCTCCAACCCTGACCCTGAACCTTAAGCCTCACCCTCGGCCTGAACCCTGAGGCGTACCCTAACAATAAGCCACGCCCTGCAATGTACATGCCCCCTAACACGTATCCGTACCCCATCTCGACCCTAGGCCTCACCGGGAGACTAACACTTACTCTAGCTCCAACCCTGACCCTGAACACTAAGCCTCAACCGCAGCCTGAACCATGAGGCCTACCCTAACGATAAGCCCTGCGCTGCATCGAAAAAGCCCCTTAACATATATCCATACCCCAATCGCGACCCTAGGCCTCACTCGGAGCCTAACCATAACCCTAAGACCAACACTTACCGTAAACCTTAAGCCTCAACCGCAGCCTGAACCCTGAGGCCTACCCTAACGAAAAGTCGCGCCCTGCAATGCACACGGCCCGGAACCCGTATCCGTACCCCAATCTCCACCATAGGCCTCACCGGGAGACTAAACGTAACCGTAGCTAAAACCCGCACCGTGAAATCTAAGCCTCACCCTCAGCCTGAACCCTGAGGCCTACCCTAACGATAAGACGCGCCCTGCAACAAAAACCCCCTAACACATATCCATACCCCAATCACGACCCTAGGCCTCACCGGGAGCCTAACCCTAACCCTAAGTCCAACCCTTACCCTGAAACCTAAGCCTCACACGCAGACTGAACCCTGAGGCCTACCCTAATGATCAGCCATGTCCTGCAATGAACACGACCCCGAACACTTATCCGTACCCCAATCTCGACCCTAGGCCTCAGCGAGATCCTAACCCTAACCCTAACGCCAACACTGACCCTGAACCCTAAGCCTCAACCGCAGCTTAAACCCTGAGGCCTACGCTAACGATAAGCCGCACCCTGCAACAAAAACGCCCCCTAACACATATCCGTACCCCAGTCACGAACCTAGGCCTCCCTTGGAGCCTAACCCTAACCCTAAGTCCAACCCGTACCCTGAACCCTAAGCCTCACCCGCAGCATGAACCCTGAGGCGTACCCTAACGATTAGCCGTGCCCTGCAATGCACACGCCCCTTAACACGTTTCCGTACCCCAATCTCGACCCTAGGCCGCAGCGATAGTGTAACCCTAAGGCTAGCTCCAACCCTGACCCGGAACCCTAAGCCTCACCCGCAGCCTGAACCCTGAAGCCTACCATAACAATAAGCCACACCATGCAACGCACACGCCCCCAAACACGTATCCGTACCCCAATCTCGACCCAAGCCCTAAGCGGGAACCTAACCCTAACCCTGGGTCCAACCCTGACCCTGAACCCGAAGCCTCAACCTCAGCCTGAACCCTGAGGCCTACCCTAACGATAATCCGCGCCCTGCAACGAAAACGCCCCCTAACACATATCCGTACCCCAATCGCGACCATAGGCCTCACTCGGAGCCTAACCCCAACCGTAAGTCAAATCCTTACCCTGAAACCTAAGCCTCCCCACAGGCTGAACCCTGAGGCCTACACTAACGATAAGCCACGCCCTGCAACACACACGCCGCCTAACACGTATCCGTAACACAATCTCGGCCCTAGGCCTCACCAGGAGCCTAATCCTAACCCTAGATCCAGCCCTGACCATGAACCCTAAGCCTCACACGCAGGCTGAACACTGAGGGCTACCCTAACGATCAGCCATGCCGTGCAATGCACACGCCCCCAAACACGTATCCATACCCCAATCTCGACACTAGGCCTCACCAGGAGCCTAACCCTAACCCTAAATCCAACCCTTACCATGAACCCTAAGCCTCACCCGCAGCCTGAACCCTGAGGCCTACCCTAACTATCAGCCGTGCCCTGCAATGCACATGCCCCCTAACACGTATCCGTACCCCAATATAGACCCTCGGCCTCAGCTAGAGCATAACCCTAAACCTAGCTCCAATCCTGACCCTGAACACTAGGCCTCACCCGCAGCCTGAACCATGAGGCCTACCCTAACGATAAGCCGCGCCCTGCAACGAAAACGCCCCCTAACACATATCCGTACCCCAATCGCGACCCTAGGCCTCACTGGGAGCCTAACCGTAACCCTAAGTCCAACCCATACCGTAAACACTAAGTCTCAACCGCAGCCTGAACCCTGAGGCCTACCCTAAAGATAAGCCGCGCCCTGAAATGCACACGCCCCCTAACACGAAGCCGTACCACAATCTCCACCATAGGCCTCAGGGGGAGACTAAACCTTACCCTAGCTCCAACCCTGACCCTGAACACTAAGCCTCACCCGCAGCCTGAACCCTGAAGCCTACCCTAACGATAAGCCGCACCCTGCAACGCACACGCCCGCTAACACGTATCCATACCCCAATCTTGACCCTATGCCTAACCGGGAGCCTAACCCTAGCTCCATCCCTGACCCTGAACCCTAAGCCTCACCCGCAGCCTGAACCCTGAGGCCAACCCTAACGATAAGCTGCGCCCCGCAACGCACACGCCCCCAAACACGTATCCATACCACAATCTACACCTTAGGCCTCACCGGGAGCCTAAACCTAACCATAGCTCCAACCCTGACCTTGAACACTAAGCCTCAACCGCAGCCTGAACCCTGAGGCCTACCCTAACGATAAGCCATGCCCTGCAACGCACATGCCCCCTAACACGTAGCCGTACCACAATCTCGACCCTAGGCCTCACCGTGAGCCTAACCCCAAACCTAACTCCAACCCTGACCATGAACCCTAAGCCTCACCCGCAGACTGAACCCTGTGGCCTACCCTAATGATCAGCCGTGCCCTGCAATGCACACGCCACTTAACAAGTATCTGTACCCCAATCTCGACCCTAGGACTCAGCGAGAGCATAACCCTAACCCTAGCTCCAACCGCGACCCGGAACACTAAGCCTCACCCGCAGCCTGAACCCTGAGGCCTACCCTAACAATAAGACACGCCCTGCATCAAAAACGTCCCCTAACACATAACCGTACCCCAATCGTGACCCTAGGCCTCACGAGCAGCCTAACCCTAACCCTAAGTCCAACCATTACCCTGAACTTTGAGCCTCACCCGCAGCCTGAACCCTGAGGCCTACCCTAACGATAAGTCACGCCATGCACCACAGACGGCCCCTAACAGGTATCCGTACCCCAATCTCCACAATAGGCCTCACCGGGAGACGAAACCTAACCCTAGCTCCAACCCTGACCTTGAAACCTAAGCCTCACACTCAGCATGAACACTGAAGCCTACCGTAATGATAAGCAGCACCATGCAACGCACATGCCCCCTCACACGTATCCGTAACACAATCTCTACCCTAGCCCTAAGTGGGAGCCTAACCCCAACCCTAGCTCCAACCCTGACTCTGAACCCTAAGCCTCACCCGCAGCCTGAACCCTGAGGCCTACCCTAACGATATGCAGCCCCTGCAACGAAACGCCCTCTAACACATATCCGTACCCCAATCGCGACTCTAGGCCTCACTGGGAGCGTAACCCTAACCGTAAGTCCAAACCTTACCCTGAACCCTGAGGGCTACACTAATGATAAGCCGCGCCCTGCAACGCACACGCCCCCTAACTCGTATCCATAACCTAATCTCCACCATAGGCCTCACCGGGAGACTAAACCTAACCCTATCTCCAACCCTGACCCTGAATCCTAAGCCTCACCCGCAGACTGAACCCTGAGGCTACCCTTACGATAAGCAGCGCCCTGAAACACACATGCACCCTAACAGGTATCCGTACCACAATCTCGACCCTAGGCCTCACCGGGAGACTAACACTTACCCAACTCCATCCCTGACCCTGAACACTAAGCCTCACCCGCAGCCTGAACCATGAGGCCTACCCTAACGATAAGCCGTGCCCTGCAACAAAAACGCCCCCTAACACATATCCGTACCCCAATCGCGACCCTAGGCCTCACTGGGAGGCTAACCCTAACCCTAAGTCCAACCCATACCGTAAACCCTAAGCCTCAACCGCAGCCTGAACCGTGAGGCCTACCCTAAAGATAAGCCATGCCCTGAAATTCACATGCCCCCTAACACGAAGCCGTACCCCAATCTCTACCATAGGCCTCCCTGGGAGACTAAACCTAACCCTAGCTCCAACCCTGACCCTGAACACTAAGCCTCACCCGCAGCCTGAACCCTGAAGCCTACCCTAACGATAGGCCACACCCTGCAATGCACACGCCCACTAACACGTATCCGTACACCAATCTTGACCCTAGGCCTAACCAGGAGCCTAACCCTAGCTCCATCCCTGACCCTGAACACTAAGCCTCACCCGCAGATTGAACCCTGACGCCTACCCTAACGATAAGCCGTGCCCTGCAACGCACACGCCCCCAAACACGTATCCGTACCACAATCTCCACCCTAGGCCTCACCGGGAGACTAAACCAAACCCTAGCTCCAACCCTGAGCCTGAAACCCCAGCCTCACCCGCAGCCTGAACCCTGAGGCCTACCCTAATGATAAGCCGCGCCCTGCAATGCACACGCCCCTTAACACCTATCTGTACCCCAATCTCGACCGTAGCCCAAAGCGGGAGCCTAACCCTAACCCTAGCTCCAACCCTGACTCTGAACCCTAAGCCTCACCCGCAGCATGAACCCTGAGGCCTACCCTAACGATATGCAGCGCCCTGCAACGAAACGCCCCCTAACACATGTCCGTACCCCAATCGCGACACTAGGCCTCACAGGGAGCCTAACCCTAACCGTAAGTCCAATCCTTACCCTGAACCCTAAGCCTCACCCGCAGGCTGAACCCTGAGGGCTACACTAATGATAAGCCGCGCCCTGCAACACACAAGCCCCCTAACAGGTATCCATAACCCAATCTCCACCACAGGCCTCATGGGGAGACTAAACCTAACCCTAGCTCCAACCCTGACACCGAACTCTAAGCCTCACCCGCAGCCTGAACCCTGAGGCCTACCGTAACGATAAGCCACCCCCTGCAACGCACACGCTCCCTAACACGTATCCGTACCCCAATCTCGACCCTAAGCCTCACCGGAAGCCTAACCCTAACCCTAGATCCAACCCTGACCCTGAACCCTAAATACCACCCGCAGCCTGAAAACTGAGGCCTACCCTAACGATAAGTCGCGCCCTGAAACGTAATCGCGCCCTAACACGTTTCTGTACCCCAATCTCGACCCTAGGCCTCACTGGGAGCCGAACCCTAACCCTAGCTCCAACCCTGACCCTGAACGCTAAGCCTCACCTGCAGACTGAACCCTGATGACTACGCTAAAGATAAGTCGCGCCCTGCAACGAAAACGCCCCCTAACACATATCCGTACCCCAGTCGCGAATCTGGGCCTCACCGGGGGCCTAATCCTAACCCTAAGTCCAACCCTTACCCTGAACACTAAGCCTCACCCGCATCCTGAACCCTGAGGCCTACCCTAACGATAATCTACGCCCTGAAAATCACACGCCCCCTAACATATATCCATACCCCAATCTCGACCCAAAGCCTCACCGGGAGCCTAACACTAACCCTAGCTACAACCCTGACCCTGAAAAATAAGCCTCACCCCCAGCCCAATACATGAGGCCTACCCTAAGTATAAGCCGCGCCCTGCAACGCACACGCCCAATAACACATATTCGTAACCCAATTTCGACCCTAAGCCTCACCGGGAAACGAACGCTAACGCTACCTCGAACCTTGACCCTGAACCTTAAGCCTCACAGGAAGACTGAATCGTGAGGCCTACACTAACGATAAGCCACGCCCTGCAATGCACACGCCCCCTAAAAGGTATCTGTACCCCAATCTCGACCCGAATCCTCACCGGGAGCCTAAACCTAACCCTAGCTTCAACTCTGAGCCTGAACCCTAATCCTCACCCGCATCCTGAACCCTTAGGCCTACCCTAACGATAAGCCACGCCCTGCAAGGCACACGCCCCCTAACACGTATCTGTACCCCAATCCCGACCCTAGGCCTCATCAGAATTCTAACACTATCCCTAGCTCCAACTCTCACCCTGAACACTAAGCCTCACCCGCAGCCTGAATCCTGAGGCCTAAGCTAACGATAAGCAGCGCCCTGCAATGCACACGCGACCTAAAACGTATCCGTACCCCAATCTCAACCCTACGCCTCACCGGGAGACTAACCCTAACCCGAGCTCCAACCCTGACCCTGAAACGTAAGCCTAATCCGCAGCCTGAACCCTGAGGCCTACTCTAACAATAAGCCGCGCCGAGCAACTCACACGCCCCTTACATGTATCCGTACTCCAATCTCGATCCTAGACCTCACCGGGAGCCAAACACGAACCCTAGCTCCAACCCTGACCCTGAACGCTAAGCCTCACCTGCAGCCTGAACCCTGAGGCCTACGCTAACGATAAGCCACGCCCTGCAACGAAAACGCACCCTAACTCATATCCGTACCCCAATCTCGATCCTATGCTTCACCGGGAGCCTAAACCTAACCCTAAGTCCAACCCTTACCCTGAACACTAAGCCTCACCCGCAGTCTGAACCCTGAGGCCTACCATAACGTTAAGCCACGCCCTGCAATGCACACGCCCCCTAACATTTATCCGTACGAAATTCTCGACGCAAAGCCTCACCGGGAGCGTAAACCTAACCCTAGCACCAACTCTCACCCTGAGCCCTAAGCCTGAACCGCAGCCTGAACCCTGAGGCCTAACGTAACGATAAGCAGTGCCCTGCAACGCACATGCCCCCTAACACGTATGCATACCCCAATCTACACCATAGGCCTCACGGGGAGACAAAACCTAACCCTAGCTCCAACCCTGACCCTGAACCGTAAGCCTCACCCTCAGCATGAACCCTGAAGCCTACCGTAACCATAAGCCGCACCATGCAACGCACACGCCCCCGAACACGTATCCGTACCCCAATCTCCACCGTAGGCCTCACGGGGAGACAAAACCTAACCCTAGCTCCAATCCTGACCCTGAACCCTAAGCGTCACCCTCAGCATGAACCCTGAAGCCTGCCGTAACCATAAGCCGCACCATGCAACGAACACGCCCCCTAACACGTATCCGTACCCCAATCTCAACCCTAGCCCTAAGCGGGAGCCTAACCCTAACCCTAGCTCCAACCCTGACTCTGAACCCTAAGCCTCACCCGCAGCCTGAACCCTGGGGACTACCCTAACGGTAAGCCGTGACATGCAACACACACGCCCCCAAACACGTATCCGTACCCCTGTCTCCACCTTAGGCCTCACCAGGAGACAAAACCTAACCCAAGCTCCAACCCTTAACCTGAACCTTAATCCTCACCCTCAGCCTGAACCCTGAGGCTTACCCTAACGATAAGCCGCACCATGAAACGCACACACCCCCTAACATGTATCCGTACCCCAATCTTGACCCTAGCCCTAAGCGGGAGCCTAACCTAACCCTAGCTCCAACCCTGACTCTGAACACTAAGCCTCACATGGAGCCTGAACCCTGAGGCCTACCATGACGATAAGCCACACCCTGCAACGAAAACGCCCCCTAAAACATATCTGTACCCCAATCGCGAACGTAGGCCTCACTGGGAACCGAACCCTAACCCTAAGGCCCACCCTCACCCTGAACCCAAAGCCTCACCCACAGCCTGAACCCTGAGGCCTACGCTAACAATCAGGCGCGCCCCACAACACACACGCCCCCAAACACGTATCCATACCACAATCTAGACCCTAGGCCTCACCGGGAGCCTAACCCTAACCCTAGCTCCAGCCCTGACCATGAACGCTAAGCCTCAACCGCAGCCTGAACCCTGAGTCCAAACATAACGATCAGCCATGCCCTGCAATGCACATGCTCTCTAACACATATCCGTACCCCAATCTCGACCCTAGGACTCAGCGAGAGCCTAACCCTACACCTAGCTCCAACCCTTATCCTGAATCCTAAACCTAACCCGCAGCCTGAACCCTGAGGCCTACCCTAACGATAAGCCGGACTCTGCAAGGCACACACCCCCTAACACGTATCCGTACCCCAGTCTCCACCATAGGCCTCACCGGGAGACAAAACCTAACCCTAGCTCCAACCCTGACACTGAACCCTATGCCTCATTCGCAGCCTGAACCCTGATGCCTACCCTAACGATAAGCCGCACCATGCAACGCACACACCCCTAACACGTATCCGTACCCGAATCTCGACATTAGTCCGACCCGGGAACCTAACACTAACCCTATCTCCAAGCCTATCCCTGAACACAAAGCCTCACCCGCAGCCTGAATTCTGGGGTCTACCCTAACGATAAGCCGCGTCCTGAAACGCACACGACACCTAACACGTATCCGTACCCGAATCTCGACCCTAGTCCTAACAGGGAGCCTATCCCTAACCCTAGCTACATACCTGACCCTGAACACAAAGCCTCACCCGCAGCCTGAACCCTGAGGCTTACCCTAACGATAAGGCACGCCCTGCAATGAAAACGCCCCCTAACACATATCCGTAACCCAATCGCAAACCTCGGCCTCACCGGGAGCCTAACCCTAACCCTAAGGCCAACCCTCACCGTAAACACTAAGCCTCAACCACAGCCTGAACCCTGAGACCTACCCTAACGATAAGCCACGCCATGCAATGCACACGCACCCTAACACGTATCTGTACCACAATCTCGACCCCAGGCCTCACCGGGAGCCAAACCCAAACCCTAGCTCCGATCCTGACAATGAACCCTAAGCCTCACCCGCAGCCTGAACCCTGAGGCCTACACGAATGATCAGCCATGCCATGCAATGCACACGCCCCCTAACACATATCCGTACCCCAATCTCGACCATAGGACTCAGTGAGAACCTAACCCTAACTCTCGCTCCAACCCTGGCCCGGAACTCGAAGCCTCACTCACAGCCTGAACTATGAGGCCAACCCTAACGATAAGCTGCGCCGTGCAACGCACACGCTCCCTAACACGTATCCATACCACAATCTCGACCCTAGGCCTCACCGGGAGCCTAACCCTAACCCTAAGTCCAACCCTTACCCTGAAACCTAAGCCTCACACGCAGACTGAACCCTGAGGCCTACCCTAATGATCAGCCATGTCCTGCAATGAACACGACCCCGAACACTTATCCGTATCCCAATCTCGACCCTAGGCCTCAGCGAGATCCTAACCCTAACCCTAACGCCAACACTGACCCTGAACCCTAAGCCTCAACCGCAGCTTAAACCCTGAGGCCTACGCTAACGATAAGCTGCACCCTGCAACAAAAACGCCCCCTAACACATATCCGTACCCCAGTCACGAACCTAGGCCTCCCTTGGAGCCTAACCCTAACCCTAAGTCCAACCCGTACCCTGAACCCTAAGCCTCACCCGCAGCATGAACCCTGAGGCGTACCCTAACGATTAGCCGTGCCCTGCAATGCACACGCCCCTTAACACGTTTCCGTACCCCAATCTCGACCCTAGGCCGCAGCGATAGTGTAACCCTAAGGCTAGCTCCAACCCTGACCCGGAACCCTAAGCCTCACCCGCAGCCTGAACCCTGAAGCCTACCATAACAATAAGCCACACCATGCAACGCACACGCCCCCAAACACGTATCCGTACCCCAATCTCGACCCAAGCCCTAAGCGGGAACCTAACCCTAACCCTGGGTCCAACCCTGACCCTGAACCCGAAGCCTCAACCTCAGCCTGAACCCTGAGGCCTACCCTAACGATAATCCGCGCCCTGCAACGAAAACGCCCCCTAACACATATCCGTACCCCAATCGCGACCATAGGCCTCACTCGGAGCCTAACCCCAACCGTAAGTCAAATCCTTACCCTGAAACCTATGCCTCCCCACAGGCTGAACCCTGAGGCCTACACTAACGATAAGCCACAACCTGCAACGCACACGCCGCCTAACACGTATCCGTAACACAATCTCGGCCCTAGGCCTCACCAGGAGCCTAATCCTAACCCTAGATCCAGCCCTGACCATGAACCCTAAGCCTCACACGCAGGCTGAACACTGAGGGCTACCCTAACAATCAGCCATGCCGTGCAATGCACACGCCCCCAAACACGTATCCATACCCCAATCTCGACACTAGGCCTCACCAGGAGCCTAACCCTAACCCTAAATCCAACCCTTACCATGAACCCTAAGCCTCACCCGCAGCCTGAACCCTGAGGCCTACCCTAACTATCAGCCGTGCCCTGCAATGCACATGCCCCCTAACACGTATCCGTACCCCAATATAGACCCTCGGCCTCAGCTAGAGCATAACCCTAAACCTAGCTCCAATCCTGACCCTGAACACTAGGCCTCACCCGCAGCCTGAACCATGAGGCCTACCCTAACGATAAGCCGCGCCCTGCAACGAAAACGCCCCCTAACACATATCCGTACCCCAATCGCGACCCTAGGCCTCACTGGGAGCCTAACCGTAACCCTAAGTCCAACCCATACCGTAAACACTAAGTCTCAACCGCAGCCTGAACCCTGAGGCCTACCCTAAAGATAAGCCGCGCCCTGAAATGCACACGCCCCCTAACACGAAGCCGTACCCCAATCTCCACCATAGGCCTCAGGGGGAGACTAAACCTTACCCTAGCTCCAACCCTGACCCTGAACACTAAGCCTCACCCGCAGCCTGAACCCTGAAGCCTACCCTAACGATAAGCTGCACCCTGCAACGCACACGCCCGCTAACACGTATCCATACCCCAATCTTGACCCTATGCCTAACCGGGAGCCTAAACCTAGCTCCATCCCTGACCCTGAACCCTAAGCCTCACCCGCAGCCTGAACCCTGAGGCCAACCCTAACGATAAGCTGCGCCCCGCAACGCACACGCCCCCAAACACGTATCCATACCACAATCTACACCTTAGGCCTCACCGGGAGCCTAAACCTAACCATAGCTCCAACCCTGACCTTGAACACTAAGCCTCAACCGCAGCCTGAACCCTGAGGCCTACCCTAACGATAAGCCATGCCCTGCAACGCACATGCCCCCTAACACGTAGCCGTACCACAATCTCGACCCTAGGCCTCACCGTGAGCCGAACCCTAAACCTAACTCCAACCCTGACCATGAACCCTAAGCCTCACCCGCAGACTGAACCCTGTGGCCTACCCTAATGATCAGCCGTGCCCTGCAATGCACACGCCACTTAACAAGTATCTGTACCCCAATCACGACCCTAGGACTCAGCGAGAACCTAACCCTAACCCTAGGTCCAACACTGACCCTGAACACTAAGCCTCCGATGGAGGCTGAACCCTGAGGCCTACCCTAACGATAACTCGCACCCTGCAACGAAAAAGACCCCTAACACATATCCGTACCCCAATAGCGAACCTAGGCCTCACCGTGAGCCTAACCCTAAACCTAACTCCAACCCTGACCATGAACCCTAAGCCTCACCCGCAGACTGAACCCTGTGGCCTACCCTAATGATCAGCCGTGCCCTGCAATGCACACGCCACTTAACAAGTATCTGTACCCCAATCTCGACCCTAGGACTCAGCGAGAGCATAACCCTAACCCTAGCTCCAACCGTGACCCGGAACACTAAGCCTCACCCGCAGCCTGAACCCTGAGGCCTACCCTAACAATAAGACGCGCCCTGCATCAAAAACGTCCCCTAACACATAACCGTACCCCAATCGTGACCCTAGGCCTCACCGGCAGCCTAACCCTAACCCTAAGTCCAACCATTACCCTGAACTTTGAGCCTCACCCGCAGCCTGAACCCTGAGGCCTACCCTAACGATAAGCCGTGCCCTGCAACGCACACGCCCCCAAACACGTATCCGTACCCCAATCTCCACAATAGGCCTCACCGGGAGACTAAACCAAACCCTAGCTCCAACCCTGAGCCTGAAACCCCAGCCTCACCCGCAGCCTGAACCCTGAGGCCTACCCTAATGATAAGCCGCGCCCTGCAATGCACACGCCCCTTAACACCTATCTGTACCCCAATCTCGACCGTAGCCCAAAGCGGGAGCCTAACCCTAACCCTAGCTCCAACCCTGACTCTGAACCCTAAGCCTCACCCGCAGCATGAACCCTGAGGCCTACCCTAACGATATGCAGCGCCCTGCAACGAAACGCCCCCTAACACATGTCCGTACCCCAATCGCGACACTAGGCCTCACAGGGAGCCTAACCCTAACCGTAAGTCCAATCCTTACCCTGAACCCTAAGCCTCACCCGCAGGCTGAACCCTGAGGGCTACACTAATGATAAGCCGCGCCCTGCAACACACAAGCCCCCTAACAGGTATCCATAACCCAATCTCCACCACAGGCCTCATGGGGAGACTAAACCTAACCCTAGCTCCAACCCTGACACCGAACTCTAAGCCTCACCCGCAGCCTGAACCCTGAGGCCTACCGTAACGATAAGCCACCCCCTGCAACGCACACGCTCCCTAACACGTATCCGTACCCCAATCTCGACCCTAAGCCTCACCGGAAGCCTAACCCTAACCCTAGATCCAACCCTGACCCTGAACCCTAAATACCACCCGCAGCCTGAAAACTGAGGCCTACCCTAACGATAAGTCGCGCCCTGAAACGTAATCGCGCCCTAACACGTTTCTGTACCCCAATCTCGACCCTAGGCCTCACTGGGAGCCGAACCCTAACCCTAGCTCCAACCCTGACCCTGAACGCTAAGCCTCACCTGCAGACTGAACCCTGATGACTACGCTAAAGATAAGTCGCGCCCTGCAACGAAAACGCCCCCTAACACATATCCGTACCCCAGTCGCGAATCTGGGCCTCACCGGGGGCCTAATCCTAACCCTAAGTCCAACCCTTACCCTGAACACTAAGCCTCACCCGCATCCTGAACCCTGAGGCCTACCCTAACGATAATCTACGCCCTGAAAATCACACGCCCCCTAACATATATCCATACCCCAATCTCGACCCAAAGCCTCACCGGGAGCCTAACACTAACCCTAGCTACAACCCTGACCCTGAAAAATAAGCCTCACCCCCAGCCCAATACATGAGGCCTACCCTAAGTATAAGCCGCGCCCTGCAACGCACACGCCCAATAACACGTATTCGTAACCCAATTTCGACCCTAAGCCTCACCGGGAAACGAACGCTAACGCTACCTCGAACCTTGACCCTGAACCTTAAGCCTCACAGGAAGACTGAATCGTGAGGCCTACACTAACGATAAGCCACGCCCTGCAACGCACACGCCCCCTAAAAGGTATCTGTACCCCAATCTCGACCCGAATCCTCACCGGGAGCCTAAACCTAACCCTAGCTTCAACTCTGAGCCTGAACCCTAATCCTCACCCGCATCCTGAACCCTTAGGCCTACCCTAACGATAAGCCACGCCCTGCAAGGCACACGCCCCCTAACACGTATCTGTACCCCAATCCCGACCCTAGGCCTCATCAGAATTCTAACACTATCCCTAGCTCCAACTCTCACCCTGAACACTAAGCCTCACCCGCAGCCTGAATCCTGAGGCCTAAGCTAACGATAAGCAGCGCCCTGCAATGCACACGCGACCTAAAACGTATCCGTACCCCAATCTCAACCCTACGCCTCACCGGGAGACTAACCCTAACCCGAGCTCCAACCCTGACCCTGAAACGTAAGCCTAATCCGCAGCCTGAACCCTGAGGCCTACTCTAACAATAAGCCGCGCCGAGCAACTCACACGCCCCTTACATGTATCCGTACTCCAATCTCGATCCTAGACCTCACCGGGAGCCAAACACGAACCCTAGCTCCAACCCTGACCCTGAACGCTAAGCCTCACCTGCAGCCTGAACCCTGAGGCCTACGCTAACGATAAGCCACGCCCTGCAACGAAAACGCACCCTAACTCATATCCGTACCCCAATCTCGATCCTATGCTTCACCGGGAGCCTAAACCTAACCCTAAGTCCAACCCTTACCCTGAACACTAAGCCTCACCCGCAGTCTGAACCCTGAGGCCTACCATAACGTTAAGCCGCGCCCTGCAATGCACACGCCCCCTAACATTTATCCGTACCAAATTCTCGACGCAAAGCCTCACCGGGAGCGTAAACCTAACCCTAGCACCAACTCTCACCCTGAGCCCTAAGCCTGAACCGCAGCCTGAACCCTGAGGCCTAACGTAACGATAAGCAGTGCCCTGCAACGCACATGCCCCCTAACACGTATGCATACCCCAATCTTCACCATAGGCCTCACGGGGAGACAAAACCTAACCCTAGCTCCAACCCTGACCCTGAACCGTAAGCCTCACCCTCAGCATGAACCCTGAAGCCTACCGTAACCATAAGCCGCACCATGCAACGCACACGCCCCCAAACACGTATCCGTACCCCAATCTCCACCGTAGGCCTCACGGGGAGACAAAACCTAACCCTAGCTCCAACCCTGACCCTGAACCCTAAGCGTCACCCTCAGCATGAACCCTGAAGCCTGCCGTAACCATAAGCCGCACCATGCAACGAACACGCCCCCAAACACGTATCCGTACCCCAATCTCAACCCTAGCCCTAAGCGGGAGCCTAACCCTAACCCTAGCTCCAACCCTGACTCTGAACCCTAAGCCTCACCCGCAGCCTGAACCCTGGGGACTACCCTAACGGTAAGCCGTGACATGCAACACACACGCCCCCAAACACGTATCCGTACCCCTGTCTCCACCATAGGCCACACCAGGAGACAAAACCTAACCCAAGCTCCAACCCTTAACCTGAACCTTAATCCTCACCCTCAGCCTGAACCCTGAGGCTTACCCTAACGATAAGCCGCACCATGAAACGCACACGCCCCCTAACACGTATCCGTACCCCAATCTTGACCCTAGCCCTAAGCGGGAGCCTAACCTAACCCTAGCTCCAACCCTGACTCTGAACACTAAGCCTCACATGGAGCCTGAACCCTGAGGCCTACCATGACGATAAGCCACACCCTGCAACGAAAACGCCCCCTAACACATATCCGTACCCCAATCTCAACACTAGGCCGCACCGGGAGCCTAACCCTAACCCTAACTCCAAACATGACCATGAACCCTAAGCCTCACCCGCAGCCTGAACCCTGAGGCCTACCCTAACTATCAGCCGTGCCCTGCAATGCACATGCCCCCTAACAGGTATCCGTACCCCAATCTTGACCCTAGGCCTCAGCTAGTGCGTAACCCTAAACCTAGCTCCAGTCCTGACCCTGAACACCTAGCCTCAAACGCAGCCTGAACCCTGAGGCCTACTCTAGCGATAAGGCGCACCCTGCAACGAAAATGCGCCCTAACACATATCCGTACCCCAATCGCGACACTAGGCCTCACCGGGAGCCTAAACCTAACCCTAAGTCCAACACTTACCCTGAACCCTAAGCCTCTCCCGCAGACTGAACCCTGAGGCCTACCATAATGATAAGCCGCGTCATGCAACGCAGACGCCCCATAATACGTATCCGTACCCCAATCTCCACCATAGGCACCACCGGGAGACTAAACCAAAACCTAGCTCCAACCCTGAGCCTGAAACCTAAGCCTCACCCGCAGACTGAACCCTGAGGCTACCCTTACGATAAGCAGCGCCCTGAAACACACATGCACCCTAACACGTATCCGTACCCCAATCTCGACCCTAGGCCTCACCGGGAGACTAACACTTACCCAACTCCATCCCTGACCCTGACCCTGAACACTAAGCCTCACCCATAGCCTGAACCATGAGGCCTACCCTAACGATAAGCCGCGCCCTGCAACGAAAACGCCCCCTAACACATATCCGTACCCCAATCGCGACCCTAGGCCTCACTGGGAGCCTAACCCTGACCCTAAGTCCAACCCATACCGAAAACACTAAGCCTCAACTGCAGCCTGAACCCAGAGGCCTACCCTAAAGATAAGCCACGCCCTGAAATGCACACGCCCCCTAACACGAAGCCATACCCAAATCTCCACCATAGGCCTCACCGGGAGACTAAACCTAACCCTAGCTCCAACCCTGACCCTGAACACAAAGCCTCACCCGCAGCCTGAACCCTGAAGCCTACCCTAGCGATAAGCCGCACCATGCAACGCACACGCCCCCTAACACGTATCCGTACCCCAATCTCGACCCAAGCCCTAAGCGGGAACCTAACCCTAACCCTGGGTCCAACCCTGACCCTGAACCCGAAGCCTCAACCTCAGCCTGAACCCTGAGGCCTACCCTAATGATAATACGCGCCCTGCAACGACAACGCCCCCTAACACATATCAGTAACCCAATCGCGACCCTAGGCCTCACTCGGAGCCTAACCCCAACCGTAAGTCAAATCCTAACTCTGAAACCTAAGCCTCCCCACAGGCTGAACCCTGAGGCCTACACTAACGATAAGCCACGCCCTGCAACGCACACCCCCCCTAACACGTATCCGTACCCCAATATTCACCATAGGCCTCAACGGGAGACTAACCCTAACCCTAGCTCCAACCCTGACCCTGAACCCTAAGCCTCACACACAGCCTGAACCCTGAGGCCTACCCTAACGATAAGCCGCGCTGTGCAACGCACATGCCCCCAAACACGTATCCATACCACAATCTCGACCCTAGGCCTCACCGGGAGCCTAACCCTAACCCTAACTCCAACCCTGACCATGAACACAAAGCCTCACCCGCAGCCTGAACCCTGAGTCCTACCATAACGATCAGCCGTGCCCTGCAATGCACACGCCCCCTAACAGGTATCCGTACTGCAATCTCAACCCTAGGACTTATCGAGAGCCTCACCCTAACCCTAGCTCCAACCCTTACCCTGAACAGTAAACCTCACCCGCATCCTGAACCCTGAGGCCTACCCTAACGATAAGCCGCACCATGCAACACACACGCCCCCTAACACGTATCCGTATCCCAATCTCGATATTAGTTCTCCCCGGGAGCCTAACCCTAACCCTAGCTCCAACCCTGTCCCTGAACCCTAAGCCTCACCCACAGCCTGAACCCTGAGGCCTACCCTAACAATAAGCCGTGTCCTGCAACGTACACGACCCCTAACGCGTATCCGTACCCGAATCTCGACCCTAGGCCTAACCGGGAGCCTATCCCTAACCCTAGCTCCATCCTTGACACTGAAAACAAAGCCTCACCCACAGCCTTAACCCTGAGGCTTACCCTAGCGATATGCCACGACCTGAAACGCACACGCCGCCTAACACGTATCCATAACACAATCTTGGCCCTAGGCCTCACCGGGAGCCTAATCCTAACCCTAGATCCAGCCCAGACCATGAACCCTAAGCCTCACACGCAGGCTGAACACTTAGGGCTACCCTAACGATCAGCCATGCCGTGCAATGCACACGCCCCCAAACACGTATCCATACCCCAATCTCGACACTAGGCCTCACCAGGAGCCTAACCCTAACCCTAACTCCAACCCTGACCATGAACCCTAAGCCTCACCTGCAGCCTGAACCCTGAGGCCTACCCTAACTATCAGCCGTGCCCTGCAATGCACATGCCCCCTAACACGTATCCGTACCCCAATATTGACCCTCGGCCTCAGCTAGAGCATAACCCTAAACCTAGCTCCAATCCTGACCCTGAACACTAAGCCTCACCCGCAGCCTGAACCATGAGGCCTACCCTAACGATAAGCCGCGCCCAGCAACGAAAACGCCCCCTAACACATATCCGTACCCCAATCGCGACCCTAGGCCTCACTGGGAGCCTAACCCTAACCCTAAGTCCAACCCATACCGTAAACACTAAGTCTCAACCGCAGCCTGAACCCTGAGGCCTACCCTAAAGATAAGCCACGCCCTGAAATGCACACGCCCCCTAACACGAAGCCGTACCCCAATCTCCACCATAGGCCTCACCGGGAGACTAAACCTTACCCTACCTCCAACCCTGACCCTGAACACTAAGCCTCACCCGCAGCCTGAACCCTGAAGCCTACCCTAACGATAAGCCGCACCGTGCAATGCACACGCCCACTAACACGTATCCATACCCCAATCTTGACCCTATACCTAACCGGGAGCCTAACCCTAGCTCCATCCCTGACCCTGAACACTAAGCCTCACCCGCAGCCTGAACCGTGACGCCCACCCTAACGATAAGCTGCGCCCTGCAACGCACACGCCCCCTAACACGTATCCGTAACACAATCTCCACCCTAGGCCTCACCGGGTGCCTAACCCTAACCCTAGCTCCAACACTGACCATGACCACTAAGCCTCACCCGCAGCCTGAACCCTGAGGCCTACCATAACGATCAGCCGTGCCCTGCAATGCACACGCCCCCTAACACGTAACCGTAACCCAATCACGCCCCTAGGACTCAGCGAGAACCTAAACCTAACCCTAGGTCCAACACTGACCCTGAACACTAAGCCTCCGATGGAGCCTGAACCCTGAGGCCTACCCTAACGATAACTCGCACCCTGCAACGAAAACGACCGCTAACACATATCCGTACCCCAATAGCGAACCTAGGCCTCACTGGGTGCCGAACCCTAACCTTAAGGCCAACCCTCACCCTGAACCCTAAGCCTCACACACAGCCTGAACCCTGAGGCCAACCCTAACGATAAGCCGTGCCCCGCAACGCACATGCCCCCAAACACGTATCCATACCACAATCTACACCTTAGGCCTCACCGGGAGCCTAAACCTAACCATAGCTCCAACCCTGACCTTGAACACTAAGCCTCAACCGCAGCCTGAACCCTGAGGCCTACCCTAACGATAAGCCATGCCCTGCAACGCACATGCCCCCTAACACGTAGCTATACCACAATCTCGACCCTAGGCCTCACCGTGAGCCGAACCCTAAACCTAACTCCAACCCTGACCATGAACCCTAAGCCTCACCCGCAGACTGAAACCTGTGGCCTACCCTAACGATCATCCGTGCCCTGCAATGCACACGCCCCTTAACAAGTATCCGTACCCCAATCGTGACCCTAGGCCTCACCGGCAGCCTAACCCTAACCCTAAGTCCAACCATTACCCTGAACTTTAAGCCTCACCCGCAGCCTGAACCCTGAGGCCTACCCTAACGATAAGCCGCGCCATGCACCACAGACGGCCCCTAACACGTATCCGTACCCCAATCTCCACCATAGGCCTCACCGGGAGACGAAACCTAACCCTAGCTCCAACCCTGACCCTGAAACCTAAGCCTGACACTCAGCATGAACCCTGAAGCCTATCGTAACGATAAGCAGCACCATGCAACGCACATGCCCCGTCACACGTATCCGTACCCTAGCCCTCAGCGGGAGCCTAACCCTAACCCTAGCTCCAACCCTGACTCTGAACCCTAAGCCTCACCCGCAGCCTGAACCATGAGGCCTACCCTAACGATATTCAGACCCTGCAACGAAACGCCCCCTAACACACATCCGTACCCCAATCGCGACCCTAGGCCTCACTGGGAGCGTAACCCTAACCGTAAGTCCAAACCTTACCCTGAACCCTGACGGCTACACTAATGATAAGCCGCTCCCTGCAACGCACATGCCCCCTAACACGTATCCATAACCCAATCTCCACCATAGGCCTCACCGGGAGACTAAACCTAACCCTATCTCCAACCCTGACCCTGAACCCTAAGCCTCAGCCGCAGACTGAACCCTGAGGCTACCCTTACGATAAGCAGCGCCCTGAAACACAAATGCACCCTAACAGGTATCCGTACCGCAATCTCGACCCTAGGCCTCACCGAGAGACTAACACTTACCCAACTCCATTCCTGACCCTGAACACTAAGCCTCACCTGCAGCCTGAACCATGAGGCCTACCCTAACGATAAGCCGCGCCCTGCAACGAAAACGCCCCGTAACACATATCCGTACCCCAATCGCGACCATAGGCCTCACTGGGAGCCTAACCCTAACCCTAAGTCCAACCCATACCGTAAACCCTAAGCCTCAACCGCAGCCTGAACCCTGAGGCCTACCCTTACGATAAGCCATGCCGTGAAATGCACACGCCCCCTAACACGAAGCCGTACCCCAATCTCCACCATAGGCCTCACGGGGAGACTAAACCTAACCCTAGCTCCAACCCTGACCCTGAACACTAAGCCTCACCCGCAGCCTGAACCCTGAAGCCTACCCTAATGATAAGCCGCACCCTGCAATGCACACGCCCACTAACACGTATCCGTACCCCAATCTTGAACCTAGGCCTAACCAGGAGCCTAACCCTAGCTCCATCCCTGACCCTGAACACTAAGCCTCACCCACAGATTGAAACCTGACGCCTACCCTAACGATAAGCCGCGCCCTGCAACGAAAACGCCGCCTAACACATATCCGTACCCCAATCGCGACCCTAGGCCTCACTGGGAGCCTAACCCTAACCCTAAGTCCAACCCATACCGGAAATCCTAAGCCTCAACCGCAGCCTGAACCCTGAGGCCTACCCTAACGATAAGCCATGCCCTGAAATGCACACGCCCCCTAACACGTATCTGTACCACAATCTCCACCCTATGCCTCACTGGGTGCCTAACCCTAACCCTAGCTCCAAAACTGACCATGACCACTAAGCCTCACCCTCAGCCTGAACCCTGAGACCTACCATAACGATCAGCCGTGCCCTGCAATGCACACGCCCCCTAACACGTAACGGTAACCCAATCTCGACCCTAGGACTCAGCGAGAGCCTAACCCTAACCCTAGGTCCAACCCTGACCCTGAACACTAAGCCTCACATGGAGCCTGAACCCTGAGGCCTACCGAAACGATAACCCGCAACCTGCAACGAAAACGACCCCTAACACATATCCGTACCCCAATAGCGAACCTAGGCCTCACTTGGTGCCGAACCCTAACCCTAAGGCCAACCCTCACTCTGAAGCCTAAGCCTCACCCACAGCCTGAACTCTGAGGCCTACCCTAACGATAAGCCGCGCCCCGCAACGCACACGCCCCCAAACACGTAGCCGTACCACCATCTCGACCCTAGGCCTCAGCGAGAGCGTAACCCTAACCCTAGATCCAACCCTGAACCGGAACACTAAGCCTCACCCGCAGCCTGAACCCTGAGGGCTACCCTAACGATAAGCTGCGCCCTGCATCGAAAACGCCCCCTAACACATATCCGTCCACCAATCGTGACCCTAGGCCTCACCGGGATCCTAACCATAACCCTAAGTCCAAACCTTACCCTGAAATTTGAGCCTCACCCGCAGCCTGAACCCTGAGGCCTACCCTAACGATAAGCCGCGCCATGCACCACAAACGGCCCCTAACACGTATCCGTACACCAATCTCCACCATAGGGCGCTCCGGGAGACGAAACCTAACCCTAGCTCCAACCCTGACCCTGAAACCTAAGCCTAACCCTCAGCATGAACCCTGAAGCCTACCGTAACGATAAGCAGCAACATGCAATGCACACGACCCCTCACACGTATCCGAACAACAATCTCGACCGTAGCCCAAAGCGGGAGCCAAACCCTAACCCTAGCTCCTACCCTGACACTGAACCCTAAGCATCACCCGCAGGCTGAACCCTGAGGGCTACACTAATGATAAGCCGCGCCCTGCACCACACAAGCCCCCTAACACGTATCCATAACCCAATCTCCACCAAAAACCTCACCGGGAGACTAAACCCAACCCTAGCTCCAACCCTGACCCCGAACTCTAAGCCTCACCCGCAGCCTGAACCCTTAGGCCTACCGTAACGATAAGCCACCCCCTGCAACGCACACGATCCCTAACACGTATCCGTACCCCAATCTCGACCCTAAGCCTCACCGGAAGCCTAACCCTAACCCTAGCTCCAACCCTGACACTGAACCCTAAATACTACCCGCAGCCTGAAAACTGAGGCCTACCCTAACGATAAGTCGCGCCCTGAAACGTAAACGCGCCCTAACACATATCCGTACCCCAGTCGCGAACGTGGGCCTCACTGGGGGCCTAATCCTAACCCTAAGTCCAACCCTTACCCTGAACCCTAAGCCTCACCCGCATCCTGAACCCTGAGGCCTACCCTAACGATAAGCTACGCCCTGAAAATCACACGCCCCCTAACATATATCCGTACATCAATCTCGACCCAAAGCCTCACCCGGAGCCTAACCCTAACCCTAGCTACAACCCTGACCCTGAAAAATAAGCCGAACACCCAGCCCGATACATGAGGCCGACCCTAAGTATAAGCCTCGCCCTGCAACTCACACGCCCCCTAACACGTATTCGTAACCCAATTTCGACCCTAAGCCTCACCGGGAAACGAACGCTAACGCTACCTCGAACCTTGACCCTGAACTTTAAGCCTCACAGGAAGACTGAACCGTGAGGCTTACACTAACGATAAGCCACGCCCTGCAACGCACACGCCCCCTAAAAGGTATCTGTACCCCAATCTCGACCCGAATCCTCACCGGGAGCCTAAACCTAACCCTAGCTTCAACTCTGACCCTGAACCCTAAGCCTCACCGGCAGCCTGAACCCTTAGGCCTACCCTAATGATAAGCCACGCCCTGTAAGGCACACGCCCCCTAACACGTATCTGTACCCCAATCCCGACCCTAGGCCTCACCAGAATTCTAACACTATCCCTAGCTCCAACTCTCACCCTGAACACTAAGCCTCACCCGCAGCCTGAACCCTGAGGCCTAAGCTAACGATAAGCAGCGCCCTGCCATGCACACGCGACCTAAAACATATCCGTACCCCAATCTCAAACCTAGGCCTCACCGGGAGTCTAACCCTAACCCGAGCTCCAACCCTGACCCTGAAACGTAAGCCTAATCCGCAGCCTGAACCCTGAGGCCTACTCTAACAATAAGCCACGCCGAGCAACTCACACGCCCCTTACGTGTATCCGTACTCCAATCTCGATCCTAGACCTCACCGGGAGCCAAACACGAACCCTAGCTCCAACCCTGACCCTGAACGCTAAGCCTCACCTGCAGCCTGAACCCTGAGGCCTACGCTAACGATAAGCCACGCCCTGCAACGAAAACGCACCCTAACTCATATCCGTACCCCAATCTCGATCCTATGCTTCACCGGGAGCCTATACCTAACCCTAAGTCCAACCCTTACCCTGAACACTAAGCCTCACCCGCAGTCTGAACCCTGAGGCCTACCATAACGTAAAGCCGCGCCCTGCAATGCACACGCCCCCTAACATTTATCCGTACCAAATTCTCGATGCAAAGCCTCACCGGGAGCGTAAACCTAACCCTAGCACCAACTCTCACCCTGAGCCCTAAGCCTGAACCGCAGCCTGAACCCTGAGGCCTAACGTAACGATAAGCAGTGCCCTGCAACGCACATGCCCCCTAACACGTATGCATACCCCAATCTCAACCATAGGCCTCACGGGGAGACAAAACCTAACCCTAGCTCCAACCCTAACCCTGAACCCTAAGCCTCACCCTCAGCATGAACCCTGAAGCCTGCCGTAACCATAAGCCGCACCATGCAACACACACGCCCCCTAACACGTATCCGTACCCCAATCTCAACCCTAGCCCTAAGCGGGAGCCTAACCCTAACCCTAGCCCCAACCCTGACTCTGAACCCTAAGCCTCACCCGCAGCCTGAACCCTGAGGACTACCCTAACGATATGCCGCGCCCTGCAACGAAAACTCCCCCTAACACATATCCGTACCCCAATCGCGACCCTAGGCCTCACTGGAAGCCAAACCCTAACCGTAAGTCCAATCCTTACCCTGAACACTAAGCCTCACCCGCAGGCTGAACCCTGAGGGCTACACTAATGGTAAGCCGCGCCCTGCAACACACACGCCACCTAACACGTATCTGTACCCCAATCTTGACGCTAGGCGTCAGAGAGAGCTTAACCCTAACCTAGCTCCAACCCTGACCCTGAACACTAAGCCTAACCCGCAGCCTGAACCCTGAGCCCTACCCTAACGGTAAGCCGTGACATGCAACACACACGCCCCCAAACACGTATCCGTACCCCTATCTCCACCTTAGGCCTCACCAGGAGACAAAACCTAACCCAAGCTCCAACCCTAAACCTGAACCTTAATCCTCACCCTCAGCCTGAACCCTGAGGCTTACCCTAACGATAAGCCGCACCATGAAACGCACACGCACCCTAACACGTATCCGTACCCCAATCTCGACCCGAGCCCTAAGCGGGAGCCTAACCTAACCCTAGCTCCAACCCTGACCCTGAACACTAAGCCTCACATGTAGCCTGAACCCTGAGGCCTACCATAACGATAAGCCACACCCAGCAACGAAACCCCCCCCCTAACACATATCCGTACCCCAATCGCGAACCTAGGCCTCACTGGGAGCCAAACCCTAACCCTAAGGCCCACCCTCACCCTGAACCCTAAGCCTCACCCACAGCCAGAGCCCTGAATCCTACGCTAACGATCAGGCGCGCCCCGCAACACACACGCCCCCAAACACGTATCCATACCACAATCTAGACCCTAGGCCTCACCGGGAGCCTAACCCTAACCCTAGCTGCAGCCCTGACCATGAACGCTAAGCCTCACCCGCAGCCTGAACCCTGAGTCCAAACATAACGATCAGCCGTGCCCTGCAATTCACATGCCCTCTAACACATATCCGTACCCCAATCTCGACCCTAGGACTCAGCGAGAGCCTAACCCTACACCTAGCTCCAACCCTTATCCTGAATCCTAAACCTCACCGGCAGCCTGAACCCTGAGGCCTACCCTAACGATAAGCCGGGCTCTGCAAGGCACACGCCCCCTAACACGTATCCGTACCCCAGTCTCCACCATAGGCCTCACCGGGATACAAAACCTAACCCTAGCCCCAACCCTGACACTGAACCTTATGCCTCATCCGCAGCCTGAACCCTGATGCCTACCCTAAAGATAAGCCGCACCATGCAACGCACACACCCCTAACACATATCCGTACCCCAATCTCGACATTAGTCCTCCCCAGGAGCCTAACACTAACCCTAGCTCCAAGCCTATCCCTGAACACAAAGCCTCACCCACAGCCTGAATTCTGGGGTCTCCCCTAACGATAAGCCGCGTACTGAAACGCACACGACACCTAACACGTATCCGTACCCGAATCTCGACCCTAGTCCTAACAGGGAGCCTATCCCTAACCCTAGCTACATACCTGACCCTGAACACAAAGCCTCACCCGCAGCCTGAACCCTGAGGCTTACCCTAACGTTATGCCGTGCCCTGAAATGCACACGCCGCCTAACACGTATCCGTACCCCAATCTCGACACTAGGCCTAACCGGGAGCCTAACCCTAGCTCCATCCCTGACCCTGAACCCTAAGCCTCACCCGCAGCCTGAACCCTGAGGCTTACCCTAACGATAAGGCACACCCTGCAATGAAAACAACCCTCAACACATATCCGTACCCCAATCGCAAACCTAGGCCTCACCGGAAACCTAACCCTAACCCTAAGGCCAACCCTCACCGTGAACACTAAGCCTCAACCACAGCCTGAACCCTGAGACCTACCCTAACGATAAGCCACGCCATGCAACGCACACGCACCCTAACACGTATCCGTACCACAATCTCGACCCCAGGCCTCACCGGGAGCCAAACCCAAACCCTAGCTCCGATCCTGACAATGAACACTAAGCCTCACCCGCAGCCTGAACCCTGAGGCCTACACGAATGATCAGCCATGCCATGCAATGCACACGCCCCCTAACACATATCCGTACCGCAATCGCGACCCTAGGCCTCACTGGGAGCCTAGCCTTAACCCTAAGTCCAACTCTTAACCGTAAACCCTAATCCTCAACTGCAGCCTGAGCCGTGAGGCATCCCCTAATGATAATCCACGCCCTGCAACGCACACGCCTCCTAACACGTATCTGTACCCCAATCTCCACCACAGGCCACACCGGGAGACTAAACCTAACCCTAGCTCCAACCCTGAACCTGAAGACTAAGCCTCACCCACAGCGTGATCCCTGAGGCCTACCCTAACTATAAGCCGCACACTGCAGCGCACACGACCCCTAACACGTATCCGTACCCCAATCTCGACCCTAGGCCTAACCGGAAGCCTAACCGTAGCTCCATCCCTGACCCTGAACCCTAAGCCCCACCCGCAGACTGAACCCTGAGGCCTACACTAACGATAAGCTGCGTCCTGCAACGCACACGCCCCCTAACACGTATCAGTACCCCAATCTCGAACCTAGGCCTAACCGGGAGCCTGACCCTAACCCTAGCTCCATCCCTGACCCTGACCAGAAAGCCTCACCCACAGCCTGAACCCTGAGGCCTACCCTAATGATAAGCTACGCCCTGAAACGCACACGCCCCCAAAGACATATCCATACCACCATCTCAACCCTAGGCCTCACAGGGAGCCTAACCCTAACCCTATTTCCAACCGTAACCATGAACAGTAAGCCTCACCCGCAGGCTGAACCCGGTGGGTTACTCTAACCATCAGCCATGCTGTGCAATACACACGCCCCCTAACACGTATTCGTTCCCCAATCTCGACCCTAGGCCTCAGCGAGAGCCTACCCTTAACCCTAGCTCCAACTTTGACTCTGAAACCTAAGTCTCACCCGCAGTCTAAGCCCTGAGCCCTACCCTAACGATAAGTCGCGCCCTGCAACGCACACGCCCCCTAACACGTATCCGTACCCCAATCTCGACCCTAAGCCTCACCGGAGCCTAACCAAATCCCTAGCTCCATCCCTGACCCTGAATCATAAGACTCACCTGCAGCCTGAACCCTGAGGCCTACCCTAACGATTATCCGCGCCCTGCAACGCTCACGCCCCCTAACACGTATCTGTACCCCAATCTCAACCGTAAGCCTCAGCGGGAGCCTAAACCTAACCCTAGCTCCAACCCTGACCCTGAACACTAAGCCTCACCCGCAGCCCGATACCTGAGGCCTACCCTAACATCAGCCGTGCCCTGCAATTCACACGCCCCCTAACACGTATCCGTACCCCAATCTCGACCCAAAGCCTCACGGGGAGCCTAACATTAACCCTAGATCCAACTCTGACCCTGAACGCTAAGCCTCACATGCAGCCTGAACCCTGAGGTCCACGCTAATGATAAGCGGCGCCCTGCCACCCACACGCCCCCTACCAAGTATCCGTACCCCAATCTCAACCCTAGGCCTCACCGGGAGCCTAAACCTAACCCGAGCTCCAACCCTGACCCTGAAAACTAAGCCTCATCCGCAGCCTGAACCCTGAGGCCTACTGTAACGATAAGCCGCGTTGTGCAACTCACACGCCCCCTTACACCTATCCCTACCCCAATCTCAACCCTAGGCCTCACGGGGAGCCTAACACTAACCCTAGCTCCAACCCTGACCCTTAACGCTAAGCCTCACCTGCAGCCTGAACCCTGAGTGCTACTCTAACGATAAACCACGCCCTTCAACGAAAACGACCTCTAACACATATCCGTACCCCTATCTTGACCGTAGGCCTCACCGGGAGCCTAACCCTAACCCGAGCACCAACCCTGACCCTGAAACCTAAGCCTCATCCGCAGGCTGAACCCTGAGTCCTACTCTAACGATAAGCAGCGACGTGCAACTCACACGCCCTCTAACAGGTATCCGTACCCCAATCTCAACCCTAAGCCACACCCGGAGCCTAACCCTAACCCTAGGTCCAACACTGACCCTGAACAACAAGCTCACACGCAGCCTGAACCCTGAGGCCTACCCTAAGAATAAGTCGCGCCGTGCCACGCAAACGCCCCCTAACACGTATCCGTACCCCATTCTCGAACCTAGGCCTCACCGGAAGCCTAACCCTAAACCTAGCTCCAACCCTGACCCTGAACACTAAGCCTCACCCGCAGCCTGAACCCTGAGGCCTACCCTAACGATTATCCGTGCCCTGCAACGCACACGCCCCCTAACACGTATCTGTACCCCAATCTCGGCCGTAAGCCTCAGCGGGAGCCAAACACTAACCCTACCTCCAACCATGACCCTGAAAACTAAGACTCACCCACAGCGTGAACCGTGAGGCCTACCCCAATGATCAGCCACGCCCTGCAATGCACACGTGCCCTAATACGTATCCGTACCCGAATCTCGAAACGAAGCCTCAACAGGACCCTAAACCTAACCATAGCTCCAACCCTGACGCACAATCATAAGCCTAACCCGTAGTCCGATACCTGAGGCCTACCCTAACATCAGCCGTGCCCTGCAACTCACACGCCCCCAACAAGTATCCGTACGCCAATCTCGAACCAAAGCATCACGGGGAGCCTAAACCAACCCCTAGCTCCAAACTTGACCCAGAACCCTAAGTCTCACCCGCAGCCTGAACCCTGAGGCCTACTCTAACGTAAAGCCGCGCCCTGCAAGGCACACGCCTCTTAACACGTATCCGTACCCCAATCTCGACCCAAAGCCTCACTGGGAGCCTAACCCTAACCCAAGCTCCAACCCTGACCCTGAACAATAAACCTCACCTGCAGCCTGAACCCTGAGGCCTACCCTAACGATGAACCGCGCCCTGCAACAACAACGCCCCCTAACACATATCCGTATGCCAAACTCGACCCTAGGCCTCACCGGGAGCCTATCCCTAACCCTAACTCCAACCCTTATCCTGAACACTAAACTTCACCCGCAGCCACAACCCTCAGCCCTACCCTAACAATAAGCCGCGCCCTGCAACGCACACACCCCCTAACACGTAACCGTACCCCAATCTCCAATCTAGGCCTCACATGGATCCAAACCCTAACCCAGCTCCAACCCTGACCCTGAACACTAAGCCTCGCCTGCAGCCTGAACCCTGAGGCCTACCCTATCGATAAGCGGCGCCCTGCAACGCACACGCCCCCTACCACGTATCCGTACCCCAATATCGACCCGAAGCCTCACCGGGAGCCGAACGCTAATGCTAGCTCCAACCCTGACCCTGAACACTAAGCCTCACAGGAAGACTTAACCCTGAGGCCTACCCTAACTATAAGCCGCGCCCTGCAATGCACACGCCCCCAAACACGTATCTGTACCCCAATCTCGACCCTAGGCCTCACCGGGAGCCTAAACCTAACCTTAGCTCCAAACTTGACCCTGAATGCTAAGCCTCAACAGCGGCCTGAAACCTGAGGGTTACACTGACGATCACCGGTGCCCTGCAATGCACGCGCCCCCTAACACGTATCCGTACTCCAATCTCGGCCATAGGCCTCAGCGAGAGCCTAACCCTAACCCTATCTCCCACCCTGACACTTAACCCTAAGCCTCACCCGCAGCCTGAACCCTGAGGCCTACCGTAACGATAAGCCACACCCTGCAACACACTCGCCCCCTAACACGTATACGTAACCCAATCTCGACCCTAAGCCTCACCGGAAGCCTAACCCTAACCCATAGCTCCAACCCTGACCCTGAACCCTAAGCATGACCCGCAGCCTGAAAACTGAGGCCTACCCTAACGATAAGTCGCGCCCTGAAACGCAAACGGGCTCTAACACGTTTCTGTACCCCAATCTCGACCCTAGGCCTCACCGGAAGCCGAACCCTAACCCTAGCTCCAACCCTGACCCTGAACGCTAAGCCTCACCTGCAGCCTGAACCCTGATGCCTACGCTACAGATAAGTCGCGCCCTGCAACGAAAACGCCCCCTAACACATATCCGTACCCCAATCCCAAACCTAGGCCTATCCGGTAGCCTAAACCTAACCCTAAGTCCAACCCTTACCCTGAACCTTAAGCCTCACCGGCAGCCTGAACCCTGAGGCCGACCCTAACGATAAGCCGCGCCTTGCAATGCAGACGCCCCGTAACACTTATCTGTACCCCAATCTCCACCATAGTCCTCACGGGGAGACAAAACCAAACCCTAGCTCCAACCCTGACCCTGAACCCTAAGCCTCACCCTCAGCATGAACCCTGAAGCCTACCGTAACCATAAGCCGCACCATGCAACGCACACGCCCCCAAACACGTATCCGTACCCCAATCTCAACCCTAGCCCTAAGCAGGAGCCTAACCCTAACCCTAGCTCCAACCCTGACCCTGAACCCTAAGCCTCACCCACAGCCTGAACCCTGAGGCCTACGCTAACGATAAGCCACGCCCTGCAACGAAAACGCCCGTTAACACATATCCGTACCCCAATCGCGACCCTAGGCCTCACCGGGTGCCTAACCCTAACCCGAAGCCCAACCCTTACCCTGAACCCTATGCCTCACCCGCAGCCGGATCCCAGAGGCCCACCCTAATGATAAGCCGCGCCATGCAACGCACACGCCCCCTAACACGTATCCGTACCCCAATCTTGACCCTAGGCCTAACCGGAATTCTAACCCTAACCCTAGCTCCATCCCTGACCCTGAACACAAAGCCTCACCCGCAGCCTGAACGCTGAGGACTACCCTAATGATAAGCCGCGCCCTGCAATGCACATGACCCCAAACACGTATCCGTACCCCAATCTCCACCCTAGGCCTCACCGGGAGCCTCACCCTAACCCTAGCTCCAACCCTGACCATGACCCCTAAGCCTCACCCGCAACCTGTACCCTGAGGCATACCCTAACGATCAGCCATGCCCTGCAATGCACACGCCCCCTAACACGTATCCGTAACCCAATCTCGACCGTAGGATTCAGCGAGAGCCTAACCCTAATCCTAGCTGCGACACTGACCCTGAACCCTAAGCCTCACCCGCAGCCGGAACCCTGAGGCCTACCCTAACGATAAGCCACGCCCTGCAAAGAAAACGCCCCCTAACACATATCCGTACCCGAATCGCGAACCTAGGCCTCACCGGGATCCTAACCCTAACCCTAAATCCAACCCTTACCCTGAAACCTAAGCCTCAGCCGCCCCCTGAACCCAGAGGCCTACCCTAACGATACGCCAGGCCATGCAACGCACACGCCCCCTAACACGTATCCGTACCCCAATCTCGAACGTAGGCCTCAGCATGAGCGGAAACTTAACTCTAGCTCCAACCCTGTTCCTGAACCCTACGCCTCACTCGCAGCCTGAACCCTGAGGTCTACCCTAACAATAAGCCGCGCCCTGCCACGAAAACGACCCCTAACACATATCCATACCCCAATATCGACCATAGGCCTCACTGGGAGCATAACCCTAACCCTAAGTCCAACCCTTACCCTGAAACCTAAGCCTCACCCGCACCCTTAACGGGAGGCCTATCCTAAGGATAAGCCACGCCCTGCAATGCACAAGCCCCCTAACAGGTATCCGTACACGAATCTCTACCGAAGGCCTCACCGGGAGCCTAAACCTAACCCTAGCTCCAATCCTGACCCTGAACACTAAGCCTCGCCCGCAGCCTGAACCCTGAGGCCTACCCTAACGATAAGCCGCGCCATGAAACCCACACGCCCCCTAACACGTATCCGTACCGCAATCTCCACCGTAGTCCGCACCGGGAGCCTAACCCTAACCCTACATCCAAACATTACCCTAAACCCAAAGCCTCAACCGCAGCCTGAACCTGAGGCCTAACCTAGTGATAAGCCGCACCCTGGAACGCACACGAACCCTAACACTTATCCCTACCGCAATCTCCTCCATAGGCCTCACCGGGAGCCTAACCCTCACCCTAGCTCCAACCCAGACTCTGAACCCTAAACCTCACCCGCAGCCTGAACCCTGAGACCTACCCTAACCATAAGCCGCGCCCTGCAACGCACACGCCCCCTAACACGTATCTGTACCCCAATCTCCACCAAAGGACTCACAGGTAGACTAAACCTAACCCTCGCTCCAATCCTGACCCTGAACCCTAAACCTCTCCCGCAGCCTGAACCATGAGGCCTACCCTAACGATCAGCCGTGCCCTTCAATGCACACGCCCCCTAACACGTATCCGTAACCCAATGTCGACCCTAAGACTCAGCGAGAGCCTAACCCGAACTCTCGCTCCAACCCTGGGCCGGAACTCGAAGCCTTACCGACAGCCTGAACTGGGGCCTACCCTAATGATAAGACGTGCCCAACAACGAAAACGCCCCCTAACACATATCCGTACCCCAATCGCGACCCTAGGCCTCACTGGAAACCTAACCCTAACCCTAAGTCCACCCCTTACCCGGAAAACTAAGCCTCACCCACAGGCTGAACCCTGAGGCCTACCATAACGCTAAGCCGCGCCCTGCAACGCACATGCCCCCTAACACGTGTCCGTACCCCAATCTCCACCATAGGCCTCACCGCGAGACGAAACCTAACCCTAGGTCCAACCCTGACACTGAACACTAAGCCTCACCCGCAGCCTGAACCCTGATGCCTATCCTAACGATAAACCGTGCCCTGAAACGCACACGCCCCCTAACACGTACCCATAACACAATCCCGACCATAGGCCTCACCGGGAGACTAACCATAACCCTAGCTCCAACCCTGACCATGAACACTAAGCCTCACCCGCAGCATGAACCCTGAGGCCTACCCTAAACATCAGGCACGCCCTGCAACCCACACACACCCTAACACGTATCCGTACCCCAATCTCCACCATAGGCCTCACCGGGAGACTACACCTAACCCTAGCTCCAACCCAGACCCTAAACACTAAACCTCACCCGCAGCCTGAACCCTGAGGCCTACCCTAACAATAAGCCGCGCCCTGAAACACACACGCCCCCTAACACGTATCAGTACCCCACTCTCCACCGAAGGCCTCACCGGGAGACTAAACCTAACCCTAGCTCCAAACCTGACCCTGAACCCTAAGCCTCAACCACAGCATGATCCCTGAGGCCTACCGTAACGATAAGCCGGGCCCTGAAACGCACCAACCCCTAAAACGTATCCGTACCACAATCTCCACCCCAGGCCTCACCGGGAGCCTAATCCTAACCCTAGCTCCAACCCTGACCTTGACCCCTAAGCCTCACGCGCAGCCTGAACCCTGAGGCCTACACTAACGATAAGCCGCGCTGTGCAACGAAAACGCCCATTAACATATATCCGTACCCCAATCGCGACCCTAGGCCTCACCGGGAGCCTAACCCTAACCCGAAGTCCAACCCTTACCCTGAACACTATGCCTCACCTGCAGCCGGAACCCAGAGGCCCACCCTAACGATAAGCCGCGCCATGCAACGCACACGCCCCCTAACACTTATCCGTACCCCAATCTCCACCGAAGGCCTCACCGGGAGACTAAACCTAACCCTAGATCCAACCCTGACCCTGAAACTTAAGCCTCACCCGCAGCCTGAACCCTGAGGCCTACCCTAACGATAAGCCGCTCCCTGAAACGCAAATGTCCCCTAACACCTATCCGTACCACAATTTCTACCCTAGGCCTCACCGGGAGCCTAAACCTAACCCTAGCTCCAACCCGGACCATGACCACTAAGCCTCACCCGCAGCCTGAACCCTGAGGCCTACCCTAAAGATCAGCCGTGCCCTGCAATGCACACGCCCCCTAACACGTATCCGTACCACAATCTCGACCCTGGCCACACCAGGAGCCTAACCCTAACCCTAGCTCCAACCCTGACCATGTACTCTAAGACTCACCCGCTGCCTGAACCCTGAGGGCTACCCTAACGATCAGTCGTTCCCTGCAATGCACACGCCCCCTAACACGTATCCGTACTACAAACTCGACCCGAGGCCTAAGAGAGGGCATAACCCTAACCCTAGCTCCACTCCTGACCCTGAACCCTAAGCCTCAAACACAGCCTGAACCCTGAGGCCTACCGTAACGATAGGCTGCGCCCTGCAACGAAAAACCCCCTAACACATATCCGTACCCCAATCGCGACCCTAGGCCACACCGGAAGCCTAACCCTAACCCTAAGTCCAACCCTGACCCTGAACCCTAAGCCTCACCCGCAGCCTGACACTGAGGCCTACCCTAACGCTAAGCCGTGCCCCGCAACGCACATGCCCCCTAACACGTGTCCGTACCCCAATCTCCACCATAGGCCTCACCGCGAGACGAAACCTAACCCTAGGTCCAACCCTGACACTGAACACTAAGCCTCACCCGCAGCCTGAACCCTGATGCCTACCCTAACGATAAACCGCGCCCTGAAACGCACACGTGCCCTAACATATACCCGTACCACAATCACGACCATAGGCCTCACCGGGATACAAACCATAACCCTAGCTCCAACCCTGACCATGAACACTAAGCCTCACCCGCAGCATGAATCCTGAGGCCTACCCTAACCATCAGGCACGGCCTGCAACCCACACGCACCCTAACACGTATCCGTACCCCAATCTCCACCATAGGCCTCACCGGGAGACTACACTTAACCCTAGCTCCAACCCAGACCCTAAACCCTAAACCTCACCCGCAGCCTGAACCCTGAGGCCTACCCTAACAATAAGCCGCGCCCTGAAACGCACACGCCCCCTAACAAGTATCAGTACCCCAATCTCCAGCGAAGGCCTCACCGGGAGACTAAACCTAACCCTAGCTCCAACACTGACCCTGAACCCTAAGCCTCAACCACAGCCTGATCCTTAAGGCCTATCCTAAGGATAAGCCGGGCCCTGAAACGCACCAACCCCTAACACGTATCCGTACCACAATCTCCACCCCAGGCCTCACCGGGAGCCGAACCCTAACCCTAGCTCCAACCCTGACCATGAACCCTAAGTCTCACCCGCAGCCTGAACCCCGAGGGCTACCCTAACGCTAAGCCGTGCCCTGCAATGCACATGCTCCCTAACACGTATCCGTACTCCAAATTCGACCCTAGGCCTCAGCGAGAGACGAACCGTAATCCTAGCTCCAATCCTGACCCTGAACCCTAAGCCTCACCCACAGCCTGAACCCTGAGGCCTACGCTAACGATAAGCCGCGCCCTGCAACGAAAACCCCCGTTAACACATATCCGTACCCCAATCGCGACCATAGGCCTCACCGGGAGCCTAACCCTAACCCGAAGTCCAACCCTTACCCTGAACCCTATGCCTCACCCGCAGCCGGAACCCAGAGGCCCACCCTAACGATAAGCCGCGCCATGCAACCCACACGACCCCTAACACGTATCCGTACCCCAATCTCCACCGTAGGCCGCACCGGGAGCCTAACCCTAACCCTACATCCAAACATTACCCTGAAACCTAAGCCTCACCCGCAGCCTGAACCTGAGGCCTAACCTAGTGATAAGCCGCACCCTGGAACGCACACGAACCCTAACACTTATCCCTACCGCAATCTCCTCCATAGGCCTCACCGGGAGCCTAACCCTAACCCTAGCTCCAACCCAGACTCTGAACCCTAAACCACACCCTCAGCCTGAACCCTGAGACCTACCCTAACCATAAGCCGCGCCCTGCAACGCACACGCCCCTTAACACGTATCTGTACCCCAATATCCACCGAAGGACTCACAGGTAGACTAAACCTAACCCTCGCTCCAATCCTGACCCTGAACCCTAAGCCTCTCCCGCAGCCTGAACCATGAGGCCTACCCTAACGATCAGCCGTGCCCTTCAATGCACTCGCCCCCTAACACGTATCCGTAACCCAATGTCGACCCTAAGACTCAGCGAGAGCCTAACCCGAACTCTCGCTCCAACCCTGGCCCGGAACTCGAAGCCATTCCGACAGCCTGAACTGGGGCCTACCCTAACGATAAGACGTGCCCAGCAACGAAAACGCCCCCTAACACATATCCGTACCCCAATCGCGACCCTAGGCCTCACTGGAAACCTAACCCTAACCCTAAGTCCAACCCTTACCCTGAAACCTAAGCCTCACCCACAGGCTGAACCCTGAGGCCTACCATAGCGCTAAGCCGCGCCCTGCAACGCACATGCACCCTAACACGTGTCCGTACCCCAATCTCCACCATAGGCATCACCGCGAGACGAAACCTAACCTTAGCTCCAACCCTGACACTGAACACTAAGCCTCACCCGCAGCCTGAACCCTGATGCCTACCCTAACGATAAACCGCGCCCTGAAACGCACACGTGCCCTAACACGTACCCATAACACAATCCCGACCATAGGCCTCACCGGGAGACTAACCATAACCCTAGCTCCAACCCTGACCATGAACACTAAGCCTCACCCGCAGCATGAACCCTGAGGCCTACCCTAACCATCAGGAACGCCCTGCAATGCACACGCACCCTAACACGTATCCGTACCCCAATCTCCACCATAGGCCTCACCGGGAGACTACACCTAACCCTAGCTCCAACCCAGACCCTAAACACTAAACCTCACCCGCAGCCTGAACCCTGAGGCCTATCCTAAGGATAAGTCGCGCCCTGCAAAGCAAACGCCCCCTAACAAGTATCCGTAACACAATCTCCACCCTAGGCCTCCCCGGGTGACTAAGCCTAACCCTAGCTCCAAAAATAACCCTGAACACTAAGCCTCACCCTCAGAGTGAACCCTGAGGTCTACCCTAATGTTAACCCGCGCCCCTCAACGCACACGCGCCCAAACACGTATCCGTACCCCAATCTCGACCCGAAGCCTCACCGGGAGCCTAACCCTAACCCTAGATCCAGCCCTGTCCTTAACACTAAGCCTACCCCGCAGCATGAACCCTGAGGCCTACCCTAATGATGAGCTGCGCACTGCAACACACACGCCCCCTAACACGTATCCGTACCCCAATCTCAACCCAAAGCCTCACCGGGAGCCTAACCCTTACCCTAGATCAAACCCTGACCGTGAACACTAAGCCTCACCCGCAGCCTGAACCGTGAGGCCTACCCTAATGATAAGCAGCGCGGTGCAACGCACACGCCCCAAACACATATCCGTACCCTTATCTCGACCCAGCCCTCACCGGGAGCCTAATCCTAACCGTAGCTACAACCCTAACCCTGAACCCTAAGCCTCACCCGAAGCCTCAACCCTGAGGCCTACTATAACGATATGCCACGCCCTGCAACGCACACGCCCCCTAACACGTATCCATACCACAATCTCGACCCTAGGTCTCACCGGGAGCCGAACAATAACCCTAGCTCCAACCCTGACCCTGAACCCTAAGCCTCACCTGCAGACTGATCCCTAAGGCCTCCCCCAACGATAAACCACGCCATGCAAATCACAGGCCCCATAACATGTCTGCGTACCCCAATCTCGACCATAAGCGTCACCCGGAGCTGAACCCTAACCCTAGCTCCAACCCTGACCCTGAACCCTAAGCCTCACCTGCAGACTGAACCCAGAGCCCTACCCTAACGATAAGCCATGCCCTGCAATGCACATGCCCCCTAACACGTATCCGTAACCCAATTTAGACCCTAGGCCTGTGCGAGAGCCAAACCCTAACCCTAGCTCCAACTCAGACCGTGAATCCTAAGCCTCACCCGCAGCATGAACATTGAGGCCAACACTAACGATAAGCTGCGCCGTGCAACGCACACGCCCCCTAACACGAATCCGTACCCCAATCTCAACCCTAGGCCTCACTGGGAGATTAAACCTAACCTTACCTCCAACCATGACCCTGAACACTAAGCATCAGCCGAAGCCTGATCCCTGAGGCCTACCCTAACGATAAACCGCGCCCTGCAACGCAAACGCACCCTAACACGTATCCATACCCGAATCTCGTCCCGAAGCTTCACCGGGATCCTAACCCTAACCCTAGCTCCAACCCTGACCCTTAACGCTAAGCCTCACCTGCAGCCTGAACCCTGAGTGCTACTCTAACGATAAACCACGCCCTTCAACGAAAACGACCTCTAACACATATCCGTACCCCTATCTTGACCCTAGGCCTCACTGGGAGCCTAACCCTAACCCGAGCACCAACCCTGACCCTGAAACCTAAGCCTCATCCGCAGGCTGAACCCTGAGTCCTACTCTAACGATAAGCAGCGACGTGTAACTCACACGCCCTCTAACAGGTATCCGTACCCCAATCTCAACCCTAAGCCTCACCCGGAGCCTAACCCTAACCCTAGGTCCAACACTGACCCTGAACAACAAGCTCACACGCAGCCTGAACCCTGAGGCCTACCCTAAGAATAAGTCGCGCCGTGCCACGCAAACGCCCCCTAACACGTATCCGTACCCCATTCTCGAACCTAGGCCTAACCGGAAGCCTAACCCTAAACCTAGCTCCAACCCTGACCCTGAACACTAAGCCTCACCCGCAGCCTGAACCCTGAGGCCTACCCTAACGATTATCCATGCCCTGCAACGCACACGCCCCCTAACACGTATCTGTACCCCAATCTCGGCCGTAAGCCTCAGCGGGAGCCAAACACTAAGCCTACCTCCAACCATGACCCTGAAAACTAAGACTCACCCACAGCGTGAACCGTGAGGCCTACCCCAATGATCAGCCACGCCCTGCAATGCACACGTGCCCTAATACGTATCCATACCCGAATCTCGAAACGAAGCCTCAACAGGACCCTAAACCTAACCATAGCTCCAACCCTGACGCACAATCATAAGCCTAACCCGTAGTCCGATACCTGAGGCCTACCCTAACATCAGCCGTGCCCTGCAACTCACACGCCCCCAACAAGTATCCGTACGCCAATCTCGAACCAAAGCATCACGGGGAGCCTAAACCAACCCCTAGCTCCAAACTTGACCCTGAACCCTAAGTCTCACCCGCAGCCTGAACCCTGAGGCCTACTCTAACGTAAAGCCGCGCCCTGCAAGGCACACGCCCCTTAACACGTATCCGTACCCCAATCTCGACCCAAAGCCTCACTGGGAGCCTAACCCTAACCCAAGCTCCAACCCTGACCCTGAACAATAAACCTCACCTGCAGCCTGAACCCTGAGGCCTACCCTAACGATGAACCGCGCCCTGCAACAACAACGCCCCCTAACACATATCCGTACGCCAAACTCGACCCTAGGCCTCACCGGGAGCCTATCCCTAACCCTAACTCCAACCCTTATCCTGAACACTAAACTTCACCTGCAGCCACAACCCTCAGCCCTACCCTAACGATAAGCCGCGCCCTGCAACGCACACACCCCCTAACACGTAACCGTACCCCAATCTCCAATCTAGGCCTCACATGGATCCAAACCCTAACCCAGCTCCAACCCTGACCCTGAACACTAAGCCTCGCCTGCAGCCTGAACCCTGAGGCCTACCCTATCGATAAGCTGCGCCCTGCAACGCACACGCCCCCTACCACGTATCCGTACCCCAATATCGACCCGAAGCCTCACCGGGAGCCGAACGCTAACGCTAGCTCCAACCCTGACCCTGAACACTAAGCCTCACAGGAAGACTTAACCCTGAGGCCTACCCTAACTATAAGCCGCGCCCTGCAATGCACACGCCCCCAAACACGTATCTGTACCCCAATCTCGACCCTAGGCCTCACCGGGAGCCTAAACCTAACCTTAGCTCCAAACTTGACCCTGAATCCTAAGCCTCAACAGCGGCCTGAAACCTGAGGGTTACACTGACGATCACCGGTGCCCTTCAATGCACACGCCCCCTAACACGTTTCCGTACTAAAATCTCGGCCCTAGGCCTCAGCGAGAGCCTAACCCTAACCCTATCTCCCACCCTGACACTTAACCCTAAGCCTCACCCGCAGCCTGAACCCTGAGGCCTACCGTAATGATAAGCCACACCCTGCAACACACTCGCCCCCTAACACGTATACGTAACCCAATCTCGACCCTAAGCCTCACCGGAAGCCTAACCCTAACCCATAGCTCCAACCCTGACCCTGAACCCTAAGCATGACCCGCAGGCTGAAAACTGAGGCCTACCCTAACGATAAGTCGCGCCCTGAAACGCAAACGTGCTCTAACACGTTTCTGTACCCCAATCTCGGCCCTAAGCCTCACCGAAAGCCTAACCCTAACCGTAGCTTCAACTCTCACCCTGAACAGTAATCCTCACCTGCAGCCTGAATCCTGAGGCCTAACATAATGATAAGCAGCGCCCTGAAACACACACGCCCCCTACCAAGTATCCGTACCCCAATCTCGAAACTAGGCCTCACCGGGAGCTTAACCCTAACCCTAGCTCCAAACCTGACCCTGAACTCTAAGCCTCACCCGCAGCCTGAACCCTGAGGCCTACCGTAACGACAAGCCATGCCCTGCAACGCACTCGCCCCCTAACACGTATACGTACCCCAATCTCGACCCTAAGCCTCACCGGAACCCTAACCCTAACCCTAGCTCCAACCCTGACCCTGAACCCTAAGCATGACCCGCAGCCTGAAAACTGAGGCCTACCCTAACGATAAGTCGCGCCCTGAAACGCAAACGCGCTCTAACACGTTTCTGTACCCCAATCTCGACCCTAGGCCTCACCGGGAGCCGAACCCTAACCCTAGCTCCAACCCTGACCCTGAACGCTAAGCCTCACCTGCAGCCTGAACCCTGATGCCTACGCTACAGATAAGTCGCGCCCTGCAACGAAAACGCCCCCTAACACATATGCGTACCCCATTCGCGAACCGGGGCCTCACCGGGAGCCTAATCCTAACACTAAGTCCAACCCTTACCCTGAACCCTAAGCCTCACCCGCATCCTGAACCCTGAGGCCTACCGTAACGATAAGCTACGCCCTGAAACTCACACGCCCCCTAACATATATACGTACCCCAGTCTCGACCCACAGCCTCACCGGCAGCCTAACCCTAACCCTAGCTCCAACCCTGACCCGGAAAAATAAGCCTCACCCCCAGCCCGTTACATGAGACCTACCCTAAGTATAAGCCGCGCCCTGCAACGCACACGCCCCCTAACACGTATTCGTAACCCAATTTCGACCCTAAGCCTTACCGGGACATGAACGCTAACGCTAGCTCGAAGCTTGACCTTAACCTTAAGCCTCACAGGAAGATTTAACCGTGAGGCCTACACTAACGATAAGCCACGCCCTGCAACGCACACGCCCCCTAACACGTATCTGAACCCCAATCTCGACCCGAATCCTCACCGGGAGCCTAAACCTAACCCTAGCTTCAACTCTGACCCTGAACCCTAAGCCTCACCTGCAGCCTGAACCCTTAGGCCTACCCTAACGATAAGCCACGCCCTGCAAGGCACACGCCCCCTAACACGTATCTGTACCCCAATCTCGACCCTAGGCCTCACCAGAAGTCTAACCCTATCCCTAGCTCCAACTCTCACCCTGAACACTAAGCCTCACCCGCAGCCTGAACCCTGAGGCCTAAACTAACGATAAGCGGCGCCCTGCAAAGCACACGCGACCTAAAACGTATCCGTACCCCAATCTCAACCCTAGGCCTCACCGGGACCCTAACCCTAACCCGAGCTCCAATCCTGACCCTGAAACCTAAGCCTAATCCGCAGCCTGATCCCTGAGTCCTACTCTAACGATAAGCCGCGCCGAGCAACTCACACGCCCCTTACATGTATCCGTACCCCAATCTCGATCCTAGACCTCACCGGGAGCCAAACACTAACCCTAGCTCCAACCCTGACCCTGAACGCTAAGCCTCACCTGCAGCCTGAACCCTGAGGCCTACGCTAACGATAAGCCACGCCCTGGAACGAAAACGCACCCTAACTCATATCCGTACCCCAATCTCGATCCTACGCTTCACCGGGAGCCTAAACCTAACCCTAAGTCCAACCCTTACCCTGAACACTAAGCCTCACCCGCAGTCTGAACCCGGAGGCCTACCATAACGTTAAGCCGTGCCCTGCAATGCACACGCCCCCTAACATTTATCCGAACCAAATTCTCGACGCAAAGCCTCACCGGGAGCGTGAACCTAACCCTAGCACCAACTCACCCTGAGCCCTAAGCCTGAAACGCAGCCTGAACCCTGAGGCCTAACATAACGATAAGCAGTGCCCTGCAACGCACACGCCCCCTAACACGTATGCATACCCCAATCTCGACATTAAGCCTCACCGGGAGCCTATCCAAAACCATAGCTCCATCCCTGACACTGAACTATAAGCCTCACCCGCAGCCTGAACTCTGCGCCCTACCCTAATGATTATCCACGCCCTGCAACGCTCACGCCCCCTAACAAGTATCTGTACGCCAATATCGACCGTAAGCCTCAGCGGGAGCCTAACCCTAACCCTAGCTCCAACCCTGACCCTGAAAACTAAGATTCTCGCACAGCCTGAACCCTGAGGCCTAGCCTAATGATCCGCCGTGCCCTGCAATGCACACGCGACATAAAACGTGTCCGTACACCAATCTCGACCCGAAGCCTCAACGGGAGCCTAAACCTAACCCTAACTCCATCCCTGACCCTAAATCCAAAGCCTCACCCACAGCCCGATACTTGAGGCCTACCCTAACGTCAGCCGTGCCCTGCAATTCACACGGCCCCTAACACGTATCCATACCCCAATCACGACCCAAAGCCTCACGGGGAGCCTAAACCTATGCCTAGGTCCAAACCTGACCCTGAACCCTAAGTCTCAACCGCAGCGTGAACCCTGAGGCCTACCCTAAGGTAAAGGCGCGCCCTGCAACGCACACGCCCTTAACATGTATCCGTACCCCAATCTCGACCCAAAGCCTCACCGGGAGCCTAACACTAACCCTAGCTCCAACCCTGACCATGAACAATAAACCTCTCCTGCAGCCAGAACACTGAGGCCTACACTAACAATAAGCCGCTCCCTGAAAAGCACACTCTCCGAACACCTATCCGTACCCCAATCTCGAACATAGGCCTCAGAGGGAGCCTAACCCTAAACCTAGCTCCAAACCTGACCCTGAAATCTAAGCCTCACCCGGAGCCTGAACCCTGAGACCTACCTTAATGATAAGCCGCGCCCTGCAACGCACACGCCCCCTAACACGTATCCGTACCCCCATCTCGACCTGAAGCCTCACCGGGAGCCTAAACCTAACCCTAGCTCCAAATCTGACCCTGAACCCTAAGCCTCACCCGCAGCCTGAACCCTGAGGCCTACCCTAACGATGACTCACGCCCTGCAACGAACACGCCACCTAACACGTATCCGTACCCCAATCTCGGCCCTAAGCCTCACCGAAAGCCTAACCCTAACCGTAGCTTCAACTCTCACCCTGAACAGTAATCCTCACCTGCAGCCTGAATCCTGAGGCCTAACATAATGATAAGCAGCGCCCTGAAACGCACACGCCCCCTACCAAGTATCCGTACCCCAATCTCGAAACTAGGCCTCACCGGGAGCTTAACCCTAACCCTAGCTCCAAACCTGACCCTGAACTCTAAGCCTCACCCGCAGCCTGAACCCTGAGGCCTACCGTAACGACAAGCCATGCCCTGCAACGCACTCGCCCCCTAACACGTATACGTACCCCAATCTCGACCCTAAGCCTCACCGGAACCCTAACCCTAACCCTAGCTCCAACCCTGACCCTGAACCCTAAGCATGACCCGCAGCCTGAAAACTGAGGCCTACCCTAACGATAAGTCGCGCCCTGAAACGCAAACGCGCTCTAACACGTTTCTGTACCCCAATCTCGGCCCTAGGCCTCACCGGGAGCCGAACCCTAACCCTAGCTCCAACCCTGACCCTGAACGCTAAGCCTCACCTGCAGCCTGAACCCTGATGCCTACGCTACAGATAAGTCGCGCCCTGCAACGAAAACGCCCCCTAACACATATCCGTACCCCAGTCGCGAACCGGGGCCTCACCGGGAGCCTAATCCTAACACTAAGTCCAACCCTTACCCTGAACCCTAAGCCTCACCCGCATCCTGAACCCTGAGGCCTACCGTAACGATAAGCTACGCCCTGAAACTCACACGCCCCCTAACATATATCCGTACCCCAGTCTCGACCCACAGCCTCACCGGCAGCCTAACCCTAACCCTAGCTCCAACCCTGACCTGGAAAAATAAGCCTCACCCCCAGCCCAATACATGAGGCCTACCCTAAGTATAAGCCGCGCCCTGCAACGCACACGCCCCCTAACACGTATTCGTAACCCAATTTCGACCCTAAGCCTTACCGGGACATGAACGCTAATGCTAGCTCGAAGCTTGACCTTAACCTTAAGCCTCACAGGAAGATTTAACCGTGAGGCCTACACTAACGATAAGCCACGCCCTGCAACGCACACGCCCCCTAACACGTATCTGAACCCCAATCTCGACCCGAATCCTCACCGGGAGCCTAAACCTAACCCTAGCTGCAACTCTGACCCTGAACCCTAAGCCTCACCTGCAGCCTGAACCCTTAGGCCTACCCTAATGATAAGCCACGCCCTGCAAGGCACACGCCCCCTAACACGTATCTGTACCCCAATCTCGACCCTAGGCCTCACCAGAAGTCTAACCCTATCCCTAGCTCCAACTCTCACCCTGAACACTAAGCCTCACCCGCAGCCTGAACCCTGAGGCCTAAGCTAACGATAAGTGGCGCCCTGCAAAGCACACGCGACCTAAAACGTATCCGTACCCCAATCTCAACCCTAGGCCTCACCGGAAGCCTAACCCTAACCCGAGCTCCAACCCTGACCCTGAAACCTAAGCCTAATCCGCAGCCTGATCCCTGAGTCCTACTCTAACGATAAGCCGCGCCGAGCAACTCACACGCCCCTTACATGTATCCGTACCCCAATCTCGATCCTAGACCTCACCGGGAGCCAAACACTAACCCTAGCTCCAACCCTGACCCTGAACGCTAAGCCTCACCTGCAGCCTGAACCCTGAGGCCTACGCTAACGATAAGCCACGCCCTGGAACGAAAACGCACCCTAACTCATATCCGTACCCCAATCTCGATCCTATGCTTCACCGGGAGCCTAAACCTAACCCTAAGTCCAACCCTTACCCTGAACACTAAGCCTCACCCGCAGTCTGAACCCGGAGGCCTACCATAACGTTAAGCCGCGCCCTGCAATGCACACGCCCCCTAACATTTATCCGAACCAAATTCTCGACGCAAAGCCTCACCGGGAGCGTGAACCTAACCCTAGCACCAACTCACCCTGAGCCCTAAGCCTGAAACGCAGCCTGAACCCTGAGGCCTAGCCTAATGATCCGCCGCGCCCTGCAATGCACACACGACCTAAAACGTGTCCGTACCCCAATCTCGAACCGAAGCCTCAACGGGAGCCTAAACATAACCCTAACTCCATCCCTGACCCTAAATCCAAAGCCTCACCCACAGCCCGATACTTGAGGCCTACCCTAACGTCAGCCGTGCCCTGCAATGCACACGGCCCCTAACACGTTTCCGTACCCCAATCTCGACATTAGGCCTCCCCGGGAGCCGAATCCTAACCCTAGCCCCCACCCTTTCCCTGAACACAAAGCCTCACCTCCGGCCTGAACCCTGAGGACTACCCTAACGATCAGCTGTGCCCTGCAATGCACACGCCCCCTAACACATATCCGTACGCCAATCGCGAACCTACGCCTCACTGGGAGCCTATCCCGAACCCTAAGTCCAACCCTTACCCTGAACCCTGAGCCTCAGCTGCAGGCTGAACCCTGAGTCCTACCCTAAAGATAAGCCGCGCCAAGCAACGCACACTTCCCCGAACACGTATCCGTACACCATTCTCGACCATAGGCCTCACCGTGAGACTAAACCTAACCCTAGCTCAACCCTGACCCTGAACCGTAAGGCTCACCCGCAGCCTGAACCCTGAGGCCTACCCGAACGATAAGCCACGCACTGCAACGCACACGCCCCCTAACACGTATCCATACCACAATCTCCACCCTAGGCCTCACCGGGAGCCTAACGTTAACCCTAAGTCCAACCCTGACCATGAAACCTAAGGCTCAACCGCAGCCTGAACCCTGAGGCCTACCCTAACGATCAGCCGTGTCCTGCAATGCACACGCCCCCGAACTCGTATCCGTACCCCAATCTCGACCCTAGACCTCAGGAAGATCCTAACCCTAACCGTACTGCCAACCCTGACCCTGAACCCTAAGCCTCACCCGCAGCTTAAACCCTGAGACCTACCCTAACGATAAGCCGCGCCCTGCAACGAAAACGCCCCCTAACACATATCCGTACCCCAATCGCGACCCTAGGCCTCACTGGGAGCCTATCCCTAACCGTAAGTCAAATCCTTACCCTGAACCCTTAGCCTCACCCGCAGGCTGAACCCTGAGGGCTACACTAATGATAAGCCGCGCCCTGCAACACACACACCCCATACACGTATCCATAACCCAATCTCCACCATCGGCCTCACCGGGAGACTAAACCTAACCCTAGCTCCAACCCGGACCCCGAACTCTAAGCCTGACCCGCAGCCTGAACCCTGAGGCCTACCGTAACGATAAGCCACGCCCTGCAACGCACACGTTCCCTAACACGTATCCGTACCCCAATATCAACCCTAAGCCTCACCGGAAGCCTAACCCTAACCCTAGCTCCAACCCTGACCCTGAACCCTAAATACCACCCGCAGCCTGAGAACTGAGGCCTACCCTAACGATAAGTCGCGCCCTGAAACGTAAACGTGCCCTAACACGTTTCTGTACCCCAAACTCGACCCTAGGCCTCACCGGGAGACGAACCCTAACCCTAGCTCCAAACCTGACCCTGAACGCTAAGCCTCACCTGCAACATGAACCCTGATGACTACGCTACAGATAAGTCACGCCCTGCAACGAAAACGCCCCCTAACACATATCCGTACCCCAGTCGCGAACCTGGGCCTCACCGGGAGCCTAATCCTAACCCTAAGGACAACCCTTACCCTGAACCCTAAGCCTCACCCGCATCCTGATCCCTGAGGCCTACCCTAACGATAAGCTACGCCCTGAGACTCACACGCCCCCTAACATATATCCGTACCCCAATCTCGACCCAAAGCCTCACCGGGAGCCTAACCCTAACCCTAGCTACAACCCAGACCCTGATAAATAAGCCTCACCCCCAGCCCGATACATGAGGCCTACCCTAAGTATAAGCCTCGCCCTGCAACGCACACGCCCCCTAACACGTATTCGTAACCCAATTTCGACCCTAAGCCTCACCAGGAAACGAACGCTAACGCCACCTCGAACCTTGACCCTGAACCTTCAGCCTCACAGGAAGACTGAACCGTGAGGCCTACACTAACGATAAGCCACGCCCTGCAACGCACACGCCCCCTAAAAGGTATCTGTACCCCAATCTCGACCCGAATCCTCAACAGGAGCCTAAACCTAACCCTAGCTTCAACTCTGACCCTGAACCCTAAGCCTCACCCGCAGCCTGAACCCTTAGGCGTATCCTAACGATAAGCCATGCCCTGCAAGGCACACGCCCCCTAACACGTATCTGTACCCCAATCCCGACCCTAGGCCTCACCAGAAGTCTAACATTATCCCTAGCTCCAACTCTCACCCTGAACACTAAGCCTCACCCGCAGTCTGAACCCTGAGGCCTAAGCTAATGATAAGCAGCGCCCTGCAATGCACACGCGACCTAAAACGTATCCGTACCCCAATCTCAACCCTAGGCTTCACCGGGAGACTAACCCTAACCCGAGCTCCAACCCTGACCCTGAATCCTAAGCCTAATCCGCAGCCTGAACCCTGAGGCCTACTCTAACAATAAGCCGCGCCGAGCAACTCACACGCCCCTTACATGTATCCGTACTCCAATCTCGATCCTAGACCTCACCGGGAGCCAAACACGAACCCTAGCTCCAACCCTGACCCTGAACGCTAAGCCTCACCTGCAGCCTGATCCCTGAGGCCTACGCTAACGATAAGCCACGCCCTGGAACGAAAACGCACCCTAACTCATATCCGTACCCCAATCTCGATCCTACGCTTCACCGGGAGCCTAAACCTAACCCTAAGTCCAACCCTTACCCTGAACACTAAGCCTCACCCGCAGTCTGAACCCTGAGGCCTACCATAACGTTAAGCCACGCCCCGCAATGCACACGCACCCTAACATTTATCCGTACCAAATTCTCGACGCAAAGCCTCACCGGGAGCGTAAACCTAACCCTAGAACCAACTCTCACCCTGAGCCCTAAGCCTGAACTGCAGCCTGAATCCTGAGGCCTAACGTAACGATAAGCAGTGCCCTGCAACGCACACGCCCCCTAACACGTATGCATACCCCAATCTCCACCATAGGCCTCACGGGGAGACAAAACCTAACCCTAGCTCCAACCCTGACCCTGAACACTAAGCCTCACACTCAGCATGAACCCTGAAGCCTACCGTAACCATAAGCCGCACCATGCAACGCACACGCCCCCTAACACGTATCCGTACCCGAATCTCAACCCTAGCCCTAAGCGGGAGCCTAACCCTAACCCTAGCTCCAACCCTGACTCTAAACCCTGAGCCTCACCCGCAGCCTGAACCATGAGGCCTACCCTAACGATATGCCGCGCCCTGCAACAAAAACGCCCCCTAACACATATCCGTACCTCAATCGCGACCCTAGGCCTCACTGGGAGCCTAACCCTAACCGTAAGTCCAATCCTTACCCTGAACCCTAAGCCTCACCCGCAGGCTGAACCCTGAGGGCTACACTAATGATAAGCCGCGCCCTGCAACACACACGCCCCTAACACGTATCTGTACCCCAATCTTGACCCTAGGCCTCAGCGAGAGCTTAACCCTAACCTAGATCCAACCCTGACCCTGAACACTAAGCCTCACCCGCAGGCTGAACCCTGAGGGCTACACTAATGATAAGCCGCGCCCTGCAACACACACGCCCCTAACACGTATCTGTACCCCAATCTTGACCCTAGGCCTCACCGGGAGCCTAACCCTAAACCTAAGTCCAACCCTTACCCTGAAACTTAAGCCTCACCCTCAGCCTGAACCCTGAGGCGTACCCTAACGATAAGCCGCGTCATGCAACACACACGCCCCCTAACACGTATCCGTACCCCAATCTCCACCTTAGGCCTCACAAGGAGACAAAACCTATCCCAAGCTCCAACCCTAAACCTGAACCTTAATCCTCACCCTCAGCCTGAACCCTGAGGCTGACCCTAACGATAAGCCACACCATGCAACGCACACGCCCCCTAACACGTATCCGTACCGCAATCTCGACCCTAGCCCTAAGCGGGAGCCTAACCTAACCCTAGCTCCAACCCTGACTCTGAACACTAAGCCTCACATGGAGCCTGAACCCTGAGGCCTACCCTAACGATATGTCGCACTCTGCAAAGAAAACGCCCCCTAACACATATCCGTACCCCAATCGCGAACCTAGGCCTCACTGGGAGCCGAACCCTAACCCTGAGGCCCACCCTCACACTGAATCCTAAGCCTCACCGGCAGACTGAACCCTGCTTCCAAACATAACGATCAGCCGTGCCCTGCAATGCACATGCCCTCAAACATGTATCCGTACCCCAATCTCGACCCTAGGACTCAGCGAGAGCCTAAACCTAACCCTAGCTCCAACCCTGACCATGAACACTAAACCTCACCCGCAGCCTGAAGCCTGAGGCCTACCCTAATGATAAGCCGGGCTCTGCAAGGCACACGCCCCCTAACACGTATCCGTACCCCAATCTCCACCATAGGGCTCACCGGGAGACAAAACCTAACCCTAGCTCCAACCCTGACCCTGAAACCTATGCCTCATCCGCAGCCTGAACCCTGAGGCCTACCCTAACGATAAGTCGCACCATGCAACGCACACACCCCTAACACGTATCCGTACCCCAATCTCGATATTAGTCCTCCCCGGGAGCCTAACCCTAACCCTAGCTCCAAGCCTGTCCCTGAACACAAAGCCTCACCCGCAGCCTGAATTCTGGGACCTACCCTAACGATAAGCCGCGTCCTGAAACGCACACGACCCCTCACACGTATCCGTACCCGAATCTCGACCCTAGTCCTAACAGGGATCCTATCCCTATCCCTAGCTACATACCTGACCCTGAACACAAAGCCTCACCCGCAGCCTGAACCCTGAGGCTTACCCTAACGATATGCCGTGCCCTGAAACGCTCACGCCGCCTAACACGTATCCATATCCCAATCTCGACACTAGGCCTCACCGGGAGCCTAACCATAACCCTAACACCAACCCTGACCATGAAACCTAAGCCTCACTAGCAGCCTGATCCCTGAGGCCTACCCTAACGATCCGCCGTGCCCTGCAATGCACACGCCCCTTAACACGTATCCGTACCCCAATCTCGACCCTAGGCCTCAGCGAGAGCATAACCCTAACCCTAGCTCCAACGCTGACCCGGAACACTAAGCCTCACCCGCAGCCTGAACCCTGAGGCCTACCCTAACGATATGCCGCGCCCTGCAACGAAAACGCCCCCTAAAACATATCCGTACCCCAATCCCAACACTAGGCCTAACCGGGAGCCTAACCCTGACCCTCAGTCCAACCCTTACCCTGAACCTTAAGCCTCACCGGCAGCCTGAACCCTGAGGCCTACTCTAACGATAAGCCGGGCCATGCAACGCAGACGCCCCCTAACACGTATCCGTACCCAAATCTCCACCATAGGCCTCACGGGGAGACTAAACCTAACCCTAGCTTCAACCCTGACCCTGAACCCTAAGCCTCACCCTCAGCATGAACCCTGAAGCCTACCGTAACCATAAGCCGCACCATGGAACGCACACGCCCCAAAACACGTATCCGTACCCCAATCTCAACCCTAGCCCTAAGCGGGAGCCTAACCCTAACCCTAGCTCCAACCCTGACTCTGAACACTAAGCCTCACCCGCAGCCTGAACCCTGAGGCCTACCCTAACGATATGCTGCGCCCTGCAAGGAAAACGCCCCCTAACACATATCCGTAACGCAATCGCGACCCTAGGCCTCACTGGGAGCCTAACCTTAACCCTAAGTCCAACCCTTAACCGTAAACCCTAATCCTCAACTGCAGCCTGAACCGTGAGGCCTCCCCTAACGATAATCCGCGCCCTGCAACGCACACGCCACCTAACACGTATCTGTACCCCAATCTCCACCACAGGCCATATCGGGAGACTAAACCTAACCCTAGCTCCAACCCTGACCCTGAAGCCTAAGCCTCACCCACAGCGTGAACCCTGAGGCCTACCCTAACTATAAGCCGCACACTGCAGCGCACACGACGCCTAACACGTATCCGTACCCCAATCTCGACCCTAGGCCTAACCGGAAGCCTAACCGTAGCTCCATCCCCGACCCTGAACCCTAAGCCTCACCCACAGACTGAACCCTGAGGCCTACACTAATGATAAGCCGCGTCCTGCAATGCACACGCCCCCTAACACGTATCCGTACCCCAATCTCGAAGCTAGGCCTAACCGGGAGCCTAACCCTAACCCTAGCTCCATACCTGACCCTGAACACAAAGCCTCACCCACAGCCTGAACCCTGAGGCCTACCCTAACGATAAGCTACGCCCTGAAACGCACACGCCGCCTAAGACGTATCCGTACCACCATCTCGACCCTAGGCGTCACAGGGAGCCTAACCCTAACCGTATTTCCAACCGTAACCATGAACACTAAGTCTCACCCGCAGGCTGAACCCGGTGGGTTACCCTAACGATCAGCCATGCTGTGCAATGCACACGCCCCCTAACACGTATTTGTACCCCAATCTCGACCCTAGGCCTCAGCGAGAGCCTACCCTTAACCCTAGCTCCAACTTTTACTCTGAAACCTAAGCCTCACCCGCAGCCTGAACCCTGAGGCCTACCCTAACGATAAGCAGCACCCTGCAAAGCACACGCCCCCTAACACGTATCCGTACCCCAATCTCGACCCTAAGCCTCACCGGGAGCCTAACCAAATCCCTAGCTCCATCCCTGACCCTGAACCATAAGACTCACCCGCAGCCTGAACCCTGAGGCCTACCTTAACGATTATCCGCGCCCTGCAATGCTCACGCCCCCTAAAACATATCTGTACCCCAATCTCAACCGTAAGCCTCAGCGGGAGCCTAACCCTAACCCTAGATGCAACCCTGACCCTGAAAACTAAGACTCACCCACAGACTGAACCCTGAGGCATAGCCTAATGATCCGCCACGCCTGCAAAGCACACGCGAACTAAAATGTATCCGTACCTCAATCTCGACCCGAAGCCTCAACGGGAGCCTAAACCTAACCCTAACTCCATCCCTGACCCTGAATACTAAGCCTCACCCGGAGCCGTATACCTGAGGCCTACCCTAACATCAGCCGTGCCCTGCAATTCACACGCCCACTAACACGTATCCGTACCCCAATCTCGACCCAAAGCCTCACGGGGAGCCTAACATTAACCCTAGATCCAACTCTGACCCTGAACGCTAAGCCTCACATGCAGCCTGAACCCTGAGGTCTACGCTAACGATAAGCGGCGCCCTGCAACCCACACGCCCCCTACCAAGTATCCGTACCCCAATCTCAACCCTAGGCCTCACCGGGAGCCTAACCATAAACCGAGCTCCAACCCTGACCCTGAAAACTAAGCCTCATCCGCAGCCTGAACCCTGAGGCCTACTGTAACGATAAGCCGCGTAGTGCAACTCACACGGCCCCTTACACGTATCCATACCCCAATCTCAACCCTAGGCCTCACGGGGAGCCTAACACTAACCCTAGCTCCAACCCTGACCCTGAACAGTTAGCCTCGCCCTCAGCCTGAACCCTGAGGCCTACCCTAACGATCAGCCGTGCCCTGCAAAGCCCACGCCCCCTAACACGTACCCGTACCCCAATCTCGACCCTAGGATTCAGCAAGAGCCTAACCGTAACTCTCGCTCCAACCCGGGCCCAGAACTCGAAGCCTCACCCACAGCCTGAACCCTGAGGCCTACCCTAACGATAAGCTGCGCCCTGCAACGAAAACGCCCCATAACACATATCTGTAACCAAATCGCGACCCTAGGCCTCACCGGGAGTCTAACCCTAACCCTAAGTCCAACCCTTACCCTGAACCCTGAGCGTCACCCGCAGCCTGAACCCTGAAGCCTACACTAACAATAAGCCGCGACATGCAAAGCACACGCACCCTAACACGTATCCGTACCCCAATCTCCACCATAGGCCTCACCAGGAGACTAAACCTAACCAAAGCTCCAACCCTGACCCTGAAACCTAAGCCTCACCCACAGCCTGAACCCTGAAGCCTACCCTAACGAAAAGCTGCGCCCTGCAACGAAAACTCCCCCTAACACATATCCGTACCCCAATCGTGACCCTAGGCCTCACCGGGAGCCTAACACGAACACTAAGACCAACCCTTAACCTGAACACTAAGCCTCACCCGCAGCCTCAACCCTGAGGCCTGCCCTAACGATAAAATGCGCCCAGCAAGGCATACTCCCCCTAACACGTATCCGTACCCCAATCTCCACCATAGGCCTCACCGGGAGACTAAACCTAGCCCTAACTCCAACCCTGACCGTGAACCCTAAGCCTCACCTGCAGCCTGAACCCTGAGGCCTACCCGAACGATAAGCAGAGCCCTGCAACTAAAACGCCCAGAAACACATATCCGTACCCCAATCACGAACCTAGGCCTCACCGGCAGCCTAACTCTAACCCTAAGTCCAACACTTACCCTGAACATTAAACCTCACCCGCAGCCTCAACCCTGAGGCCTACCCAAACGATCAGTTGTTCCCTGGTATGCACACGCCCCCTAACCTATATCCGTACCACAATCGCGATCCTAGGCCTCACCGGGAACCTAACCCTAACCCTAGCTCCAACCCGGACCCTGAAACACAAGCCTCACCTGCAGGCTGAACCCTGAAGCCTACCAGAATGATAAGCCTCGCCCTGCAACGCACACGAGCCCAAACACGTATCCGTACCACAATCTCGACCTTAGGCCGCAACAGGAGCCTAACCCTAATCCTAGCTCCAACCCTGTGCCTGAACACAAAGCCTCACCTGCAGCCTGAATTCTGAGGCCTACCCTAACGATAAGCCGCACTCTGGAACGCACACGCCCCATAACACGTATCTGTACCTCAATCTCCACCCAAGGCTTCATGGGGAGACTAAACCTAACCCTAGCTCCAAACCTGACCCTGAACACTAAGCCTCACCTGCAGCCTGAACCCTGAGGCCTACCATAACGATAAGTCACGCCCTGCAATGCACACGACCACTAACATGTATGCGTACCACAATCTCGACCCTACGCCACAACGAGGGCCTAACCCTAAACGTAGCTCCAACCCTGACTATGAACACTAAGCCTCACCCGCACCCTGAACCCTCAGGCCTACCATAACGATCAGCCGAGCCCTGCAATGCACACGCCCACTAACACGTATCCGTACCCCAAACTCGACCCTAGGCAAAAGCGAGAGCCTAACCCTAACCCTAGCTCCAACCCTGACCATGAACCCTAAGCCTCAACCGCAGCCTGAACCCTGAGGCCTACCCTAACGATCAGCCATGTCCTTCAATGATAACGGCCCCTAACTCATATCCGTACCGCAGTCGCGACCCTAGGCCTCACTAGGAGCCTAACCAAAACCCTCAGTCCAACCCTTACCGTAAACCTTAAGCCTCACCCGCAGCCTGAACCCTGAGGCCTAACATAACGATCAGCCATGCCCTGCAATGCACACGACCCCTAACACGTTTCCGTACCCCAATCTCTACATTAGGCCTCCCCGGGAGCCGAATCCTAACCCTAGCCCCAACCCTGTCCCTGAACACAAAGCCTCACCTGCAGCCTGAACCCTGAGGGCTACCCTAACGATCAGCTGTGCCCTGCAATGCACACGCCCCCTAACACATATCCGTACCACAATCTCGACCCTAGGCCTCACCGGGAGCCTAACCCAAACCCTAGCTCCAACCCGTACCCTGAACCCTGAGGCCTACCTTAACGATCAGCCGTGTCCTGCAATGCACACGACCCCGAATATGTATCCGTACCCCAATCTCGACCCTAGGCCTCAGCGAGATCCTAACCATAACCCTACCGCCAACACTGACCCTGAACCCTAAGCCTCACCCGCAGCTTAAACCCTGAGGCCTACCCTAACGATAAGCCACGCCCTGCAACAAAAACGCCCCCAAACACATATCCGTACCCCAGTCACGAACCTAAGCCTCACCGGGAGCCTAACCCTAACCCTAAGTGCAACCTTTACCCTGAACCCTAAGCCTCACCCAAACCCTGAACCCTGAGGCCTACCCTAACTATCAGCGGTGCCCTGCAATGCACACGCCCCTTAACACGTATCCGTACCCCAATCTAGACCCTAGTCCTCAGCAATAGCGTAACCCTAACCCTAACTCCAACAATGACCCGCAACACAAAGCCTCACCAGCAGCCTGAACCCAAAGGCCTACTCTAACGATAAGCCGCACCCTGCAACGAAAACGCCCCCTACCACATATCCGTACCCCAATCGCGACCCTAGGCCTCACCGGGAACCTAACCCTAACCCTAAGTCCAAAACTTACCCTGAACCCTAAGCCTCACCCGCAGGCTGAACCCTGAGGCCTACACTAACGATAAGCCACGCCCTGCAATGCACACGATCCGTAGCACGTATCCGTAACCCAATCACCACCATTGGCCTCACCGGGAGACTAAACCTAACCCTAGCTCCAACCCTGACCCTGAAAACTAAGCCTCACCCGCAGCCTGAACCCTGAGCTCTACCCTAATGATAAGCCACGCCCTGCAATGCACACGTCCCCTAAAATGTATCCGTACCACAATCTCGACCCTAGGCCTCACTGGGAGCCTAACCCTAACCCTAGCTCCAACCCTGACCATGAACCCTAAGCCTCACCCACAGCCTGAACCCTGAGGCCTACCCTAACGATAAGCTGCACCCTGCAACGCACACGCCCCCAAACACGTATCCATACCACAATCTCGACCCTAGGCCTCACCGGGAACCTAACCCTAACCCTAGCTCCAACCCTGACCATAAACCCTAAGGCTCACCCACAGCCTGAACCCTGAGGCCTACCCTAACGATAAGCCGCACCATGCAACGCACACGCCCCTTAACACGTATCCGTACCCCAATCTCAACCCTAGGACTCAGCGAGCGCGTAACCCTAACCCTAGCTCCAACCCTGACCCGGAACCCGAAGCCTCACCTGCATCCTGAACCCTGAGGCCTACCCTAACGATAAGCTGCACCATGCAACGCACGCGCCCCCTAACACGTATCCGTACCCCAATCTAGACCCTAGCCCTAACCGGGAGCCGAACCCTAACACAAGCTTCAACCCTGTCACTGAACACAAAGCCTCACCCGCAGCCTGAATTCTGGGGCCTACCCTAACGATAAGCTGCACCCTGCAACGCACACGCCCCCTAACACGTATCCGTACCCCAATCTAGACCCTAGCCCTAACCGGGAGCCGAACCCTAACACTAGCTTCAACCCTGACCCTGAACCCTAAGCCTCACCCACAGCCTGAACCCTGAGGCCTGCCCTAACGATAAGCCGCGTCCTGCAACGCACACGACCCCTAACGCGTATCCGTACCCGAATCTCGATCCTAGGCCTAACTGGGAGCCTATCCCTAACCCTAGCTCGATCCCTGACCCTGAACACAAAGCCTCAAACGCAGCCTGAACCCTGAGGCCTACGCTACCGATAAGCCGCACCCTGCAACACACACGCCCACTAACACGTATCCGTACCCAAATCTTGATCCTAGGCCTAACCGGGAGCCTAACCCTAGCTCCATCCCTGACCCTGAACCCTAAGCCTCACCCGCAGCCTGAACCCTGAGGCCTGCGCTAACGATAAGCCACGCCCCGCAACGCACACGCCCCCAAACACGTATCCATACCACAATCTCGACACTAGGCCTCAACGGGAGCCTAAACCTAACCCTAGCTCCAACCCTGACCATGAACACTAAGCCTCACCCGCAGCCTGAACTCTGAGTCCTACCATAACGATGAGCCGTGCCCTGCAATGCACACGCACTATAATACGTATCCGTACCCCAATCTCGACCCTAGGACTCAGCAACAGCCTAACCCTAACCCTAGCTGCAACCCTTACCCTGAACCCTAAACCTCACCCGCAGCCTGAACCCTGAAGCCTACCCTAACGATGAGCCACGCTCTGCAACCCACACGCCCCCTAACACGTATCCGTACCCCAATCTCCACCATATGGCTCACAGGGAGATAAAACCTAACCCTAGCTCCAACCCTGACCCTGAACCATATGCCTAATCCGCAGCCTGAACACTGAGGCCTACCCTAATGATAAGCCGCACCATGCAACGCACACGCCCCCTAACACGTATCCATACCCCAATCTCGACATTAGTCCTCCCCGGGAGCCTAACCTTAACCCTAGCTCCCACCCTGTCCCTGAACACAAAGCCTCACCCATAGCCTGAATTCTGGGGCCTACCCTAATGATAAGCTGCACACTGCAAGGCACACGCCCCCTAGCACGTATCTGTACCCCAATCTAGACCCTAGCCCAAACCGGGAGCCGAACCCTAACACTAGTTCCAACCCTGACTCTGAAGCCTAAGCCTCACCCACAGCCTGAACAGTGAGGCCTACCCAAACGATAAGCCACGTCCTGCAACGCACACGACCCCTAACACGTATCCGTACCTGACTCTCGACCCTAGGCCTAACTGGGTGCCTATCCCTAACCCTAGCTCCATCCTTGACCCTGAACACAAAGCCTCACCCGCAGCCTTAATCCTGAGGCTTACCCTAACGATATGCCGCGCCCTGAAACGCACACACCGCCTAACACGTATCCGTACCAAAATCTCGACCCTAGGCCTCACCGGGAGCCTAACCCTAACCCTAGTTCCAGCCCTGACCATGAACCCTAAGCCTCACACGCAGGCTGAACACTGAGGGCTACCCTAACGATCAGCCATACCGTGCAATGCACACGCCCCCAAACTCGTATCCATACCACAATCTCGACTCCAGGCCTCACCGGGAGGCTATCCCTAACCCTAACTCCAACCCTGACCATGAACCATAAGCCTCACCCGCAGCCGGAACCCTGAGGCCTACCCTAAGGATCAGCCGTGTCCTGCAATGCACATACCCCCTAACACGTATCTGTACACCAATCTTGACCCTAGGCCTCAGCTAGAGCGTAACCCTAACCCTAGCTCCAATCCTGACCCAGAACCCTAAGCCTCACCCCCAGCCTGAACCCTGAGGCGTACCCTAACGATAAGCCGCACCCTGCAACGAAAATTACCCCTAACACAAATCCGTACCCCAATCGCGACCCTAGGCCTCACCGGGATCCTAAACCTAACCCTAAATCCAACACTTAGCCTGAACCCTAAGCCTCACCCGAAGCCTGAACCCTGAGGCCTACCCTAACAATAAGCCACGCCATGCAATGCACACGCCCCCTAACACGTATCCATACCCCAATCTCCACCATAGGCCTCACCGGGAGACTAAACCAAATCCTAGCTCCAACTCTGAGCCTGAAAGCCCAGCCTCACACGCAGCCTGAACCCTGAGGCCTACCCTAATGATAAGCCAGGCCCTGAAACACACATGCACCCTAGCACGTATCCGTACCCCAATCTCGACCCTAGGCCTCACCGGGACACTAACACTTACCCAATTCCATCCCTGACCCTGAACACTAAGCCTCACCCGCAGCCTGAACCATGAGGCCTACCCTAACGATAAGCAGCGCCCTGCAACGAAAACGCCCCCTAACACATATCCGTACCCCAATCGCGACCCTAGGCCTCACTGGGAGCATAACCCTAATCCTAAGTCCTACCCTTACCGTAAACCCTAAGCCTCCACCGCAGCCTGAACCCTGAGGCCTACCCTAAAGATAAACCGAGCCCTGAAATGCACATGCCCCCTAACTCGAAGCCGTACGCTAATCTCCACCATAGGCCTCACCGGGAGACTAAACCTAACCCTAGCTCCAACCCTGACCCTGAACACTAAGCCTCACCCGCAGCCTGAACCCTGAAGCCTACCCGAACGATAAGCCGCACCCTGCAATGCACACGCCGCCTAACACGTATCCGTACCCCAATCTTGACCCTAGGCCTAACCGGGAGCCTAACCCTACCTCCATCCCTGACCCTGAACACTAAGCCTTACACGCAGCCTGAACCCTGAGGCCTACCCTAATGATAAGCCACGCCCTGCAACGCACACGCCCAGTAACATGTATCCTTACCACAGTCTCCACCCTAGGCCTCACCGGGAGTCAAAACCTAACCCTAGCTCCAACCCTGACCCTGAACCCTACGCCTCACCCTCAGCATGAACCCTGAAGCCTACCGTAACTATAAGCCGCACCATGCAACGCACACGCCCCCTAACACGTATCCGTACCCCAATCTCGACATTAGTCCTCCCCGGGAGCCTAACCCTAACCCTAGCTCCAACACTATCCCTGAACACAAAGCCTCACTCGCAGCCTGAATTCTGGGACCTACCCTAACGATAAGCCGCGTCCTGCAATGCACACGACCCCTAACACATATCCGTACCCGAATCTCGACCCTAGTCATAACAGGGAGCCTATCCCTAACCCTAGCTCCATCCCTGACCCTAAACCCTAAGCCTCACCCGCAGACTGAACCCTGATGCCTACCCTAACGATAAGGCACGCCCTGCAATGAAAACGCCCCATAACACATATCCGTACCCCAATCGCAAACCTAGGCCTCACCGGGAGCCTAACCTTAACCCTAAGGCCTACCCTCACCCTGAACACTAAGCCTCACCCAAAGCCTGAACCCTGAGACCTACCCTAACGATAAGCCACGCCATGCAACGCACACGACCCCTAACACGTATCCGTACCACAATCTCGACCCTAGGCCTCACCGGGAGCCTAACCATAACCCTAGCTCCGACCCTGACAATGAACCCTAACCCTCACCCGCAGCCTGAAACCTGAGGCCTACACTAACGATCAGCCATGCCATGCAATGCACACGCCCCCTAACAGCTATCCGTACACCAATCTCGACCCTTGGACTCAGCGAGAACCTAACCCTAACTCTCGCTCCAACCCTGGCCCGGAACTGGAATCCTCACACACAGCCTGAACTATGAGGCCTACCCTAACGATAAGCTGGGCTCTGCAACGCACATGCCCCCTAACATGTATCCGTACCCCAGTCTCCACCATAGGGCTCACCGGGAGACAAAACCTAACCATAGCTCCAACTCTGACCCTGAACACTAAGCCTCACCCTCAGCATGAACCCTGAGGCCTACCCTAATGATAAGCCGCACCCTGCAACGCACACGCCCCCAAACACGTATCCATACCACAATCTCGACCCTAGGCCTCACCGGGAACCTAACCCTAACCCTAGCTCCAACCCTGACCATAAACCCTAAGCCTCACCCACAGCCTGAACCCTGAGTCCTACCATAACGATCAGCCGTGCCCTGCAATGCACACGCCCCCTAACACGTATCCGTACCGTAATCTCGAACCTAGGACTCAGCGAGAGCCTAACCCTAACACTAGCTCCAACCCTTACCCTGAACAGTAAAACTCACCCGCATCCTGAACCCTGAGGCCTACCTTAACGATAAGCCGCACCATGCAACGCACACGCCCCCTAACACGTATCCGTACCCCAATCTAGACCCTAGCCCTAACCGGGAGCCGAACCCTAACACAAGCTTCAACCCTGTCCCTGAACACAAAGCCTCACCCGCAGCCTGAATTCTGGAGCCTACCCTAACGATAAGCCGCACCCTGCAACGCACACGCCCCCTAACACGTATCCGTACCCCAATCTAGACCCTAGCCCTAACCGGGAGCCGAACCCTAACACTAGCTTCAACCCTGACCCTGAACCCTAAGCCTCACCCACAGCCTGAACCCTGAGGCCTGCGCTAACGATAAGCCACGCCCCGCAATGCACACGCCCCCAAACACGTATCCATACCACAATCTCGACACTAGGCCTCAACGGGAGCCTAAACCTAACCCTAGCTCCAACCCTGACCGTGAACCCTAAGCCTCACCCGCAGCCTGCACCCTGAGTCCTACCATAACGATGAGCCGTGCCCTGCAATGCACACACACTATAACACGTATCCGTACCCCAATCTCGACACTAGGACTCAGCGAGAGCCTTACCCTATCCCTAGCTGCAACCCTTACCCTGAACCCTAAACCTCACCCGCAGCCTGAACCCAGAGGCCTACCCTAACGATCAGCTGTGCCCTGCAATGCACACGCTCCTTAACACGTATCCGTACCCCAATCTTGACCCTAGGCCTCAGCGAGAGCATAACCCTAACCCTAGCTCCAATCCTGACCCTGAACCCTAAGCCTCACCCGCAGTCGGAACCCTGAGGACTACCCTAACGATAAGCTGCAGCCTGCAACGAAAACGCCCCCTAACACATATCCGTACCCCAATCGCGACCTTAGGCCTCACTGGGAGCCTAACCCAAACCCTAAGTCCAACCCATACCGTAAACCCTAATCCTAACCGCAGCCTGAACCCTGAGGCCTACCCTAACGATAAGCCGCGCCCTGAAACGCACACGCCCCCTAACACGTAGCCGTACACCAATCTCCACCATAGGCCCCACCAGGAGAGTAAACCTAACAATAACTCCAACCCTGACTCTGAACCCTAAGCCTCACCCGCAGCCTGAACCCTGAGGCCTACCCTAACGATAAGTCGAACCCTGCAACGAAAACGCCCCCCAACACATATCCGTACCCCAATCGCGACCCTAGGCCTCACCGGGAGACGAACCCTAACCCTATGTCCAACACTTACACTGAAACCTAAACCTCACCCGCAGCCTGAACCCTGAGGCGTACCCTAACGATAAGCCGCGCCATGCAACGCACACACCCCCTAACACGTATCCGTATCCAAATCTCCACCATGGGCCTCACCGGAATATTAAACATAACCGTAGCTCCATCCCTGACCCTGAACCTGAAGCCTCACCCTCGGCCTGAACCCTGAGGCCTACCCTAACGATAAGTCGCACCCTGCATCGAAAACGCCACCTAACACATATCCATACCCCAATCGCGACCCTAGGCCTCACTCGGAGCCTAAACATAACCCTAAGTCCAACCCTTACCGTAAACTTTAAGCCTCAACCGCAGCCTGAACCCTGAGGCCTACACTAACGAAAACCCGGGCCCTGCAATGCACACGCCCCCGAACACGTATCCGTACCGCAATCTCCACCATAGGCCTCACCGGGAGACTAAACCTAACCGTAGCTACAACCCGCACCCTGAAACCTAAGCCTCACCCTCAGCCTGAAAACTGAGGCCTACCCTAACGATAAGACGCGCCCTGCAACAAAAAAGCCCCCTAACATATATCCATACCCCAATCAGAACCCTAGGCCTCACAGGGAGCCTAACCCTGACCCTAAGTCCAATCCTTACCCTGAACGCTAAGCCTCATCTGAAGCCTGAACCCTGAGGCCTACCCTAACGATCAGCCATGCCCCACAATGCACACGCCCCTTAACACGTATCCGTACCCCAATCTCGACCCTAGGCCTCAGCGATAGCGTAACCCTAACCCTAGATCCAACCCTGAACCGGAACCCTAAGCCTTGCCCGCAGCCTGAAACCTGAGGCCTAACCTAACGATAAGCCGCGCCTTGCAACGAAAACGCCCCCTAACACATATCCGTGCCCCAATCGCGACCCTAGACCTCACTGGGAGCATAACCCTAATCCTAATTCCTACCCTTACCGTAAACCCTAAGCCTCCACCGCAGCCTGAACCCTGAGGCCTACCCTAAAGATAACCCGAGCCCTGAAATGCACACGCCCCCTAACTCGAAGCCGTAGGCTAATCTCCACCATAGGCCTCACCGGGAGACTAAACCTAACCCTAGCTCCAACCCTGACCCTGAACACTAAGCCTCACCCGCAGCCTGAACCCTGAAGCCTACCCGAACGATAAGCCGCACCCTGCAATGCACACGCCGCCTAACACGTATCCGTACCCCAATCTTGACCCTAGGCCTAACCGGGAGCCTAACCCTAGCTCCATCCCTGACCCTGAACACTAAGCCTTACACGCAGCCTGAACCCTGAGGCCTACCCTAATGATAAGCCACGCCCTGCAACGCACACGCCCCCTAACACGTATCCGTACCACAATCTCCACCCTAGGCCTCACCGGGAGCCTAAACCTAACCCTAGCTCCAACACTGACCATCACCCCTAAGCCTCACCTGCAGCCTGAACCCTGAGGCATACCCTAATGATCAGCCATGCCCTGCAATGCACACACCCCCGAATACGTAACCGTAACTCAATCTCGACCCTAGGACTCAGCGAGAGCCTAACACTAACCCTAGCTCCAACCCTGACCCTGAACACTAAGCCTCACCTCGAGCCTGAACCCTGAGGCCTACCCTAACGATAAGCCGCACCCTGCAACGAAAACGCCCCCTAAAACATATCCGTACCCCAAACGCGAACCTAGGCCTCACTCGGAGCCGAACCCTAAGCCTAGCTCCAACCCTGACCATGAACCCTAAGCCTCACCTGCAGCCTGAACCCTGAGTCCTAACATAACGATCAGTCGTGCCCTGCAATGTACACGCGCTCGAACACGTATCAGTATCCCAATCTCGACCCTAGGCCTCAGCAAGAGCCTAACCCTACACCTAGCTCCAACCCTTACCCTGAATCCTAAATCTCACCCGCAGCCTGAACCCTGAGGCGTACCCTAACAATAAGCTGGGCTCTGCAACGCACATGCCCCCTAACATGTATCCGTACCCCAATATCCACCATAGGGCTTACCGGGAGGCAAAACCTAACCCTAGCTCCAACCCTGACCCTGAATCCTAAGCCTCACCCTCAGCATGAACCCTGAAGCCTACCGTAACTATAAGCCGCACCATGCAACGCACACGCCCCCTAACACGTATCCGTACCCCAATCTCGACATTAGTCCTCCCCGGGAGCCTAACACTAACCCTAGCTCCAACACTATCCCTGAACACAAAGCCTCACCCGCAGCCTGAATTCTGGGGCCTACCCTAACGATAAGCCGCGTCCTGCAACGCACACGACCCCTAACACGTATCCGTACCCGAATCTCGACCCTAGTCATAACAGGGAGCCTATCCCTAACCCAAGCTCCATCCCTGACCCTGAACCCTAAGCCTCACCCGCAGCCTGAACCCTGATGCCTACCCTAACGATAAGGCACGCCCTGCAATGAAAACGCCCCATAACACATATCCGTACCCCAATCGCAAACCTAGGCCTCACCGGGAGCCTAACCTTAACCCTAAGGCCTACCCTCACCCTGAACCCTAAGCCTCACCCGCAGCCTGAACCCTGATGCCTACCCTAACGATAAGGCACGCCCTGCAATGAAAACGCCCCATAACACATATCCGTACCCCAATCGCAAACCTAGGCCTCACCGGGAGCCTAACCCTAACCCTAGCTCTGACCCTGACAATGAACCCTAACCCTCACCCGCAGCCTGAAACCTGAGGCCTGCGCTAACGATAAGCCACGCCCCACAATGCACACGCCCCCAAACACGTATCCATACCACAATCTCGACACTAGGCCTCAACGGGAGCCTAAACCTAACCCTAGCTCCAACCCTGACCGTGAACCCTAAGCCTCACCCGCAGCCTGCACCCTGAGTCCTACCATAACGATGAGCCGTGCCCTGCAATGCACACACACTATAACACGTATCCGTACCCCAATCTCGACCCTAGGACTCAGCGAGAGCCTAACCCTATCCCTAGCTGCAACCCTTACCCTGAACCCTAAACCTCACCCGCAGCCTGAACCCAGAGGCCTACCCTAACGATCATCCGTGCCCTGCAATGCACACGCCCCCTAACACGTATCCGTACCACAATCTCGACCCTAGGCCTCACCGGGAGCCTAACCCTAACCCTAGCTCCGACCCTGACAATGAACCCTAACCCTCACCCGCAGCCTGAAACCTGAGGCCTACACTAACGATCAGCCGTGCCATGCAATGCACACGCCCCCTAACAGCTATCCGTACACCAATTTCGACCCTAGGACTCAGCGAGAACCTAACCCTAACTCTCGCTCCAACCCTTGCCCGGAACTGGAAGCCTCACCCACAGCCTGAAGTATGAGGCCTACCCTAACGATAAGCTGGGCTCTGCAACGCACATGCCCCCTAACATGTATCCGTACCCCAATCTCCACCATAGGGCTCACCGGGAGACAAAACCTAACCCCAGCTCCAACCCTGACCCTGAACACTAAGCCTCACCCTCAGCATGAACCCTGAGGCCTACCCTAACGATAAGCCGCACCCTGCAACACACACGCCCCCAAACACGTATCCATACCACAATCTCGACCCTAGGCCTCACCGGGAACCTAACCCTAACCCTAGCTCCAACCCTGACCATAAACCCTAAGCCTCACCCACAGCCTGAACCCTGAGCCCTACCATAACGATCAGCCGTTCCCTGCAATGCACACGCCCCCTAACACGTATCCGTACCGCAATCTCGAACCTAGGACACAGCGAGAGCCTAACCCTAATACTAGCTCCAACCCTTACGTTGAACAGTAAAACTCACCCGCATCCTGAACCCTGAGGCCTACCCTAAGGATAAGCCGCACCATGCAACGCACACTACCCCTAACACGTATCCGTACCCCAATCTAGACCCTAGCCCTAACCGGGAGCCGAACCCTAACACAAACTTCAACCCTGTCCATGAACACAAAGCCTCACCCGCAGCCTGAATTCTGGGGCCTACCCTAACGATAAGCCGCACCCTGCAACGCACACGCCCCCTAACACGTATCCGTACCCCAATCTAGACCCTAGCCCTAACCGGGAGCCAAACCCTAACACTAGCTTCAACCCTGACCCTGAACCCTAAGCCTCACCCACAGCCTGAACCCTGAGGCCTGCCCTAACGATAAGCCGCGTCCTGCAACGCACACGACCCCTAACGCGTATCCGTACCCGAATCTCGATCCTAGGCCAAACCGGGAGCCTATCCCTAACCCTAGCTCCATCACTGACCCTGAACACAAAGCCTCAACCGCAGCCTGAACCCTGAGGCCTACGCTAACGATAAGCCGCACCCTGCAACACACACGCCCACTAACACGTATCCGTACGCAAATCTTGACCCTAGGCCTAACCGGGAGCCTAACCCTAGCTCCATCCCTGACCCTGAACCCTAAGCCTCACCCGCAGCCTGAACCCTGAGGCCTGCGCTAACGATAAGCCACGCCCCGCAATGCACACGCCCCCAAACACGTATCCATACCACAATCTCGACACTAGGCCTCAACGGGAGCCTAAACCTAACCCTAGCTCCAACCCTGACCGTGAACCCGAAGCCTCACCCGCAGCCTGAACCCTGAGTCCTACCATAACGATGAGCCGTGCCCTGCAATGCACACACACTATAACACGTATCCGTACCCCAATCTCGACCCTAGGACTCAGCGAGAGCCTAACCCTATCCCTAGCTGCAACCCTTACCCTGAACCCTAAACCTCACCCGCAGCCTGAACCCAGAGGCCTACCCTAACGATCAGCCGTGCCCTGCAATGCACACGCCCCTTAACACGTATCCGTACCCCAATCTCGACCCTAGGTCTCAGCGAGAGCGTAACCCTAACCCTAGCTCCAACCCTGACCCGGAACCCGAAGCCTCACCCGCAGCCTGAACCCTGAGGCCTACCCTAACGATAAGCCGCGCCATGCAACGCAGACGCCCCTAACACGTATCCGTACCCCAATCTACACCATAGGCCTCACGGGGAGACAAAACATAACCCAAGCTCCAACACTGACCCTGAACCCTAAGCCTCACCCTCAGCATGAACCCTGAATCCTACCGTAACCATAAGCCGCACCATGCAACGCACACGCCCACTAACACGTATCCGTACTCCAATCTCAACCCTAACCCTAAGCGGGAGCCCAACCCTAACCCGAGCTACAACCCTGACTCTGAACCCTGAGCCTCACCCGCAGCCTGAACCCTGAGGGCTACACTAATGATAAGCCGCGCCCTGCAACACACACGCCCCCTAACACGTATCCATAACCCAATCTCCACCATAGGCCTCACGGGGAGCCTAATCATAACCCTAGCTCCAACCCTGACCATGACCACTAAGCCTCACAAGCAGCCTGAACCCTGAGACCTACCCTAATTATCAGCCATTCCCTGCAATGCACACCCCCCGAACACGTATCCGTACCCCAATCTTGACCCTAGGCCTCAGCGAGAGCATAACCCTAACCCTAGCTCCAATCCTGACCCTGAACCCTAAGCCTCACCCGCAGTCTGAACCCTGAGGATTACACTAACGATAAGCTGCAGCCTGCAACGAAAACGCCCCCTAACACATATCTGTACCCCAATCGCGACCTTAGGCCTCACTGGGAGCCTAACCCAAACCCTAAGTCCAACCCATACCGCAAACCCTAATCCTAACCGCAGCCTGAACCCTGAGGCCTACCCTAACGATAAGCCGCGCCCTGAAACCCACACACCCCCTAACACGTATCCGTACCCCAATCTCCACCGTAGGCCACACCGGGAACCTAACCCTAACCCTACATCCAAACATTACCCTGAACCCTAAGCCTCACCAGCAGCCTGAACCTGAGGCCTAACCTAGTGATAAGCAGCGCCCTGGAACGCACACGAACCCTAACCCTTATCCCTACCGCAATCTCCTCCATAGGCCTCACCGGGAGCCTAACCCTAACCCTAGCTCCAACCCAGACTCTGAACCCTAAACCTCACCCGCAGCCTGAACCCTGAGGCCTACCCTAACCATAAGCCACGCCCTGCAATGCACACGCCCCCTAACACGTATCGGTACCCCAATCTCCACCGAAGGACTCACCGGTAGACTAAACCTAACCCTCGCTCCAATCCTGACCCTGAACCCTAAGCCTCTCCCGCAGCCTGAACCATGAGGCCTACCCTAATGATCAGCCGTGCCCTTCAATGCACACGCCCCCTAACACCTATCCGTAACCCAATCTCGACCATAGGACTCAGCGAGAGCCTAACCCTAACTCTCGCTCCAACCCTGACCCGGAACTCGAAGCCTTACCGACAGCCTGAACTGGGGCCTACCCAAACGATAAGCCATGCCCTGCAACGAAAACGCCCCCTAACACATATCCGTACAGCAATCGCGACCCTAGGCCTCACTGGGAACCCAACCCTAACCCTAAGTCCAACCCTTACCCTGAAACCTAAGCCTCACCCACAGGCTGAACCCTGAGGCCTACCCTAACGCTAAGCCGTGCCCCGCAACGCACATGCCCCCTAACACGTGTCCGTACCCCAATCTCCACCATAGGCCTCACGGCGAGACAAAACCTAACCCTAGCTCCAACCCTGACACTGAACACTAAGCCTCACCCGCAGCCTGAACCCTGATGCCTACCCTAACGATAAACGGCGCCCTGAAACGCACACGTGCCCTAACAGGTACCCGTACCACAATCCCGACCACAGTCCTGACTGGGAGACTAACCATAACCCTAGCTCCAACCCTGACCATGAACACTAAGCCTCACCCTCAGCATGAACCCTGAGGCCTACCCTAACCATCAGGCATGCCCTGCAACCCACACGCACCCTAACACGTATCCGTACCCCAATCTCCACCATAGGCCTCACCGGGAGACTACACCTAACCCTAGCTCCAACCCAGACCCTAAACCCTAAACCTCACCCGCAGCCTGAACCCTGAGGCCTACCTTAACAATAAGCCATACCCTGAAACGCACACGCCCCCTAACAAGTATCAGTACCCCAATCTCCAACGAAGGCCTCACCGGGAGACTAAACCTAACCCTAGCTCCAACACTGACCCTGAACCCTAAGCCTCAACCACAGCCTGATCCCTAAGGCCTACCCTAAGGATAAGCCGGGACCTGGAACGCACCAACCCCTAACACGTATCCGTACCACAATCTCCACCCCAGGCCTCACCGGGAGCCTAACCCTAACCCTAGCTCCAACCCTGACCTTGACCCCTAAGCCTCACGCGCAGCCTGAACCCTGAGGCCTACCCTAACGATCAGCAGCGCCCTGCAATGCACATGCCCCCTAACACGTATCCGTTCCACAATCTCGACCCTGGCCTCACCAGGAGCCTAACCCTAACCCTAGCTCCAACCCTGACCATGAACCCTAAGTCTCACCCGCAGCCTGAACCCCGAGGGCTACCCAAACGATCAGCCGTGCCCTGCAATGCACACGCTCTCTAACACGTATCCGTACTCCAAACTCGACCCTAGGCCTCAGCGAGAGCCTAACCCTAACCCTAGCTCCAATCCTGACCCTGAACCCTAAGCCTCACCCACAGCCTGAACCCTGAGACCTACGCTCACGATAAGCCGCGCCCTGCAACGAAAACCCCCGTTAACACATATCCGTAACCCAATCGCGAACCTAGGCCTCACCGGAAGCCTAAACCTAACCCGAAGTCCAACCCTTACCCTGAACCCTATGCCTCACCCGCAGCCGGAACCCAGAGGCTCACCCTAAGTATAAACCACGCCATGCAACGCACACGCCCCCTAACACGTTTCCGTACCCGAATCTCCACCGAAGACCTCACCGGGAGACTAAACCTAACCCTAGCTCCAACCCTGACCATGACCACTAAGCCTCAGCCGCAGCCTGAACCCTGAGGCCTACCCTAAAGATCAGCCGTGCCCTGCAATGCACACGCCCCCTAACACGTATCCGTACCACAATCTCGACCCTAGGCATCACCAGGAGCCTAACCCTAACCCTAGCTCCAGCCCTGACCATGAACCCTAAGCCTCACCCGCAGCCTGAACCCTGAGGCCTACCCTAACGATCAGCAGCGCCCTTCAATGCACATGCTGTCTAACACGTATCCGTACCACAATCTCGACCCTGGCCTCACCAGGAGCCTACCCCTAACACTAGCTCCAACCCTGACCATGAACTCTAAGCCTCACCCACAGCCTGAACCCTGAGGGCTACCCTAACGATTAGCCGTGCCCTGAAATGCACACGCCCCCTAACACGTATCCGTACTCCAAACTCGACCCTAGGCCTCAGAGAGAGCATAAACCTAACCCTAGCTCCAACCCTGACCCTGAACTCTAACCCTCATCTTCAGCCTGAACCCTGAGGCCTACTCTAACGATAAGCCACGCCATGCAACTCACACGCTCCCTTACACGTATCCGTACCCCAATCCCGACCCTAGGCCTCACTGGGACCCTAATGCTAACCCTAGTTCCAACCCTGACCCTGAACCCTAAGCCTAACCGGAAGACGGAACCCTGAGGCCTACCCTAAATTTAAGCCGCGCCCTGCAACGCACACACCCCCTAACACGTACCCATACACCAATCTCGACCCTAAGCCTCACCGGGAGCCTGACCAAAGCCCTAAATCCAACCCAGACCATGAACCCTAAGCCTCACCCGCAGTCTGAACCCTGAGGCCTACCCTAACGAGAAGCCTCGCCCTGCAAAAAAACGCCCTGTAACACATATACGTACGCCAATCTCGACCCTTGGCCGCACTGGGATCCTAAACCTAGCCCTAAGTCCAACCGTTACCCTGAACACTAAGCCGCACCAGCATCCTGAACCCTGAGGCCTACCCTAACGATAAGACACGCCCTCCAATGCACACACCCCCTAACACGTATCCGTACCCCAATTTCAACCGTAAGCCTCACTGGGAGTCTAACACTAACCGTAGCTCCAACCCTGACCCTGAAATCTAAGCCTGACCAACAGCCCAATACCTGCGGCCTACCCTAACGACCAGCCACACCCTGCAATGAACACGCCCCCTAACACGTATCCGTACCCCAATCTCGACCCAAAGCCTCACGGGGAGCCTAAACCTATCCCTAGCTCCAAACGTGACCCTGGACACTAAGTCTCACCCGCAGCCTGAACCCTGAGGCCTACCCTAATGTTAAGTCGCGCCCTGCAACGCAAACGCCCCCTAACACGTATCCGTACCCCAATCTCGAACCTAGGCCTCAGAGGGAGCCTAACCCTAACCCTAGCTCCCAGCCTGACCCTGAAACCTAAGCCTCATCCCCAGCCTGAACCCTGAGGCCTACCCTATCGATAAGCCACTCCCTGCAACGCAAACGCCCCCTAACACTTATCTGTACCCGAATCTCGACCCTAGGCCTCACCGCGAGCTGAACGCGAACTCTAGCTCAAACCCTGACCCTGAACCATAACCCTCACAGGAAGACTGAACTCTGAGGCCTACACTAACGATAAGCCACGCCCTGCCACGCACACGCCCCCTAACACGTATCAATACCCCAATCTCGGCCCTAAGCCTCACCGGAAGCCTAACCCTAACCCTAGCTCCAACTCTCACCCTGAACAGCAATCCTCAACTGCAGCCTGAATCCTGAGGCCTAACCTAAAAATAAGCGGCGCTATGCAACGCACACGCCCACTAACACGTATCCGTACCCCAATCTCGACCCTTGGCCTCACCGGGAGCTTAAACCTAACCTTAGCTCCAAACCTGACCCTGAAAACTAAGCCTCACCCGCAGCCTGAACCCTAAGGCCTACTGTAACGATAAGCCACGCCCTGCAACGCACACGCCCCCTAACACGTATCCATATCCCAATCTCGACCTTAGGCCTCACAGCGAGCCGAACGCTAACGCAAGCTCCAACACTGACCCTGAACCCTAAGCGTCACAGGAAGACTGAACCCTGAGGCCTACACTACAGATAAGCCGCGCCCTGCAACGCCCACGCCCCCTACCACGTATCAGTACCACAATCTCGACCCTAAGCCTCACCAGAAGCCTAAACCTAACCCTAGTTCCAACCCTGACCCTGAACCCTATGCATCACCTGCAGCCTGAACCCTGAGGCCTACGCTAAGGATAAGCCACACCCTGCAACAAAAACGCCCCCTACCAGGTATCCGTACCCCAATCTCGACCCTAAGCCTCACCAGAAGCCTAAACCTAACCCTAGTTCCAACCCTGACTGAACCGTAAGCCTCACCTGCAGCCTGAAACCTGAGGCCTACGCTAAGGATAAGCCGCGCCCTGCAACGAAAACGCCCCCTAACACATATCCGTACCCCACTCTCGAACCTATGCCTCACCGCGAGCCTAACCCTAACCCTAAGTCCAACCGATACACTGAACCCTAAGCCTCACCTGCATCCTGAAACCTGAGGCCTACCCTAACGATAAGCCGTGCCCTGAAACTCACACGCCCCCTAACATATATCCGTACCCCAATCTCGACCCAAAGCCTCACCGGGAGCATAACCCTAACCCTAGCTCCAACCCTGACCCTGAACAATAAGCCTCACCCCCAGCCCGATACATGAGGCTTACCCTACCGATAAGCCGCGCCCTGCAGCCCACACGCCCCCTGACACGTATCCGTACCCCAATCTCGACCCTACGCCTCACCGGGAGCATAACCCTAACCCTAGCTCCAAACCTGACTCTGAACACTAAGCCTCACCCGCAGCCTGAACCCGGAGGCTTACCCTAACGATAAGCCGCGCCCTGCAACACACACGCCCCCTAACACGTATCCTTACCACAATCTCCACCCTAGGCCTCATCGGGAGCCTAACCCTAAACCTAGCTCCAACCCTGACCATGACAACTATGCCTCACCCGCTCCCTGTACGCTGAGGCCTACCCTAATGATCAGCCGTGCCCCGCAATGAACACGCCCCCTAACACGTATCCGTAACCCAATCTCGACAGTAGGATTCAGCAAGAGCCTAACCCTAATCCTAGCTCAAACCCTGACCCTGAACCCTAATCATCACCCGCACCCGCAGCCTGAACGTGAGTCCTACCCTAACGATAAGCCGTGCCCTGCAATGCACAGAGCCTCTAACACGTATCCGTACCCCAATCTCCACCGAAGGCCTCACCGGGAGCCTAAACCTAACCCTAGCTCAAACCCTGACCCTGAACCCTAAGCCTCACCTGCAGCCTGAACCCTGAGGGCTACCCTAACGATAAGCCACGCCCTGCAAAAACAACGCCCCCTAACACATATCCGTAGCCCAATCTCGACCCTAGGCGTGACCGGGAACCTAAACCTAACCCTAATTCCAACACTTATCCTGAACCCTAAGCCTCACCCACTGCCACAACCCTGAGCCCTACCCTAACGATGAGCCACGCCTTGCAAAGCACACTCCCCATAACACGTATCCATACCCCAATCTCGGACCAGACCTCAGTTGGAGCCTAACCCTAATCCTATCTCCAAACCTCACCCTGAAGCCTAAGCCTCACACGCAACCTGAACCCTGAGGCCTACCGTAACGTTAAGCTGCGCCCTGCAATGCACACTCCCCCTAACACGTATCCGTACGCCAATCTCGACCCTAAGCCTCACCGGGAGCCGAACGCTAACGCTAGCTCGAACCCTGACCCTGACCCTTAAGACTCACAGGAAGACTGAACCCTGAGGCCTACACTAACGATAAGCCACGCCCTGCAACGCACACGCCCCCTAACACGTATCCGTACCCCAATCTGGACCCGAATCCTCACCTGGAGCCTAAAACTAACCCTAGCTTCAACTCTGACCCTGAACCCTTAGCCTCACCCGCAGCCTGAACCCTTAGGCCTACCCTAACGATAACCCACGCCCTGCAACGAACACGCCTCCTAACACGTATGCGTACCCCAATCTAGACCCTAGCCCTAACCGGGAGCCAAACCCTAACACTAGCTTCAACCCTGACCCTGAACCCTAAGCCTCACCCACAGCCTGAACCCTGAGGCCTGCCCTAACGATAAGCGGCGTCCTGCAACGCACACGACCCCTAACGCGTATCAGTACCACAATCTCGACCCTAAGCCTCACCAGAAGCCTAAACCTAACCCTAGTTCCAACCCTGACCCTGAACCCTATGCATCACCTGCAGCCTGAACCCTGAGGCCTACGCTAAGGATAAGCCACACCCTGCAACAAAAACGCCCCCTACCAGGTATCCGTACCCCAATCTCGACCCTAAGCCTCACCAGAAGCCTAAACCTAACCCTAGTTCCAACCCTGACTGAACCGTAAGCCTCACCTGCAGCCTGAAACCTGAGGCCTACGCTAAGGATAAGCCGCGCCCTGCAACGAAAACGCCCCCTAACACATATCCGTACCCCACTCTCGAACCTATGCCTCACCGCGAGCCTAACCCTAACCCTAAGTCCAACCGATACACTGAACCCTAAGCCTCACCTGCATCCTGAAACCTGAGGCCTACCCTAACGATAAGCCGTGCCCTGAAACTCACACGCCCCCTAACATATATCCGTACCCCAATCTCGACCCAAAGCCTCACCGGGAGCATAACCCTAACCCTAGCTCCAACCCTGACCCTGAACAATAAGCCTCACCCCCAGCCCGATACATGAGGCTTACCCTACCGATAAGCCGCGCCCTGCAGCCCACACGCCCCCTGACACGTATCCGTACCCCAATCTCGACCCTACGCCTCACCGGGAGCATAACCCTAACCCTAGCTCCAAACCTGACTCTGAACACTAAGCCTCACCCGCAGCCTGAACCCGGAGGCTTACCCTAACGATAAGCCGCGCCCTGCAACACACACGCCCCCTAACACGTATCCTTACCACAATCTCCACCCTAGGCCTCATCGGGAGCCTAACCCTAAACCTAGCTCCAACCCTGACCATGACAACTATGCCTCACCCGCTCCCTGTACGCTGAGGCCTACCCTAATGATCAGCCGTGCCCCGCAATGAACACGCCCCCTAACACGTATCCGTAACCCAATCTCGACAGTAGGATTCAGCAAGAGCCTAACCCTAATCCTAGCTCAAACCCTGACCCTGAACCCTAATCATCACCCGCACCCGCAGCCTGAACGTGAGTCCTACCCTAACGATAAGCCGTGCCCTGCAATGCACAGAGCCTCTAACACGTATCCGTACCCCAATCTCCACCGAAGGCCTCACCGGGAGCCTAAACCTAACCCTAGCTCAAACCCTGACCCTGAACCCTAAGCCTCACCTGCAGCCTGAACCCTGAGGGCTACCCTAACGATAAGCCACGCCCTGCAAAAACAACGCCCCCTAACACATATCCGTAGCCCAATCTCGACCCTAGGCGTGACCGGGAACCTAAACCTAACCCTAATTCCAACACTTATCCTGAACCCTAAGCCTCACCCACTGCCACAACCCTGAGCCCTACCCTAACGATGAGCCACGCCTTGCAAAGCACACTCCCCATAACACGTATCCATACCCCAATCTCGGACCAGACCTCAGTTGGAGCCTAACCCTAATCCTATCTCCAAACCTCACCCTGAAGCCTAAGCCTCACACGCAACCTGAACCCTGAGGCCTACCGTAACGTTAAGCTGCGCCCTGCAATGCACACTCCCCCTAACACGTATCCGTACGCCAATCTCGACCCTAAGCCTCACCGGGAGCCGAACGCTAACGCTAGCTCGAACCCTGACCCTGACCCTTAAGACTCACAGGAAGACTGAACCCTGAGGCCTACACTAACGATAAGCCACGCCCTGCAACGCACACGCCCCCTAACACGTATCCGTACCCCAATCTGGACCCGAATCCTCACCTGGAGCCTAAAACTAACCCTAGCTTCAACTCTGACCCTGAACCCTTAGCCTCACCCGCAGCCTGAACCCTTAGGCCTACCCTAACGATAACCCACGCCCTGCAACGAACACGCCTCCTAACACGTATGCGTACCCCAATCTAGACCCTAGCCCTAACCGGGAGCCAAACCCTAACACTAGCTTCAACCCTGACCCTGAACCCTAAGCCTCACCCACAGCCTGAACCCTGAGGCCTGCCCTAACGATAAGCGGCGTCCTGCAACGCACACGACCCCTAACGCGTATCCGTACCCGAATCTCGATCCTAGGCCAAACCGGGAGCCTATCCCTAACCCTAGCTCCATCACTGACCCTGAACACAAAGCCTCAACCGCAGCCTGAACCCTGAGGCCTACGCTAACGATAAGCCGCACCCTGCAACACACAGGCCCACTAACACGTATCCGTACGCAAATCTTGACCCTAGGCCTAACCGGGAGCCTAACCCTAGCTCCATCCCTGACCCTGAACCCTAAGCCTCACCCGCAGCCTGAACCCTGAGGCCTGCGCTAACGATAAGCCACGCCCCGCAATGCACACGCCCCCAAACACGTATCCATACCACAATCTCGACACTAGGCCTCAACGGGAGCCTAAACCTAACCCTAGCTCCAACCCTGACCGTGAACCCGAAGCCTCACCCGCAGCCTGAACCCTGAGTCCTACCATAACGATGAGCCGTGCCCTGCAATGCACACACACTATAACACGTATCCGTACCCCAATCTCGACCCTAGGACTCAGCGAGAGCCTAACCCTATCCCTAGCTGCAACCCTTACCCTGAACCCTAAACCTCACCCGCAGCCTGAACCCAGAGGCCTACCCTAACGATCAGCCGTGCCCTGCAATGCACACGCCCCTTAACACGTATCCGTACCCCAATCTCGACCCTAGGTCTCAGCGAGAGCGTAACCCTAACCCTAGCTCCAACCCTGACCCGGAACCCGAAGCCTCACCCGCAGCCTGAACCCTGAGGCCTACCCTAACGATAAGCCGCGCCATGCAACGCAGACGCCCCTAACACGTATCCGTACCCCAATCTACACCATAGGCCTCACGGGGAGACAAAACATAACCCAAGCTCCAACACTGACCCTGAACCCTAAGCCTCACCCTCAGCATGAACCCTGAATCCTACCGTAACCATAAGCCGCACCATGCAACGCACACGCCCACTAACACGTATCCGTACTCCAATCTCAACCCTAACCCTAAGCGGGAGCCCAACCCTAACCCGAGCTACAACCCTGACTCTGAACCCTGAGCCTCACCCGCAGCCTGAACCCTGAGGGCTACACTAATGATAAGCCGCGCCCTGCAACACACACGCCCCCTAACACGTATCCATAACCCAATCTCCACCATAGGCCTCACGGGGAGCCTAATCATAACCCTAGCTCCAACCCTGACCATGACCACTAAGCCTCACAAGCAGCCTGAACCCTGAGACCTACCCTAATTATCAGCCATTCCCTGCAATGCACACCCCCCGAACACGTATCCGTACCCCAATCTTGACCCTAGGCCTCAGCGAGAGCATAACCCTAACCCTAGCTCCAATCCTGACCCTGAACCCTAAGCCTCACCCGCAGTCTGAACCCTGAGGATTACACTAACGATAAGCTGCAGCCTGCAACGAAAACGCCCCCTAACACATATCTGTACCCCAATCGCGACCTTAGGCCTCACTGGGAGCCTAACCCAAACCCTAAGTCCAACCCATACCGCAAACCCTAATCCTAACCGCAGCCTGAACCCTGAGGCCTACCCTAACGATAAGCCGCGCCCTGAAACCCACACACCCCCTAACACGTATCCGTACCCCAATCTCCACCGTAGGCCACACCGGGAACCTAACCCTAACCCTACATCCAAACATTACCCTGAACCCTAAGCCTCACCAGCAGCCTGAACCTGAGGCCTAACCTAGTGATAAGCAGCGCCCTGGAACGCACACGAACCCTAACCCTTATCCCTACCGCAATCTCCTCCATAGGCCTCACCGGGAGCCTAACCCTAACCCTAGCTCCAACCCAGACTCTGAACCCTAAACCTCACCCGCAGCCTGAACCCTGAGGCCTACCCTAACCATAAGCCACGCCCTGCAATGCACACGCCCCCTAACACGTATCGGTACCCCAATCTCCACCGAAGGACTCACCGGTAGACTAAACCTAACCCTCGCTCCAATCCTGACCCTGAACCCTAAGCCTCTCCCGCAGCCTGAACCATGAGGCCTACCCTAATGATCAGCCGTGCCCTTCAATGCACACGCCCCCTAACACCTATCCGTAACCCAATCTCGACCATAGGACTCAGCGAGAGCCTAACCCTAACTCTCGCTCCAACCCTGACCCGGAACTCGAAGCCTTACCGACAGCCTGAACTGGGGCCTACCCAAACGATAAGCCGTGCCCTGCAACGAAAACGCCCCCTAACACATATCCGTACAGCAATCGCGACCCTAGGCCTCACTGGGAACCCAACCCTAACCCTAAGTCCAACCCTTACCCTGAAACCTAAGCCTCACCCACAGGCTGAACCCTGAGGCCTACCCTAACGCTAAGCCGTGCCCCGCAACGCACATGCCCCCTAACACGTGTCCGTACCCCAATCTCCACCATAGGCCTCACGGCGAGACAAAACCTAACCCTAGCTCCAACCCTGACACTGAACACTAAGCCTCACCCGCAGCCTGAACCCTGATGCCTACCCTAACGATAAACGGCGCCCTGAAACGCACACGTGCCCTAACAGGTACCCGTACCACAATCCCGACCACAGTCCTGACTGGGAGACTAACCATAACCCTAGCTCCAACCCTGACCATGAACACTAAGCCTCACCCTCAGCATGAACCCTGAGGCCTACCCTAACCATCAGGCATGCCCTGCAACCCACACGCACCCTAACACGTATCCGTACCCCAATCTCCACCATAGGCCTCACCGGGAGACTACACCTAACCCTAGCTCCAACCCAGACCCTAAACCCTAAACCTCACCCGCAGCCTGAACCCTGAGGCCTACCTTAACAATAAGCCATACCCTGAAACGCACACGCCCCCTAACAAGTATCAGTACCCCAATCTCCAACGAAGGCCTCACCGGGAGACTAAACCTAACCCTAGCTCCAACACTGACCCTGAACCCTAAGCCTCAACCACAGCCTGATCCCTAAGGCCTACCCTAAGGATAAGCCGGGACCTGGAACGCACCAACCCCTAACACGTATCCGTACCACAATCTCCACCCCAGGCCTCACCGGGAGCCTAACCCTAACCCTAGCTCCAACCCTGACCTTGACCCCTAAGCCTCACGCGCAGCCTGAACCCTGAGGCCTACCCTAACGATCAGCAGCGCCCTGCAATGCACATGCCCCCTAACACGTATCCGTTCCACAATCTCGACCCTGGCCTCACCAGGAGCCTAACCCTAACCCTAGCTCCAACCCTGACCATGAACCCTAAGTCTCACCCGCAGCCTGAACCCCGAGGGCTACCCAAACGATCAGCCGTGCCCTGCAATGCACACGCTCTCTAACACGTATCCGTACTCCAAACTCGACCCTAGGCCTCAGCGAGAGCCTAAACCTAACCCTAGCTCCAATCCTGACCCTGAACCCTAAGCCTCACCCACAGCCTGAACCCTGAGACCTACGCTCACGATAAGCCGCGCCCTGCAACGAAAACCCCCGTTAACACATATCCGTAACCCAATCGCGAACCTAGGCCTCACCGGAAGCCTAAACCTAACCCGAAGTCCAACCCTTACCCTGAACCCTATGCCTCACCCGCAGCCGGAACCCAGAGGCTCACCCTAAGGATAAACCACACCATGCAACGCACACGCCCCCTAACACGTTTCCGTACCCGAATCTCCACCGAAGACCTCACCGGGAGACTAAACCTAACCCTAGCTCCAACCCTGACCATGACCACTAAGCCTCAGCCGCAGCCTGAACCCTGAGGCCTACCCTAAAGATCAGCCGTGCCCTGCAATGCACACACCCCCTAACACGTATCCGTACCACAATCTCGACCCTAGGCATCACCAGGAGCCTAACCCTAACCCTAGCTCCAGCCCTGACCATGAACCCTAAGCCTCACCCGCAGCCTGAACCCTGAGGCCTACCCTAACGATCAGCAGCTCCCTTCAATGCACATGCCGTCTAACACGTATCCGTACCACAATCTCGACCCTGGCCTCACCAGGAGCCTACCCCTAACACTAGCTCCAACCCTGACCATGAACTCTAAGCCTCACCCACAGCCTGAACCCTGAGGGCTACCCTAACGATTAGCCGTGCCCTGAAATGCACACGCCCCCTAACACGTATCCGTACTCCAAACTCGACCCTAGGCCTCAGAGAGAGCATAAACCTAACCCTAGCTCCAACCCTGACCCTGAACTCTAACCCTCATCTTCAGCCTGAACCCTGAGGCCTACTCTAACGATAAGCCACGCCATGCAACTCACACGCTCCCTTACACGTATCCGTACCCCAATCCCGACCCTAGGCCTCACTGGGACCCTAATGCTAACCCTAGTTCCAACCCTGACCCTGAACCCTAAGCCTAACCTGAAGACGGAACCCTGAGGCCTACCCTAAATATAAGCCGCGCCCTGCAACGCACACCCCCCCTAACACGTACCCATACACCAATCTCGACCCTAAGCCTCACCGGGAGCCTGACCAAAGCCCTAAATCCAACCCAGACCATGAACCCTAAGCCTCACCCGCAGTCTGAACCCTGAGGCCTACCCTAACGAGAAGCCTCGCCCTGCAAAAAAACGCCCTGTAACACATATACGTACGCCAATCTCGACCCTTGGCCGCACTGGGATCCTAAACCTAGCCCTAAGTCCAACCGTTACCCTGAACACTAAGCCGCACCAGCATCCTGAACCCTGAGGCCTACCCTAACGATAAGACACGCCCTCCAATGCACACACCCCCTAACACGTATCCGTACCCCAATTTCAACCGTAAGCCTCACTGGGAGTCTAACACTAACCGTAGCTCCAACCCTGACCCTGAAATCTAAGCCTGACCAACAGCCCAATACCTGCGGCCTACCCTAACGACCAGCCACACCCTGCAATGAACACGCCCCCTAACACGTATCCGTACCCCAATCTCGACCCAAAGCCTCACGGGGAGCCTAAACCTATCCCTAGCTCCAAACGTGACCCTGGACACTAAGTCTCACCCGCAGCCTGAACCCTGAGGCCTACCCTAATGTTAAGTCGCGCCCTGCAACGCAAACGCCCCCTAACACGTATCCGTACCCCAATCTCGAACCTAGGCCTCAGAGGGAGCCTAACCCTAACCCTAGCTCCCAGCCTGACCCTGAAACCTAAGCCTCATCCCCAGCCTGAACCCTGAGGCCTACCCTATCGATAAGCCACTCCCTGCAACGCAAACGCCCCCTAACACTTACCTGTACCCGAATCTCGACCCTAGGCCTCACCGCGAGCTGAACGCGAACTCTAGCTCAAACCCTGACCCTGAACCATAACCCTCACAGGAAGACTGAACTCTGAGGCCTACACTAACGATAAGCCACGCCCTGCCACGCACACGCCCCCTAACACGTATCAATACCCCAATCTCGGCCCTAAGCCTCACCGGAAGCCTAACCCTAACCCTAGCTCCAACTCTCACCCTGAACAGCAATCCTCAACTGCAGCCTGAATCCTGAGGCCTAACCTAAAGATAAGCGGCGCTATGCAACGCACACGCCCACTAACACGTATCCGTACCCCAATCTCGACCCTTGGCCTCACCGGGAGCTTAAACCTAACCTTAGCTCCAAACCTGACCCTGAAAACTAAGCCTCACCCGCAGCCTGAACCCTAAGGCCTACTGTAACGATAAGCCACGCCCTGCAACGCACACGCCCCCTAACACGTATCCATATCCCAATCTCGACCTTAGGCCTCACAGCGAGCCGAACGCTAACGCAAGCTCCAACACTGACCCTGAACCCTAAGCGTCACAGGAAGACTGAACCCTGAGGCCTACACTACAGATAAGCCGCGCCCTGCAACGCCCACGCCCCCTACCACGTATCAGTACCACAATCTCGACCCTAAGCCTCACCAGAAGCCTAAACCTAACCCTAGTTCCAACCCTGACCCTGAACCCTATGCATCACCCGCAGCCTGAACCCTGAGGCCTACGCTAAGGATAAGCCACACCCTGCAACAAAAACGCCCCCTACCAGGTATCCGTACCCCAATCTCGACCCTAAGCCTCACCAGAAGCCTAAACCTAACCCTAGTTCCAACCCTGACTGAACCGTAAGCCTCACCTGCAGCCTGAAACCTGAGGCCTACGCTAAGGATAAGCCGCGCCCTGCAACGAAAACGCCCCCTAACACATATCCGTACCCCACTCTCGAACCTATGCCTCACCGCGAGCCTAACCCTAACCCTAAGTCCAACCGATACACTGAACCCTAAGCCTCACCTGCATCCTGAAACCTGAGGCCTACCCTAACGATAAGCCGCGCCCTGAAACTCACACGCCCCCTAACATATATCCGTACCCCAATCTCGACCCAAAGCCTCACCGGGAGCATAACCCTAACCCTAGCTCCAACCCTGACCCTGAACAATAAGCCTCACCCCCAGCCCGATACATGAGGCTTACCCTACCGATAAGCCGCGCCCTGCAGCCCACACGCCCCCTGACACGTATCCGTACCCCAATCTCGACCCTACGCCTCACCGGGAGCATAACCCTAACCCTAGCTCCAAACCTGACTCTGAACACTAAGCCTCACCCGCAGCCTGAACCCGGAGGCTTACCCTAACGATAAGCCGCGCCCTGCAACACACACGCCCCCTAACACGTATCCTTACCACAATCTCCACCCTAGGCCTCATCGGGAGCCTAGCCCTAAACCTAGCTCCAACCCTGACCATGACAACTATGCCTCACCCGCTCCCTGTACGCTGAGGCCTACCCTAATGATCAGCCGTGCCCCGCAATGAACACGCCCCCTAACACGTATCCGTAACCCAATCTCGACAGTAGGATTCAGCAAGAGCCTAACCCTAATCCTAGCTCAAACCCTGACCCTGAACCCTAATCATCACCCCCACCCGCAGCCTGAACGTGAGTCCTACCCTAACGATAAGCCGTGCCCTGCAATGCACAAAGCCTCTAACACGTATCCGTACCCCAATCTCCACCGAAGGCCTCACCGGGAGCCTAAACCTAACCCTAGCTCAAACCCTGACCCTGAACCCTAAGCCTCACCTGCAGCCTGAACCCTGAGGGCTACCCTAACGATAAGCCACGCCCTGCAAAAACAACGCCCCCTAACACATATCCGTAGCCCAATCTCGACCCTAGGCGTGACCGGGAACCTAAACCTAACCCTAATTCCAACACTTATCCTGAACCCTAAGCCTCACCCACTGCCACAACCCTGAGCCCTACCCTAACGATGAGCCACGCCTTGCAAAGCACACTCCCCATAACACGTATCCATACCCCAATCTCGGACCAGACCTCAGTTGGAGCCTAACCCTAATCCTATCTCCAAACCTCACCCTGAAGCCTAAGCCTCACACACAACCTGAACCCTGAGGCCTACCGTAACGTTAAGCTGCGCCCTGCAATGCACACTCCCCCTAACACGTATCCGTACGCCAATCTCGACCCTAAGCCTCACCGGGAGCCGAACGCTAACGCTAGCTCGAACCCTGACCCTGACCCTTAAGACTCACAGGAAGACTGAACCCTGAGGCCTACACTAACGATAAGCCACGCCCTGCAACGCACACGCCCCCTAACACGTATCCGTACCCCAATCTGGACCCGAATCCTCACCTGGAGCCTAAAACTAACCCTAGCTTCAACTCTGACCCTGAACCCTTAGCCTCACCCGCAGCCTGAACCCTTAGGCCTACCCTAACGATAACCCACGCCCTGCAACGAACACGCCTCCTAACACGTATGCGTACCCCAATCTAGACCCTAGCCCTAACCGGGAGCCAAACCCTAACACTAGCTTCAACCCTGACCCTGAACCCTAAGCCTCACCCACAGCCTGAACCCTGAGGCCTGCCCTAACGATAAGCGGCGTCCTGCAACGCACACGACCCCTAACGCGTATCCGTACCCGAATCTCGATCCTAGGCCAAACCGGGAGCCTATCCCTAACCCTAGCTCCATCACTGACCCTGAACACAAAGCCTCAACCGCAGCCTGAACCCTGAGGCCTACGCTAACGATAAGCCGCACCCTGCAACACACAGGCCCACTAACACGTATCCGTACGCAAATCTTGACCCTAGGCCTAACCGGGAGCCTAACCCTAGCTCCATCCCTGACCCTGAACCCTAAGCCTCACCCGCAGCCTGAACCCTGAGGCCTGCGCTAACGATAAGCCACGCCCCGCAATGCACATGCCCCCAAACACGTATCCATACCACAATCTCGACACTAGGCCTCAACGGGAGCCTAAACCTAACCCTAGCTCCAACCCTGACCGTGAACCCGAAGCCTCACCCGCAGCCTGAACCCTGAGTCCTACCATAACGATGAGCCGTGCCCTGCAATGCACACACACTATAACACGTATCCGTACCCCAATCTCGACCCTAGGACTCAGCGAGAGCCTAACCCTATCCCTAGCTGCAACCCTTACCCTGAACCCTAAACCTCACCCGCAGCCTGAACCCAGAGGCCTACCCTAACGATCAGCCGTGCCCTGCAATGCACACGCCCCTTAACACGTATCCGTACCCCAATCTCGACCCTAGGTCTCAGCGAGAGCGTAACCCTAACCCTAGCTCCAACCCTGACCCGGAACCCGAAGCCTCACCCACAGCCTGAACCCTGAGGCCTACCCTAACGATAAGCCGCGCCATGCAACGCAGACGCCCCTAACACGTATCCGTACCCCAATCTACACCATAGGCCTCACGGGGAGACAAAACATAACCCAAGCTCCAACACTGACCCTGAACCCTAAGCCTCACCCTCAGCATGAACCCTGAATCCTACCGTAACCATAAGCCGCACCATGCAACGCACACGCCCACTAACACGTATCCGTACTCCAATCTCAACCCTAACCCTAAGCGGGAGCCCAACCCTAACCCGAGCTACAACCCTGACTCTGAACCCTGAGCCTCACCCGCAGCCTGAACCCTGAGGGCTACACTAATGATAAGCCGCGCCCTGCAACACACACGCCCCCTAACACGTATCCATAACCCAATCTCCACCATAGGCCTCACGGGGAGCCTAATCATAACCCTAGCTCCAACCCTGACCATGACCACTAAGCCTCACAAGCAGCCTGAACCCTGAGACCTACCCTAATTATCAGCCATTCCCTGCAATGCACACCCCCCGAACACGTATCCGTACCCCAATCTTGACCCTAGGCCTCAGCGAGAGCATAACCCTAACCCTAGCTCCAATCCTGACCCTGAACCCTAAGCCTCACCCGCAGTCTGAACCCTGAGGATTACACTAACGATAAGCTGCAGCCTGCAACGAAAACGCCCCCTAACACATATCTGTACCCCAATCGCGACCTTAGGCCTCACTGGGAGCCTAACCCAAACCCTAAGTCCAACCCATACCGCAAACCCTAATCCTAACCGCAGCCTGAACCCTGAGGCCTACCCTAACGATAAGCCGCGCCCTGAAACCCACACACCCCCTAACACGTATCCGTACCCCAATCTCCACCGTAGGCCACACCGGGAACCTAACCCTAACCCTACATCCAAACATTACCCTGAACCCTAAGCCTCACCAGCAGCCTGAACCTGAGGCCTAACCTAGTGATAAGCAGCGCCCTGGAACGCACACGAACCCTAACCCTTATCCCTACCGCAATCTCCTCCATAGGCCTCACCGGGAGCCTAACCCTAACCCTAGCTCCAACCCAGACTCTGAACCCTAAACCTCACCCGCAGCCTGAACCCTGAGGCCTACCCTAACCATAAGCCACGCCCTGCAATGCACACGCCCCCTAACACGTATCGGTACCCCAATCTCCACCGAAGGACTCACCGGTAGACTAAACCTAACCCTCGCTCCAATCCTGACCCTGAACCCTAAGCCTCTCCCGCAGCCTGAACCATGAGGCCTACCCTAATGATCAGCCGTGCCCTTCAATGCACACGCCCCCTAACACCTATCCGTAACCCAATCTCGACCATAGGACTCAGCGAGAGCCTAACCCTAACTCTCGCTCCAACCCTGACCCGGAACTCGAAGCCTTACCGACAGCCTGAACTGGGGCCTACCCAAACGATAAGCCGTGCCCTGCAACGAAAACGCCCCCTAACACATATCCGTACAGCAATCGCGACCCTAGGCCTCACTGGGAACCTAACCCTAACCCTAAGTCCAACCCTTACCCTGAAACCTAAGCCTCACCCACAGGCTGAACCCTGAGGCCTACCCTAACGCTAAGCCGTGCCCCGCAACGCACATGCCCCCTAACACGTGTCCGTACCCCAATCTCCACCATAGGCCTCACGGCGAGACAAAACCTAACCCTAGCTCCAACCCTGACACTGAACACTAAGCCTCACCCGCAGCCTGAACCCTGATGCCTACCCTAACGATAAACGGCGCCCTGAAACGCACACGTGCCCTAACAGGTACCCGTACCACAATCCCGACCACAGTCCTGACTGGGAGACTAACCATAACCCTAGCTCCAACCCTGACCATGAACACTAAGCCTCACCCTCAGCATGAACCCTGAGGCCTACCCTAACCATCAGGCATGCCCTGCAACCCACACGCACCCTAACACGTATCCGTACCCCAATCTCCACCATAGGCCTCACCGGGAGACTACACCTAACCCTAGCTCCAACCCAGACCCTAAACCCTAAACCTCACCCGCAGCCTGAACCCTGAGGCCTACCTTAACAATAAGCCATACCCTGAAACGCACACGCCCCCTAACAAGTATCAGTACCCCAATCTCCAACGAAGGCCTCACCGGGAGACTAAACCTAACCCTAGCTCCAACACTGACCCTGAACCCTAAGCCTCAACCACAGCCTGATCCCTAAGGCCTACCCTAAGGATAAGCCGGGACCTGGAACGCACCAACCCCTAACACGTATCCGTACCACAATCTCCACCCCAGGCCTCACCGGGAGCCTAACCCTAACCCTAGCTCCAACCCTGACCTTGACCCCTAAGCCTCACGCGCAGCCTGAACCCTGAGGCCTACCCTAACGATCAGCAGCGCCCTGCAATGCACATGCCCCCTAACACGTATCCGTTCCACAATCTCGACCCTGGCCTCACCAGGAGCCTAACCATAACCCTAGCTCCAACCCTGACCATGAACCCTAAGTCTCACCCGCAGCCTGAACCCCGAGGGCTACCCAAACGATCAGCCGTGCCCTGCAATGCACAGGCTCTCTAACACGTATCCGTACTCCAAACTCGACCCTAGGCCTCAGCGAGAGCCTAAACCTAACCCTAGCTCCAATCCTGACCCTGAACCCTAAGCCTCACCCACAGCCTGAACCCTGAGACCTACGCTCACGATAAGCCGCGCCCTGCAACGAAAACCCCCGTTAACACATATCCGTAACCCAATCGCGAACCTAGGCCTCACCGGAAGCCTAAACCTAACCCGAAGTCCAACCCTTACCCTGAACCCTATGCCTCACCCGCAGCCGGAACCCAGAGGCTCACCCTAAGGATAAACCACACCATGCAACGCACACGCCCCCTAACACGTTTCCGTACCCGAATCTCCACCGAAGACCTCACCGGGAGACTAAACCTAACCCTAGCTCCAACCCTGACCATGACCACTAAGCCTCAGCCGCAGCCTGAACCCTGAGGCCTACCCTAAAGATCAGCCGTGCCCTGCAATGCACACACCCCCTAACACGTGTCCGTACCACAATCTCGACCCTAGGCATCACCAGGAGCCTAACCCTAACCCTAGCTCCAGCCCTGACCATGAACCCTAAGCCTCACCCGCAGCCTGAACCCTGAGGCCTACCCTAACGATCAGCAGCGCCCTTCAATGCACATGCCGTCTAACACGTATCCGTACCACAATCTCGACCCTGGCCTCACCAGGAGCCTACCCCTAACACTAGCTCCAACCCTGACCATGAACTCTAAGCCTCACCCACAGCCTGAACCCTGAGGGCTACCCTAACGATTAGCCGTGCCCTGAAATGCACACGCCCCCTAACACGTATCCGTACTCCAAACTCGACCCTAGGCCTCAGAGAGAGCATAAACCTAACCCTAGCTCCAACCCTGACCCTGAACTCTAACCCTCATCTTCAGCCTGAACCCTGAGGCCTACTCTAACGATAAGCCACGCCATGCAACTCACACGCTCCCTTACACGTATCCGTACCCCAATCCCGACCCTAGGCCTCACTGGGACCCTAATGCTAACCCTAGTTCCAACCCTGACCCTGAACCCTAAGCCTAACCTGAAGACGGAACCCTGAGGCCTACCCTAAATATAAGCCGCGCCCTGCAACGCACACACCCCCTAACACGTACCCATACACCAATCTCGACCCTAAGCCTCACCGGGAGCCTGACCAAAGCCCTAAATCCAACCCAGACCATGAACCCTAAGCCTCACCCGCAGTCTGAACCCTGAGGCCTACCCTAACGAGAAGCCTCGCCCTGCAAAAAAACGCCCTGTAACACATATACGTACGCCAATCTCGACCCTTGGCCGCACTGGGATCCTAAACCTAGCCCTAAGTCCAACCGTTACCCTGAACACTAAGCCGCACCAGCATCCTGAACCCTGAGGCCTACCCTAACGATAAGACACGCCCTCCAATGCACACACCCCCTAACACGTATCCGTACCCCAATTTCAACCGTAAGCCTCACTGGGAGTCTAACACTAACCGTAGCTCCAACCCTGACCCTGAAATCTAAGCCTGACCAACAGCCCAATACCTGCGGCCTACCCTAACGACCAGCCACACCCTGCAATGAACACGCCCCCTAACACGTATCCGTACCCCAATCTCGACCCAAAGCCTCACGGGGAGCCTAAACCTATCCCTAGCTCCAAACGTGACCCTGGACACTAAGTCTCACCCGCAGCCTGAACCCTGAGGCCTACCCTAATGTTAAGTCGCGCCCTGCAACGCAAACGCCCCCTAACACGTATCCGTACCCCAATCTCGAACCTAGGCCTCAGAGGGAGCCTAACCCTAACCCTAGCTCCCAGCCTGACCCTGAAACCTAAGCCTCATCCCCAGCCTGAACCCTGAGGCCTACCCTATCGATAAGCCACTCCCTGCAACGCAAACGCCCCCTAACACTTATCTGTACCCGAATCTCGACCCTAGGCCTCACCGCGAGCTGAACGCGAACTCTAGCTCAAACCCTGACCCTGAACCATAACCCTCACAGGAAGACTGAACTCTGAGGCCTACACTAACGATAAGCCACGCCCTGCCACGCACACGCCCCCTAACACGTATCAATACCCCAATCTCGGCCCTAAGCCTCACCGGAAGCCTAACCCTAACCCTAGCTCCAACTCTCACCCTGAACAGTAATCCTCAACTGCAGCCTGAATCCTGAGGCCTAACCTAAAGATAAGCGGCGCTATGCAACGCACACGCCCACTAACACGTATCCGTACCCCAATCTCGACCCTTGGCCTCACCGGGAGCTTAAACCTAACCTTAGCTCCAAACCTGACCCTGAAAACTAAGCCTCACCCGCAGCCTGAACCCTAAGGCCTACTGTAACGATAAGCCACGCCCTGCAACGCACACGCCCCCTAACACGTATCCATATCCCAATCTCGACCTTAGGCCTCACAGCGAGCCGAACGCTAACGCAAGCTCCAACACTGACCCTGAACCCTAAGCGTCACAGGAAGACTGAACCCTGAGGCCTACACTACAGATAAGCCGCGCCCTGCAACGCCCACGCCCCCTACCACGTATCAGTACCACAATCTCGACCCTAAGCCTCACCAGAAGCCTAAACCTAACCCTAGTTCCAACCCTGACCCTGAACCCTATGCATCACCCGCAGCCTGAACCCTGAGGCCTACGCTAAGGATAAGCCACACCCTGCAACAAAAACGCCCCCTACCAGGTATCCGTACCCCAATCTCGACCCTAAGCCTCACCAGAAGCCTAAACCTAACCCTAGTTCCAACCCTGACTGAACCGTAAGCCTCACCTGCAGCCTGAAACCTGAGGCCTACGCTAAGGATAAGCCGCGCCCTGCAACGAAAACGCCCCCTAACACATATCCGTACCCCACTCTCGAACCTATGCCTCACCGCGAGCCTAACCCTAACCCTAAGTCCAACCGATACACTGAACCCTAAGCCTCACCTGCATCCTGAAACCTGAGGCCTACCCTAACGATAAGCCGCGCCCTGAAACTCACACGCCCCCTAACATATATCCGTACCCCAATCTCGACCCAAAGCCTCACCGGGAGCATAACCCTAACCCTAGCTCCAACCCTGACCCTGAACAATAAGCCTCACCCCCAGCCCGATACATGAGGCTTACCCTACCGATAAGCCGCGCCCTGCAGCCCACACGCCCCCTGACACGTATCCGTACCCCAATCTCGACCCTACGCCTCACCGGGAGCATAACCCTAACCCTAGCTCCAAACCTGACTCTGAACACTAAGCCTCACCCGCAGCCTGAACCCGGAGGCTTACCCTAACGATAAGCCGCGCCCTGCAACACACACGCCCCCTAACACGTATCCTTACCACAATCTCCACCCTAGGCCTCATCGGGAGCCTAGCCCTAAACCTAGCTCCAACCCTGACCATGACAACTATGCCTCACCCGCTCCCTGTACGCTGAGGCCTACCCTAATGATCAGCCGTGCCCCGCAATGAACACGCCCCCTAACACGTATCCGTAACCCAATCTCGACAGTAGGATTCAGCAAGAGCCTAACCCTAATCCTAGCTCAAACCCTGACCCTGAACCCTAATCATCACCCCCACCCGCAGCCTGAACGTGAGTCCTACCCTAACGATAAGCCGTGCCCTGCAATGCACAAAGCCTCTAACACGTATCCGTACCCCAATCTCCACCGAAGGCCTCACCGGGAGCCTAAACCTAACCCTAGCTCAAACCCTGACCCTGAACCCTAAGCCTCACCTGCAGCCTGAACCCTGAGGGCTACCCTAACGATAAGCCACGCCCTGCAAAAACAACGCCCCCTAACACATATCCGTAGCCCAATCTCGACCCTAGGCGTGACCGGGAACCTAAACCTAACCCTAATTCCAACACTTATCCTGAACCCTAAGCCTCACCCACTGCCACAACCCTGAGCCCTACCCTAACGATGAGCCACGCCTTGCAAAGCACACTCCCCAAAACACGTATCCATACCCCAATCTCGGACCAGACCTCAGTTGGAGCCTAACCCTAATCCTATCTCCAAACCTCACCCTGAAGCCTAAGCCTCACACGCAACCTGAACCCTGAGGCCTACCGTAACGTTAAGCTGCGCCCTGCAATGCACACTCCCCCTAACACGTATCCGTACGCCAATCTCGACCCTAAGCCTCACCGGGAGCCGAACGCTAACGCTAGCTCGAACCCTGACCCTGACCCTTAAGACTCACAGGAAGACTGAACCCTGAGGCCTACACTAACGATAAGCCACGCCCTGCAACGCACACGCCCCCTAACACGTATCCGTACCCCAATCTGGACCCGAATCCTCACCTGGAGCCTAAACCTAACCCTAGCTTCAACTCTGACCCTGAACCCTTAGCCTCACCCGCAGCCTGAACCCTTAGGCCTACCCTAACGATAACCCACGCCCTGCAACGAACACGCCTCCTAACACGTATGCGTACCCAAATCACGACCCAAAGCCTCACTAGAACTTGAACACTAACCCTAGCTCCAACTCTCACCCTGAACCCTAAGCCTCACCCACAGTCAGAACCCTGAGGCCTAAGCTAACGATTAGCCACGCCGGGCAACTCACATGCCCCTTACACGTATTCGTACCCCAATCTCGACCCTAGGCCTCACCGGGAGCCTAAAACTAACCCTAGCTCCAACACTGAACCTGAACGCTAAGCCTCACCTGCAGCCTGAACCCTGAGGCCTACGTTAACGAAAAGTGGCGCCCTGCAACCCACACGCCCCCTAACAAGTATCCGTACCACAATCAAAACCCTAGGCCTCACCGGGAGCCTAACCCTAACCCGAGCTCCAACCATGTCCCTGAAACCTAAGCCTCATTTGCAGTCTGAACCCTGAGGCTTACTCTAACGATAAACCGCGCCGTGCCACTCACACGCCCCCTTACACATATCCGTAGCCCAATCTCGACCCTAGGCCTCACCGGGAGCCTAAACCTAACCCTAAGTCCAACCCTTACCCTGAACACTAAGCCTCACCCGCAGTCTGAACCCTGAGGCCTACCCAAGTGATAAGCCACGCCCAGAAACACACACGCCCCCTTACACGTATCCGTACCCAAATTTCTACCCTAATCCTCACTGGGAGTCTAACCCTAACCCTAGCTCCAACCATGACCCTTAACCAAAAGCCTCACCCGCAGCCTGAACCCTGAGGCCTAAACTAACGATAAGTGGCACCCTGCAATGCACACGCCCCCAAACACGTTTCCGTACACCAATCTCAAACCAGGCCTCACCAGGAGTCTAACCCTAACCCGAGCTCCAACCCTGACCCTGAAACCTAAGCCTCATCTGCAGGCTGAAATCTGAGGCCTACCCTAACGTTTAGCCGCGCCCTGCAAGGCACACGCCCCTTAACACGTATCCGTACCCCAATCTCGACCCAAAGCCTCTCCGGGATCCTAACCCTAACTCTAGCTCCAATCCTGACCCTGAACAATAAGCCTCACCAGCAACCCGATACTTGAGGCCTACCCTAACGATCAGCCGCGCCCTGCAATGCACACGCCCCTTAACTCGTTTCCGTAACACAATCTCGACCCAAAGCCTCACCGGGAGCCCAACCCTAACCCTAGCTCCAACTCTCACCCTGAACGCTAAGCCTAAACCGCAGCCTAAACCCTGAGGCCTAACCTAACGATAAGCGACGCCCTGCAACGCACACGCTCCCTTACACGTATCCGTACCCCAATCTCGACCCTAGGCCTCACTGGGACCCTAACGCTAACCCTAGGTCCAACCCTGACCCTGAACACTAAGCCTAACCGGAAGACTGAACCCTGAGGCCTACCCTAACTATAAGCCGCGCCCTGCAACGCACACGCCCCCTAACACGTATCCATACACCAATCTCGAACCTAAGCCTCACCAGGAGCCTGACCAAAGCCCTAAATCCAACCCAGACCCTGAACCCTAAGCCTCACCCGCAGTCTGAACCCTGAGGCCTAGCCTAACGAGAAGCCTCGCCCTGCAAAGAAAACGCCCTGTAACACATATCTGTACGCCAATCGCGACCCTAGGCCGCACTGGGATCCTAAACCTAACCCTAAGTCCAACCATTACCCTGAATCCTAAGCCTCACCAGCAGCCTGAACCCTGAGGCCTACCCTAACGATAAGCCACGCCCGCCAACGCACACGCCCCCTAACACGTATCCGTACCCCAATCACGACCGTAAGCCTCACAGGGAGTATAACCCTAAACGTAGCTCCAACCCTGACACTGAAATCCAAGCCTGACCAACAGCCCAATACCTGCGGCCTACCCTAACGATCAGCCACGCCCTGCAATGAACACGCCCCCTAACACGTATCCATACACCAATCTCGACGCAAAGCCTCACGGGGAGCCTAAACCTATCCCTATCTCCAAACCTGACCCTGAACACTAAGTCTCACCCGCAGCCTGAACCCTGAGGCCTACCCTAATGTTAAGTCGCGCCCTGCAACGCAAACGCCCCCTAACACGTATCCATACCCCAATCTCGAACCTAGGCATCAGAGGGAGCCTAACCCTAACCCTAGCTCCCAGCCTGACCCTGAAACCTAAGCCTCACCCGCAGCCTGAACCATGAGGCCTACCCTATTGATAAGCCATGCCCTGCAATGCAAACGCCCCTAACACGTATCCGTACCCTAATCTCGACCCTAGGCCTCACCGCGAGCCGAACGCTAACTCTAGCTCAAACCCTGACCCTGAACCCTAACCCTCACAGGAAGACTGAACCCTGAGGCCTACACTAACGATAAGCCGCGCCCTGCAACGCACACGCCCCTTAACACGTATCAATACCCCAATCTCGGCCCTAAGCCTCACCGGAAGCCTAACCCTAACCCTAGCTCCAACTCTCACTGTGAACAGTAATCCTCAACTGCAGCCTGAATCCTGAGGCCTAACCTAAAGATAAGCGGCGCTATGCAACGCACACGCCCCCTAACACGTATCCATACCCCAATCTCGACCCTTGGCCTCACCGGGAGCTTAAACCTAACCTTAGCTCCAAACCTGACCCTGAAAACTAAGCCTCACCCACAGCCTGAACCCTAAGGCCTACTGTAACGATAAGCCACGCCCTGCAACGCACACGCCCCCTAACACGTATCCGTACCCCAATCTCGACCTTAGGCCTCACAGCGAGAAAAATGCTAACGCAAGCTCCAACCCTGACCCTGAACCCTAAGCCTCACAGGAAGACAGAACCCTGAGGCCTACACTACCAATAAGATGCGCCCTGCAACGCACACGCACCGTACCACGTATCAGTACCCCAATCTCGACCCTAAGCCTCACCGGAAGCCTAAACCTAACCCTAGTTCCAAACCTGACCCTGAACCCTAAGCATCACCCGCAGCCTGAGCCCTGAGGCCTACGCTAAGGATAAGCCACGCCCTGCAATGAAAACGCCCCCTACCACGTATCCATACCCCAATCTCGACCCTAAGCCTCATCAGAAGCCTAAACCTAACCCTAGTTCCAACCCTGATGCTGAAACGTAAGCCTCACCTGCAGCCTGATCCCTGAGGCCTACGCTAAGGATAAACCACACCCTGCAACGAGAACGCACCCTAACACAGATCCGTACCCCAGTCTCGAACCTAGGCCTCACCGTGAGCCTAACCCTAACCCTAAGTCCAACCGATACCCTGAACCCTAAGCCTCACCTGCATCCTGAACCCTGAGGCCTACCCTAACGATAAGCTGCGCCCTGAAACTCACACGCCCCCTAACATATATCCGTACCCCAATCTCGACCCTAAGCCTCACCGGGAGCCGAACGCTAATGCTACCTCGAACCCTGACCCTGAACCTTAAGCCTGACAGGAAGACTGAACCCTGAGGCCTACACTAACGATAAGCCACGCTCTGCAAGGCACACGCCATCTAACACGTATCCGTACCCCAATCTCGAACCGAATCCTCACCGGGATCATAAACCTAACACTAGCTTCAACTCTGACCCTGAACCCTAAGCCTCACCTGCAGCATGAACCCTTAGGCCTACCCTAACGATAAGCCACGCCCTGCAACGCACACGCCACCTAACACGTATCTGTACCCCAATCTCGACCCTAGGCCTCACCAGAAGCCTAACCCTAACCCAGCTCCAACCCTGACCCTGAACCCAAAGCCTCACCCGCAGCCTGAACCGTGAGGCCTACACTAACGATAAGCTGCGCCCTGCAACGAAAATGCCCCCTAACACATATCTGTACCCCAATCGCGACCCTAGGCCTCACCGGAAGCCTAACCCTAACCCTAAGTCCAACCCTTACCCAGAACGCTAAGCCTCACCCGCAGCCAGAACCCTGAGGCCTACCCTAACGATAAGCCACGCGCTGCAACGCACACACCCCCTAACAAGAATCCATACCAAAATCTCGACCCTAGGCCTCACCGGGAGCCTAACCCTAACCCTAGCTCCAACCCTGACCATGAACCTTAAGCCTCCCACGCAGACTGAACCCTGAGGCCTTCCCTAACGATCAGCTGTGCCCTGCAATGCACACGCCCCCTAACACGTATCTGTACCCCAATCTCGACCTTAGGCCTAAGCGGGACCCTCACCCTAACCCTATCTCCAACCCTGACCCTGGACCCTAAGCCTCACCCGCAGCCTGAACCCTGAGGCCTACCCTAACGATAAGCCACGCACTGCAACAAAAATGCCCACTAACACATATCCGTACCCCATTCGCGACCCTAGGCCTCACTGGGATCCTACCCCTAAACCTACCTCCAACCCTGATCATGAACCCTAAGCCTCACCCGCAGCCTGAACCCTGAGGCCTACCCTAATGATCAGCCATGCCCTGCAATGCTCACGCCCCCTAACACGTATACCTACCCCAATCTCGACCCTAGCCCTCAGCGAGAGCGTTACCTTAACTCTAGCTCCAATTCTGGCCCTGAACCCTAAGCCTCAACCGCAGCCTGAACCCTGAGACCTACCCTAACGATAAGCCACGCCCTGCAACAAAAACGCCCCCTAACACATATCCGTACCCCAATCACGAACCTAGGCCTCACCGGGAGCCTAACCTTAAACCTAAGTGCAACCCTTACCCTGAACCCTAAGCCTCACACGCAGCCTGAACCCTGAGGCCTACCCTAACGATAAGCCACGCACTGCAACAAAAATGCCCACTAACACATATCCGTACCCCATTCGCGACCCTAGGCCTCACTGGGATCCTACCCCTAAACCTACCTCCAACCCTGATCATGAACCCTAAGCCTCACCCGCAGCCTGAACCCTGAGGCCTACCCTAATGATCAGCCATGCCCTGCAATGCTCACGCCCCCTAACACGTATACCTACGCCAATCTCGACCCTAGCCCTCAGCGAGAGCGTTACCTTAACTCTAGCTCCAATTCTGGCCCTGAACCCTAAGCCTCAACCGCAGCCTGAACCCTGAGACCTACCCTAACGATAAGCCACGCCCTGCAACAAAAACGCCCCCTAACACATATCCGTACCCCAATCACGAACCTAGGCCTCACCGGGAGCCTAACCTTAAACCTAAGTGCAACCCTTACCCTGAACCCTAAGCCTCACACGCAGCCTGAACCCTAATGATCAGCCGTGCCCTGCAATGCACACGCCCCCTAGCACGTATCCGTACCCAAATCTCCACCCTAGGCCTCAGCGATAGCGTAACCCTAACCCTAGCTCCAACCCTGACCCAGAACACTAAGCCTCACCCGCACCGGAACCCTGCGGACTACCCTAACGATAAGCTGCACCCTGCAACCCACACGGCCCCTAACACGTATTCGTACCCCAATCTCGACCGAAGGCCTCACCGGTAGCCTAAACCTAACCCTAGCTCCAACCCTGACACCTAAACCTAAGCCTCGCCCGCAGCCTGAACGTGAGGCCTACCCTAACGATAAGCCGCGCCCTGCAACGCACACGCATCCTAACACGTATCCATACCACAATCTCCACCATAGCCCTCACCGGGAGCCTAACCCTAACCCTACCTCCAACCCTGACCCTGAATACTAAACCTCACGTGCAGCCTGATCCCTGAGGCCTACCCTAACGAAAAGCCGTGCCCTGCAAAGCACACGCCCCCTAACACGTATCCGTACCCCAATCTTGATTCTAGGCCTAACCGGAATTCTAACCCTAACCCTAGCTCCATCCCTGACGCTGAACACCAACCCTCACCCGCAGCCTGAACGCTGAGGACTACCCTAATGATAAGCCGCGCCATGCAATGCACAGGCCCCAAAACACATATCCGTACCCCAATCTCCACCCTAGGCCTCACCGGGAGCCTCACCCTAACCCTAGCTCTAACCCTGACCATGATCCCTAAGCCTCACCCGCACCCTGTACCCTGAGGCCTACCCTAATGATCAGCCATGCCCTGCAATGCACACGCTCCCTAACACGTATCCGTAACCCAATCTCGACCGTAGGATTCAGCGAGAGCCTAACCATAATCCTAGGTCCGAAACTGACCCTGAACCCTAAGCCTCACCCGCAGCCAGATGCCTGAGGCCTACCCTAACGATAAGCCACGCCCTGCAAATAAAACGCCCCCTAACACATATCCGTACCCGAATCGAGAACCTACGCCTCACCGGGAGCCTAACCCTAACCCTAAATCCAACCCTTACCCTGAACGCTAAACCTCACCCGCAGCCTGAACCCAGAGTCCTACCCTAACGATAAGCCACGCCATGCAACGCACAAGTCCCCTAACACGTATCCGTACCACAATCTCCACCCTAGGCCTCACCGGGAGCCTAAACCTAACGCTAGCTCCAACCCTGACCATGACCACTAAGACTCACCCGCAGGCTGTACCCTGAGGCCTACCCTAAGGGTAAGCCACGCCCTGCAACGAAAACGCCACCTAACACATATCCGTACCACAATCGCGAACCTAGGCCTCACCGGGAGCCTAACGCTAAACCTAAGGCCAACCCTTACCCTTAACCCTAAGCCTCACCCGCAGCCTGAACTCTGAGGCGTACCCTAACGATAAGCCACGCCATGCAACGCACACGCCCACTAACACGTATCCGTACCCCAATCTCGACCGTAGGCCTCAGCATGTGCGTAACCTTAACTCTAGCTCCAACCCTGGCCCTGAACCCTAAGCCTCACTCACAGCCTGAACCCTGAGGCCTACCCTAACAATAAGCCACGCCCTGCAACGAAAAAAACCCCTAACACATATCCATACCCCAATCGCGACCCTAGGCCTCACTTGGAGCATAACCCTAACCCTAAGTCCAACCCTTACCCTGAAACCTAAGCCTCACCCGCAACCTGAACGGGAGGCCTATCCTAAGGATAAGCCGTGCCCTGCAACGCACAAGCCCCCTAACAGGTATCTGTACCCTAATCTCTACCGAAGGCCTCACCGTGAGCCTAAACCTAACCCTAGCTCCAAACCTGACCCTGAACACTAAGCCTCGCCCGCAGCCTGAACCCTGAGGCCTACCCTAACGATAAGCCGCGCCCTGAAACCCACACACCCCCTAACACGTATCCGTACCCCAATCTCCACCGTAGGCCACACCGGGAACCTAACCCTAACCCTACATCCAAACATTACCCTGAACCCTAAGCCTCACCAGCAGCCTGAACCTGAGGCCTAACCTAGTGATAAGCAGCGCCCTGGAACGCACACGAACCCTAACCCTTATCCCTACCGCAATCTCCTCCATAGGCCTCACCGGGAGCCTAACCCTAACCCTAGCTCCAACCCAGACTCTGAACCCTAAACCTCACCCGCAGCCTGAACCCTGAGGCCTACCCTAACCATAAGCCACGCCCTGCAATGCACACGCCCCCTAACACGTATCGGCACCCCAATCTCCACCGAAGGACTCACCGGTAGACTAAACCTAACCCTCGCTCCAATCCTGACCCTGAACCCTAAGCCTCTCCCGCAGCCTGAACCATGAGGCCTACCCTAACGATCAGCCGTGCCCTTCAATGCACACGCCCCCTAACACCTATCCGTAACCCAATCTCGACCATAGGACTCAGCGAGAGCCTAACCCTAACTCTCGCTCCAACCCTGACCCGGAACTCGAAGCCTTACCGACAGCCTGAACTGGGGCCTACCCAAACGATAAGCCGTGCCCTGCAACGAAAACGCCCCCTAACACATATCCGTACAGCAATCGCGACCCTAGGCCTCACTGGGAACCCAACCCTAACCCTAAGTCCAACCCTTACCCTGAAACCTAAGCCTCACCCACAGGCTGAACCCTGAGGCCTACCCTAACGCTAAGCCGTGCCCCGCAACGCACATGCCCCCTAACACGTGTCCGTACCCCAATCTCCACCATAGGCCTCACGGCGAGACAAAACCTAACCCTAGCTCCAACCCTGACACTGAACACTAAGCCTCACCCGCAGCCTGAACCCTGATGCCTACCCTAACGATAAACGGCGCCCTGAAACGCACACGTGCCCTAACAGGTACCCGTACCACAATCCCGACCACAGTCCTGACTGGGAGACTAACCATAACCCTAGCTCCAACCCTGACCATGAACACTAAGCCTCACCCTCAGCATGAACCCTGAGGCCTACCCTAACCATCAGGCATGCCCTGCAACCCACACGCACCCTAACACGTATCCGTACCCCAATCTCCACCATAGGCCTCACCGGGAGACTACACCTAACCCTAGCTCCAACCCAGACCCTAAACCCTAAACCTCACCCGCAGCCTGAACCCTGAGGCCTACCTTAACAATAAGCCATACCCTGAAACGCACACGCCCCCTAACAAGTATCAGTACCCCAATCTCCAACGAAGGCCTCACCGGGAGACTAAACCTAACCCTAGCTCCAACACTGACCCTGAACCCTAAGCCTCAACCACAGCCTGATCCCTAAGGCCTACCCTAAGGATAAGCCGGGACCTGGAATGCACCAACCCCTAACACGTATCCGTACCACAATCTCCACCCCAGGCCTCACCGGGAGCCTAACCCTAACCCTAGCTCCAACCCTGAACTTGACCCCTAAGCCTCACGCGCAGCCTGAACCCTGAGGCCTACCCTAACGATCAGCAGCGCCCTGCAATGCACATGCCCCCTAACACGTATCCGTTCCACAATCTCGACCCTGGCCTCACCAGGAGCCTAACCATAACCCTAGCTCCAACCCTGACCATGAACCCTAAGTCTCACCCGCAGCCTGAACCCCGAGGGCTACCCAAACGATCAGACGTGCCCTGCAATGCACACGCTCCCTAACACGTATCCGTACTCCAAACTCGACCCTAGGCCTCAGCGAGAGCCTAACCCTAACCCTAGCTCCAATCCTGACCCTGAACCCTAAGCCTCACCCACAGCCTGAACCCTGAGACCTACCCTCACGATAAGCCGCGCCCTGCAACGAAAACCCCCGTTAACACATATCCGTACCCAAATCGCGAACCTAGGCCTCACCGGGAGCCTAACCCTAACCCGAAGTCCAACCCTTACCCTGAACCCTATGCCTCACCCGCAGCCGGAACCCAGAGGCCCACCCTAAGGATAAGCCGCGCCATGCAACGCACACGCCCCCTAACACGTTTCCGTACCCGAATCTCCACCGAAGTCCTCACCGGGAGACAAAACCTAACCCTAGCTCCAACCCTGACCATGACCACTAAGCCTCACCCGCAGCCTGAACCCTGAGGCCTACCCTAACGATCAGCAGCGCCCTTCAATGCACATGCCGCCTAACACGTATCCGTACCACAATCTCGACCCTGGCCTCACCAGGAGCCTACCCCTAACACTAGCTCCAACCCTGACCATGAACTCTAAGCCTCACCCACAGCCTGAACCCTGAGGGCTACCCTAACGATTAGCCGTGCCCTGAAATGCACACGCCCCCTAACACGTATCCGTACTCCAAACTCGACCCTAGGCCTCAGAGAGAGCATAAACCTAACCCTAGCTCCAACCCTGACCCTGAACTCTAACCCTCATCTTCAGCCTGAACCCTGAGGCCTACTCTAACGAAAAGCCACGCCATGCAACTCACACGCTCCCTTACACGTATCCGTACCCCAATCTCGACCCTAGGCCTCACTGGGACCCTAACGCTAACCCTAGCTCCAACCCTGACCCTGAACCCTAAGCCTAACCGGAAGACGGAACCCTGAGGCCTACCCTAAATATAAGCCACGCCCTGCAACGCACACACCCCCTAACACGTACCCATACACCAATCTCGACCCTAAGCCTCACCGGGAGCCTGACCAAAGCCCTAAATCCAACCCAGACCCTGAACCCTAAGCCTCACCCGCAGTCTGAACCCTCAGGCCTACCCTAACGAGAAGCCTCGCCCTGCAAAAAACGCCCTGTAACACATATACGTACGCCAATCTCGACCCTTGGCCGCACTGGGATCCTAAACCTAGCCCTAAGTCCAACCGTTACCCTGAACACTAAGCCGCACCAGCATCCTGAACCCTGAGGCCTACCCTAACGATAAGACACGCCCTCCAACGCACACACCCCCTAACACGTAACCGTACCCCAATTTCAACCGTAAGCCTCACCGGGAGTCTAACACTAACCGTAGCTCCAACCCTGACCTTGAAATCCAAGCCTGACCAACAGCCCAATACCTGCGGCCTACCCTAACGATCAGCCACGCCCTGCAATGAACACGCCCCCTATCACGTATCCGTACCCCAATCTCGACCCAAAGCCTCACGGGGAGCCTAAACCTATCCCTAGCTCCAAACGTGACCCTGAACACTAAGTCTCACCCGCAGCCTGAACCCTGAGGCCTACCCTAATGTTAAGTCGCGCCCTGCAACGCAAATGCCCCCTACCACGTATCAGTACCACAATCTCGACCCTAAGCCTCACCAGAGGCCTAAACCTAACCCTAGTTGAACCCTGACCCTGAACCCTATGCATCACCCGCAGCCTGAACCCTGAGGCCTACGCTAAGGATAAGCGCACCCTGCAACAAAAACGTCCCCTACCACGTATCCGTACCCCAATCTCGACCCTAAGCCTCACCAGAAGCCTAAACCTAACCCTAGTTCCATACCTGATTGAACCGTAAGCCTCACCTGCAGCCTGAAACCTGAGGCCTACGCTAAGGATAAGCCGCACCCTGCAAGGAAAACGCCCCCTAACACATATCCGTACCCCACTCTCGAACCTAGGCCTCACCGCGAGCCTAACCCTAACCCTAAGTCCAACCGATACACTGAACCCTAAGCCTCACCTGCATCCTGAAACCTGAGGCCTACCCTAACGATAAGCCACTCCCTGAAACTCACACGCCCCCTAACATGTGTCCGTACCCCAATCTCGACCCAAAGCCTCACCGGGAGCATAACCCTAACCCTAGCTCCAACCCTGACCCTGAACAATAAGCCTCACCCCCAGCCCGATACATGAGGCTTACCCTACCGATAAGGCGCGCCCTGCAGCACACACGCCCCCTGACACGTATCCTTACCCCAATCTCGACCCTACGCCTCACCGGGACCCGAACGCTAATGCTACCTCGAACCCTGCCCCTGAACCTTAAGCCTGACAGTAAGACTGAACCCTGAGGCCTACACTAACGATAAGCCACGCCCTGCAATGCACACGCCCCCTAACACGTATCCATATCCCAATCTCGAACCGAATACTCACCGGGATCATAAACCTAACCCTAGCTTCAACTCTGACCCTGAACCCTAAGCCTCACCCGCAGCATGAACCCTTAGGCCTACCCTAACGATAAACCGCGCCCTGCAATGCACACGCCACCTAACACGTTTCTGTACCCCAATCTCGACCCTAGGCCTCACCAGAAGCCTAATCCTAACCCTAGCTACAACTCACACCCTGAACACTAAGCCTCACCCGCAGTCTGAACCGTGAGGCCTAAGCTAACGATAAGCAACGCCCTGCAATGCACAGGCGACTTAAAATGTATCCGTACCCCAATCTCGACCCTAGGCCTCACCGGGAGCCTAATCCTAACCGGAGCTCCTACCCTGACCCTGACACCTAAGCCTAATCCTCAGCCTGAACCCTGAGGCCTACTCTAACGATAAGCCGCGCCGGGCAACTCAGACGCCCCTTACACGTATCCGTACCCCAATCTCGACCCTAGGCCTAACCGGGAACCGAACACTAAGCGTAGCTCCAACTCTGACCCTGAACGCTAAGCCTAACCAGCAGCCTGAACCCTGAGGCCTACGCTAACGATAAGTGGCGCCCTGCAACCCACACGCCCCCAAACAAGAATCCGTACCCGAATCTCATCCCTAGGCCTCACCGGGAGCCTAACCCTAACCTGAGCTCCAACCCTGACCCTGAAACCTAAGCCTCATCCGCAGCCTGAACCCTGAGGTCTACTCTAACGATAAGCCGTGCCGTGCAACTCACACGCCCCCTTACACGTATCCGTACCCCAATCTCGACCCTAGGCTGCACCAGGAGCCTAACACTAACTCAAGCTTCAACCCTGACCCTGAACGCTAAGCCTCACCTGCAGCCTGAAACCTGAGGCCTACGCTAACGATAAGCCATGCCCTGCAACGAAAACGCACCCTAACATATATCCGTACCACAATCTCGAACCTAGGCCTCAGCGGAAGCCTCACCCTAACCCTATCTCCAACCATTAACCTGGACCCTAAGCCTCACCTGCAACCTGAACCCTGAGGCTTACCCTAACGATAAGCCGCGCCCTGCAACAGAAACTCCCACTAACACATATCCGTACCCCAATCGCGACCCTAGGCCTCAACGGGAGCCTAAGCCTAACCCTAGATCCAACCCTGACCCTGAACACTAAGCCTCACCCGCAGCCTGAACCGTGAGGCCTACCCTAACGATAAGCCACGCACTGCAACGAAAATGCCCCCTAACACATATCTGTACACCAATCGCGACCCTAGGCCTCACCGGAAGCTTAACCCTAACCCAAAGTCCAACCCTTACCCTGAACCCTAAGCCTCACCCACAGCCTTAACCCTTATTCCTACCCTAACCATAAGCCACGCCCTGCAATGCACACACCCCCTAACACGAATCCATACCAAAATCTCGACCCTAGGCCTCACCGGTAGCCTAACCCTAACCCTAGCTCCAACCCTGACCATGAACCTTAAGCCTCCCATGCAGCCTGAACCCTGAGGCCTTCCCTAACGATCAGCTGTGCCCTGCAATGCACACGCCCCCTAACACGTATCTGTACCCCAATCTCGACCCTAGGCCTAAGCGGGAACCTCACCCTAACCCTATCACCAACCCTGACCCTGGACCCTAAGCCTCACACGCAGCCTGAACCCTGAGGCCTACCCTATCGATAAGTCACTCCCTGCAACGCAAACGCCCCCTAACACTTATCTGTACCCGAATCTCGACCCTAGGCCTCACCGCGAGCTGAACGCGAACTCTAGCTCAATCCCTGACCCTGAATAACCCTCACAGGAAGACTGAACTCTGAGGCCTACACTAACGATAAGCCGCGCCCTGCCACGCACACGCCCCCTAACACGTATCAATACCCCAATCTCGGCCCTAAGCCTCACCGGAAGCCTAACCCTAACCCTAGCTCCAACTCTCACCCTGAACAGTAATCCTCAACTGCAGCCTGAATCCTGAGGCCTAACCTAAAGATAAGCGGCGCTATGCAACGCACACCCCCACTAACACGTATCCGTACCCCAATCTCGACCCTTGGCCTCACCGGGAGCTTAAACCTAACCTTAGCTCCAAACCTAACCCTGAAAACTAAGCCTCACCCGCAGCCTGAACCCTAAGGCCTACTGTAACGATAAGCCACGCCCTGCAACGCACACGCCCCCTAACACATATCCGTATCCCAATCTCGACCTTAGGCCTCACAGCGAGCCGAACGCTAACGCAAGCTCCAACACTGACCCTGAACCCTAAGCCTCACAGGAAGACTGAACCCTGAGGCCTACACTACCGATAAGCCGCGCCCTGCAACGCCCACGCCCCCTACCACGTATCAGTACCACAATCTAGACCCTAAGCCTCACCAGAGGCCTAAACCTAACCCTAGTTCCAACCCTGACCCTGAACCCTATGCATCACCCGCAGCCTGAACCCTGAGGCCTACGCTAAGGATAAGCCGCACCCTGCAACAAAAACGCCCCCTACCAGGTATCCGTACCCCAATCTCGACCCTAAGCCTCACCAGAAGCCTAAACCTAACCCTAGTTCCAACCCTGACTGAACCGTAAGCCTCACCTGCAGCCTGAAACCTGAGGCCTACGCTAAGGATAAGCCGCACCCTGCAACGAAAACGCCCCCTAACACATATCCGTACCCCACTCTCGAACCTAGGCCTCACCGCGAGCCTAACCCTAACCCTAAGTCCAACCGATACACTGAACACTAAGCCTCACCTGCATCCTGAAACCTGAGGCCTACCCTAACGATAAGCCGCGCCCTGAAACTCACACGCCCCCTAACATGTATCCGTACCCCAATCTCGACCCAAAGCCTCACCGGGAGCATAACCCTAACCCTAGCTCCAACCCTGACCCTGAACAATAAGCCTCACCCCCAGCCCGATACATGAGGCTTACCCTACCTATAAGCCGTGCCCTGCAGCACACACGCCCCCTGACACGTATCCTTACCCCAATCTCGACCCTATGCCTCACCGGGAGCCGAACGCTAATGCTACCTCGAACCCTGCCCCTGAACCTTAAGCCTGACAGGAAGACTGAACACTGAGGCCTACACTAACGATAAGCCACGCCCTGCAATGCACACGCGCCCTAACACGTATCCGTATCCCAATCTCGAACCGAATCCTCACCGGGATCATAAACCTAACCCTAGCTTCAACTCTGACCCTGAACCCTAAGCCTCACCCGCAGCATGAACCCTTAGGCCTACCCTAACGATAAACCGCGCCCTGCAATGCACACGCCACCTAACATGTTTCTGTACCCCAATCTCGACCCTAGGCCTCACCAGAAGCCTAATCCTAACGCTAGCTCCAACTCACACCCTGAACACTAAGCCTCACCCACAGTCTGAACCGTGAGGCCTAAGCTAACGATAAGCAACGCCCTGCAATGCACAGGCGACTTAAAATGTATCCGTACCCCAATCTCGACGCTAGGCCTCACCGGGAGCCTAATCCTAACCGGAGCTCCTACCCTGACCCTGAAACCTAAGCCTAATCCTCAGCCTGGACCCTGAGGCATACTCTAACGATAAGCCACGCCGGGCAACTCAGACGCTCCTTACACGTATCCGTACCCCAATCTCGACCCTAGGCCTAACCGGGAACCGAACACTAAGCGTAGCTCCAACTCTGACCCTGAATGCTAAGCCTAACCTGCAGCCTGAACCCTAAGGCCTACGCTAACGATAAATGGTGCCCTGCAACCCACACGCCCCCAAAAAAGAATCCGTACCCCAATCTCAACCCTAGGCCTCACCGGGAGCCTAACCCTAACCTGAGCTCCAACCCTGACCCTGAAACCTAAGCCTCATCCGCAGCCTGAACCCTGAGGTCTACTCTAACGATAAGCCGTGCCGTGCAACTCACACGCCCCCTTACACGTATCCGTACCCCAATCTCGACCCTAGGCTGCACCGGGAGCCTAACACTAACTCAAGCTTCAACCCTGACCCTGAACGCTAAGCCTCACCTGCAGCCTGAAACCTGAGGCCTACGCTAACGATAAGCCATGCCCTGCAACGAAAACGCACCCTAACATATATCCGTACCACAATCTCGAACCTAGGCCTCAGCGGAAGCCTCACCCTAACCCTATCTCCAACCATTAACCTGAACAACAAGCCTCACCTGCAACCTGAACCCTGAGGCTTACCCTAATGATAAGCCGCGCCCTGCAACAGAAACTCCCACTAACACATATCCGTACCCCAATCGCGACCCTAGGCCTCAACGGGAGCCTAAGCCTAACCCTAGATCCAACCCTGACCCTGAACACTAAGCCTCACCCACAGCCTGAACCGTGAGGCCTACCCTAACGATAAGCCACGCACTGCAACGAAAATGCCCCCTAACCATATCTGTACACTAATCAGGACCCTAGGCCTCACCGGAAGCCTAACCCTAACCCTAAGTCCAACCCTTACCCTGAACCCTAAGCCTCACCCGCAGCCTTAACCCTTATGCCTACCCTAACCATAAGCCACGCCCTGCAATGCACACACCCCCTAACACGAATCCATACCAAAATCTCAACCCTAGGCCTCACTGGGAGCCTAACCCTAACCCTAGCTCCAACCCTGACCATGAACCTTAAGCCTCCCACGCAGCCTGAACCCTGAGGCCTTCCCTAACGATCAGCTGTGCCCTGCAATGCACACGCCCCCTAACATGTATCTGTACCCCAATCTCGACCCTAGGCCTAAGTGGGACCCTCACCCTAACCCTATCTCCAACCCTGACCCTGGACCCTAAGCCTCACACGCAGCCTGAACCCTGAGGCCTACCCTAACGATAAGGAACGCACTGCAACAAAAACGCGCACTAACACATATCCGTACCCCAATCGCGACCCTAGGCCTCACCGGGATCCTAACCCTAAACCTAGGTTCAACCCTGATCATGAACCCTAAGCCTCACCCACAGCCTGAACCCTGAGGCCGACCCTAACGATCAGCCATGCCCTGCAATGCACACGCCCCCTAAAACGTATACGTACCCCAATCTCGACCCTAGGCCTCAGCGAGAGCGTTGCCTTAACTGTAGCTCCAACTCTGGCCCTGAACCGTAAGCGTCAACCGCAGCCTGAACCCTGAGACCAACCCTAACGATAAGCCACGCCCTGCAACAAAAACGCCCCCTAACACATATCCGTACCCCAATCACGAACCTAGGCCTCACCGGGAGCCTAACCTTAAAGCTAAGTGCAACCCTTACCCTGAACCCGAAGCCTCACACGCAGCCTGAACCTTAATGATCAGCCGTGCCCTGCAATGCACACGCCCCCTAACACGTATCCGTACCCAAATCTCGACCCTAGGCCTCAGCGATAGCGTAACCCTAACCCTAGCTCCAACCCTGACCCAGAACACTAAGCCTCACCCGCAGCCGGAACCCTGAGGCCTACCCTAACGATAAACTGCGCCCTGCAACCCAAATGGCCCCTAACACGTATTCGTACCCCAATCTCGACCGAAGGCCTCACCCGGAGCCTAAACCTAACCCTAGCTCCAACACTGACACCTAAACCAAAGCCTCGCCCGCAGCCTGAACGTGAGGCCTACCCTAACGATAAGCCGCGCCCTGCAACACACACGCATCCTAACACGTATCCATACCACAATCTCCACCATAGCCCTCACCGGGAGCCTAACCCTAACCCTACCTCCAACCCTGACCCTGAACACTAAACCTCACCCGCAGCCTGATCCCTGAGGCCTACCCTAACGATAAGCCATGCCCTGCAAAGCACACGCCCCCTAACACGTATCCGTACCCCAATCTTGACCCTAGGCCTAACCGGAATTCTAACCCTAACCCTAGCTCCATCCCTGACCCTGAACACAAAGCCTCACCCGCAGCCTGAACGCTGAGGACTACCCTAATGATAAGCCGCGCCCTGCAATGCACATGACCCCAAACACGTATCCGTACCCCAATCTCCACCCTAGGCCTCACCGGGAGCCTCACCCTAACCCTAGCTCCAACCCTGACCATGACCCCTAAGCCTCACACGCACCCTGTACCCTGAGGCATACCCTAACGATCAGCCATGCCCTGCAATGCACACGCCCCCTAACACGTATCCGTAACCCAATCTCCACCATAGGCCTCACCGGGAGACTACACCTAACCCTAGCTCCAACCCAGACCCTAAACACTAAACCTCACCCGCAGCCTGAACCCTGAGGCCTACCCTAACAATAAGCCGCGCCCTGAAATGCACACGCCCCCTAACAAGTATCAGTACCCCAATCTCCACCGAAGGCCTCACCGGGAGACTAAACCTAACCCTAGCTCCAACCCTGACCCTGAACCCTAAGCCTCATCCACAGCATGATCCCTGAGGCCTACCCTAAGGATAAGCCGGGCCCTGAAACGCACCAACCCCTAACACGTATCCGTACCACAATCTCCAGCCCAGGCCTCACCGGGAGCCTAACCCTAACCCTAGCTCCAACCCTGAACTTGACCTCTAAGCCTCACGCGCAGCCTGAACCCTGAGGCCTACCCTAACGATCAGCAGCGCCCTGCAATGAGCATGCCCCCTAACACGTATCCATACCACAATCTCGACCCTGGCCTCACCAGGAGCCTAACCCTAACCCTAGCTCCTACCCTGACCATGAAACCTAAGCCTCACCCGCAGCCTGAACCCTGAGGGCTAACCTAACGATCAGCCGTGCCCTGCAATGCACACACCCCCTAACACGTATCCGTACACCAAACTCGACCCTAGGCCTCAGCGAGAGCCTAACCCTAACCCCAGCTCCAACTCTGACCCTGAACCCTAAGCCTCACCCACAGCCTGAACCCTGAGGCCTACGCTAACGATAAGCCGCGCCCTGCAACGAAAACGCCCGTTAACACATATCCGTACCCCAATCGCGACCCTAGGCCTCACCGGGAGCCTAACCCTAACCCGAAGTCCAAACCTTACCCTGAACCCTATGCCTCACCTGCAGCCGGAACCCAGAGGCCCACCCTAACGATAAGCCGTGCCATTCAACGCTCCCGCCCCCTAACACGTATCCGTACCCCAATCTTGACCCTAGGCCTAACCGGAATTCTAACCCTATCCCTAGCTCCATCCCTGACCCTGAACACAAAGCCTCACCCGCAGCCTGAACGCTGAGGACTACCCTAATGATAAGCCACGCCCTGCAATGCACATGACCCCAAACACGTATCCGTACCCCAATCTCCACCCTAGGCCTCACCGGGAGCCTCACCCTAACCCTAGCTCCAACCCTGACCATGACCCCTAAGCCTCACCCGCACCCTGTACCCTGAGGCATACCCTAAGGATCAGCCATGCCCTGCAATGCACACGCCCTGTAACACGTATCCGTAACCCAATCTCGACCGTAGGATTCAGCGAGAGCCTAACCCTAATCCTAGCTCCCACACTGACCCTGAACCCTAAACCTCACCCAAAGCCGGAACCCTGAGGCCTACCCTAACGATAAGCCACGCTCTGCAAAAAAACGCCCCCTAACACATATCCGTACCCGAATCGCGAACCTAGGCCTCACCGGGATCCTAACCCTAACCCTAAATCCAACCCTTACCCTGAAACCTAAGCCTCAGCTGCCCCCTGAACCCAGAGGCCTACCCTAACGATACGCCACGCCATGCAACGCACACGCCCCCTAACACGTATCCGTGCCCCAATCTCGAACGTAGGCCTCAGCATGAGCGGAACCTTAACTCTAGGTCCTACCCTGATCCTGAACCCTACGCCTCACTCGCAGCCTGAACCCTGAGGTCTACCCTAACAATAAGCCGCGCCCTGCCACGAAAACGACCCCTAACAGATATCCATACCCCAATATCGACCATAGGCCTCACTGGGAGCATAACCCTAACCCTAAGTCCAACCCTTACCCTGAAACCTAAGCCTCACCCGCACCCTGAACGGGAGGCCTATCCTAAGGATAAGCCACGCCCTGCAATGCACAAGCCCCCTAACAGGTATCCGTACACGAATCTCTACCGAAGGCCTCACCGGGAGCCTAAACCTAACCCTAGCTCCAACCCTGACCCTGAACACTAAGTCTCGCCCGCAGCCTGAACCCTGAGGCCTACCCTAACCATAAGCCGCGCACTGAAACCCACACGCCCCCTAACACGTATCTGTTCCCCAATCTCCAACGAAGGACTCACAGGTAGACTAAACCTAACCCTCGCTCCAACCCTGACCCTGAACCCTAAGCCTCTCCCGCAGCCTGAACCATGAGGCCTACCCTAACGATCAGCCGTGCCCTTCAATGCACACGCCCCCTAACACGTATTCGTAACCCAATGTCGACCCTAAGACTCAGCGAGAGCCTAACCCGAACTCTCGCTCCAACCCTGGCCCGGAACTCGAAGCCTTACCGACAGCCTGAACTGGGGCCTACCCTAACGATAAGACGTGCCCAGCAACGAAAACGCCCCCTAACACATATCCGTACCCCAATCGCGACGCTAGGCCTCACTGGAAACCTAACCCTAACCCTAAGTCCAACCCTTACCCTGAAACCTAAGCCTCACCCACAGGCTGAACCCTGAGGCCTACCCTAACGCTAAGCCGTGCCCTGCAACGCGCATGCCCCCTAACACGTGTCTGTACCCCAATCTCCACCATAGGCCTCACCGCGAGACGAAACCTAACCCTAGCTCCAACCCTGACACTGAACACTAAGCCTCACCCAGAGCCTGAACCCTGATGCCTACCCTAACGATAAACCGCGCCCTGAAACGCACACCCGCCCTAACACGTACCCGTAACACAATCCCGACCATAGGCCTCACCGGGAGACTAACCATAACCCTAGCTCCAACCCTGACCATGAACACTAAGCCTCACCCGCAGCATGAACCCTGAGGCCTACCCTAACCATCAGGCACGCCCTGAAACCCACATGCACCCTAACACGTATCCGTACCCCAATCTCCACCATAGGCCTCACCGGGAGACTACACCTCACCCTAGCTCCAACCCAGACCCTAAACACTAAACCTCACCCGCAGCCTGAACCCTGAGGCCTACCCTAACAATTAGCCACGCGCTGAAACGCACACGCCCCCTAACAAGTATCAGTACCCCAATCTCCACCGAAGGCCTCACCGGGAGACTAAACCTAATCCTAGCTCCAACCCTGACCCTGAACCCTAAGCCTCAACCACAGCATGATCCCTGAGGCCTACCCTAACGATAAGCCGGGCCCTGAAACGCACCAACCCCTAACACGTATCCGTACCACAATCTCCACCCCAGGCCTCACCGGGAGCCTAACCCTAACCCTAGCTCCAACCCTGACCTTGACCATTAAGCCTCACGCGCAGCCTGAACCCTGAGGCCTACCCTAACGATCAGCAGCGCCCTGCAATGCACATGCTCCCTAACACGTATCCATACCACAATCTCGACCCTGGCCTCACCATGAGCCTAACCCTAACCCTAGCTCCAACCCTGACCATGAAACCTAAGCCTCACCCGCAGCCAGAACCCTGAGGGCTAACCTAACGATCAGCCGTGCCCTGCAATGCACACGCCCCCTAACACGTATCCGTACGCCAAACTCGACCCTAGGCCTCAGCGAGAGCCTAACCCTAACCCCTGCTCCAACCCTGACCCTGAACCCGAAGCCTCACCCACAGCCTGAACCCTGAGGCCTACACTAACGATAAGCCACGCCCTGCAACGAAAACGCCGGTTAACACATATCCGTACCCCAATCGCGACCCTAGGCCTCACCGGGAGCCTAACCCCAACCCGAAGTCCAACCGTTACCCTGAACACTATGCTTCACCTGCAGCCGGAACCCAGAGACCCACCCTAATGATACGCCACGCCATGCAACGCACACGGCCCCTAACACGTATCCGTACCCCAATCTCCACCATAGTCCTCACTGGCAGACTAAACCTATCCCTAGATCCAACCCTGACCCTGAACCTTAAGCCTCACCCGCAGCCTGAACCCTGAGGCCTACCCTAACGATAAGCCGCTCCCTGCAATGCACACGCCCCCTAACACGTATCCGTACCACAATCTCTACCCTAGGCCTCACCGGGAGCCTTACCCTAACCCTAGCTCCAACCCAGACCATAACCTCTAAGCCTCACCCAAAGCCTGAACCCTGAGGCTTACCTTAACGATAAGCAGCGCCCTGCAATGCACATGCCCCCTAACACGTATCCGTTAAACAATCTCGACCCTGGCCTCACCAGGGGCCTAACACTAACCCTAGCTACAACCCTGACCATGAACACTAAGCCTTACCCTCAGCCTGAACCCTGAGGGCTACCCTAACGATCAGCCGTGCAATGCAATGCACATGCCCCCTAACACGTATCCGTACTCCAAACTCGACCCTAGGCCTCAGCGAGAGCCTAACCCTAACCCTAGCTCCAACCCTGACCCTGAACCCTAAGCCTCACCCACAGCCTGAACCCTGAGGCCTACGCTAACGATAAGCCGCGCCCTGCAACGAAAACGCCCGTTAACACATATCCGTACCCCAATCGCGACCCTAGGCCTCACCGGGTGCCTAACCCTAACCCGAAGTCCAACCCTTACCCTGAACCCTATGCCTCACCCGCGGCCGGATCCCAGAGGCCCACCCTAACGATAAGCCGCGCCATGCAACGCACACGCCCCCTAACACGTATCCGTACCCCAATCTCCACCGAAGGCCTCACCGGGAGACTAAACCTAACCCTAGATCCAACCCTGACCCTGAACCTTAATCCTAACCCGCAGCCTGAACCCTTAGGCCTACCCTAACGATAAGCCGCTCCCTGAAACACAAACCTCCCCTAACACTTATCCGTACCACAATATTTACCCTAGGCCCACCAGGAGCCTAAACCTAACCCTAGCTCCAAGCCGGACCATGACCCCTAAGCATCACCCGCAACCTGAACCCTGAGGCCTAACCTAAAGATCAGCCGTGCCCAGCAATGCACACACCACCTAACACGTATCCGTACCAAAATCTCGACCCTAGGCATCACCAGGAGCCGAACCCTAACCCTAGCTCCAGCCTTGACCATGAACCCTAAGCCTCAACCGCAGCCTGAACCCTGAGGCCTACCCTAACGATCAGCAGCGCCCGGCAATGCACATGCCGCCTAACACGTATCCGTACCACAATCTCGACCCTGGCATCACCAGGAGCCTACCCCTAACCCTAGCTCCAACCCTGACCATGTACTCTAAGCCTCACCCGCCGCCTGAACCCTGAGGGCTACCCTAACGATCAGTCGTGCCCTGCAATGCACACGCCCCCTAACACGTATCCGTACTCCAAACTCGACCCTAGGCCTAAGAGAGAGCATAAACCTAACCCTAGCTCCACTCCTGACCCTGAACCCTAAGCCTCACACACAGCCTGAACCCTGAGGCCTACCGTAACGATAAGCTGCGCCCTGCAACGAAAAACCTCCTAAAACATATCCGTACCCCAATCGCGACCCTAGGCCACACCGGAAGCCTAACCCTAACCCTAAGTCCAACCCTGACCCTGAAACCTAAGCCTCACCCGCAGCCTGACACTGAGGCCTACCCTAACGCTAAGCCGTGCCCCACAACGCACATGCCCCCTAACACGTGTCCGTACCCCAATCTCCACCATAGGCCTCACCGCGAGACGAAACCTAACCCTAGGTCCAACCCTGACACTGAACACTAAGCCTCACCCGCAGCCTGAACCCTGATGCCTACCCTAACGATAAACCGCGCCCTGAAACGCACACGTGCCCTAACATGTACCCGTACCACTATCCCGACCATAGGCCTCACCGGGAGACTAACCATAACCCTAGCTCCAACCCTGACCATGACCCCTAAGCCTCACCCGAAGCCTGAACCCTGAGGCCTACCCTAAGGATCAGCAGCGCCCTGCAATGCACATGCCCCCTAACACGTATCCGTTCAACAATCTCGACCCTGGCCTCACCAGGAGCCTAACCCTAACCCTAGCTCCAACCCTGACCATGAACACTAAGCCTTACCCTCAGCCTGAACCCTGAGGGCTACCCTAACGATCAGCCGTGCAATGCAATGCACACGCCCCCTAACACGTATACGTACTCCAAACTCGACCCTAGGCCTCAGCGAGAGACGAACCATAACCCTAGCTCCAATCCTGACCCTGAACCCTAAGCCTCACCCACAGCCTGAACCCTGAGGCCTACGCTAACGATAAGCCGCGCCCTGCAACGAAAACCCCCGTTAACACATATCCGTACCCCAATCGCGACCCTAGGCCTCACCGGGAGCCTAACCCTAACCCGAAGTCCAACCCTTACCCTGAAACCTATGCCTCACCCGCAGCTGGAACCCAGAGGCCCACCATAACGATAAGCCGCGCCATGCAACCCACACGCCCCCTAACACGTATCCGTACCCCAATCTCCACCGTAGGCCGCACCGGGAGCCTAACCCTAACCCTACATCCAAACATTACCCTGAAACCTAAGCCTCACCCGCAGCCTGAACCTGAGGCCTAACCTAGTGATAAGCCGCACCCTGGAACGCACACGAACCCTAACACTTATCCCTACCGCAATCTCCACCATAGGCCTCACCGGGAGCCTAACCCTAACCCTAGCTCCAACCCAGACTCTGAACCCTAAACCTCACACGCAGCCTGAACCCTGAGACCTACCCTAACCATAAGCCGCACCCTGCAACGCATACGCCCCCTTACACGTATCTGTACCCCAATCTCCACTGAAGGACTCACAGGTAGACTAAACCTAACCCTCGCTCCAATCCTGACCCTGAACCCTAAGCCTCTCCCGCAGCCTGAACCATGAGGCCTACCCTAACGATCAGCCGTGCCCTTCAATGCACACGACCCCTAACACGTATCCGTAACCCAATGTCGACCCTAAGGCTCAGCGAGAGCCTAACCCGAACTCTCGCTCCAACCCTGGCCCGGAACTCGAAGCCTTACCGACAGCCTGAACTGGGGCCTACCCTAACGATAAGACGTGCCCAGCAACGAAAACGCCCCCTTACACATATCCGTACCCCAATTGCGACCCTAGGCCTCACTGGAAACCTAACCCTAAACCTAAGTCCAACCCTTACCCTGAAACCTAAGCCTCACCCACAGGCTGAACCCTGAGGCCTACCATAACGCTAAGCCGCGTCCTGCAACGCACAAGCCCCCTAACACGTGTCCGTACCCCAATCTCCACCATAGGCCTCACCGCGAGACAAAACCTAACCTTAGCTCCAACCCTGACACTGAACACTAAGCCTCACCCGCAGCCTGAACCCTGATGCCTACCCTAACGATAAACCGCGCCCTGAAACGCACACGCGCCCTAACACGTACCTGTAACACAATCCCGACCATAGGCCTCACCGGGAGACTAACCATAACCCTAGCTCCAACCCTGACCATGAACACTAAGCTTCACCCGCAGCATGAGCCCTGAGGCCTACCCTAACCATCAGGAACGCCCTGCAATGCACACGCACCCAAACACGTATCCGTACCCCAATCTCCATCATAGGCCTCACCAGGAGACTACACCTAACCCTAGCTCCAACCAAGACCCTAAACACTAAACCTCACCCGCAGCCTGAACCCTGAGGCCTACCCTAAGGATAAGTCGCGCCCTGCAAAGCAAACGCCCCCTAACACGTATCCGTAACACAATCTCCACCCTAGGCCTCCCCGGGTGACTAAGGCTAAGCCTAGCTCCAAAAATAACCCTGAACACTAAGCCTCACCATCAGCGTGAACCCTGAGGTCTACCCTAATGTTAACCCGCGCCCCTCAACGCACACGCGCCCAAACACGTATCTGTACCCCAATCTCGACCCGAAGCCTCACCGGGAGCCTAACCCTAACCCTAGATCCAGCCCTGTCCTTAACACTAAGCCTACCCCGCAGCATGAACCCTGAGGCCTACCCTAATGATCAGCTGCGCACTGCAACACACACGCCCCCTAACACGTATCCGTACCCCAATCTCGACCCGAAGCCTCACCGGGAGCCTAACCCTTACCCTAGCTCCAACCCTGACCGTGAAAACTAAGCCTCACCCGCAGCCTGAACCGTGAGGCCTACCCTAATGATAAGCAGCGCCGTGCAACGCACACGCCCCGAACACATATCCGTACCCTTATCTCGACCCAGCCCTCACTGGGAGCCTAATCCTAACCGTAGCTACAACGCTGACCCTGAACCCTAAGCCTCACCCGAAGCCTGAACCCTGAGGCCTACTATAACGATAAGCCACGCCCTGCAACGCACACGCCCCCTAACACGTATCCATACCACAATCTCGACCCTAGGTCTCACCGGGAGCCGAACAATAACCCTAGCTCCAACCCTGACCCTGAACCCTAAGCCTCACCTGCAGACTGATCCCTGAGGCCTCCCCCAACGATAAACCACGCCATGCAAATCACAGGCCCCATAACATGTCTGCGTACCCCAATCTCGACCATAAGCGTCACCGGGAGCTGAACCCTAACCCTACCTCCAACCCTGACCCTGAACCCTAAGCCTCACCTGCAGAGTGAACCCAGAGCCCTACCCTAACGATAAGCCACGCCCTGCAATGCACATGCCCCCTAACACGTATCCGTAACCCAATTTAGACCCTAGGCCTGTGCGAGAGCCAAACCCTAACCCTAGCTCCAACTCAGACCGTGAATCCTAAGCCTCACCCGCAGCATGAACATTGAGGCCAACACTAACGATAAGCTGCGCCGTGCAACGCACACGCCCCCTAACACGAATCCGTACCCCAATGTCGATCCGAAGCCTCACCGGGAGCCTAACCCTAACACTAGCTTCAACCATGACCCTGAACCCTAAGCCTCACCCGCAGCCTGAACCCTGCGGTCTACCCTAACGGTCAGCCGCACACTGCAACACCCACGCCCCGTAACACGTATCCGTTCCCCAATCTTGACTCTAAACCTCACTGGGAGCCTAACCCTAATCTTACCTAAAACCCTGACCGTTTAAACTAAGCCTCACCCACAGCCTCAACCCTGAGGCCTACCCTAAAGATAAGCCACGCCCTTCAACGCACACGCCCCGTAACACGTATCCGTACCCCAAACTCGAACCAAAGCCTCACCGGGAGCCTAACCCTAACCCTAACTCCAACGCTGACCCTGACCCATAAGCCTCACCCGCAGCGTGAGCCCTGAGGCCTACCCTAACGATACGCAGCGCCGTGCAATGCACACGCACCTTAACACGTCGCCATACCCTAATATCGACCCTAGGCCTCACTGGGAGCCTAATCCTAACCCTACCTCCAACCCTGACCCTGAACACAAAGCCTCACCCAAAGCCGAAACCCTGAGGTGTATTGTAACGATACGCCGTGCCCTGCAACGCACACGCCCCCTAACACGTTTTCGTACCCCAGTCTCGAACCTAGGCCTCAGCGGGAGCCGAACCTTAACCCTAGCTCCAACCCTCACCCTGAAACCTAAGCCTCACCCGCCGTCTGTACCCTGAGGCCTACCCTAATGATAAGCTGGGCTCTGCAAGGAATACACCCCCTAACCCGTATGCATACCCCAATCTCGAACCTAGGTATCACCAGGAGGCTTACCGTAACCCGAGCTCCAACGCTGACCCTGAAAACTAAGCCTCATCCTCAGCCTGAACCCTAAGGCCTACTCTCACGATAAGCCACGCCATGGAACTCACACGACCCGGTACAGGTATCAGTACCCCAATCTCGAACCTAGGCCTCACCGGGAGCCTAACCCTAACCCTAGCTCCAACCCTGACCCTGAATCTTAAGCCTAACAGGAAGACTGATCCCTGAGGCCTACCCTATCTATAAGCCGCGCCCTGCAATGCACACGCCCCCTAACACGTATCCATACCCCAATCTCGACCGTAAGCCTCACCGGGAGCTTAAATCTAACCCTAGCTCCAACCATGACCCTGAACCCTAAGCCTCACCGCAGCCTGAAACCTGAGGCCTACCATAACAATAACCTGCGCCACGCAACGCACACGCACACTAACAGGTATCCGTACCCCAATCGCGACCCTAAGCCTCACCGGGAGCCTAACCATAACCCTAGCTTCAACCATTATTCTGAACCCTAAGCCTCACCCGCAGCCTGAACCCTGAGGCCTACCCTAACTGTAAACCACGCCCTGCAACTCACACGCCCCCTAACACGTATTGGTACCCCAATCTCAACCCGAAGCCTCACCGGGCGCCTAACCCTAACACTAGCTCCAACAATGACCCTGAAACCTAAGCCTCACCCGCAGCCTGAACACGGAGGCCTACCCTAACGATCAGCCGTGCACTGCAACCCCCACGCCCCCTAACACGTATCCGTTCCCCAATCTCGACCCAAAACCTCACTGGGTGCCTTATCCTAACCCTAGCTAAAACCCTGACCCTTTAAACTAAGCCTCACCCACAGCTTCAAACCTGAAGACTACCCTAACGATAAGTCACGCCCTGCAACGCACACGCCACTTAACACGTATCCGTACCCCAATGTCGATCCGAAGCCTCACCGGGAGCCTAACCCTAACACGAGATCCAACCATGACTCTGAAACCTAAGCCTCACCCTCAGCCTGAACCCTGAGGTCTACCCTAACGATCAGCCGCACACTGCAACACCCACGCCCCCTAACACGTATCCGTTCCTCAATCTTGACCCTAAACCTCACTGGGAGCCTAACCCCAATCCTACCTAAAACCCTGACCATTTAACCTAAGCCTCACCCACAGCCTCAACCCTGAGGACTACAATAACGATAAGTCGTGCCCTGCAACGCACACGACCCCTAACACGTATCCGTACCCCAATATCGAACCTAGGCCTCAGCGGGAGCCTAACCCTAACCCTAGCTCCAACCCTAACCCTGAACCCGAAGCCTCACCCGCAGTCTGAACCGTGAGGCCTAGCCTAACGATAAGCCGCGCTCTGCAAGAAATACGCCCCCTAACACGTATCCGTACCCCAAACTCGACCCTACGCCTCACCGGGAGCCTAAACCTAACCCGAGCTGCAACCCTGACCCTGAAACCTAAGCCTCACCCGCAGCCTGAACCCGGAGTCTTACCGTAACGATAAGCCACGCCCTTCAACGCACACGCCCCCTAACACGTATCCGTACCCCAAACTCGAACCGAAGCCTCACCGGGAGCCTAACCATAACCCTAAATCCAACACTGACCCTGAAACATAAGCCTCACCCGCAGCGTGAGCCCTGAGGCCTACCCTAATGATAAGCAGCGCCCTGCAAGGCACCTGCCCCAAACACGTATCCGTACCCCAATCTCTACCGTAATCCTCACCGGGAGCCTAACCCTAACCCTACCTCCAACCCTAACCCTGAACACTAAGCCTCATGCGCACCCTGAACCCTGAGGCCTACCCGAAAGATAAGCCACGCCGTGCAACACTTACGTCCCCTAACACGTATCCATAACCATATCTCCACCCTAGGCCTCACCGGGAGCCTAACGAAAAAGCTAGCTCCAACCCTGACCCTGAAACCTAAGGCTCACCGGAAGACTGAAACCTGAGGCCTACCCTAACTATAAGACACGCCCTGCAACGCACACGCTCCCAAATACGTATCCGTACCCCAATCTCGAACTTATGCCTCACCGCGAGCCAAACACTAACCCTAGCTCCAACCCTGACACTGAAACCTAAGGCTCACCAACAGCCTGAACCCTCAGGCCTACCCAAACGATCAGCCGTGCACTGCAACTCACACGCCCCCTAACACGTATCCGTACCCCAATCTCGACCCGAAGCCTCACGGGGAGCCTAAATCTATCCCAAGCTTCAACCCTTACCCTGTACACTAAGCCTCACCCGCAGCGTCAACCCTGAGGCCTTCCCTAACGATAAGCCGCGCCCTGCAAGGCACCTGCCCCCAACATGTATCCGAACCACAATCGCGACCTTAAACCTCACTGGGAGCCTAACCCAAACCTAAGCTCCAACCCTGACCCTGAACACAAAGCCTCACCCAAAGCCTGAACCCTGATGCGTATTATAACGATAAGCCACGCCCTGCAACGCACACGCCCCCTAACACGTTTCCGTACCCCAATCCCGACCGTAAGCCTCACCGGGAGCGTAAATCTAACCCTACCTCCAACCATGACCCTGAACCCGAAGCCTCACCCGCAGCCTGAACCCTGAGGCCTACCCTAAGGATATGTCGCGCCCTGCAAAGCAAACGCCCCCTAACACGTATCCGTACCACAATCTCCACCCTAGGCCTCCCCGGTTGACTAACCCTAACGCTAGCTCCAAAAATAACCCTGAACAGTAAGCCTCACCCTCAGCCTGAACCCTGAGGTCTACCCTAATGTTAACCCGTGCCCCTCAACGCACACGCGCCCAAACACATATTCGTACCCCAATCTCGACCTGAAGCCTGACCGGGAGCCTAACCCTAACCCTAGATCCAGCCCTGTCCCTAACACTAAGCCTCACCCGCAGCATGAAACCTGAGGCCTACCCTAATGATCAGATGCGCACTGCAACACACACGCCCCCTAACACGTATCCGTACCCCAATATCGACCCGAAGCCTCACCGGGAGCCTAACCCTAACCCTAGCTCCAACCCTTACCCTGAATACGAATCCTCATCTGTAGCCTGAACCCCGACTCCTACCCTAACAATAAGCTGCGCCCTGCAACGCACATGCCCCCTAACACATATCCGTACCCCAATCTGGACCCTAGTCCTCAACGGGAGCCTAACCCTAACCCTAACTCCAACCCTTACCCTGAAACCTAAGCCTCACCCGCAGCCTGAACCCTGAGGCCTACCCTAACGATAAGCCGCGCCCTGCAACGCCACATCCCCTAACACGTATCCGTACCCCAATCTCTACCCGAAAGCTCATAGGGAGCCTAACCCAAACCCTAGCTCCAATCCTGACCCTGAACACTAAGCCTCACCTGCAGCCTGAACCCTGAGGCCTACCATAACGATAAGCCGTGCCGTGCAACGCACACGCCAACTAACACGTGTCCGTACCCCAATCTCGACCCTAGGCCTCAACGGGAGCCTAACGCTAATCCTAGCTCCAACAGTGGCCATGAACTCTAAGCCTCACTGGAAGACAGAAACCTGAGGCCTACCCTAACTATAAGACGCGCCCTGCAATGCACGCGCTCCTTAACATGTATCCGTACCCCAATCTCGACCCTAGGCCTCACCGCGAGCCAAACCATAACGCTAGATCCAACCCTGACTCTGAACCCTAAGCCTCACCTTCAGCCTGAACCCTGAGTCCTACCCTAACGTTCATCCGTGCCCTGCAATGCACATGCCCCCTAACACGTATCCGTACCCCAATCTCGACCCTAGGCATCAGTGAGACCCTAAACCAAACCCTAGCTCCAACCCTGACGCTAAAACCTAAGCCTCACCTGCAGCCTGCACCCTGAGGCCTACCGTAACGATCAGCCGCGCCCTGCAACACACACGCCCCCGAACACGTATTGCTACCCCAATCTCGACCCTACTCATCACCGGGACCCTAAACCTAACCGTAGCTCCAACCCTGACCCTGAACGCTAAGCCTCACCTGCAGCCTGAACCATGAGGCCTACGCTAGTGATAAGCCGCGCCCTGCAACTTCAACGCCCCCTAACACGTATCCCTACCCCAATCTTGACTGTAAGCATCACCGGGAGCCTAACACTAACCCTACATCCAACCCTGACCTGAAACCTAAGCCTCACCCCCAGGCTGAACCCTGAGGCCTACCTTAATGATAAGCCACGCCCTGCAACACACACGCCCCCTAACACGTACCCACACCCCAATCTCTACCGTAATCCTCACCGGGTGCCTAACCCTAACCCTAACTCCAACCCTGACCCTGAACACTAAGCCTCACGCGCACCCTGAACCCTGACGCCTACCATAAAGATAAGCCACGCCGTGCAACGCACACGTCCCCTAACACGTATCCATACGCATATCTCCACCCTAGGCCTCACCGGGAGCCTACCGATAACCCTAGCTCCAAACCTGACACTGAACCCTAAGCCTCACCGGAAGACTGAAACCTGAGGCCTACCCTAACTATAAGACGCGCCCTGCAACACACACGCTCCCTAATACGTATCCGTACCCCAATCTCGACCTTATGCCTCACCGCGAGCCAAACACTAACCCTAGCTCCAACCCTGACACTGAAACCTAATCCTCACCAACAACCTGAACCCTCAGGCCTACCCAAATGATCAGCCATGCACTGCAACTCACACGCCCCCTAACACGTATCCGTACCCCAATCTCGACCCGAAGCCTCACGGGGAGCCTAAATCTATCCCTAGCTTCAACCCTTACCCTGTACACTAAGCCTCACCCGCAGCGTCAAACCTGAAGCCTACCCTAACGATAAGCCGCGTCCTGCGAGGCACCTGCCCCCAACACGTATCCGAACCACATTCGCGACCCTAAACCTCACTGGGAGCCTAACCCAAACCTAAGCTCCAACCCTGACCGTGAACCCGAAGCCTCACCTGCAGCCTGAACCCTGAGGCCTACCCTAATGATAAGCCACGCCCTGCAACGCACACGCCCCCTAACACGTATCGTTACCCCAATCTCGACCATAGGCCTCACCGGTACCCTAACACTAACCCTAGCTCCAACGCTGACCCTGAATGCTAAGCGTCACCTGCAGCCTGAACCTTGAGGCCTACGCTAACGATAAGGCGCGCCCTGCAATGAAAACGCCCCCTAAAACATATCCGTACCCCAATCTCGACCCTAAACCTCACTGGGACCTAACCCTAACCCTAGCTCCAACCGTGACCCTGAATCGTAAGCCTCACCCGCAGCCTCAACTCTGAGGCCTAACCTAAAGATAAGCGGCGCCCTGCAACGCACACGCCCCCTAACACGTATCCATACCCCAATCTCGACCCTAGGCCTCACCAGGAGCCTAACCTTAACCTGCGCTCGAACCCTGACCCTGAATCCTAAGCGTCATCCGCAGCCTGAACCCTAAAGCCTACTCTAACGATAAGCCGTGCCATGCAACTCACACGCCCCCTTACTAGTATCCGTACCCTAATCTCGACCCTAGTCCTCACCGGGAGCCTAACACTAACCCTAGCTCGAACCCTGCCCCTGAACGCTAAGCCTCACCGGAAGACTGAACCCTGAGGCCTACCCTAAATATAAGCCACTCCCTGAATCGCCCACGCCCCCTAACACGTATCCGTACCCCAAACTCGACCCGAAGCCTAACCGGGAGCCTAAATCTACCCCTAGCTCCGACCCTGGCCCTGAACCCGAAGCCTCAACCGCAGCCTGAACCCTGAGGCCTACCATAACTATAACCCGCGCCACGCAACGGACACGCAACCTAACAGGTATCCGTACCCCAATCTCGACCCTAAGCCTCACCGGGAGCCTATCCATAACCCTAGCTCCAACACTGAACCTGAAGCCTAAGCCTCAACCGCAGCCTGAACCCTGAGGCCTAACCTAAGGATAGGTCGAGCCCTGCAACGCAAACGCCCCCTAACACGTATCCGTACCCAATTCTCGTACCTAGGCCTCACCGGGAGCCTAACCCTAACCCTAACTCCAACCGTGACCCTCAAAAATAATCCTCACCCGCAGCCTGAACACTGAGGCCTAGCCTAACGATAAGCAACGCCCTTCAACGCACACGCCCCGTAACACGTATCCATGCCCCTATCTCGACCCTAGGCCTCACCGGGAGCCGAACGCTAACGCTAGCTCCAACTCTGACCCTGAACCCTAAGCCTCACAGGAAGACTGAACCCTGAGGCCTACACTAACGACAAACCGTGCCCTGCAATGCACACGCCCCCTAACACGTCTCCATACCCCAAACTCGACCCGAAGCCTCACTGGGAGCCTAAACCTCCCTCTAGCTCCAAACCTGACCCTGAACCCTAAGTCTCCCCAGGAGTCTGAACCCTGATGCCTAACCTACCTCTAAGCGACGCCATGCAAGGCACACGCCCCCTAACACGTATCCGTACCCCAATCTCGACCCTAGGCCTCACCAGGAGCCTAAACCTAACCCGCGCTCCAACCCTGGCCATGAATCCTAAGCCTCATCTGCATCCTGAACCCTAAGGCCTATTCTAACGAAAAGCCGCGCCATGCAACTCACACGACCCCTTACAAATATCCGCACCCCAATCTCGACCGTAGGCCTCACCGGGATCCTAACGCTAACCCTAGCTCCAACCCTGACCCTGAAGCCTAAGCCTAACCGGAAGACTGAACCCTGAGGCCTACCCTAACTCTAAGCCGCGCCCTGTAATGCACACGCCCCCTAACACGTATCCATACCACAATCTAGACCCTAAACATCACTGGGAGCCTAAACGTAACACTAGATAAATCCTGACCTGAACCCTAAGCCTCACCCGCAGCCTGAAACCTGAGTCCTACTCTAAAGATAAGCCGCGCCCTGCAACGCACACGACCCCTAACATCTATCTGTACCACAATCTCCAAACTAGGCCTCAGCGGGAGCCTAACCCTAACCCTAGCTCCAACCCTGACCCTGAACCCTATGCCTCACCCGCAGGCTGAACCCTGAGTCTTACCCTAACTATAAGCTGTGCCCTGCAACGCACACACCCCCTAACACCTGTCCGTTCCCCAATCTCAACCCTAGGCCTCACCGGGAGGCTAAACCTAACCCGAGCTCCAACCCTGACCCTGAAACCTAAGCCTCACCCGCAGCCTGTACCCTGAGACATACCCTATCGATAACCCACGCCCCGCAAAGCACACGCACCCTAACACGTATCCGTTCACAAATCTCGACTGTAAGCCTCACCGGGAGCCTAACACTAACCCTAGATCCAACCCTGACCTGAACTCTAGGCCTCATGCGCAACCTGAACCCTGAGGCCTAGCCTAACGATCAGCCGCGCCCTGCAACACACATGCAGCCAAACACGTATCCATTCGCCAATCTCGACCCTAGGCGTCACCGGGAGCCTAATCCTAACCCTAGCTCCAACCCTGATCCTGAAACCTAAGCCTCACCCGCAGCCTGAACTCTGAGGCCTACGCTAACGATAATCTGCGCCCTGCCACGCACACGCCCCATAACACGTATCCGTAGCACAATCTCGACCCTAAACCTCACTGGGAGCCTCACCCAAACCCTAGCTATAACCATTACCCTGAACACTAAGCCTCACCAGCAGCCTGAACCCTGAGGCCTACACTAACGATAAGCCGTGCCCTGCAACGCACACATCCCTTAACACGTATCCATACCCAAATCTCGACCCTAGGCCTGACCGGGAACCTAACGCTAACCCTAGCTCCAACCCTGACCCTGAACCCTAAGCCTCATCCGCAGCCTGAACTCTCAGGACTACCCAAACGATCAGCCGTGCCCTGCAATGCACACGCCCCCTAACACGTATCCGTACCCCAATCTCGACCCTAGGCCTCAGCGAGAGCCTAACCCAAACCCTAGCTCCAACCCTGACCCTGAAACTTAACCTCACCCGCAGCCCTAACGCTGAGGCCTTCCGTAACGGTCAGCCGCACCCTGCAACGCACATGCCCCCTGACACGTATCCATACGCCAATCTAGACCCGAAGCCTCACCGGGAGCCAAAACGTACCCCTAGCTCCAACCCTGACCCTGAACACTAAGTCTAACCCGCAGCCTGAACCCTGATGGCTACCCTAACGATAAGCCGCGCCCTGCAAGGCACACGCCCCCAACACGTATCCGTAACACAATCTCGACCCTAAACCTCAGTGGGAGCCTAACCCAAACCCTAGCTCCAACGCTGACCCTGAACACTAAGCCTCACCCACAGCCTGAACCCTGAGGCCTACCGTAACGATAAGTCGCACCCTGCAACGCACACGCCCCAGAACAGATACCCGTACCCCAATCTCGACCCTAGGCCACACCAGGTGGCTAAACCTAACCTTAACCTCAAATCTGACCCTGAATCCTAAGCCTCACCCGCAGCCTGAACCCTGAGTCGTACCCTAACGATCAGCTGTGTCCTGCAACGCACACACCCCCTAACACATATCCGTATCCCAATCTCGACCCGAAGCCTCACCGGGATCCTAAATCTAACCCTAGCTTCAACCCTTACCCTGAACCCTAAGCCTCACCTGCAGCCTGAACCATGAGGCCTACGCTAATGATAAGCCGCGCCCTGCAACTTCAATGCCCCCTAAAACGTATCCATACCCCAATCTCGACCCTACACCTCACTGGGAGCCTAACCCAAACCGAAGCTCCAACCCTGACCCTGAACCCGAAGCCTCACCTGCAGCATGAACCCTGAGGCCTACCCTAATGATAAGCCACGCCCTGCAACGCACATGCCCCCTAACACGTATCGTTACCCAATCTCGACCATAGGCCTCACCGGAACCCTAACCCTAACCCTAGCTCCAACGCTGACCCTGAACGCAAAGCGTCACCTGCAGCCTGAACCTTGAGGCCTACGCTAACGATAAGGCGCGCCCTGCAATGAAAACTCCCCCTAACACATATCCGTACCCCAATCTCGACCCTAAACCTCACTGGGACCTAACCCTAACCCTAGCTGTAACCGTGACCCTGAATCGTAAGCCTCAACTGCAGCCTGAACCCTGAGGCCTAATCTAAAGATAAGCGGCGCCCTGCAACGCACACGCCCCCTAACACGTATCCATACCCCAATCTCGACCCTAGGCCTCACCAGGAGCCTAACCTTAACCTGCGCTCGAACCCTGACCCTGAATCCTAAGCCTCATCCACAGCCTGAACCCTAAAGCCTACCCTAACGATAACCGTGCCATGCAACTCACACGCCTCCTTACTAGTATCCGTACCCTAATCTCGACCCTAGTCCTCACCGGGAGCCTAACACTAACCCTAGCTCGAACCCTGCCCCTGAACGCTAAGCCTCACCGGAAGACTGAACCCTGAGGCCTACCCTAAATATAATCCACTCCCTGAATCGCCCACTCCCCCTAACACGTATCCGTACCCCAATCTCGACCCAAAGCCTAACCGGGAGCCTAAATCTACCCCTAGCTCCGACCCTGGCCCTGAACCCTAAGCCTCACCCACAGCCTGAACCCTGAGGCCTACCATAACTATAACCCGCGCCACGCAACGGACACACAACCTAATATGTATCCGTACCCCAATCTCGACCCTAAGCCTCACCGGGAGCCTAACCATAACCCTAGCTCCAACCCTGACCCTGAAACCTAAGCCTCACCCGCAGCCTGAACCCTGAGGCCTAACCTAAGGATAGGTCGCGCCCTGCAACGCAAACGCCCCCTAACACGTATCCGTACCCAATTCTCGTACCTAGGCCTCACCGGGAGCCTAACCCTAACCCTAACTCCAACCGTGACCCTCAAAAATAATCCTCACCCGCAGCCTGAACACTGAGGCCTAGCCTAACGATAAGCCACGCCCTTCAACGCACACACCCCGTAACACGTATCCATGCCCCTATCTCGACCCTAGGCCTCACCAGGAGCCTAACGCTAATGCTAGCTCCAACCCTGACCCTGAACCCTAAGCCTCACAGGAATACTGAACCCTGATGCCTACACTAACGATAAGCCACGCCCTGCAACGCACACGCCCCCTAACACGTCTCCGTACCCCAAACTCGACCCGAAGCCTCACCGGGAGCCTAAACCTACCTCTAGCTCCATACCTGACCCTGAACCCTAAGTCTCCCCAGGAGCCTGAACCCTGATGCCTAACCTATCTCTAAGCGACGCCCTGCAAGGCACACGCCCCCTAACACGTATCCGTACCCCAATCTCGACCCTAGGCCTCACCAGGAGCCTAACCCTAACCCGCGCTCCAACCCTGGCCCTGAATCCTAAGCCTCATCTGCAGCCTGAACCCTAAGGCCTACTCTAACGAAAAGCCGCGCCATGCAACCCACACGACCCCTTACAAATATCCGCACCCCAATCTCGACCGTAGGCCTCACCGGGAGCCTAACGCTAACCCTAGCTCCAACCCTGACCCTGAAGCCTAAGCCTAACAGGAAGACTGAACCCTGAGGCCTACCCTAACTCTAAGCCGCACCCTGCAACGCACACGCCCCCTAACACGTATCCATACCACAATCTAGGCCCTAAACATCACTGGGAGCCTAAACCTAACCCTAGATAAACCCTGACCTAAACCCTAAGCCTCACCCGCAGCCTGAAACCTGAGTCCTACTCTAAAGATAAGCCGCGCCCTGCAACGCATATGACCCCTAACATCTATCTGTACCACAATCTCCAAACTAGGCCTCAGCGGGAGCCTAACCCTAACCCTAACACCAACCCGGACCCTGAACCCTATGCCTCACCCGCAGGCTGAACCCTGAGTCTTACCCTATCTATAAGCTGTGCCCTGCAACGCACACACCCCCTAACACCTGCCGTTCCCCAATCTCAACCCTAGGCCTCACCGGGAGGCTAAACCTAACCCGAGCTCCAACCCTGACCCTGAAACCTAAGCCTCACCCGCAGCCTGAACCCTGAGACATACCCTATCGATAACCCACTCCCCGCAAAGCACACGCGCCCTAACACGTATCCGTTCACCAATCTCGACTGTAAGCCTCACCGGGAGCCTAACACTAACCCTAGATCCAACCCTGACCTGAACTCTAAGCCTCATGCGCAACCTGAACCCTGAGGCCTAGCCTAACGATCAGCCGCGCCCTGCAACACACATGCAGCCAAACATGTATCCATTCGCCAATCTCGACCCTAGGCATCACCAGGAGCCTAACCCAAACCCTAGCTCCAACTCTGACCCTGAAACGTAACCTCACCCGCAGCCCTAACACTGAGGCCTTCCGTAACGGTCAGCCGCGCCCCGCAACGCACATGCCCCCTGACACGTATCCATACCCCAATCTACACCCGAAGCCTCACCGGGAGCCTAAACGTACCCCTAGCTCCAGCCCTGACCCTGAACACTAAGTCTAACCCGCAGCCTGAACCCTGATGGCTACCCTAATGATAAGCCGCGCCCTGCAAGGCACACGCCCCCAACACGTATCCGTAACACAATCTCGACCCTAAACCTCTCTGGGAGCCTAACCCAAACCCTAGCTCCAATGCTGACCCTGAACACTAAGCCTCACCCACAGCCTGAACCCTGAGGCCTACCATAACGATAAGTCGCACCCTGCAACGCACACGCCCCCGAACACATACCCGTACCCCAATCTCGACCCTAGGCCACACCGGGTGCCTAAACCTAACCTTAGCCCCAAATCTGACCCTGAATCCTAAGCCTCACCCGCAGCCTGAACCCTGAGGCCTACCCTAACGATCAGCCGTGTCCTGCAACGCACACACCCCCTAACACATATCCGTATCCCAATCTTGACCCGAAGCCTCACCGGGATCCTAAATCTAACCCTAGCTTCAACCCTAACCCTGAACAATAAGCCTCACCTGCAGCCTGAACCCTGAGGCCTACCCTGACGATCAGACGCACCCTGCAACCCACACGCCCCCAAACACGTATCTGTACCCCAATCTCGACCTAAAGCCTCACCGGGAGCCTGAACCTACCCCTAGCTCCAACCCTGACCCTAAAACCTAAGCCTCACCCGCAGCCTGCACCCTGAGGCCTACCGTAACGATCAGCCGCGCCCTGCAACGCACACGCCCCCTAACATGTATTGCTACCCCAATCTCGACCCTACGCATCACCAGGACCCTAAACCTAACCCTAGCTCCAACCCTGACCCTGAACGCTAAGCCTCACCTGCAGCCTGAACCATGAGGCCTACGCTAATGATAAGCCGCGCCCTGCAACTTCAATGCCCCCTAACACGTATCCATACCCCAATCTCGACCCTAAACCTCACTTGGAGCCTAACCCTAACCCGAGCTCCAACCCTGACCCTGAAAACTAAGCCTCACCCGCAGCCTGAACCCTGAGACCTACCCTAACGATAACTCGTGCCCCGCAACACACACGCGCCCGAACACGTATCCCTACCCCAATCTTGACTGTAAGCATCACCGGGAGCGTAACACTAACCCTACATCCAAACCTGACCTGAAACCTAAGCCTCACCCGCAGGCTGAACCCTGAGGCCTGACTTAACGATAAGCCACGCCCTGCAACGCACACGCCCCCTAAAACGTCTCCGTACCCCAATCTCTACCGTAATCCTCACCGGGAGCCTAACCCTAACCCTAGCTCCAACCCGGACCCTGAACACTAAGCCTCACGCGCACCCTGAACCCTGAGGCCTACCCGAAAGATAAGCCACGCTGTGCAACGCACATGTCCCCTAACACGTATCCATACCCAAATCTCCACCCTCGGCCTCACCGGGAGCCTAACGATAACCCTAGCTCCAACCCTGACCCTGAAACCTAAGGCTCACTGAAAGACTGAAACCTGAGGCCTACCCTAACATTAAGACGCGCCCTGCAACGCACACGCACCCTAATACGTATCCGTACCCCAATCTCGACCCTATGCCTCACCGCGAGCCAAACACTAACCCTAGCTCCAACCCTGACACTGAAACCTAAGCCTCACCAACAGCCTGAACCCTCAGGCCTACCCAAACGATCAGCCGTGCACTGCAACTCACACGCCCCATAACACGTATCCGTACCACAATCTCGACCCGAAGCCTCAAGGGGAGCCTAAATCTATCCCTAGATTCAACCCTTACCGTGTACACTAAGCCTCACCCGCAGCGTCAACCCTGAGGCCTACCCTAACGATAAGCTGCGCCCTGCAAGGCACCTGCCCCCAACACATATCCGAACCACAATCGCGACCTTAAACCTTACTGGGAGCCTAACCCAAACCTAAGCTCCAACCCTGACCCTGAACCCGAAGCCTCACCTGCAGCCTGAACCCTGAGGCCTACCCTAATGATAAGCAACGCCCTGCAACGCACACTCCCCCTAACACGTATCGTTACCCCAATCTCGACCATAGGCCTCACCGGGACACTAACACTAACCCTAACCCAACGCTGACCCTGAACGCTAAGCGTCACCTGCAGCCTGAACCTTGAGGCCTACCCTAATGATAAGGCGCGCCCTGCAACGAAAACGCCCCCTAACACATATCCGTACCCCAATCTGGACTCTAAACCTCACTGGGACCTAACCCTAACCCTAGCTCCAACCGTGACCCTGAATCGTAATCCTCACCTGCAGCCTGAACCCTGAGGCCTAACCTAAAGATAAGCGGCGCCCTGCAACGCACACGCCCCCTAACACATATCCATACCCCAATCTCGACCCTAGGCCTCACCAGGAGCCTAACCTTAACCTGCGCTCGAACCCTGACCCTGAAGCCTAAGCCTCATCCGCAGCCTGAACCCTAAAGCCTACTCTAACGATAAGCCGTACCATGCAACTCACACGCACCCATACTAGTATCCGTACACTAATCTCGACCCTAGGCCTCACCGGGAGCCTAACACTAACCCTAGCTCAAACCCTGACCCTGAACGCTAAGCCTCACCGGAAGACTGAACCCTGAGGCCTACCCTAAATATAATCCACTCCCTGAATCGCCCACTCCCCCTAACACGTATCCGTACCCCAATCTCGACCCAAAGCCTAACCGGGAGGCTAAATCTACCCCTAGCTCCGACCCTGGCCCTGAACCCTAAGCCTCACCTGCAGCCTGAACCCTGAGGCCTACCATAACTATAACCCACACCACGCAACCTAACAGGTATCCGTACCCCAATCTCAACCCTAAGCCTCACCGGGAGCCTAACCATAAGCCTAGCTCCAACCCTGACCCTGAAACCTAAGCCTCACCCGCAGCCTGAACCCTGAGGCCTAACCTAAGGATAGGTCGCACCCTGCAATGCAAACGCCCTCTAACACGTATCCGTACCCAATTCTCGTACCTAGGTCTCACCGGGAGCCGAACGCTAATGTTAACTCCAATGCTGATCCTGAACCCTAAGCCTCACAGGAAGACTGAACCATGATGCCTACACTAACGATAAGCCGCGCCCTGCAACACACACGCCCCCTAACACGTATCCGTACCACAATCTTGACCCAATGCCTCACTGGGAGCCTAACCCTAACCCGCGCTCCAACCCTGGCCCTGAATCCTAAGCCTCATCTGCAGCCTGAACCCTAAGGCCTACTCTAACGAAAAGCCGCGCCATGCAACTCACACGACCCCTTACAAATATCCGCACCCTAATCTCGACCGTAGTCCTCACCAGGAGCCTAACGCTAACCCTAGCTCCAACCCTGACCCTGAAGCCTAAGCCTAACCGGAAGACTGAACCCTGAGGCCTACCCTAACTCTAAGCCGCGCCCTGCAACGCACACGCCCCTAACACGTATCCATACCACAATCTAGACCCTTAACATCACTGGGAGCCTAAACCTAACACTAGATAAACCCTGACCTGAACCCTAAGCCTCACCCGCAGCCTGAAACCTGAGTCCTACTCTAAAGATAAGCTGCGCCCTGCAACGCACACGACCCCTAACATCTATCTGTACCACAATCTCCAAACTAGGCCTCAGCGGGAGCCTAACCCTAACCCTAGCTCCAACCCTGACCCTGAACCCTATGCCTCACCCGCAGGCTGAACCCTGAGTCTTACCCTAACTATAAGCTGCGCCCTGCAACGCACACACCCCCTAACAGCTGTCCGTTCCCCAATCTCAACCCTAGGCGTCACCGGGAGGCTAAACCTAACCCGAGCTCCAACCCTGACCCTGAAACCTAAGCCTCACCCGCAGCCTGTACCCTGAGACATACCCTATCGATAACCCACGCCCCGCAAAGCACACGCGCCCTAACACGTATCCGTTCACCAATCTCGACTGTAAGCCTCACCGGGAGCCTAAAATTAACCCTAGATCCAACCCTGACTTGAACTCTCAGCCTCATGCGCAACCTGAACCCTGAGGCCTAGCCTAACGATCAGCCACGGCCTGCAACACACATGCAGCCAAACACTTATCCATTCACCAATCTCGACCCTAGGCGTCACCGGGAGCCTAATCCTAACCCTAGCTCCAACCCTGACCCTGAAACCTAAGCCTCACCCGCAGCCTGAACTCTGAGGCCTACCCTAACGATAATCCGAGCCCTGCCACGCACACGCCACATAACATGTATCTGTAGCACAATCTCGACCCTAAACCTCACTGGGAGCCTCACCCAAACACTAGCTATAACCATTACCCTGAACACTAAGCCTCACCAGCAGCCTGAACCCTGAGGCCTACCCTAACGATAAGCCGCGCCCTGCAACGCACACATCCCCTAACCCGTATCCATACCCAAATCTCGACCCTAGGCCTCACCGGGAGCCTAACGCTAACCCTAGCTCCAACCCTGACCCTGAAACTTAACCTCACCCGCAGCCCTAACGCTGAGGCCTTCCGTAACGGTCAGCCGCGCCCTGCAACGCACATGCCCCCTGACACGTATCCATACCCCAATCTAGACCCGAAGCCTCACCGGGAGCCTAAATGTACCCCTAGCTCCAACCCTGACCCTGAACACTAAGTCTAACCCGCAACCTGAACCCTGATGGCTACCCTTATGATAAGCCGCGCCCTGCAAGGCACACGCCCCCAACACGTAAACGTAACACAATCTCGACCCTAAACCTCAGTGGGAGCCTAACCCAAACCCTAGCTCCAACGCTGACCCTGAACACTAAGCCTCACCCACAGCCTGAACCCTGAGGCCTACCGTAACGATAAGTCACACCCTGCAAGGCACACGCCCCCGAACACATACCCGTACCCCAATCTCTTCCCTAGGTCACACCGGGTGCCTAAACCTAACCTTAGGCCCAAATCTGACCCTGAATCCTAAGCCTCACCTGCAGCCTGAACTCTGAGGCCTACCCTAACGATCAGCCGTGTCGTGCAACGCACACACCCCCTAACACGTATCCATATCCCAATCTCGACCCGAAGCCTCACTGGGATCCTAAATCTAACCCTAGCTTCAACCCTTACCCTGAACCCTAAGCCTCACCTGCAGCCTGAACCCTGAGGCCTACCCTGATGATCAGCCGCACCCTGCAAACCACACGCCCCCTAACAGTTATCCGTACACCAATCTCGACACTAAACCTCATTGGGAGACTCAACCTCACACTAGCTCCAACCGTGACCCTTTAACGTAAGCCTCACCCGCCGGTTGAACCCTGAGGCCTAACCTAACGATAAGCGGCGCACTGCAAAGCACACGCCCCCAGACACGTATCCGTACCCCAATCACGACCCTAGGCCTCACCGAGAGCCTAACCCTAACCCTAACTCCAACCCTTGTCCTGAAACCTAAGCTTCACCCGCAGCCTGAACCCTGAGGCATACCCTAATGATAAGCCGCGCCCTGCAACTCCACGTCCCCTAACACGTGTCCGTACCCCAATCTCGACCCTAAACCTCACTGGGAACCTCAACCAAACCCTAGCTAAAACCCTGACCCTGAACACTAAGCCTCACCCGCAGCCTGAACCCTGAGACCTACTCTAACGATAAGCATCGCCCTGAAACGCATACGCCCCTTAACACGTATCCATACCCCAATCTCGACCCTAGGCCTCACCGGAAGCCTTACGCTAACCATAGCTCCAACCCAGACCCTGAACCCTAAGCCTCACCCAGAGCCTGAACCCAGAGGCCTACCCTAACTATAAGATGCGCCCTGCAACGCACACGATCCCCAACACGTATCCGTACCCCAATCTCGACCCTAGGCCTCACCGTGAGCCAAACCCTAACCCTAGCTCCAACCATGACCCTGAAGCCTAAGCAACACCCGTAGACTGAACCCTGAGGCCTACCCTAACGATAAGCTGCACCCTGCAACGCACACGCCCCCGAACACGTATCCATAACACAATCTCGACCCTAAACCTCACTGGGAGTGTAACCCAAACCCTAGCTAAAACCCTCACCCTGAACACTAAGCCTCACCCGCAGACTGAACCCTGAGGCCTACCCTAACGATAAGCGGCGCCCTGCAACACACACGCCCCGTAACATGTATCCGTACCCCAATCTCGACCCTAGGCCTCACCAGGAGCCTAAAGCTAACCCTATTTCCAACCCTGACCCTGAAACATAAGCCTCACTGGAAGACTGAACCCTGAGGCCTACCTAAACTCTAAGACGCACCCTGCAACGCACACGCTCCCTAACAGATATCCATACCCCAATCTCGACCCTAGGCCTCACTGCGAGCCAAACCCTAACCCTTGCTCCAACACTGACTCTGAACCCTAAGCCCCACCTACAGCCTGAACCCTGAGGCCTACCCTGGCGATAAGCTTCACCCTGCAATGCACACGCCCCCGAACAAATATCCGTACCCCAATCTCGAACATAGGCCACACCGGGTGCCTAAACCTAACCTTGGCTCCAAATCTGACCCTGAATACTAAGCCTCACCCGCAGACTGAACCCTGAGGCCTACCCTAACGATAATACGCGCCCTGCCACGCACACGCCCCCTACCACGTATCCGTACCACAATGTCGACCCTAGGCCTCAGCGAGAGCCTAACAGAAACCCTAGCTCCAACCTTGACCCTGAAACCTAAGCTTGACCCGCAGCCTGAACCCTGACGCCTACCGTAACGATTAGCCGCGCACTGCTACGCACACGCCCCCTAACACGTATCGGTACCCCAATCTCGACCCTAGGCCTCACCGGGACGCGAACCCTAACCCTAGCTCCAACCCTGACCCTGAACGCTAAACCTCACCTGCAGCCTGAACTCTGAGGCCTACCCTAACGATCAGCCATGCCCTGCAACCCACACGCCCCCTAACACGTATCCGTACCCCAATCTAGACCCAAAGCCTCACCGGAAGCCTGAACCTACCCCTAGCTCCATACCTGACGCTGAACACTAAGTCTCACCCGCAGCCTGTATCGTGAGGCCTACCATAACGATACGCCGTGCCCTGCAAGGCAGACGCCCCCAACACGTATCCGTACCACAATCTCGAGCCTAAACCTCACTGGGAGCCTAAACCAAACCCTAGCTCCAACCCTGACCCTGAACCCTAAGCCTCACCTGCAGCCTGAACCCTGAGGCCTACGTTAACGATAAGCCGCGCCCTGCAACGCACACACCCCCAAACACGTATCGGTACCAAATTTCGACCCTAGGCCTCACCGGGAGCCTAACCCTAACCCTAAGTCCAACCCTTACACTGAACACTAAGCCTCACCAGCAGCCTGAACCCCGAGGCCTACCCTAACGTTAAGCCACGCCCTGCAACGCACATGCCCCCTAACACGTATCCGTACCCCAATCACGACCCTAAACCTCACTGGGAGCCTAACTCTAACCCTAGCTCCAACCGTGACGCTGAACCGTAAGCCTCACCCGCAGCCTGAACCCTGAGGCCTAACCTAACGATAAGAGGCACCCTGCAACGCACACGCCCCCTATAACGTATCCCTACTCCAATCTCGACCCTAGGCCTCACCAGGAGCCTAACCGTAACCGGCGCTCGAAACCTGACCCTGAATCCTAAGCCTCATCCGGAGCCTGAACCCTACGGCCCACTCTAACGATAAGACACGCCCTGCAAACACACGCCCCCTAACACATATCCGTACCACAATCTCGACCCTAGACCACACCGGGAGCCTAACCCTAACACTAACTCCAACCCTAACCCTGAAACCTAAGCCTCAACCGCAGCCTGAAACCTGAGGCTTACCTTAATGATAAGCCGTGCCCTGCAACGCCACATCCCCTAACACATATCCGTACACCATCCTCGACCCTAGGCCTCACCGGGAGCCTAATCCTAACCCTAGCTCCAAACATGACCCTGAAATATAAGCCTCACCCGCAGCCTGAACCCTGAGGCCTACCCTAACGATAATCCGCACCCTGCCACGCACACGTCCCCTAACTCTTATCCGTACCACAATCTCGAACCTAAACCTCAATGGGAGCCTCACCCAAACCCTAGCTCCAACCATGACCCTGAACACTAAGCCTCACCGGCAGCCTGAACCCTGTGTCCTACCCTAACGATCAGCCATGCCCTGCAATGCACACGCCCGCAAACACGTAACCGTACCCCAATCTCGACCCTAGGCCTCAGCGAGAGCCTAAAAGAAACCCAGCTACAACCTTGACCCTGAAACCTAAGCTTGACCCGCAGCCTGAACCCTGACGCCTACCGTAATGATCAGCCACGCACTGCTACGCACACGCCCTCTACCACGTATCGGTACCCCAATCTCGACCCTAGGCCTCACCTGGACGCAAACCTTAACCCTAGCTCCAACCCTGACCCTGAACGCTAAACCTCACCTGCAGCCTGAACCCTGAGGCCTACGCTAACGATAAGACGCGCCCTGCAAAGAAAAAGGCCCCTAACACATATCCGCACCCTAATCTCGAACCTAGACCTCACCGGGAGCCTAACCCTAACCCTAAGTCGAACCCTTAAACCGAACACTAAACCTCAACTGCAGCCTGAACCCTGAGGCCTACCCTAACCATCAGCCGCGCCTGCAACGCACACGCCCCCTAACACGTATCGGTACCCCAATCTCGACCTAGGCCTAACCCGGACCCGAACCCTAACCCTAGCTCCAACCCTGACCCTGAACGCTAAGCCGCAATAGCAGCTTGAACCCTGAGGCCTACGCTAATGATAAGACGCGCCCTACAACGAAAAAGCCCCCTAACACATATCCGTACCCCAATCTCGAACCTATCCCTCACCGGGAGCCTAACCCTAACCCTAAGTCCAACCCTTACACTGAACACTAAGCCTCACCCGCAGCCTGAACCCTGAGGCCTACCCTAATGTTAAGCCACCGCCTGCAACGCACACACACCCTAACACGTATCCGTACCCCAATCTCGACCCTAGACCTCACTGGGTGCCTAATCCTAACCCTAGCTCCAACCCTTACCCTGAACACCAAGCCTCACCCACAGCCTGAACCCTAAGGCCTACCCTAACGATAAGCCGCGCCCTGCAACTCCACGTCCCCTAACACGTTTCCGTACCCCAATCTCGACCCTAAACCTCACTGGGAACCTCACCCAAACCCTAGCTAAAACCCTGACCCTGAACACTAAGCCTCACCCGCAGCCTGAAACCTGAGGCCTACCCTAACGATAAGCTGCGCCCTGCAACTCACATGCCACCTAACACGTATCCGTACCCCAATCTGGACACTAGGCCTCACCAGGAGCCTAATGCTAACCCTAGTTCCAACCCTGACCCTGAATCCTAAGCCTCACCGGACGACTGAACCCTGAGGCCTACCTAAACTCTAAGATGCACCCTGCAACGCACACGCTCCCTAACACGTATCCGTACCCCAATCTCGACCCTAGGCCTCACCGCGAGCCAAACCCAAACACTAGCTCCAACACTGATTCTGAACCCTAAGCCTCACATACAGCCTGATCCCTGAGGCCAACCCTGATGATCAGGTGCGCCCTGCAATGCACATGACCTCTAACAAGTATTCCTACACCAATCTCGACCCAAAGCCTCACCGGGAGCCAAAACCAACCCCTGGCTCCAACCCTTAAACTGAACACTAAGTCTCACCCGCAGCCTGAACACTGACACCTACCCGAAGGATAAACCGCGCCCTGCAATGCACACGCCCCCAACAGGTATCCGTATCACAATCTCGACCCTAAACCTTACTGGGAGCCTAACCCAAACCCTTGCTCAAACACTGACCGTGAACACTAAGCCTCACCCGCAGCCTGAACCCTGAGGCGTACCGTAACGATAAGCTGCGCCCTGCAACGCACACGCGCCATAACATGTATCCGTACCCCAATCACGACCATAGGCCTCACAGGGAGCCTAAATCTAACCCTAGCTTCAACCCTTACCCTGAACCCTAAGCCTCACCAGCAGCCTGATCCCTGAGGCCTACCCTAACGTTAAGCCACGCCCTGCAATGCGCACGACCCCAAACACATATCCGTACCCCAATCTCGACCCTAAACCTCACTGGGACCCTAACCCTAACCCTAGCTCCAACCGTGACCCTGAACTGTAAGCCTCACCCGCAGCCTGAACCCTGGGGCCTAACCTAAAGATAAGCGGCGCCCTGCAACGCACAGGCCCCCTAACACGTATCAGAACCCCAAACTCGACCCTAGGCCTCACCAGCAGCCTAACCCTAGCCCGCGATCGAATCCTGACCCTGAATCCTAAGCCTCATCCGCAGCCTGTACCCTAAGGCCTACTCTAACGATAAGCCGCGCCATGCAACTCACAGGCCCCCTTAGAAGTATCCGTACCCCAATCTCGACCCTAGGCCTCACCGGAAGTCTAACGCTAACCCTAGCTCCAACCCTGACCCTGAACCCTAAGCCTAACCGGAAGACTGAACCCTGAGGCCTACCCTAACTATAAGCCGCGACCTGCAACGCCCACGCCCACTAACACGTATCCGTACCCCAATCTCGACCCGAAGCCTAACCAGGAGCCTAAATCTAACCCTAATTCCAACCCTGAGCCGGAACACTAAGCCTCACCCTCAAACTGAACCCTGAGGCCTACCATAACGATAACCCACGCCACACAACGCACAGGCAACCTAACAGGTATCCGTACCCCAATCTCGACCCTAATCCTCACCGGGAGCCTAACCGTAACCCTAGCTCCAACCCTGACCCTGAACCCTAAGACTCACCCGCAGCCTGAACCCTGAGGCCTACCCTAAGGATAAGTCGCGCCCTGCAACGCAAACGCCCCCTAACATTTCTCCGTACCCCATTCTCCAACCCAGGCCTCACCGGGAGCCTAACCCTAACCCTAGCTCAAACCCTGACCCTGAACCTGAAGCCTCACCCGCAGCCTGAACCCTGAGGCCTACCCTAACGATAAGCCGGGCCCTGCAAAGGAAACGACCCGTAACACATATCCGTACCCCAAACTCGACCTTGGACTCACCGGGAGCCTAACCCTAACCCTAGCAACAACCCTGACCCGGAATCTTAAGCCTCACCACAGACCGATACCTGAGGCCTACCCTAACGATCAGCCACGCACTGCAACTCACAGGACCCCTAACACGTATCCGTACCCCAATCTGGACCCAAAGCCTCACCAGGAGCCTAAATCTACCTGTAGCTCCAAACCTGACCCTGAACCCTAAGTCTCACCGCAGCCTGAACCCTGAGGCCTACCCTAATGTTAAGCTGCGCCCTACAAGTCACACGCCCCCAAACACGTATCGGTACCCCAATCTCGAACCAAAGCCTCACCGGGAGCCTAACCCTAACCGTAGCTGCAACCATGACCCTGAACAATAAGCCTCGCCCGCTGACTGAACCCTGAGGCCTACCGTAACCATAAGCCGCGCCCTGCAACAACAACGCCCCGTAACACATATCCGTACCCCTATCTCGACCCTAAGCCTCACCGTGAGACTAACCCTAACCGGAGCTCCAAGCCTGACCCTGAACCCTAAGCCTCACCCGCAGCCTGAACCCTGAGGCCTACCCTAACGATAAGCTGCGCCCTTCAACGCACACGCCCCGTAACACGTATCCGTACCTCAATCTTGACCCCAGGCCTCACCGGGAGCTGAACCCTAATGCTAGCTCAAACGCAGACCCTGAACCCTAAGCCTCAACGGAAGACTGGACCCTGATGGCTACACTAACGATAAGCTGCACTCTGCAACGCACACGCCCCCTAACACGTATACGTAACCCAATCTCGATCCGAAACCTCACCGGGAACCTAAACCTAACCCTAGCTCCAACTCTGACCCGGAACCCTATGCCTCTCCCGCAGCCTGAACCCTGAGGACTTCCCTAACAATAACCCACGCCCAGCAACGCACACGCCCCCTAACACGTATCCGTACCCCAATCTCGACCCTAAGCCTCACCGAAAGACTAACCATAACCCTAGCTCCAAGCCCGAGGCTGAACCGTAAGACTCACCCGCAGACTGAACCCTGAGACCTACCCTAATGATCAGCTGAGCCCTGCAAAGCACATGCCCCATAAGACGTATCCGTACCCCAATGTAGAACCGAATCCTCAACGAGAGCCTAACCCTAACCCGAGCTTCAACCCTGACCCTGAATACAAAGCCTCACCCGCATCCCGATACCTGAGGTCTAACCTAACTATCATCCGCGCCCTGCAACTCACACGCCCCCTAACACGTATCCATACCCCAATCTCGACCCAAAGCCTCACTGTGAGCCTAAACCTACCCCTAGCTCCATACCTGACGCTGAACCCTAAGTCTCGCCTGCAGCCTGAACCCTGATGCCGACCCTAACTCTAAGCCGCGCCCTGCAACGCACACGCCCCCTAACACATATCCGCACCCCAATCTCGACCCTAAGCATCACCAGGAGCCTAACCATAACCCTAACTCCAACCCTGACGCTTAAACCAAAGCCTCACCTGCAGCCTGAAACCTGAGGCCTACCCTAACGATAAGACGCGCCCTACAAGTCACACGCCCCCAACACGTATACGTACCACAATCTCGACCCTAAACCTCACTGGTAGCCTAACACAAACCCTAGCTCCAACCCATACCCTGAACCCTAAACCTCACCTGCAGCCTGAACCCTGAGGCCTACGCTAACGTTAAGCCACGCCCTGCAATGAACACGGCTCCTAACACGTATCTGTACCCCAATCTCCACCCTTAACCTCACTGGGAGCCTAACCCTAAGCCTAGCTCCAACCGTGACCCTGAACCGTAAGCCTCACACGCAGCCTGAACCCTGAGGCCAAACCTAACGATAAGCAGCGCCCTGCAACGCACACGCCCCCTAACACGTATCCGTACCCCAATCTCGACCCTAGGCCTCACCAGGAGCCTAACAGTAACCAGCGCTCCAACCCTGACCCTGAATACTAAGCCTCATCTGCAGCCTGACCCCTAAGGCCTACTCTAATGATAAGCCACGCCATGTAACTCACACGCCCCCTTACAAGTATCCATACCCCAATTTCGACCCTAAACCTCACTGGGAACCTCAACCTAACATTAGCTCCAACCGTAACCCTGAATCCTAAGACTCACAGGTAGACTGAACCCTGAGGCCTACACTAACGATATGCCGCGCCCTGCAACGCACACGCCCCCGAACATGTATACGTACCCCAATCTCGACACGAAACATCACCGGGAACCTAAACCTAACCCTAGCTCCAACTCTGACGCTGAAACCTAAGCCTAACCGGAAGACTGAACCCTGAGACCTACCCTAACTATAAGCCGCGCCCTCCAATGCACACGCCCCCAAACACGTATCCGTACCCCAATTTCGACCCTAGGACTCACCAGGAGCCTAACCCTAACCCTAACTCCAATGCGTACCCTGAAACCTAAGCCTCACCCGCAGCCTGAACTCTGAGGCCTACCCTAATGATAAGCCGCGCCCTGCAAAGCCACATCCCCTAACATGTATCGGTACCACAATCTCGATTCTAGTCCTCACCGGGAGCCTAAACCTACCCCTAGCACCAAACCTTACCCTGAACACTAAGTATCACCCGCAGCCTGAACCCTGAGGACTACTCTAACGATAATCCGCGCCCTGCCATGAACACGCACCCTAACACCTATCCGTACCACAGTCTAGAGCCTAAACCTCAACTGGGAGCCTCACCCAAACCCTAGCTAAAACCCTGACCCTGAACACTAAGCCTCACCCACAGCCTGAACACTGAGGCCTAACCTAAAGATAAGCGGCACCCTGCAACGCACATGCCCCCTAACACGTATCCGTACCCCAATCTCTACCCGAGGCCTAACCAGGAGACTAACTCTAACGCGCGCTCGAACCCTGACCTTGAATCCTAAGCCTCATCCGCAGCCTGAACCCTAAGGCCTACTCTAAAGACAAGCCGCGCCATGCAACTCACATGCCCCCTTAAAAGTATCCGTACCCCAATCTCGACCATAGGCCTCACCGCGAAGCAAACCCAAACCCTAGCTCCAACCCTGACTCTGAACCCTAAGCCTCACATGCAGCCTGAATCCTGAGGCCGACCTGGACAATCAGCCGCGCCCTGCAACGGAAACACCCCCTAACACACATCCATAACCCAATCTCGAACTTAGCCCTCAATGGGAGCCTAACCCTAACCCTAAGTCCAACCCTTACACTGAACACTAAGCCTCACCCGCAGCCTGAACCCTGAGGCCTACCCTAACGTTAAGCGAGGCCCTGCAACGCACACGCCCCCAAACACGAATCCGTACCCCAATCTCGACCCTAAACCTCACTGGGTGCCTAACCCTAACCCTAGCTCCAACCGTCTCCCTGAACCATAAGCCTCACCCGCAGCCTGAACCCTGAGGCCTACCCTAACGCTCATCACCGCCCTACAACTCACACGCCCCCTAACATGTATCCGTACCCCAAACTCGACTCGAAGCCTCACCGGGAGCCTAAACCTACCACTAGCTCCAAACCTGACCCGGAACCCTAAGTCTCCCCCTCAGCCTGAACCCTGATGCCTACCCTAACTCTAAGCCACGCCCTGCAAGGCACACGACCACTAACATGTATCCGTACACCAATCTCAACGCGAAGCCTCACGGGGCGGCTAAATCTAACCCTAGCTCCAGCCCTGACCCTGAACCCTAAGCCTCACCCGCAGCCTGAACCCTGAGGCCTATCATAACGATAACAAGAGCCCCGCAACACACACGCAGCCTAACAGGTATCCGCACCCCAATCTCGACCCTAGGCCTCACCGGGAGCCTAACCCTAACCCTAACCCTAGCTCCAACCCTGACCCTGAAACCTAAGCCTCACCCACAGCCTGAACCCTGAGGCCTACCCTAACGATAAGACACACCCTGCAGCAACAACGTGCCCTAACACATATCCGTACCCCAATCTCGACCCTAGGTATCAGCGGGAGCCTAAACCTAACCCTAACTCAAACCCTTACCCTGATTCCTAAGCCTCACCCACAGCCTGAACCCTGAGGCCTACCCTAATGATATGCTGCCCCCTGCTATGCCACGCCCCCTAACACGTACCCGTACCCCAATCCGGACCCTAGGCTTAACCAGGAGCCTAAACCTAACCATAGCTCCAACCTTGACCCTGAAACCTAAGCCTCACTAGCAGCATGAACCCTGAGGCCTATCCTAACGATAATCCGCGCCCTGCCACGCATATGCCCGCCAACACGTATCCGTACCACTATCTCGACCCTAAACCTCACTGGGGGCCTAACCCAAACCCAGCTCCAACCCTGACACTGAACCCTAAGTTTCACCCGCAGCCTGAATCCTGAGGCCTACCCTAACGATAAGCTACGCCCTGCAACGAACACGCCCCCTAACACATATAGGTACCACAATCTCGACCCTAAGCCTCACCTGGAGCCAAACTCTAACCATAGCTCCAACCGTAACCCTGAACCCTAGAGCCTCACCCGCAGCCTGAACCCTGAGGCCTATCATAATGATAACCCGAGCCCCGCAACGCACACGCACCCTAACAGGTATCCGCACCCCAATCTCGACCCTATGCCTCACCGGGAGCCTCACCTTAACCATAGCTCCAACCATGACCCTGAACCCTAAGCCTCACCCGCATCCTGAACCCTGAGGCCTACCGTAACGATCAGCCGCGCCCTGCAACGCACACGCCCACTAACACGTATCGGTACCCCAATCTAGACCCTAGGGCTCACAGGGACACTGACCCTAACCCTAGCTCCAACCCAGACCCTGAACGCTAAGCCTCACCTGCAGCCTGAACCCTGAGTCCTACGCTAACGATAAGCCTCGCCCTGCAACGAAAACGCCCCCTAACACATATCCGTACCCCAATCTCAAACCTAGCCCTCACGGGGAGCCTAACCCTAACCATAAGTCCAACCCTTACACTGAACACTAAGTCTCACCCGCAGCCTGAACCCTGAGGCCTACCCTAACATTAAGCCACGCCCTGCAACGCACACGCCCCCGAACACCTATTTGTACCCCAATCTCGACCCTAGGCATCACCAAGAGCCTAACCCTAACCCGCGCTCCAACCCTGACCCCGAATCCTAAGCCTCATCCGCAGCCTGAACCCGAAGGCCTACGATAACGATAAGCCGCGACCTGCAACGCACACGCACCCTTACACGTATCCGTACCCCAATCTCGACCATAGGCCACACCGCGAACCAAACCCTAACCCTAGCTCCAACCCTGACTCTGAACCCTAAGCCTCACCTGCAGCCTGAACACTGAGGCCGACCTGGACGATCAGCCGCACCCTGCAACGGAAACGCGCCGTAACACACATCCGTACCCCAATCTCGAACTTAGCCCTCAACGGGAGCCTAACCCTAACCATAAGTCCAACCCTTACACTGAACACTAAGCCTCAGCCGCAGCCTGAACCCTGAGGCCTACCCTAACGTTAAGCCACGCCGTGCAATGCACACGCCCCCTAACACGAATCCGTACCCCAATCTCGACCCTAAACCTCTCTGTGAGCCTAAACCTAACCCTAGCTCCAACCGTGACCCTGAACCAGAAGCCTCACCCGCAGCCTGAACCCTGAGGCCTACCCTAACCCTCATCACCGCTCTACAACTCACACGCCCCCTAACACGTATCCGTACCCCAATCTCGACCCAAAGCCTCACCGGGAGCCTAAACCTACCCCTACTCCAAACCCGACCCGGAACACTAAGTCTCCCCCGCAGCCTGAACCCTGATGCCTACCCTAACTCTAAACCGCGCCCTGCAAGGCACACACCCACTAACATGTATCTGTACCCCAATCTCAACTTGAAGCCTCACCAGGAGGCTAAATCTAACCCTAGCTCCAACCCTGACCCTGAACCCTAAGCCTCACCCGCAGCCTGAACCCTGAGGCCTATCATAACGATAATCCGAGCCCCGCAACGCACACGCACCCTAACAGGTATCCGCACCACAATCTCGACCCTAGGCCTCACGGGGAGCCTAACCCTAACGCTAGATCCAACCCAGACCCTGAACCCTAAGCCTCACCCGCAGCCTGAACTCTGAGGCCTACCGTAACGATCAGCCGCGCCCTGCAACGCACACACCCCCAAACACGTATCGGTACCAAATTTCGACCCTAGGCCTCACCGGGACCCTAACCCTAACCGTAGCTCCAACCCTGACCCTGAATGCTAAGCCTCACCTTCAGCCTGAACCCTGAAGCCTACGCTAACCATAAGACACGCCCTGCAACGAAAACGCCCCCTAACACATATCCGTACCCCAATCTCGAACCTAGCCCTCACCGGGAGCCTAACCCTAACCCTAAGTCCAACCCTTACAGTGAACACTAAGCCTCACCCACAGCCTGAACCCCGAGGCCTACCCTAACGTTAAGCCACGCCCTGCAACGCACATGCCCCCTAACACGTATCCGTACCCCAATCACGACCCTAAACCTCACTGGGAGCCTAACTCTACCGCTAGCTCCAACCGAGACGCTGAACCGTAAGCCTCACCCACAGCCTGAACCCTGAGGCCTAACCTAACGATAAGAGGCACCCTGCAACGCACACGCCCCCTATGACGTATCCCTACTCCAATCTCGACACTAGGCCTCACCAGGAGCCTAACCGTAACCGGCGCTCGAAACCTGACCCTGAATCCTAAGCCTCATCCGGAGCCTGAACACTACGGCCTACTCTAATGATAAGACGTGCCCTGGAAAGCACACGCCCCCTAACACATATCCGTACCACAATCTCGACCCTAGACCTCACCGGGAGCCTAACCCTAACCCTAACTCCAACCGTGACCCTGAAACCTAAGCCTCACCCGCAGCCTGAAACCTGAGGCCTACCTTAATGATAAGCCGCGCCATGCAAAGCCACGTCCCCTAACACATATCCGTACAACATTCTAGACCCTAGGCCTCACCGGGAGCCTAATCCTAACCCTAGCTCCAACCATGACCCTGAAATCTAAGCCTCACCCGCAGCCTGAACCCTCAGGCCTACCCTAACGATAATCCGCGCCCTGCCACGCACACGCCCCCTAACTCGTATCCATACCACAATCTCGAACCTAAACCTCACTGGGAGCCTCACCCAAACCCTAGCTCCAACCCTGAACCTGAACACTAAGCCTCACCGGCAGCCTGAACCCTGTGGCCTACCCTAACGATCAGCCGTGCCCTGCAATGCACACGCCCCCTAACACGTAACCGTACCCCAATCTCGACCCTAGGCCTCAGCAAGAGCTTAACAGAAACCCTAGCTCCAACCTTGACCCTGAAACCTAAGCTTGACCCGCAGCCTGAACCCTGATGCTTACCGTAACGATCAGCCACGCACTGCTACGCACACGCCCACTAACACGTATCGGTACCCCAATCGCGACCCTAGGCCTCACCGGGACACGAACCCTAACGCTAGCTCCAACCCTGACCCTGAATGCTAAACCTCACCTGCAGCCTGAACTCTGAGGCCTACCCTAACGATCAGCCATGCCCTGCAACCCACACGCCCCCTAAAACGTATCCGTACCGCAATCTAGAACCAAAGCCTCACCGGGAGCCTTAACCTACCCCTAGCTCCAACCCTGACCCTGAACACTAAGTCTCACCCGCAGCCTGAATCCTGATGCCTACCGTAACGGTACGCCGCGCTCTACAAGGCAGACGCCCCCAACACGTATCCGTACCACAATCTCGAGCCTAAACCTCACTGGGAGCCTAAACCAAACCCTAGCTCCAACCCTGACCCTGAACCCTAAGCCTCACCTGCAGCCTGAACCCTGAGGCCTACCCTAACGTTAAGCCACGCCTTGCAAAGCACATGCCCCCTAACACGTATCCGTACCCCAATCACGACCCTAAACCTCACTGGGAGCCTAACTCTAACCCTAGCTCCAACCGTGAGGCGGAATCGTAAGCCTCACCCGCAGCCTGAACCCTGAGGCCTAACCTAACGGTAAGAGGCACCCTGCAATGCACACGCCCCCTATAACGTATCCCTACTCCAATCTGGACCCTAGGCCTCACCGGGAGCCTAATCCTAACCCTAGCTCCAACCATGACCCTGAAATCTAAGCCTCACCCGCAGCCTGAACCCTGACGCCTACCGTAACGATCAGCCGCGCACTGCTACGCACACGCCCCCTAACACGTATCGGTACCCCAATCTCGACCCTAGTCCTCACCGGGACGCGAACCTTAACCCTAGCTCCAACCCTGACCCTGAACGCTAAACCTCACCTGCAGCCTGAACCCTGAGGCCTACACTAACGATAAGATGTGCCATGCAACGAAAAAGGCCCCTAACACATATCCGCTCCCCAATCTCGAACCTAGACCTCACCGGGAGCCTAACCCTAACCCTAAGTCGAACCCTTAAACCGAACACTAAACCTCAACTGCAGCCTGAACCCTGAGGCCTACCCTAACGATCAGACGCGCCCTGCAACACACACGCCCCCTAACACGTATCGGTACCCCAATCTCGACCTAGGCCTAACCGGGACCCGAACCCTAACCCTAGCTCCAACCCTGACCCTGAATGCTAAGCCGCACCTGCAGCTTGAACCCTGAGGCCTACGCTAACGATAAGACGCGCCGTACAATGAAAAAGACCCCTAACACATATCCGTACCCCAATCTCGAACCTAACCCTCACCGGGAGCCTAACCCTAACCCTAAGTCCAACCCTTACACTGAACACTAAGCCTCACCCGCAGCCTGAACCCTGAGGCCTACCCTAATGTTAAGCCACCGCCTGCAACGCACAAACACCCTAACACGTATCCGTACACCAATCTCGACCCTAGACCTCACTTGGTGCCTAATCCTAACCCTAGCTCCAACCCTTACCCTGAGCACCAAGCCTCACCCGCAACCTGAACACTAAGGCCTACCCTAACGATAAGCCACGCCCTGAAACGCACACGCCCCGTAACACGTATCCGTACGCCAATCTCGACCCTAGACCTCACTGGGTGCCTAATCCTAACCCTAGCTCCAGCCCTGACCTTGAAACCTAAGCCTCACCTGCATCCTGAACCCCGAGGCCTACCCCAATGATAAGCCGCGCCCTGCAACTCCACGTCCCCTAACACGTGTCCGTACCCCAATCTCGACCCTAAACCTCACTGGGAACCTCACCCAAACCCTAGCTAAAACCCTGACCCTGAACACTAAGCCTCACCCGCAGCCTGAAACCTGAGGCCTACCCTAACGATAAGCTGCGCCCTGCAACTCACATGCCACCTAACACGTATCCGTACCCCAATCTGGACACTAGGCCTCACCAGGAGCCTAATGCTAACCCTAGTTCCAACCCTGACCCTTAATCCTAAGCCTCACCAGACGACTGAACCCGGAGGCCTACCTAAACTCTAAGATCCACCCTGCAACGCACACGCTCCCTAACACGTATCCGTACCCCAATCTCGACCCTAGGCCTCACCGCGAGCCAAACCCAAACACTAGCTCCAACACTGATTCTGAACCCTAAGCCTCACATATAGCCTGACCCCTGAGGCCTACCCTGATGATCAGGTGCGCCGTGCAATGCACATGACCTCTAACAAGTATTCCTACCCCAATCTCGACCCAAAGCCTCACCGGGAGCCAAAACCAACCCCTGGCTCCAACCCTGAGCCTGAACTCTAATTCTCACCCGCAGCCTGAACCCTGACACCTACCTGAAGGATAAACCGCGCCCTGCAATGCAAACGCCCCCAACAGGTATCCGTATCACAATCTCGACCCTAAACCTTACTGGGAGCCTAACCCAAACCCTTTCTCAAACACTGACCGTGAACACTAAGCCTCACCCGCAACCTGAACCTGAGGCGTACCGTAACGATAAGCTGCGCCCTGCAACGCACACGCCCCCTAACATGTATCCATACCCCAATCACGACCATAGGCCTCACAGGGAGCCTAAATCCAACCCTAGCTTCAACCCTTACCCTGAACCCTAAGCCTCACCCGCAGCCTGATCCCAGAGGCCTACCCTAACGTTAAACCACGCCCTGCAATGCGCAAGCCACCAAACACGTATCCGTACCCCAATCTTGACCCTAAACCTCACTGGGAGCCTAACCCTAACCCTAGCTCCAACCGTGACGCTGAACCGTAAGCCTCACCCGCAGCCTGAACCCTGGGGCCTAACCTAAAGATATGCGGCGCCCTGCAACGCACACGCCCCCTAACACGTATCCGAACCCCAATCTCAACCCTAGGCCTCACCAGCAGCCTAACCCTAGCCCGTGATCGAATCCTGACCCTGAATCTTAAGCCTCATCCGCAGCCTGAACCCTAAGGCCTACTCTAACGATAAGCCGCGCCATGCAACTCACACGCCCCCTTAGAAGTATTCGTACACCAATCTCGACCCTAGGCCTCACCGGGAGTCTAACGCTAACCCTAGCTCCAACCCTGACCCTGAATCTTAAGCCTAACCGGAAGACTGAACCCTGAGGCCTACCCTAACTATAAGGCACGCCCTGCAACGCCCACGCCCACTAACACGTATCCGTACCCCAATGTCGACCCGAAGCCTAACCAGGAGCCTAAATCTAACCCTAACTCCACCCCTGAGCCGGAACACTAAGCCTCACCCGCACACTGTACCCTGAGGCCTACCATAACGATAACCCGCGCCACACAACGCACAGGCAACCTAACAGGTATCCGTACCCCAATCTCGACCCTAATCCTCACTGGGAGCCTAACCATAACCCTAGCTCCAACCCTGACCCTGAAACCTACGACTCACCCGCAGCCTGAAGCCTGAGGCCTACCCTAAGGATAAGTCGCGCCCTGCAACGCAAACGTCCCCTAACATTTCTCCGTACCCCATTCTCGAACCCAGGCCTCACCGGGAGCCTAACCCTAACCCTAGCTCAAACCCTGACCCTGAACCTGAAGCCTCACCCGCAGCCTGAACCTTGAGGCCTACCCTAACGATAAGCCGGGCCCTGCAAAGGAAACGACCCGTAACACATATCCGTACCCCAAACTCGACCTTGGCCTCACCGGGAGACTAACCCTAACCCTAAGTCCAGCCATGACCCTAATCTTTAAACCTCACCCACAGCCTGAACTCTGAAGCCTACCCTAACGATAAGAAGCGTCCTGCAACTCACACGCCCCCTAACACATATCCGTACCCCAATCTTGATCCGAAGCCTCAACGGGAGCCTAACCCTAACCCTAGCTCCAACCCTGACCCGGAATCTTAAGCCTCACCACAGACCGATACCTGAGGCCTACCCTAACGATCAGCCACGCACTGCAACTCACAGGACCCCTAACACGTATCCGTACCCCAATCTGGACCCAAAGCCTCACCAGGAGGCTAAACCTACCTGTAGCTCCAAACCTGACCCTGAACCCTAAGTCTCACCGCAGCCTGAACCCTGAGGCCTACCCTAATGTTAAGCTGCGCCCTACAAGTCACACGCCCCCAAACACGTATCCGTACCCCAATCTCGAACCAAAGCCTCACCGGGAGCCTAACACTAACCATAGCTGCAACCATGACCCTGAACAATAAGCCTCACCCGCTGACTGAACACTGAGGCCTACCCTAACGATAAGCCGCGCCCTGCAACAACAACGCCCAGTAACACATATCCTTACCCCTATCTCGACCCTAAGCCTGACCGGGAGACTAACCCTAACCGGAGCTCCAAGCCTGACCCTGAACCCTAAGCCTCACCCGCAGCCTGAACCCTGAGGCCTACCCTAACGATAAGCTGCGCCCTTCAACGCACACGCTCCGTAACACGTATCCGTACCTCAATCTTGACCCCAGGCCTCACCGGGAGCTGAACCCTAATGCTAGCTCAAACGCAGACCCTGAACCCTAAGCCTCACCGGAAGACTGGACCCTGATGGCTACACTAACGATAAGCTGCACCCTGCAACGCACACGCCCCCTAACACGTATATGTAACCCAATCTGGATCCGAAACCTCACCGGGAACCTAAACCTAACCCTAGCTCCAACTCTGACCTGGAACACTAAGCCTCTCCTGCAGCCTGAACCCTGAGGCCTTCCCTAACAATAACCCACGCCCAGCAACGCACACGCCCCCTAACACGTATCCGTACCCCAATCTCGACCCTAAGCCTCACCGAAAGCCTAACCATAACCCTAGCTCCAACCACAAGGCTGAACCGTAAGACTCACCCGCAGACTGAACCCTGAGACCTACCCTAATGATCAGCTGAGCCCTGCAAAGCACATGCCCCATAAGACGTATCCGTACCCCAATGTAGAACCGAATCCTCAACGTGAGCCTAACCCTAACCCTAGCTTCAACCCTGACCCTGGATACAAAGCCTCACCCGCATCCCGATACCTGAGGCCTAACCTAACTATCATCCGCGCCCTGCAACTCACACGCCCCCTAACACGTATCCATACCCCAATCTCGACCCAAAGCCTCACTGGGAGCCTAAACCTACCCCTAGCTCCATACCTGACGCTGAACCCTAAGTCTCGCCGGCAGCCTGAACCCTGATGCCTACCCTAACTCTAAGCCGCGCCCTGCAACGCTCACGCCCCCTAACACATATCCGCACCCCAATCTCGACCCTAAGCATCACCAGGAGCCTAACCATAACCCTAACTCCAACCCTGACCCTTAAACCAAAGCCTCACCCGCAGCCTGAACCCTAAGGCCTACCCTAACGATAAGACGCGCCCTACAAGTCACACGCCCCCAACACCTATACGTACCACAATCTCGACCCTAAACCTCACTGGTAGCCTAAGACAAACTCTAGCTCCAACCCAGACCCTGAACCCTAACCCTCACCTGCAGCCTGAACCCTGAGGCCTACGCTAACGTTAAGCCACGCCCTGCAACGCACACGGCTCCTAACACGTATCTGTACCCCAATCTCCACCCTTAACCTCACTGGGAGCCTAACCCTAAGCCTAGCTCCAACCGTGACCCTGAACCGTAAGCCTCACACGCAGCCTGAACCCTGAGGCCCAACCTAACGATAAGCGGCGCCCTGCAACGCACACGCCCCCTAACACGTATCCGTACCCCAATCTCGACCCTAGGCCTCACCAGGAGCCTAACAGTAACCAGCGCTCCAACCCTGACCCTGAATACTAAGCCTCATCTGCAGCCTGAACCCTAAGGCCGACTCTAATGATAAGCCACGCCATGTAACTCACACGCCCCCTTACAAGTATCCATACGCCAATCTCGACCCTAAACCTCACTGGGACCCTCAACCTAACACTAGTTCCAACCGTAACCCTGAATCCTAAGCCTCACAGGTAGACTGAACCCTGAGGCCTACACTAACGATATGCCGCGCCCTGCAACACACACGCCCCCGAACATGTATACGTACCCCAATCTCGACACGAAACATCACCGGGAACCTAAACCTAACCCTAGCTCCAACTCTGACGCTGAAACCTAAGCCTAACCGGAAGAGTGAACCCTGAGACCTACCCTAACTATAAGCCGCGCCCTCCAACGCACACGCCCCCAAACACGTATCCGTACCCCAATTTCGACCCTAGGACTCACCAGGAGCCTAACCCTAACCCTAACTCCAATGCGTACCCTGAAACCTAAGCCTCACCCGCAGCCTGAACTCTGAGGCCTACCCTAATGATAAGCCGCGCCCTGCAAAGCCACATCCCCTAACACGTATCGGTACCACAATCTCGATTCTAGGCCTCACCGGGAGCCTAAACCTACCCCTAGCACCAAACCTTACCCTGAACACTAAGTATCACCCGCAGCCTGAACCCTGAGGACTACTCTAACGATAATCCGCGCCCTGCCACGAACACGCACTCTAACACCTATCCGTACCACAATCTAGAGCCTAAACCTCAACTGGGAGCCTCACCCAAACCGAAGCTAAAACCCTGACCCTGAACACTAAGCCTCACCGACAGCCTGAACCCTGAGGACTAACCTAAACATAAGCGGCACCCTGCAACGCACATGCCCCCTAACACGTATCCGTACACCAATCTCTACCCGAGGCCTCACCAGGAGACTAACTCTAACCCGCGCTCGAACCCTGACCTTGAATCCTAAGCCTCATACGCAGCCTGAACCCTAAGGCCTACTCTAAAGACAAGCCGCGCCATGCAACTCACATGCCCCCTTACAAGTATCCGTACCCCAATCTCGACCATAGGCCTCACCGCGAAGCAAACCCTAACCCTAGCTCCAACCCTGACTCTGAACCCTAAGCCTCACCTGCAGCCTGAATCCTGAGGCCGACCTGGACGATCACCCGCGCCCTGCAACGGAAACACGCCCTAACACACATCCATACCCCAATCTCGAACTTAGCCCTCAACGGGAGCCTAACCCTAACCCTAAGTCAAACCCTTACACTGAACACTAAGCCTCACCCGCAGCCTGAACTCTGAGGCCTACCCTAACATTAATCCACGCCCTGCAACGCACACGCCCCCGAACACGAATCCGTACCCCAATCTCGACCCTAAACCTCACTGGGAGCCTAACCCTAACCCTAGCTCCAACCGTCTCCCTGAACCATAAGCCTCACCCGCAGCCTGAACCCTGAGGCCTACCCTAACGCTCATCACCGCCCTATAACTCACACGCCCCCTAACATGTATCCGTACCCCAATCTCGACCCAAAGCCTCACCGGGAGCCTAAACCTACCACTAGCTCCAAACCCGACCCGGAACCCTAAGTCTCCCCCTCAGCCTGAACCCTGATGCCTACCCTAACTCTAAGCCACGCCCTGCAAGGCACACGCCCACTAACATGTATCCGTACACCAATCTCAACGCGAAGCCTCACGGGGAGGTTAAATCTAACCCTAGCTCCAGCCCTGACCCTGAACCCTAAGCCTCACCCGCAGCCTGAACCCTGAGGCCTATCATAACGATAAAAAGAGCCCCGCAACACACACGCAGCCTAACAGGTATCCGCACCCCAATCTCGACCCTAGGCCTCACCGGGAGCCTAACCCTAAACCTAGCTCCAACCCTGACCCTGAAACCTAAGCCTCACCCGCAGCCTGAACCCTGAGGCCTACCCTAACGATAAGACACGCCCTGCAACAACAACGCGCCCTAACACATATCCGTACCCCAATCTCGACCCTAGGCCTCACCGGGAGCCGAACGCTAACCCTAGCTCCAACCCTGACCCTGAATACTAAGCCTCACCCGCAGCCCGATACCTGAAGCCTACCCTAACGATCATCCACGCCTTGCAACTCACACGCCCCCAAACACGTATCCGTGCCCCAATTTCGACCCAAAGCCTCACCGGGAGCCTAAACCTACCCCGGGCTCCAAACCTGATCCGGAACACTAAGTCTCCCCCGCAGCCTGAATCCTGATGCCTAACCTAACTCTAAGCCGCGCCCTGCAAGGCACATGCCCCCTAACACGTATCCGTACCCCAATCTCGACCCGAAACCTCATCGAGAGGCTAAATCTAACCCTAGCTCCAACCCTGAAACTGAACCCAAAGCCTCACCCACAGCCTGAACCCTGAGGCCTATCATAACGATACACCGTGGCCCGCAATACACACGCACCTTAACAGGTATGCACACCTCAATCTCTACCCAAAGCATCACCGGGAGCCTAACCATAACCATAGGTCCAACCCTGACCCCTAACCCTAAGACTCACCCGCAGCCTGAACCCTGAGGCCTACCCTGACGATAAGCCGCACCCTGCAAGGCACACCTCCCCAACACCTATCCATACCACAATCTTGACCCTAAAACTCACTGGGAGCCTAAACCTAACGCTAGCTCCAACCACGACCCTAAACCCGAAGCCTCACCTGCAGTCTGAACCCTGAGGCCTACCCTAACGATAAAACACGCCCTGAAACGCACACGCCCTCTAACACGTATCGGTACCCAAATCTCGACGCCAGGCCTCACAGGGAACCTAACCCTAACCCTAGCTCCAACCCAGACCCTGAACGCTAAGCCTCACCTGCAGCCTGAACCCTGAGGCCTATGCTAACGTTAAGCCGCGCCCAGCAACGAAAACGCCCCCTAACACATATCCGTACCCCAATCTCAAACCTAGCCCTCACGGGGAGCCAAACCCTAACCCTAAGTCCAACCCTTACACTGAACACTAATCCTCACCCGCAGCCTGAACCCTGAGGCCTACCCTAACGTTAAGCCACGCCCTGCAACGCACACGCCCCCGAACACGTATTTGTACCCCAATCTCGACCCTAGGCATCACCAAGAGCCTAACCATAACCCACGCTCCAACCCTGACCCTGAATCCTAAGCCTCATCCGCAGACTGAACCCGAAGGCCAACGATAACGATAAGCCACGCCCTGCAACGCACACGCTCCCTTACACGTATCCGTACCCCAATGTCGACCCTAAACCTCACTGGGAGCTTAAATCTAACCCTAGCTTCAACACTTACCCTGAATCCTAAGCCTCACCGCAGCCTGAATCCTGAGGCCAAACCTAACGATAAGTCGAGCCATGCAATGCACACGCCCCTTAACACGTTTCCGTACCCCAATCTCGACCCTAGGCCTCACCGGGAGCCGAACGCTAACGTTAGCTCCAACCGTGACCCTGAACCCTAAGCCTCACAGGAAGACTGAACCCTGAGGCCTCCACTAACGATAAGCCGTGCCCTGCAACGCAAACGCCCCCTAACACGTATCCGAACCCAATCTCGACCCTAGGCCTCACCGGGAGCCTAAACCTAACCCTAGCTCCAACCCTGACCCTGAACGCTAAGCCTCACCCACAGCCTGAACGTTGAGGCCTACGCTAACGATAATCTGCCCTGTGCAACGCACACGCCCCATAACACGTATCCGTACCCCAATCTCAACCTGAAGCGTCGCCGGGAGCCTAACCCTAACCCTACCTCTAACCCTCACCCTGAACCCTAAGCCTCACACGCAGCCTGAACCCTGAGGCCTACCCTAACGATAAGCTGAGCCCAGCAACATCCACGCCCCCTAACACATATCCGTACACCAATCTCGACCGTAGGCCTCACCGGGAGCCTAACCCTAACCCTAAGTCCAACCCTTACCCTGAACCCTAAGCTTCACCCTCAGCTTGAAGCCTGAAGCGTATCCTAACAATAAGCCTCGCCCTGCAACGCACACGCCCCCCTAACACGTATCCAAACGCGAAATTCCGCCCTAGGTCTCACCGGAAGACTAAACCTAACCCTAGCTCCAACCCTGACCCTGAACCCTAAGCCTCACGGCAGACTGAACCCTGAGGCCTACCCTAATGATAAGCCGCGGCCTGCAACGCACACGCCCCGTAACACGTATCCGTACCACAATCTCTACCCTAAACCTCACTGGGAGCCTAACCCTAACACTAGCTAAAACTCTGACCCTAAACACAACGCCCCCCCCCCACTGCCTCAACCCTGAGGCCAACCCTAACTCTAAGCCATGCCCTGCAACGCACACGCCCCTAAACAGGTATCCATACCCCAATCTCGACCCTAGGCCTCACCGGGAGCCTAACCCTAACCCTAACTCCAACCCTGAAACTGAACCCTAAGCTTCATCCGCAGCCTGAAACCTGAGGCCTACCCTAATGATAAGCCGTGTCCTGCAAAGCACACGTCCCCTAACACGTTTCCATACCACAATCACGACCCTAGGCCTCACCGGGAGCCTAGCCCTAACCGTAGCTCCAACTCTGACCCTGAACCCTAAGCTTCACTCGCATCCTGAATCCTGAGGCCTACCCTAACGATAAGCCGAGCCCTGCAACGCACACGCCCCCAACAACTATACATAGCACAATCTCGACCCTAAACCTCACTGGGAGCCTAACCCTAACCCTAGCTCCAACCCCGACCCTAAACCCTAAGCCTCACCTGCAGTCTTAACCCTGAGGCCTACCCTAACGATAAGCCACGCTCTGAAACGCACACCCCCCCTAACACGTATCAGTACCCCAATCTCAAACCTAGCCCTCACCGGGAGCCTAACCCTAACCCTAAGTCCAACCCTTACACTGAACACTAAGCATCACCCGCAGCCTGAACCCTGAGGCCTACCCTAACGTTAAGCCACGCCCTGCAACGCACACGCAGCCAAACACGTATTTGTACCCCAATCTCGACCCTAGTCATCACCAAGAGCCTAAACCTAACCCGCGCTCCAACCTTGACCCTTAATCCTAAGCCTCATCCGCAGCCTGAACCCGAGGGCCTACGATAACGATAAGCCGCGCCCTGCAATGCACACACTCCCTTACAGGTATCCGTACCCCGATCTCGACCATAGCCCTCACCGCGAACCAAACCCTAACCCTAGCTCCAACCCTGACTCTGAACCCTAAGCCTCACCTGCAGCCTGAACCCTGAGTCCGACCTGGACGATCAGCCGCGCCCTGCAACGGAAACGCCCCCTAACACACATCCGTACCCAAATCTCGAACTTAGTCCTCACCAGGAGCCTAACCCTAACACTAATTCCTACACTTACACTGAACACTAAGCCTCACCTACAGCCTGAACCCTGAGGCCTACCCTAAGGTTAAGACACGCCCTGCAATGCACACGCCCCCTAACAGGAATCCGTACCCCAATCTCGACCCTAAACCTCATTGAGAGCCTAAGCCTAAACCTAGCTCCAACCGTGACCCTGAACCATAAGCCTCACCCGCAGCCTGAACCCTGAGGCCTACCCTAACGATCATCAACGCCCTACAACTCACACGCCCCTAACACGTATCCGTACCCCAATCTCAACCCAAGGCCTCACCGGGAGCCTAAACCTACCCCTAGCTCCAAACCCGACCCGGAAACCTAAGTCTCCCCCGCAGCCTGAACCCTGATGCCTACCCTAACTCTAAGCCGCGCCCTGAAAGGCACACGCCCACTAACATTTATCCGTACCCCAATCTCAACGCGAAGCCTCACCGGGAGGCTAAATCTAACCCTAGCTCCAACCCTGACCCTGAACCCTAAGCCTCACCCTCAGCCTGAACCCTGAGGCCTACCCTAACGATAAGACGCGCCCTGCAACAACAACGCGCCATAACACATATCCGTACCCCAATCTCGACCCTAGGCATCAGCGGGAACCTAACCCTCACCCTAACTCCAACCCTTACCCTGAAACCTAAGCCTCACCCGCAGCCTGAACCCTGAGGCCTACCCTAATGATAAGCTGCCCCCTGCAATGCCACGCCCCCGAACACGTAACCATACCCCAATCCGGACCCTAGGCCTAACCAGGAGCCTAAACCTAACCCTAGCTCCAACCTTGACCCTGAAACCTAAGCCTCACCCGCAGCATGAACCCTGAGGCCTACCCTAACGATAATCCGCGCCCTGCCACGCATATGCCCGCTAAAACGTATCCGTACCACTATCTCGACCCTAAACCTCACTGGGGGCCTAACCCATACCCAGCTCCAACCCTGACCCTGAACCCTAAGCTTCACCCGCAGCCTGAATCCTGAGGCCTAACCTAACGATCAGCCGTGCCCTGGAATGCTCACGCCACTTAACACGTATCCGTACACCAAACTCGACCCTAGGCCTCAGCGAGAGCCGAACCCAAACCCTAGCTACAACACAGACCCTGAACCCTAAGCCTCACCCGCAGCCTGAACCCTGAGGCATACCGTAACAATCAGCCGCGCCCTGCAACGCACACGCCCCCTATCACGTATCCGTACCCCAATCCCGACCCGAAGCCTCACCGTGAGCCTAAATCTAACCCTAGCTCCAACCCTGACCCTGAAAAATAAGCCTCACCCGCAGCCTGTACCCTGAGGCCGAAACGAACGATCAGCCGTGCCCTCGAATGCTCACACTACTTAACAAATATCCGTACCCCAATCTCGAGCCTAGGCCTCAGCGAGAGCCTAACACAAACCCTAGCTCCAACCCAGACCCTGAACTCTAAGCCTCACACGCAGCCTGAACCCTGCGGACTACCGTAACGATAAGCCACGCCCTGAAAAGCACACGCCCCCTAACACGTATCCGTACCCCAATCTCGACCCTAAGCCTCACCGGGAGCCTAACCCTAACCCTAGCTCCAGCCCTGACCCTGACCACTTGGCGTCGCCTGCAGCCTGAAGCGTGAGGCCTACCCTAACGATACACCACGCCCTGCAATGCACAAGCCCCCAAACACCTATCCGTACCCCAATCTCGACCCTAAACCTCACTGGGAGCCTAACCCTAACCCTAGCTCCAACACTGGCCCTAAACCCTAAGCCTCACCTGCAGGCTGAACCCTGAGGCCTACCCTAACGATAAGCCTCGCCCTGCAACGCAAACGCCCCCTAACACGTATCTGTACCCCAATCTCGACCCTAAACCTCACTGGGAGCCTAACCCTAACCCTAGCTCCAACACTGACCCTAAACCCTAAGCCTCACCCACAGCCTGAACCCTGATGTCTAACCTAACGATAAGCGGCCCCCTGCAAAGCACACTCCCCCTAACACGTATCCGTTACCCAATCTCGACCCTAGGCCTCACTGTGAGCCTAACCCTAACCCGAGTTCCAAGCTTCACCCTGAACACTAAGCCTCACCCGCAGCCTGAACCCTGAGACCTACCCTAACGATAAGCCACGCCGTGCAACACACACGCCCCCTTACACATATCCGTACACCAATCTCCACCCTAGGCCTCACCAGGAGCCTAACACTAACCATAGCTCCAACCATGACCCTGAACCCTAAGCCTCACCATATGACTGAACCCTGAACCCTACCCTAACTATAAGCCGCGTCCTGCAATGCACGACCCCAAACACGTATCCGTAACCCAATCTCGACCCTAGGCCTCACTGGGAGCCTAACCTTAACCCTAGCTCCAAACCTGACTCTGAACCCTAATAGTCACCGGCAGCCTGAACCCTTAGGCCTACCCTAATGATCAGCCGTGCCCTGCAATGCACACGCCCCCTAACACGTATCCGTACCCCTATCTCGACCCGAAGCCTCACCGGGAGCCTAAATCTAACCCTAGCTCCAACTCTGACGCTGAACACTAAGCCTCACCCGCAGGCTGAATCCTGAGACCTACCATAAAGATAACCCGCGCCCCGCAACGCACACGCCCCCTAACACGTATCCGTACCGAATCTCGACGCTAGGCCTCACCGGGAGCCTAAACCTAACCCTAGCTCCAACCCTGACCCTGAACCCTAAGCCTCACCCACAGCCTGAACGTTGAGGCCTACCCTAACGATAATCCGCCCCATGCAACGCACACGCCCCCTAACACGTATCCGTACCGCAATCTCGACCCGAAGCCTCGCCGGGAGCCTAACCCTAACCCTACCTCTTACCCTGACCCTGAACCCTAAGCCTCACCCGCAGCCTGAACCCTGAGGCCTACCCTAACGATAAGCCGAGCCCTGCAACAACCACGCCCCCTAACACATATCCGTACACCAATCTCGACCCTAGGCCTCACCGGGAGCCTAACCCTAAGCTTAAGACCAACCCTTACCCTGAACCCTAAGCTTCACCCTCAGCCTGAATCCTGAGGCCTACCCTAATGATAAGCCACGGCCTGCAACGCACACGCCCCGTAACACGTATCCGTACCCCAATCTCGACCCTAAACCTCACTGTGAGCCTAACCCTAACCCTAGCTAAAACTCTGACCCTGAACCCTACGCCCCCCCCACTGCCTCAAGCCTGAGGCCAACCCTAACGATAAGCCACGCCGTGCAACACACACGCCCCTTAACAGGTATCCATACCCCAATCTCGACCCTAGGCCTCACCGGGAGCCTAACCCTAACCCTAACTCCAACCCAGATACTGAACCCTAAGCTTCACCCGCACCCTGAACCCTGAGGCCTACCCTAACGATAAGCCGTGCCCTGCAATGCACACGCCCCCTAAAACGTATCCATACCACAATCTCGACCCTAGGCCTCACCGGGAGCCTAACCCTAACTGTAGCTCCAACCCTGACCCTGAACCCTAAGCTTCACCCGCATCCTGAATCCTGAGGCCTACCCTAACGATAAGCCAAGCCCTGCAACCCACACGCCCCCTAACTCGTATCCATACCCCAATCTCGACCCTAAGCCTCGCCGGGTGCCTAACCCTAACCGTAGCTCCAACCCTGACCCTGAACCCTAAGGCTCACCCGCAGCCTGTACCCTGACGCCTACCCTAACGATTAGCCACGCCCTGAAACACACATGCCCCCTAACAAGTATCCGTACCCCAATCTCCACCCTAGGCCTCATCGGGAGCCTAACCCTAACCCTAGCTCCAACCCTGACCCTGAACCCTAAGCCTCACCAAGAGCCTGAACCCTGAGGCCTACCCTAACGATAAGCCACGCCCTCCAATGAAAATGCCCCCTAACACATATCCGTACCCCAATGTCGACCCTAGGCCTCACGGGGAGCCTAACCCTAACCCTACGTCCAACCCTGACTGTCGCTGCCAGCACGACCGAGGGCTCGAATTCAGGCAGCAAGGGGATGAGGAAAATGTTTAAGAGGAAAGAGTGAGGACGGGAGGGACACCAGGAGCCATTGCAAACAAGTGTCAATTTTATTGTTTATATGCACAGCTTTTATAAAATGCAGTTACAGGGAGGTCAGGGAGTCAAAGCATACTAGGTTCTGTTTAAGATTAGGTTAGTTTCTTTCTCGTGGGAACAGTTTGTCCTTCATCCTGCTAGCTTCTTGATAACAATATTTCTACCATCTGTGTTTGCACCCAAAGTTTCTGCTAGGACTGGGCATATTGTTCTTGACCTTGTGATAAACATTAGCAAAAAGGGGGGTTTTCATCTGTCCATAATGAGCTTCACTTGCACCTGTCATGCACTGATCACCTCGGGGGAAAACGTGGGTTGGAGAAGTCCCAAGAGTGTTGGCTCAACCTTACTGAGGCATGCATGAATGCCTACCTCTATTTTGGGAGCCTGTGCTCAATTGGTCATTTTCCTCCAGGCCAAATACCCCGAAGGGGCATGGCGCGCTCCACATCTCCCCCTATAGTTTTCAAGTGCAGCAGATGCATTTGAGCCCGAGCCATGAATTGATAACGCTTCCAACAGCTCCAAAAGCAACACCAAATAATTCCTAAACAAATAAGAAGCGCGGATATTCCAATAAAAAACCACATAGAGTATTGCAAAAGATTAAAAGGATTGAATCCATTCAATTGGTCAAGAACCTTTTGTGCTATCCTAGCAGGGCTGACAAGGTCTAACCTAGATTTACCTATATTTTTAATATCTCTCTGCAAATCTTGTAAATCAAGACTCATGTCAGTATGGTGCCAGATACCCTGGAGATGTCTTTGTACCTGATACCAAGATGTTGTATTCTGAAATTCTAATGGGGTAACACAAATGTACTGAAACCCACCGTGGCATATCAAAGACATCTGAGTTTTTAACAGTGTAAGTTGTTTTCCCAAAAATTCTACAGCTTCTTCTAATCCTTCCAGTCTGCTAAATATTTTATGATCTATACGATCCTGTGTGGCTAATGCATGTGATACATTCTGTGCAAGATTATTAACATGTTCAGCAGTGTGAACAGTTTGAGATAATGCTATGGTGGATACGGTAGCTGTAGCTATGAGAGATATAAGTGTAGCTATTCCAGCAATCAATAACCCTATAAATCTTCTAGTACGTGATAATAAGCCATGTAACTCTAAGGCAAATTGGTATCCGTAATCTGTATAACAAGGTCCTTCTACTTCCACAGGGACCATTACATATGGGGGTTGCATGGCAAGAAAAACAAGAGTCTGTCTGAATGTAGAAGAGGGGGTCTTAACAGGTAAGCAGTTAGTAAGTACACAATTATTACATACAATTTTATACATAACTCCATTGGTGTCATGAATAGCATGAATTTCTCCCATCCCCACCACCAGACAAAAGGGACGAGGCATACAAGCTTGAGAAAATATAAATCAGAGGGTACCTTCATACCAATGGGGAGAACCAGAATAATTGGTTTGCAAAGGAGCCATAGCGGCTACTAACTTCCACAAGTCAGGATGATACATTCCCTCCAAATAGGCTCCCTTTCTGGGATAGGAGCATAATCATTATAACATGAAGGTAATGAAAGGGGGGTTATTCCCAATTGTGTCCGATTAGGTTGGGCTCCTGTTGAAACTTTCTGAATTGACCAAAAGTCCCATAAGTTTGATTCTTCCTCGTCTTTGGGGTATATCCTTACTAAATGAGATGTTTGCGTGGTCATCATGCAACCATAAACTGAAGTCTTGGTATTTGATTGAGTTTGAAAACAAATAGGCGGCTGAGCAGCGAAAGATGTCCAATTAAAAGGGTGTTGTGCATGCTCAATATGCAGATCTTCTATTCCTCCAAACAATCCAGTCACATTAGTATGTACCCGAGGTGTAGGCTCATCCCAGGTAACCACCCGTACGGTAGGAGGATCAGGGAGATAAGCCCAATAAACTTTTGTTTCAGCCCGACGTGCCTGCAGGAGCACCATCATCTTTAGGAAGAGATGTATAGCGGTGAGGGGCTGATTATTGCTCACCAACTCTTGATGAGCAGCTCTGGTCAGTCGATGCATCTGGCCCATGGTGGGGATTCCCATTCGTGGACGCTGTCGACGGCGGCGGCATTCTGGTGAAGTCATTCTCATTTGAGCCATGCGGGACTGGAGTTGGGAAATCCCTGGTGTAACGCTCGGGGATCCACCGCGGCGTCTCCTCATCCTGGGGGAAAACACAAACATAACCTCGGCCTTTGCGAAGGACCGGGTCAGGTCCTCGCCATTGACCAGTCATTAAATCTTTCCATTTTACAAACAGATTGGAGGGCCCTGAGGGATTCCACTGCCTTTCTGCGGCTGTGTCCCCTGATGGATTCACATTTAAAAAGTTAAGTACATATAAGGCTATAGCTAATTGTGCATGGGGGGAATAAGTAAGCTTCTTATGCATAATAATATTCCCCTCTTTTAATTTTTTAAGCATTGTTTTTAAGGAGGAATTAGCCCTTTCAACAATGGCCTGACCTTGAGAGTTATATGGGATACCTGTTCGGTGAGAAATAAGATACATAGTACAAAAATTATGAAAGGCGGTGGAAGTATAAGCAGAGGCATTATCAGTTTTAATTTGCTTTGGAATATTAAGTACAGAGAAGGCAGCAAGTAAATGGTTAGCTACATGTTTAAAAGCTTCTCCAGTTTGGGCGGTGGCGAAAATGAAACCTGAGTAAGTATCAACAATAACATGTAAAAATTTTAAATGCCCAAAAGGCTGATAAAGTGTCACATCCGTTTGCCAAATATCGTTAGGTAGTAATCCCCTTGGATTGATTCCATGCATAGGAACATTATGATGTGTAGGACAAACTGGGCAGGTTTTAACTATTTGACGGGCTTGTTCTCTAGTTACTTTAAACCTTTTGCGTAAGGAGGCAGCATTTTCATGGAAGTGAGAATGACTTTGAGTGGCAAGTTCAAAAGGTGAGGCAAGAAAAATATGCGTGAGGGCATCCGCTAATGCATTTCCTTCAGCCAGACCTCCGGGGAGAGTACTGTGAGCCCGAATATATTCTATAAATATAGGGGTTATACGAAGGTCTAATGTTTTTTGAACTTCCTTAAAAAGGTGAAACAATTCTTCATCAGCAGACACAATATATGCTTGTGGCAAGGCTTTTACTGCTGATACTACATATTGACTGTCTGAATAGATATTTATGGGACAAGAATATGTAGAAAGTGCTAAAGAGACAGCTTTCAATTCTGCTCTTTGAACAGACATGGTGTCATATTTATAGACAGTAGTGGTTTTGTGTTTAGAAGAGATGAATACAATAGCAATAATCCCAGTTTTGCTAGCGTCTAGAAAGATGGAGGGAGCTTTAAGAGGAATAGGGCTAATTTGAGAAAAAGAGGTTACAGGCACCTGTTGAAGAAACTGTAATAATTTATCAGCAGGCAGATGATATTTAATTTGTCCAGGAAAGGAAGCCAGGGCAATCTGCCATTCAAGAGAATTTTGCAACAAATTTTCTATTTTATTAGCAGTTAGCATAGGATACAATAAATAATCAGGTTCTTTACCCAGGAGCTGAATTACACGATGTCTTCCCTTGGTAGTTAAAATAGCTATAAGGTCAATAACAGGATTAATAACATGCAAATGATGCAAGGCTAAACGAATCCATTCTAAAGGGCCATGAGATTGCCAAATCACAGCCAGAGGAAGTTTATTAGGAAGGCACATAATTAGATACAAAGGTTGAGAGATATCAACCCGGGTTACTTGGGCTTGAGAAAGGGCTTTATTTACTAAGTCTATGGCAGCTTGAGCGTGAGGAGTAAGGGTTCTAGAGGAATGAGGTTGAGAAGGTCCCTTAAGAATGTCAAATAAAGGTGATAATTGTTCTTCAACCAAACGGTTGGCTGCCTCTAATTTCTCTCTTGTTAAGGGCCATTGATCTACCCATACCGGAGATTGTTGTAACCACTCCAGAGGCATGGCATGGTGCAGCATCAATGACCCAGAGTAAAACCCAACCCCTGTCGATTTGCATTATTGGCAACCTGTAAAGGTTGAGTAGAGCCTTCAAGATTTTTTCCTAAACCTTTCCCTGGGAGATAACCCCATTTCCTCATTATGTGCATAATTGTGGCTGGCTGTTGGTTCAAAGGAAGTGTAGTGGTTTGCAGGGACAGTCCCATCTGAGAAAGAATGTCTCTTCCCCAGAGATTAACTTCAATGTCAAGAACAAAAGGTTGAAAAATTCCAGATAATCCATCTTTAGTCACCCACGTTAAATGATTAGAACTCACCTTAGGAGACACAGCATATCCTACTCCTCTGATGGAAGTAGTGGCCTCTTGTACTGGCCACGAGGAAGGCCACTGGGACGATGCTAATACTGACACATCAGCCCCTGTATCTATCAATCCTACGAAAGATCGTCCAGCCACCTTTAATTGAAGCATAGGTTTATCCGGGGAAATTAATTGAGCCCAATAAGCAGAGGTTGAGCCAAAACCGCCTGTTCCTCTCTTGCCTTTAATGGAAGCATTATTTGTAAAAACTCTAGGTAATATTATTAATTGAGCAATAGGGATCTTTGGTTGAAGAGAAATATTACCCTGTTTAAGGCTAACCATAACTTGAATTTCTCCCGTATAATCTTCATCAATTACTCCAGGATGAACTACCAAACCTTTCATGGTCCAACTAGATCTACTAAAAATAAGTCCCAATGTCCCCCGAGGAAGTGGTCCCCAGACCCCAGTGGGAACAAGTTTAGGGGGTTGACCAGCCTCCAAAAAAATAGCATGAGCTGGAGACAATTGTAATCCTGCACTGGAGGGGGTACCACGTTGAAGGGACCCAATTCCTGGGAGGTCGGAGGTATTTGCTTGAGATCCATTGGAGAATTGCTGGCCGGGACCCAAGAAGTCATGGCTGCTATTGTTTGTTGGGGCTGCAGCGAGCCCCGCTTCATGTTTCCCGGCAAGGAATTTCCAAATCGATCTGTCTTACTCCTGCATTCATTTGCCCAATGAAATCCTCTTTTACACTTTGGGCATAAACTTGGAACTTTTTTAGGATCTGGTTTACTGCCCTGATAAGGAGACTTGGGACATTGAGCCTTAAAGTGCCCTAACTGTCCACACTGAAAACAAGTTCCTTTCTTTCCTTTCTGTAATGCAGTCATTTGCTGATGCATGGTCTTCAAAGGAACTCCCTTCAAGGCTGCTGCTAAGGTTACTCCTTGCAAATAAGAGGGGCTGATTTCAGCACAAAGCCTAACATAATCTTCTAAGGTACCGTTTTTCTTCCAAGGACGGATAGCTGCTTGGCAAGCGGAATTAGCATTTTCAAAAGCCAACTGTTTAACAATTATAGTTCCTGCTTCACCATCAATCACAATGCGGCTTACTGCAGTCAACAATCTAGAAACGAAATCCTGATATGGCTCGTCTGGCCCCTGTCTAATCTTAGAAAGTTCCTCAGTTCTCATGCCTGAAGAAGGAAGTTTTTTCCAAGCACGTATAGCATTCTCATTAATCTGACTATAAGCTACATCGGGATAATTTATCTGTGCTCCAACATCATAGTATTGTCCTGCTCCCATTAACATATCGTAATTTACAGGGATGTTAGCTCTTCTATTATACATGGCTACCTCATTACATCGATCATAATATTCAGCCTTCCATAGCAAATAATCACCTCCAGATAAACAAGCCTGTGCTATGACCTTCCAATCCCCAGGACATAAAGCCTCTCTACTTAAGTTATCCAATAAAGAAAGAGTGAAAGGAGCAGTGGCTCCATATTGAGCAGTGGCTGTTTTTATTTCCTTCAGAACCTTAACATTTAATGAGGAATACACTCGTTGGCCAGCCTGTAAAGTTACTGGAAAAGCATGGAAAGAAGACACATCTTCACCCAATGCTCGAGCTTGCTGCAAAACAGCTTGAAGAGGGGATAAATCAGAAGTGGCCTTCCTATTCTGCACATTAGTTGGGACCAACAATGGAGTAGAAGGCCGACTAAGGGGAGGTGCAGGAGCAGAGGGAATAACCACGGACGGAAAAGAGCGGGGAAGCTCAGCCGTAAGTCCTTGAGGCTTCCCTGAAATAACAGGAAAAGCATCTAAATCATCATCTAAATAATTATTGGTGCCAATTTCCACCCCTTTGGAAGTAAATATAGGAGGAGGAGGAAGAAGAGTATCAGCACAAGGAGCATGAGAGGTTGTTTCCTCCGCTGGTTTCAGGACTTCGAAAGAAGACAACTGATCTTCCAATTCCTCCTTTGACTTAACCGAAACCACTTCTATCTTATGCAGAGGATGAAGGATTTCTCGAATTTGAGTCCACAAGGTCATGGTTCCAGGAGGCAAAGCAGCTGCGCCTCTAACATACAACTGATTCTTAAATTCTTGCCTCATTTTGCGCCAAGCTTCAAGATTAAGAGTACCCTCCTCTGGAAACCATGGGCATAATTCTTGCACTGTTTCAAAAAACTGTTTCAAAGCAGATTTGCAAACTGAAACTCCCTTTTCTTTTAACAAAGCTTGTAATGTAACTATAAAATAAGTACGCTCAATAGACTGTTCTTGCCCCATTTTACTCCCGTTGTCCCTGTCCCTTCTCTAGACAGGGTCCCCTTACCTGAATGTAACTTGCACAACCATTTGCCACGTCTTTTGAGTCCCTGCTCGGGCGCCACTTGTCGCTGCCAGCACGACCGAGGGCTCGAATTCAGGCGGCAAGGGGATGAGGAAAAAGTTTAAGAGGAAAGAGTGAGGACAGGAGGGACACCAGGAGCCATTGCAAACAAGTGTCAATTTTATTGTTTATATGCACAGCTTTTATAAAATGCAGTTACAGGGAGGTCAGGGAGTTAAAGCATACTAGGTTCTGTTTAAGATTAGGTTAGTTTCTTTCTCGTGGGAACAGTTTGTCCTTCATCCTGCTAGCTTCTTGATAACAATATTTCTACCATCTGTGTTTGCACCCAAAGTTTCTGCTAGGACTGGGCATATTGTTCTTGACCTTGTGATAAACATTAGCAAAAAGGGGGGTTTTCATCTGTCCATAATGAGCTTCACTTGCACCTGTCATTCACTGATCACCTCGGGGGAAAACGTGGGTTGGAGAAGTCCCAAGAGTGTTGGCTCAACCTTACTGAGGCATGCATGAATGCCTGCCTCTATTTTGGGAGCCTGTGCACAATTGGTCATTTTCCTCCAGGCCAAATACCCCGAAGGGGCATGCCGCGCTCCACACCTGACCCTGAACCATAAGCTTCACCCGCAGCCTGAACCCTGAGGGGTATCCTAACGATAAGCCGCGCCCTGCAACGCACACGCCCCCCGAACACGTATCCGTACCCCAATCTCCACCCTTGGCCTCACCGGAAGACTAACCCTAACCGTAACTCCAACCCTGACCCTGAACACTAAGCCTCACAGGCAGCCTGAAACCTGAGGCCTACCATAACGATTAGCCGCGCCCTGTAACGCACACGACCCCTAACACGTATCCGTGCCCGAATCTCGACCCTAAACCTCACTGGTAGCCTAACCCTAACCCTAGCGAAAACCCTGACCCTGAACACTAGGCCTCACCCACAGCCTCAACCCTGAGGCCAACCCTAACGGTAAGCTGCGCCCTGCAATGCACACGCCCCATAACACGTATCCGTACCATAATCTCGAGCTTAGGCTTCACCGGGAGCAAAACCCTTACCCTAGCTCCAACCCTGGACATGAAACCTTAGCCTCAACCGCAGCCACAAGCCTGAGGTCTACCCTAAGGATAAGCGGCGCCCTGCAACGAAAACGCCCCCTAACACATACCCGTACCCCAATCTCGACCCAAGGCCTCACCGGGAGCCTAAACCTAACCCTAGCTCCAACCCTGACCCTGAATCCTAAGCCTCACCCACAAACTGAACCCTGAGTCCTACCCTAACGATAAGCCGCGCCCTGCAACCCACACGCAATGTAACACGTATCCGTACCCCAATATCGACCCTAGGCCTCACCGGGAGCCTAACACTAAACCTACCTAAAAGCCAGACCCTGAACACTAAGCCTCACCCGCTGCCTCAACCCTGAGGCGGTCCCTAACGATAAGCTGCACCCTGCAACGCACATGCCCCCTAACACGTATCCGTACCCCAATATCGACCCAAAGCATCACCGGGAGCCAAACACTAACACTAGCTCCAACCATGACCCTGAACACTAAGCCTCACCCGCATCCTGAACCCTGAGGCCTACCCTAACGATAAGCCGAACCCTGCAACGCACATGCCCCCTAACAAGTATCCGTACCCCAATCGCCACCCTAGGCCTCACCGGGAGCCTAACCCTAACCCTAGCTCCAACCCTGACCCTGAACACTAAGCCTCAGCCACAGCCTGAATCCTGAGGGCTACCCTAACTGTAAGCCATGACCTGCAACGAAAACACCCCCTAACACATAGCCGTACCCCAATCACGACCCTAGGCCTCACAGGGAGACTAACACTAACCATAAGTCTAAGCGTTACCCTGAACCCTAAGCCTCACCAGCATGCTGAACCCTGAGGCCTACCCTAACGATAAGCCGAACCTGCAACGCACACGCCCCCTAACAAGTATCGGTACCCCAATCGCCACCCTAGGCCTCACCGGGAGCCTAACCCTGACCCGAGCTCCAACCTTGACCCTGAAACCTAAGCCTCATCTGCAGCCTGAAGCCTGAGGCCTACCATAACGATAATCCACGTCCTGCAACGCACACGCCCACGAACACGTATCCGTACACCAATCTCGACTCTAAACCTCACTGGGAGGCTAACCCGAACCCTAGCTAAAACCCTGACCCTGAATTCTAAGCCTCACCCGCAGCCTCAACCCTGAGGAGGCCAACCCTAACGATAAGCCACGCCCTGCAACGCACATGCCCCTTAAAACGTATCCATACCCCAATCTCGACCCTAGGCCTCACCGGGAGACTAACCCTAATCCTAGCTCAATCCCTGACCCTGAACACTAAGCCTCACCGGAAGCCTGAACCCTGAGGCCTACCCTAACGATAAGCCACGCCGGGCAACGCACACGCCCCCTAAAACGTATCCATACCCCAATCTCGAACCTAGGCCTCACCGGGAGCCTAACCCTAACCCTAGCTCCAACCCTGACCATGAACACTTACCCTCACCCGCAGCCTGAAACCTGAGGCCTATCCTAACGATCAGCCGCGCCTTGCAACGCACACGACCCCTAAAACGTATCCATGCCTGAATCTCGACCCTAAACCTCACTGGGAGCCTAACCCTAACCCTAGCTAAAACCCTGACCCTGAACCCTACGCCTCAACCACAGCCTCAACCCTGACGCCAACCCTAACGATAAGCCGCGCCCTGCAACGCACACGCCCCCTAACATGTATCCATACCCCAATCTCGACCCTAGGCCTCAGCGGGAGCCAAACCCTACCCCTAGCTGAAACCCTAGCCCTGAACCCTAAGCCTCAACCGCAGCCTAAACCCTGAGGCCTACCCTAAAATTAAGCCACGCCCTGCAACGCACACGCCCCCTAACACGTATCCATACCACAATCTCGAACCTATAACACAACGGGAGACAAAACCTAACCCTACCTCCAACCCTGGACATGAACGTTAAGCCTAAACCGCAACCTCAACCCTGAAGTCTACCCTAACGATAAGCCACGCCCTGCAATGCACACGCCCTCTAACACATATGCATACCCCAATCTCGACCCTAGGCCTCACTGGGAGCCTAAACCTAACCCTAGCTCCAACCCTGATCCTGAACCCTAAGCCTCACCCACAGCCTGAACCATGAGGCCTACCCTAACGATACGCCGCGCACTGCAACCCACACGCCCCGTAACACGTATCTGTACCCCAATCTCGGGCCTAGGCCTCACCGGGAGCCTAACCATAAACCTAGCTCCAAGCCTGACCCTGAACACTAAGCCTCACCCGCAGCCTCAACCCTGAGGCGGACCCTAACGATAAGCCGCAGCCTGCAACGCACACGCCCCCTAACATGTATCCGTACCCCAATCTCAACCCTAAGCGGCACCGGGAGCCTAACACTAACCTTAGCTACCACCCTGACCCTGAAACCTAAGCCTCACCCGCAGCCTGAACCCTGAGGCCTACACTAACGGTAAGCCGTTCCCTGCAACGAAAACGCCCCCAAACACATATCCGTACCCCAATCTCGACCCTAAGCCTCACTGGGAGCCTAACCCTAACCCTATGTGCAACCGTTACCCTGAACCCTAAGCTTCACCCGCAGCCGGAACCCTGAAGCGTACCCTAACGATACGCCGCGCCCTGCAACGCACACGGCCCCCTAACACTTTTCCGTACCCCAATCTCCACCCTAGGCGTCACCGGGAGACTACACATAACCCTAGCGACAACCCTGACCCTGAAGCCAAAACCTCACCCGCAGCCTGACCCCTGAGGCGTACCCTAAAGATAAGCCCACCCTGCAACGCACTCACCCCCTAACACGTGTCCGTACCCCAAAAGCGACCCTAGGCCTCTCCGGGAGCCTAACCCTAATCCTACCTCCAACCTGGCCCTAAACCCTAATCCTAAACCGCAGCCTGAACCCTGAGGCCTACCCTAACGATAATCCACGTCCTGCAACGCACACGGCCCAGAACACGTATCCGGACCCAAATATCGACCCTAAGACTTACCGGGAGCCTAACCATAACCCTAGCTCCATCCCTGACCCTGAACACTAAGCCTCACCTGCAGCCTGAACCCTGAGGCCTACCCTCACGATAAGCCACGCTGGGCAACGCACACGCCCCCTAACAGGTATCCGTACCCCAATATCGAACCTAGGCCTCACCGGAAGCCTAACCCTAACCCTAAGTCCAACCGTTACAATGAACCCTAAGTTTCACCCGCAGCCTGAACCCTGAGGCTTATCCTAATGATCAGCCGTGCCCTGCAATGCACACGCCCCCGAACATGTATCCGTACCCCAATAGGGACCCTAGGCCTCACCGGGAGCCGAACCCGAATCGTAGCTCCAACACTGGCCCTAAACCCTAAGCCTAACCCACACCTTAAAACCTGAGGCCTACCCTAACGATAATCCACGTCCTGCAACGCACACGCCCCCGAACACGAATCCGTACACCAATCTCGACCCTAAACCTCACTGGGAGCCTAACCCTAACCCTAGCTAAAACACTGACCCTGAAACCTAAGCCTCACCCGCAGCCTCAACCCTAAGGAAGCCAACCCTAATAATAAGCCACGCCCTGCAACGCACACGCCGCATAACACGTATCCGAAACCCAATCTCGACCCTAGGCCTAACCGGGAGGCTAAATCTAACCCTAGCTCCATCTGTGACCATGAACCCTAAGCCTCACCCGCAGCTTGAACCCTGCGGCCTACCCTAACGATACGCCACGCCCTGCAACGCACATGCCCCCAAACACGTATCCGTACCCCAATCTCGACCGTAGGCCTCAGCGAGAGCCGAACCCTAACCCTAGCTCCAACTCTGACTCTGAACCCTAAGCCTCACCCGCAGGCTGAACCCTGAGGCCTAGCCTAACGATAAGCCACGCCCTGCAACGCACACGCCCCGCAACGCACACGCGCCCGAACACGTATCCCTACCCCAATCTCCACCCTAGACCTCACCGGGAGACCGAACCTAACCCTAGCTCCAACCCTGACCCTGAAGCCTAGGCCACACCCACAGCCTGAACCCTGAGGCCTACCCTAAAAATAAGCCACACCCTGCAATGCACACGCCCCCTAACACGTATCCGCACCCCAATAGCGACCCTAGGCACCACTGGGATCCTAACCCTAACCCTAGCTCCAACCCTGGCCCTGAACCCTAAGCCTCACCCGCAGCCTTAACCCTGAGGCCTAGCCTAACGATAATTCCCGTCCTGAAACGCACACGCTGCCTAACACGTGTCCGTACCCCAATCTCGACGCTAAACCTCACTGGGAGCCTAACCCAACCCTAGCTGAAACCCTGACCCTGAACCCTAAGCCTCACCCGTAGCCTCAACCCTGAGGAGGCCAACCCTAATGATTAGCCGCGCCCTGCAATGCACACGTCCCCTAACACGCATCCCTACCCAAATCTCCACTATAGGCCTCACCGGGAGACTAAACCTAACCCTAGCTCCAACCCTGAACCTGAACCCTAAGCCTCACCCGCAGCCTGAACCCTGAGGCCTACCCTAACGATAAGCCACGCCCTGCAACGAAAATGCCCCCTAACACATATCCGTACCACAAACTCGACCCTATGCCTCACTGGGAGCCTAACCCTAACCCTAGCTACAACCCTGACAGTGAACACTAAGCCTTACACACAGCCTGAACCCTGAGACCTACCCTAACGATAAGCCGCGCCCTGCAACGCACACGCCCCCTAACACGTATCCGTACCACAATCTCGACCGTATGCCTCACCGGGAGCCTAACCCTAACCTAAGCTCCAACCCTGACCATGAACCCTAAGCCTCACCCGCAGCCTGAACCCTGAGGCCTACCCTAACGATCACCCATGCCCTGCAATGCACATGCCCCCAAAAAGGTATCCATTCCCCAATCTCGGCACTAGGCCTAACCGGGTACCTAAACCTAACCCAAGCTGCAACCCTGACCCTGAACCCTAAGCCTCACCCACAGCCTGAACCCTGAGGTGTACCCTAACTATAAGCCGCACCATGCAACGCACACGCCCCCTAACACGTATCTGTACCCCAATCACGACCCTAGGCCTCCCCGGGAGCCTAACCGTAACGCTAGCTCCAACTCTGACCCTGAACACTACGCCTCACCCGCAGGCTGAACCCAGACGCCTACCCTAACCATAAGCCGCGCCCTGCAACCCACACGCCCCGTAACACGTATCCGTACACCAATTTCGACCCTAGGCCTAACCGGGAGCCTAACCCTAATCCTAGCTCTAACCCTGATCCTGAATATTAAACCTCACCCGCAGCCTAAACCCTGAAGCGTACCCTAAAGATAAGCCCACCCTGCAACGCACTCACCCCCTAACACGTGTACGTACCCGAATAGCGACCCTAGGCCTCTCCGGGAGCCAAACCCTAATCCTAGCTCCAACCATGGCCCTAAATGCTAATCCTAACCCGCAGCCTGAACCCTGAGGCCTACCCTAACGATATTCCACATCCTGCAACGCACACGGCCCCAAACACGTATCCGGACCCCAATCTCGACCCGAGGACTCACCGGGAGCCTAACTCTAACACTAGCTATAACCCTGACACTGAACCCTAAGCCACACCCGCAGCCTCACCCCTGAGGAGGCCAAGCCTAACGATAAGCCAAGCCCTGCTACACACATGCCCCTTAACACATATCCGTACCCCAATCCCGACCCTAGGCCTCACCGGGAGCCTAAACCTAAACCTAAGTCCAACCGTTACCCTGAACCCTAAGCTTCACCCGCAGCCTGAACACTGAGGCTTACCCTAAAAATACGCCGCATCCTGCAATGCAAAAACCCCCTAACACGTATCTGTACCCCAATAGCGACCCTAGGCCTCACCGGGAGCCAAACCTGAATCCTAGCTCAAACCCTGGCCCTAAACCCTAAGCCTAACCCACAGCTTAAACCCTGAGCCGTACCCTAACGATAATCCAGGTCCTGCAACGTAAACGCCCCCAAACACGAATCCGTACACCAATCTCGACTCTAAACCTCACTGGGAGCCTAACCCTAGCCCTAGCTAAAACCCTGACCCTGAACCCAAAGCCTCACCCGCAGCCTCAACCCTGAGGAGGCCAACCCTAATGATAAGGCACGCCCTGCAACGCACACGCCCCCTAACACGTATCCGTACCACAATCTCGACCCTAAGCCTCACCGGGAGCATAACCCTAACCCTAGCTCGAACCCTGACCATGAACACTTAGCCTCACCCGCAGCCTGAACCCTGAGGCCTACCCTAACGATCACCCGTGCCCTGCAACGGACACGCCCCTAACACGTATCCGAATCGCAATCTCGAATCTAGGCCTCAGCGGGAGCCTAAACCTAACCCTAGCTCAAACCCTGACCCTGAACACTAAGCCTCACCCGAAGCCTGAACCCTGAGGCCTACCCTAACGATCAGCCGTGCTCTGCAACGCACGCGACCCCTATCACGTATCCGTACCACAATCTCGACACTAGGCCTCACCGGGAGCCTTACCCTAACCCTAGCTCCAACCCTGACACTGAACCCTAAGCCTCACCCACAACCTCAACCATGAGGCCAACCTTAACGATCAGCCATGCCCTGCAATGCACATGCCCCCTAACACGTATTCGTATCCCAATCTCGACCCTAGGCCTCAGCGAGGGCCTAACCCTAACCTTAGCTCCAACCCTGACCCTGAATGCTAAGCCTCACCCGCAGCCTGAACCCTGAAGCCTACCCTAACGATAAGCCGCACCATGTAACGCAAACGCCCCCTAACACATATCCGTACCCCAATCTCGACCCTAGGCCTCCCTGGGAGCCGAACCCTAACCCTAGCGCCAACCCTGACACTGAACACTAAGCCTCAACCGCAGCCTGAACCCTGAGGCCTAACCTCACGATAAGCCGCACGCTGCAATGCACACGCCCCCTAACATGTATCCGTACCGCAATAGAGTCCCTAGGCCTCACCGGGAGCCTAAACCTAACCCAAGGTCCAACTCTGACCATAAAACCTAAGACTCACCCACAGCCTGAACCCTGTGGCCTGCCCTAATGATAAGCCACGTCGTGCAACGCACACATGCCCTAAAACATATCCGTACCCCAATCTCGACCCTAAAACTCACTGAGAGCCAAACCCTAACCCTACCTCCAACGCTGACCCTGAACGCTAAGCCTCACCCGCAGCCTAAACCCTGAGGCCTACCCTGACGATAAGCCGCGCCCTGCAACGCAAAGGCCCCCTAACACGTATCCGAAACCCAATCTCGACCCTAGGCCTAACCGAGAGCCTAAACCTAAGCTTAGCTCCATCCGTGACCATGAACACTAAGCCTCACTCGCAGCCTAAACCCTGAGGCCTACCCCAACGATACGCCGTGCCCTGCAACGCACAGGCCCCCAAACACGTATCCATACCCCAATCTCGACCCTAGGCCTCACTGGTAGCCTAACACTTACCCTAGCTCCAGCCCTGCCCCTGAACCCTAAGCATCACCGGCAGCCAGAACACCGAGGCCTACCCTAACGATAAGCCACGCCCTGCAACGCACAGGCCCCCAAAAACGTAACCGTACCCCAATCTCGACCCTAGGCCTCACCGGGAGACTAAAGCTAACCCTACCTCCAACACTGACCATGAACACTAAGTCTTACCCGCAAACTGAACCCTGAGGCGTACCCTAATGATAAGTCGCGCCCTGCAACGCACACGCCCCCTAACATGTATCCGTACCCCAATCTCCACCTTAGGGCTCACCGGGCGACTCATCCTAACCCTAGCTTCAAAGCAGACCCTGAACCCTAAGCCTCACAAGCAGCCTGAACCCTGAGGCCTACCCTAACGATAAGCTGCGCCCTGAATCGCACACGCCCCCTAACACGTATCCGTACCCCAATCTCTAACCCTAAGCCTCAGCGAGAGCCTAACCCTAACACTAGCCCCATCCCTGACTCTGAACCCTAAGCCTCACACGCAGCGTGAACCCTTCGCCCCACCGTAACGATAAGCCGTGCCCTGAAATGAAAACGACCCGTAACACATATCCGTACCCAAATCGCGACCCTGGGACTAACTGAGAGCTTAATCCTAACCCCAAGTCCAACCCTTACCGTGAACACTAAGCTTCACCCGAAGGCTGAACCCTGAGGCCTACCCTAACGTTAAGCCACGCCCTGCAACGCACACGCCCTGCAATACACACGCCCCCGAACACGTATCCGTACCCCAATCTCAACCCTAGAACTCACCGGGAGACTAAACCTAACCCTAGCTCCAACCCTGACCCTGAAGCCTAAGCCACACCCGCAGCCTGAATCCTGAGGCGTACCGTAAAGATAAGCTTGACCCTGCAACGCACACGCCCCCTAACACGTATCCGTACCGCAATAGCGACCCTAGGCACCACCGGGAGCCTAACTCTAACCCTAGCCCCAAACCGGGCCCTGAACCCTAAACCTCACCCACAGCATGAACCCTGAGGCCTAGCCTAACGATAATCCACGTCCTGAAACGCACACGCCCCCTAACACGTATCCGTACCCCAATCACGACCCTAAACCTCACTGGGAGCCTAACCCAACCGTAGCTGAAACCCAGACCCTGAACACTAAGCCTCACCCGCAGCCTCAACCCTGAAGAGGCCAACCCTAACGATAAGCCGCGCCCTGCAACGCACATGCCCCCGAACACGTATCTGTACCCCAATCACGACCCTAGGCCTCACCGGGAGCCTATCCCTAACCCTAGCTCCATCCAGACCCTGAACCCTAAGCCTCACACGCAGCCTGAACCCTGAGGACTACCCTAATGATAAGCCGCGCCCTGCAACGAAAACGCACCCTAACACATACCCGTACCCCAATCGCGACCCTAGGCCTCACCGGAAGCCTAACCCTAACCCTAGCTCCATCCCGACCCTGAACACTAAGCCTCTCCCGCAGCCTTAACCCTGAGGCCTACCCTAATGATAAGCCGTGCCCTGCAACACACACATCCCCTAACACGCATCCGTTCCCCAATCTCCACCATAGGCCTCGCCGGGAGACTATACCTAACCCTAGCTCCAATCCTGAACCTGAACCCTAAGCCTCACCCGCACCCTGAACCCTGCGGCCTACCCTAACGATAAGCGGCACCCTGCAATGAAAACGCCCCCTAAGACATATCCGTACCACAAACTCGACGCTGTGCCTCACCGGGAGCCTAAACCTAACCCTAGCTACAACCCTGACAGTGAACCCTAAGCCTTACACACAGCCTGAACCCTGAGGCCTACCCTAACGATAAGCCGCGGCCTGCAACGCACACGGCCCCTAACACGTATCCGAACCAAAATCTCGACCCTAGGCCTAACCGGGAGACTAAACCTAACCCTTGCTCCAACCCTGACCCTGAACCCTAAGCCTCACCCGCAGCCTGAAACCTGAGGCCTACCCTAACGATCAGCCGTGCCCTGCAACGCACACGCCCCCAAACACGTATCCGTAACCCAATCTCGACATTAGGCCTCACCGGGAGCCTAACCCTAACCCTAGCTCCAACCCTGCCCCTGAACCCTAAGCATCACCCGCAGCCAGATCCCTGAGGTCTACCCTAACGATAAGACGCGCCCTGTAACGCACACGCCCCCAAACACGTAACCGTACCCCAATCTCGACCCTAGGCCCTCACCGGGAGACTAAACCTAACTCTACCTCCAACCCTGGCCCCGAACCCTAAGCCTCACCCGCAGCCTGAAGCCTGAGGCCTACCCTAACGATAAGCCACGCCCTGCAACGCACACGCCACCTAACATGTATCCATACCCCAATCTGCAACATAGGCCTACCCGGGAGATTAAACCTAACCCTGGCCCAAGCCCTGACCCTGAAACCTAAGCCTCACCCGAAGCCTGAACCGTGAGGCCTACCGTAACGATAAGCTGCGCCCTGCCACGCACACGCCCCCTAACACGTATCCATACCACAATCTTGACCCTAGGCCTCAGCGAGAGCATAACCCTAACCCTAGCTCCAACCCTGACCCAGAAAACTAAACCTCACCCAGAGCCTGAACCCCGAGGCCTACCCTAAGTATAAGCCACGCCCTGCAACAAAAACGCCCCCTAACACATGTCCGTACGCCAATTGCGACCCTAGGCCTCACCGGGATCCTAACCCTAACCCTAAGTCCAACCCTTACCCTGAAAACTAAGCCTCACCCACAGCCTGAACCCTGAGGCCTACACTAACGATAACCCGCGCCCTGCAACGCACACGCCCCCTAACACGTATCCGTACACCAATCTCCTCCATAGGCCTCACCGGGATACTAATCCTAACCCTAGCTCCAACCCTGACCATGATCCCTAAGCCTCAACCACAGCCTGAACGCTGAGGCCTACCCTAACGATAAGCCGCTCACTGCAACGCACACGCCCCCTAACACATGTCCGTACCACAATCTCGACCCTAGGCCTCACCGGGTGCGTAACCCTAACCTTAGCTCCATCCCTGACCCTGAACCCTAAGCCTCACCCGCAGCCTGAAACCTGAGGCCTACCCTAACGATAAGCCGCGACGTGCAACGCACAGGACAACAAACACGTATCCGTACGCCAATCACGAACCTAGGCCTCATCGGGAGCCTAACCTTAACCTACCTCCAACAATGACCCTGAAACCTAAGGCTCACCCGAAGACTGAACTCTGAGGCCTACCCTAATGATAAGACGCGCCCTGCAACACACACGCCCCCAAACACGTAACCGTACCCCAATCTCGACCCTAGGCCCTCACCGGGAGACTAAAACTAACTCTACCTCCAACCCTGACCATGAACCCTAAGTCTCACCCACAGCCTGAACCCTGAGGCCTAGCGTAATGATAAGTCGCGACCTGCAATGAACACGCCCCCTAACATGTATCCGTACCCCAATCTCCACCTTGGGCCTCACCGGGCGACTAAACCTAACCCTTGCTCCAAACCAGAGCCTGAACACTAAGACTCACCTGCAGGATGAACCCTGAGGCCTACCCTAACGATAAGCCGCTCCCTGGAACGCACACGCCCCCTAACACGTATCCGTACCCCAATCTCGACAGTAGGCCTCATCGAGAGCCTAAACCTAACCGTAGCTCCAACCCTGACTCTGAACCCTAAGCCTCACATGCAGCCTGAACCCTGAGGACTACAATAACGATAAGCCACGCCCTGCAATGAAAACGCCCCCTAACACATATCCGTACCCCAATCGGGACCCTGGGACTAAGTGGGACCCGAATCCTAAACCTAAAACCAACCCTTACCATGAACACTAAGCCTCACCCGCAGGCTGAACCCTGAGGCCTAGCCTAACGATAAGCCACACCCTAAAACGCACACGCCCCGCAACGAACACGCCCCCGAACACGTATCCCTACCCCAATCTCCACCCTAGACCTCACCGGAAGACCTAACCTAACCCTACCTCCAACCCTGACCCTGAAGCCTAAGCCACACCCACAGCCTGAACCCAGAGCACTACCCTAAAAATAAGCCACACCCTGCAACGCACACGCCCCCTAACACGTATCCGTACCCCAATAGTGATCCTAGGCACCATCGGGATCCTAACCCTAACCCTAGCTCCAACCCTGGCCCTGAACCCTAAGCCTCACCCGCAGCCTTAACCCTGAGGCCTAGCCTAACGATAATCCACGTCCTGAAACGCACACGCTGCCTAACACGTATCCATACCCCAATCTCGACCCTAAACCTCACTGGGAGCCTAACCCAACCCTAGCTGAAACCCTGACCCTGAACCGTAACCCTCACCCGTAGCCACAACCCTGAGGAGGCCAACCCTATCGATAAGCCGCGCCCTGCAACGCACATGCCCCCGAACACGTATCCGTACCCCAATCACGACCCTAGGCCTCACCGGGAGCCTATCCCTTACCCTAGCTCCATCCAGACCCTGAACCCTAAGCCTCACCCGCAGCCTGAACCCTGAGGACTACCCTAATCATAAGCCGTGCCCTGCAACGAAAACGCACCCTAACACATATCTGTACCCCAATCGTGACCCTAGGCCTCACCGGAAACCTAACCCTAACCCTAGCTCCATCCCGACCCTGAACACTAAGCCTCTCCCGCAGCCTTAACCCTGAGGCCTACCCTAATGATAAGCCGTGCCCTGCAACACACACATCCCCTAACACGCATCCGTTCCCCAATCTCCACCATAGGCCTCGCCGGGAGACTGTACCTAACCCTAGCTCCAATCCTGAACCTGAACCCTAAGCCTCACCCGCACCCTGAACCCTGAGGCCTACCCTAACGATAAGCGGCACCCTGCAACGAAAACGCCCTCTAACACATATCCGTATCACAAACTCGACGCCGTGCCTCACCGGGAGCCTAACCCTAACCCTAGGTACAACCCTGACAGTGAACCCTAAGCCTTACACACAGCCTGAATCCTGAGGCCTACCCTAACGATAAGCCGCGGCCTGCAACGCACACGGCCCCTAACACGTATCCGAACCAAAATCTCGACCCTAGGCCTAACCGGGAGACTAAACCTAACCCTTGCTCCAACCCTGACCCTGAACCCTAAGCCTCACCCGCAGCCTGAACCCTGAGGCCTACCCTAACGATAACACGCGCCCTGCCACGCACACGCCCCCTAACACGTAGCCGGACCACAATCTCGACCCTAGGCCTCACCGGGAGCCCAACCCTAACCCTAGCTCCAACCCTGACCCTGAACCCTAAGCGTCACCCGCAGCCTGAACCCTGAGGCCTTCCCTAACGATAAGCCGCCTCTTGCAACGCACACATCCCCTAACACGTATCCCTACCCCAATATTGATCCTAAACCTCACGGGGAGCCTAAGCCTAACCCTAGCTAAAACCCTGACCCTGAACCTTAAGCCTCAACCACAGCCTGAACCCTGAGGCCTACCCTAACGATAAGCCGCGCCGTGCAACGAAAACGCCCCCTAACACATATTCGTACCCCAATCGCGTCCCTGGGACTCACTGAGAGCCTAATCCTAACCCTAAGTCCAACCCTTACCCTGAACACTAAGCCTCACCCGCAGGCTGAACCCTGAGGCCTACCCTAACGATAAGCCACGCCCTGCAAAGCACATGCCCCCTAAAACGTATCCGTAACACAATCTCTACCGTACGCCTCACGGGGAGCCTTACCATAACCCTAGCTCCAACTCTGACACTGAAACCTAAGCCTCACCCACAGCCTCAACCCTGAGGCCTACCCTAACGATCAGCCGCGCCGTGCAACGACAACGCCCCCTAACACATATCCGTACCCCAATCGCGACCCTGGGACTCACTGAGAGCCTAATCCTAACCCTAAGTCCAACCCTTACCCTGAACACTAAGCCTCACCCGCAGGCTGAACCCTGAGGCCTACCCTAACAATAAGCCATGCCCTGCAACGCACATGCCCCCGAACACGTATCCGGACCCCAATCTCGACCCTAGGACTCACCGGGAGCCTAACTCTAACCCTAGCTAAATCCCTGACACTGAACCCTAAGCCTCTCCCGCAGCCTCAACCCTGAGGAGGCCAACCCTAACGATAAGCCACGCCCTGCCACGCACATGCCCCTTAACACGTATCCGTACCCCAATCTCGACCCTAGGCCTCATCGGGAGCCTAACCATAACCCTAGCTCCATCCCTGACCCTGAACACTAAGCCTCACCTGCAGCCTGAACCCTGAGGCCTACCCTCACGATAAGCCACGCTGGGCAACGCACACGCCCCCTAACAGGTATCTGTACCCGAATATCGAACCTAGGCCTCACCGGAAGCCTAACCCTAACCCTAGGTCCAACCGATACACTGAACCCAAAGGTTCACCCGCAGCCTGAACCCTGAGGCTTATCCTAATGATCAGCCGTGCCCTGCAATGCACACGCCCCCGAACATGTATCCGTACCCCAATAGGGACCCTAGGCCTCACCGGGAGCCGAACCCGAATCCTAGCTCCAACCCTGGACCTAAACCCTAAGCCTAACCGGCACTTTAAACCCTGAAGCCTACCCTAACGATAATCCACGTCCTGCAACGCACACGCCCCCGAACACGAATCCGTACACCAATCTCGACCCTAAACCTCACTGGGAGCTTAACCCTAACCCTAGCTAAAATCCTGACCCTGAACCCTAAGCCTCACCCGCAGCCTCAACCCTAAGGAGGCCAACCCTAATAATAAGCCACGCCCTGCAACGGAAACGCCGCATAACACGTATCCGAAACCCAATCTCGACCCTAGGCCTAACCGGGAGACTAAACCTAACCCTAGCTCCATCTGTGACCATGAACCCTAAGCCTCACCCGCAGCTTGAAACCTGAGGCCTTCTCTAACGATAAGCCACGCCCTGAAACGAAAACGCCCCCTAACACATATCCGTACCACAATCTGGACCCTAGGCCTCACCGGGAGCCTAACCCTAACCCTAGCTCCAACCCTGCCCCTGAACCCTAAGCATCACCCGCAGCCTGAACCCTGAGGTCTACCCTAACGATAAGACGCGCCCTGCAACGCACACGCCCCCAAACACGTAACCGTACCCCAATCTCGACCCTAGGCCCTCACCGGGAGACTAAACCTAACTCTACCTCCAACCCTGACCATGAAGCCTAAGTCTCACCCGCAGCCTGAACCTTGAGGTCCACCGTAATGATAAGTCGCGACCTGCAACGCACACGCCCCCTAACACGTATCCATACCCCAATCTTGACCCTAGGCCTCAGCGAGAGCATAACCCTATCCCTAGCTCCAACCCTGACCCAGAAAACTAAACCTCACCCAGAGCCTGAACCCCGAGGCCTACCCTAAGTATAAGCCGCGCCCTGCAACAAAAACGCCCCCGAACACATGTCCGTACCCCAATTGCGACCCTAGGCCTCACCGGGATCCTAACCCTAACCCTAAGTCCAACCCTTACCCTGAAAACTAAGCCTCACCCACAGCCTGAACCCTGAGGCCTACACTAACGATAACCCGCGCCCTGCAACGCACACGCCCCCTAACACGTATCCGTACACGAATCTCCTCCATAGGCCTCACCGGGATACTAATCCTAACCCTAGCTCCAACCCTGACCATGATCCCTAAGCCTCACCCACAGACTGAACGCTGAGGCCTACCCTAACGATAAGCCGCTCACTGCAACGCACACGCCCCCTAACACATGTCCGTACCACAATCTCGACCCTAGGCCTCACCGGGAGCGTAACCCTAACCTTAGCTCCATCCCTGACCCTGAACCCTAAGCCTCACCCGCAGCCTGAAACCTGAGGCCTACCCTAACGATAAGCCGCGACGTGCAACGCACAGGACACCAAACACGTATCCGTACGCCAATCACGAACCTAGGCCTCATCGGGAGCCTAACCTTAACCTACCTCCAACAATGACCCTGAAACCTAAGGCTCACCCGAAGACTGAACTCTGAGGCCTACCCTAATGATAAGACGCGCCCTGCAACACACACGCCCCCAAACACGTAACCGTACCCCAATCTCGACCCTAGGCCCTCACCGGGAGACTAAAACTAACTCTACCTCCAACCCTGACCATGAACCCTAAGTCTCACCCACAGCCTGAACCCTGAGGCCTAGCGTAATGATAAGTCGCGACCTGCAATGCACACGCCCCCTAACATGTATCCGTACCCCAATCTCCACCTTAGGCTTCACCGGGCGACTAAACCTAACCCTTGCTCCAAACCAGACCCTGAACACTAAGCCTCACCCGCAGGATGAAACCTGAGGCCTACCCTAACAATAAGCCGCGCCCTACAATGAAAACGCCCCCTAACACATATCCGTACCCCAATCGCGACCCTGGGACTAACTGGGACCCTAATCCTAACCCTAAAACCAACTCTTACCCTGAACACTAAGCCTCACCCGCAGGCTGAACTCTGTGGCCTAGCCTAACAATAAGCCACGCCCTGCAATGCACACGCCCCGCAACGCACACGCCCCCGAACACGTATCCCTACCCCAATCTCCACCCTAGACCTCACCGGGAGACCTAACCTAACCCTAGCTCCAACCCTGACCCTGATCCCTAAGCCACACCCACAGCCTGAACCCTGAGGCGTACCCTACAAATAAGCCACACCCTGCAATGCACACGACCCCTAACATGTATCCGTACCCCAATAGCGACCCTAGGCACCACCGGGTTCCTAACACTAACCCTAGCTCCAACCCTGGCCCTGAACCCTAAGCCTCACCCGCAGCCTTAACCCTGAGGCCTAGCCTAACGATAATCCACGTCCTGAAACGCACACGCTGCCTAACACGTATCCGTACCCCAATCTCGACCCTAAACCTCAATGGGAGCCTAACCCAACCCTAGCTGAAACCCTGACCCTGAACCCTAAGCCTCACCCGTAGCCTCAAGCCTGAGGAGGCCAACCCTAACGATAAGCCGTGCCCTGCAATGCACACGTCCCCTAACACGCATCTGTACCCAAATCTCCACCATAGGCCTCACCGGGAGACTAAACCTAACCCTAGCTCCAACCCTGAACCTGAACCCTAAGTCTCACCGGCAGCCTGAACCCTGAGGCCTACTCTAACGATAAGCCGCGCCCTGCAACGATAACGCCCCCTAAGACATATCCGTACCACAAACTCGACCCTATGCCTCACTGGGAGCCTAACCCTAACCCTAGCTACAACCCTGACAGTGAACACTAAGCTTTACACGCAGCATGAACCCTGAGACCTACCCTAATGATAAGCTGCGCCCTGCAATGCACACGCCCCCTAACACGTATCCGTACCACAATCTCGACCCTATGCCTCACCGGGAGCCAAACCCTAACCTAAGCTCCAACCCTGACCATGAACCCTAAGCCTCACCCGCAGCCTGAACCCTGAGGCCTACCATAACGATAAGCCACGCCCTGCAATGCACACGCCCCCTAACATGTATCCGTACCCCAATCTGCAACATAGGCCTAACCGGGAGACTAAACCTAACCCTGGCTCCAGCCCTGACCCTGAAACCTAAGCCTCACCCGCAGCCTGAACCGTGAGGCCTACCGTAACGATAAGCTGCGCCCTGCCACGCACACGCCCCCTAACACGTATCCATACCCCAATCTTGACCCTAGGCCTCAGCGAGAGCATAACCCTATCCCTAGCTCCAACCCTGACCCTGAAACCTAAACCTCACCCAGAGCCTGAACCCCGAGGCCTACCCTAAGTATAAGCCGCGCCCTGCAACAAAAACGCCCCCTAACACATGTCCGTAGCCCAATTGCGACCCTAGGCCTCACCGGGATCCTAACCCTAACCCTAAGTCCAACCCTTACCCTGAAATCTAAGCCTCACCCACAGCCTGAACCCTGAGGCCTACACTAACGATAACCCGCGCCCTGCAACGCACACGCCCCCTAACACGTATCCGTACACCAATCTCCTCCATAGGCCTCACCGGGATACTAATCCTAACCCTAGCTCCAACCCTGACCATGATCCCTAAGCCTCACCCACAGCCTGAACGCTGAGGCCTACCCTAACGATAAGCCGCTCACTGCAACGCACACGCCCCCTAACACATGTCCGTACCACAATCTCGACCCTAGGCCTCACCGGGAGCGTAACCCTAACCTTAGCTCCATCCCTGACCCTGAACACTAAGCCTCACCCGCAGCCTGAAACCTGAGGCCTACCCTAACGATAAGCCGCGACGTGCAACGCACAGGACACCAAACACGTATCCGTACGCCAATCACGAACCTAGGCCTCATCGGGAGCCTAACCTTAACCTACCTCCAACAATGACCCTGAAACCTAAGGCTCACCCGAAGACTGAACTCTGAGGCCTACCCTAACGATAAGACGCGCCCAGCAACACACACGCCCTCAAACACGTAACCGTACCCCAATCTCGACCCTAGGCCCTCACCGGGAGACTAAACCTAACTCTACCTCCAACCCTGACCATGAACTCTAAGTCTCACCCGCAGCCTGAACCCTGAGGCCTACCGTAATGATAAGTCGCGACCTGCAATGCACACGCCCCCTAACATTTATCCGTACCCCAATCTCCACCTTAGGCCTCACCGGGCGACTAAACCTAACCCTGGCTCCAAACCAGACCCTGAACACTAAGCCTCACCCGCAGGATGAAACCTGAGGCCTACCCTAACGATAAGCCGCGCCCTGGAACGCACACGCCCCCTAACACGTATCCGTACCCCAATCTCGACCGTAGGCCTCAGCAAGATCCTAAACCTAACCCTAGCTCCAACCCTGACTCTGAACCCTAAGCCTCACATGCAGCCTGAACCCTGAGGACTACCATAACGATAAGCCGCGCCCTGCAATGAAAACGCCCCCTAACACATATCCGTACCCCAATCGCGACCCTGGGACTAACTGGGACCCTAATCCTAACCCTAAAACCAACCCTTACCCTGAACACTAAGCCTCACCCGCAGGCTGAACTCTGTGGCCTAGCCTAACGATAAGCCACGCCCTGCAACGCACACACCCCGCAACGCACACGTCCCCGAACACGTATCCCTACCCCAATCTCCACCCTAGACCTCACCGGGAGACCTAACCTAAACCTAGCTCCAACCCTGACCCTGAAGCCTAAGCCACACCCACAGCCTGAACCCTGAGGCGTACCCTACAAATAAGCCACACCCTGCAATGCACACGACCCCTAACATGTATCCGTACCCCAATAGCGACCCTAGGCACCACCGGGTTCCTAACACTAACCCTAGCTCCAACCCTGGCCCTGAACCCTAAGCCTCACCTGCAGCCTTAACCCTGAGGCCTAGCCTAACGATAATCCACGTCCTGAAAAGCACACGCTGCCTAACACGTATCCGTACCCCAATCTCGACCCTAAACCTCAATGGGAGCCTAACCCAACCCTAGCTGAAACCCTGACCCTGAACCCTAAGCCTCACCCGTAGCCTCAACCCGGAGGAGGCCAACCCTAACCATAAGCCGTGCCCTGAAATGCACACGTCCCCTAACACGCATCTGTACCCAAATCTCCACCATAGGCCTCACCGGGAGACTAAACCTAACCCTAGCTCCAACCCTGAACCTGAACCCTAAGCCTCACCCGCAGCCTGAACCCTGAGGCCTACCCTAACGATAAGCTGCGCCCTGCAACGATAACGCCCCCTAAGACATATCCGTACCACAAACTCGACCCTATGCCTCACTGGGAGCCTAAACCTAACCCTAGCTACAACCCTGACAGTCAACACTAAGCTTTACACACAGCATGAACCCTGAGACCTACCCTAATGATAAGCTGCGCCCTGCAATGCACACGCCCCCTAACACGTATCCGTACCACAATCTCGGCCCTATGCCTCACCGGGAGCCAAACCCTAACCTAAGCTCCAACCCTGACCATGAACCCTAAGCCTCACCCGCAGCCTGAACCCTGAGGCCTACCCTAACGATCACCGTGCCCTGCAATGCACATGCCCCCAAAACGTATCCTTTCCCCAATCTCGACCCTAGGCCTCACCGGGAGCCAAACCCTAACCCTAGCTCTAACTCTAACCCTGAGCACTAAGCCACACCCGCAGACTGAACCCTGAGGCCTACCCTAACGATCAGCCGCGCCCTGCAACGCACATGCCCCCAAACACGTATCCGTAACCCAATCTCGACCCTAGGCCTCACCGGGAGCCTAACCCTAACCCTAGCTCCAACCCTGCCCCTGAACCCTAAGCATCACCCGCAGCCAGAACCCTGAGGTCTACCCTAAAGATAAGACGCGCCCTGCAATGCACACGCCCCCAAACACGTAACCGTACCCCAATCTCGACCCTAGGCCCACACCGGGAGACTAAACCTAACTCTACCTCAACCCTGACCCCGAACCCTAAGCCTCACCCGCAGCCTGAACCCTGAGGCCTACCCTAACGATAAGCCACGCCCTGCAATGCACACGCCCCCTAACATGTATCCGTACCCCAATCTGCAACATAGGCCTAACCGGGAGACTAAACCTAACCCTGGCTCCAGCCCTGACCCTGAAACCTCAGCCTCACCCGCAGCCTGAACCGTGAGGCCTACCGTAACGATAAGCTGCGCCCTGCCACGCACACGCCCCCTAACACGTATCCATACCCCAATCTTGACCCTAGGCCTCAGCGAGAGCATAACCCTATCCCTAGCTCCAACCCTGACCCTGAAACCTAAACCTCACCCAGAGCCTGAACCCCGAGGCCTACCCTAAGTATAAGCCGCGCCCTGCAACAAAAACGCCCCCTAACACATGTCCGTACCCCAATTGCGACCCTAGGCCTCACCGGGATCCTAACCCTAACCCTAAGTCCAACCCTTACCCTGAAAACTAAGCCTCACCCACAGCCTGAACCCTGAGGCCTACACTAACGATAACCAGCGCCCTGCAACGCACACGCCCCCTAACACGTATCCGTACACCAATCTCCTCCATAGGCCTCACCGGGATACTAATCCTAACCCTAGCTCCAACCCTGACCATGATCCCTAAGCCTCACCCACAGCCTGAACGCTGAGGCCTACCCTAACGATAAGCCGCTCACTGCAACGCACACGCCCCCTAACACATGTCCGTACCACAATCTCGACCCTAGGCCTCACCGGGAGCGTAACCCTAACCTTAGCTCCATCCCTGACCCTGAACACTAAGCCTCACCCGCAGCCTGAAACCTGAGGCCTACCCTAACGATAAGCCGCGACGTGCAACGCACAGGACACCAAACACGTATCCGTACGCCAATCACGAACCTAGGCCTCATCGGGAGCCTAACCTTAACCTACCTCCAACAATGACCCTGAAACCTAAGGCTCACCCGAAGACTGAACTCTGAGGCCTACCCTAACGATAAAACGCGCCCAGCAACACACACGCCCTCAAACACGTAACCGTACCCCAATCTCGACCCTAGGCCCTCACCGGGAGACTAAACCTAACTCTACCTCCAACCCTGACCATGAACTCTAAGTCTCACCCGCAGCCTGAACCCTGAGGCCTACCGTAATGATAAGTCGCGACCTGCAATGCACACGCCCCCTAACATGTATCCGTACCCCAATCTCCACCTTAGGCCTCACCGGGCGACTAAACCTAACCCTTGCTCCAAACCAGACCCTGAACACTAAGCCTCACCCACAGGATGAAACCTGAGGCCTACCCTAACGATAAGCCGCGCCCTGGAACGCACACGCCCCCTAACACGTATCCGTACCCCAATCTCGACCGTAGGCCTCAGCAAGATCCTAAACCTAACCCTAGCTCCAACCCTGACTCTGAACACTAAGCCTCACATGCAGCCTGAACCCTGAGGACTACCATAACGATAAGCCGCGCCCTGCAATGAAAACGCCCCCTAACACATATCCGTACCCCAATCGCGACCCTGGGACTAACTGGGACCCTAATCCTAACCCTAAAACCAACCCTTACCCTGAACACTAAGCCTCACCCGCAGGCTGAACTCTGTGGCCTAGCCTAACGATAAGCCACGCCCTGCAACGCACACGCCCCGCAACGCACACGTCCCCGAACACGTATCCCTACCCCAATCTCCACCCTAGACCTCACCGGGAGACCTAACCTAAACCTAGCTCCAACCCTGACCCTGAAGCCTAAGCCACACCCACAGCCTGAACCCTGAGGCGTACCCTACAAATAAGCCACACCCTGCAATGCACACGACCCCTAACATGTATCCGTACCCCAATAGCGACCCTAGGCACCACCGGGTTCCTAACACTAACCCTAGCTCCAACCCTGGCCCTGAACCCTAAGCCTCACACGCAGCCTTAACCCTGAGGCCTAGCCTAACGATAATCCACGTCCTGAAACGCACACGCTGCCTAACACGTATCCGTACCCCAATCTCGACCCTAAACCTCAATGGGAGCCTAACACAACCCTAGCTGAAACCCTGACCCTGAACCCTAAGCCTCACCCGTAGCCTCAACCCTGAGGAGGCCAACCCTAACCATAAGCCGTGCCCTGCAATGCACACGTCCCCTAACACGCATCTGTACCCAAATCTCCAACATAGGCCTCACCGGGAGACTAAACCTAACCCTAGCTCCAACCCTGAACCTGAACCCTAAGTCTCACCTGCAGACTGAACCGTGAGGCCTACCGTAACGATAAGCTGCGCCCTGCCACGCACACGCCCCCTAACACGTATCCATACCCCAATCTTGACCCTAGGCCTCAGCGAGAGCATAACCCTATCCCTAGCTCCAAACCTGACCCTGAAACCTAAACCTCACCCAGAGCCTGAACCCCGAGGCCTACCCTAAGTATAAGCCGCGCCCTGCAACAAAAACGCCCCCTAACACATGTCCGTACCCCAATTGCGACCCTAGGCCTCACCGGGATCCTAACCCTAACCCTAAGTCCAACCCTTACCCTGAAAACTAAGCCTCACCCACAGCCTGAACCCTGAGGCCTACACTAACGATAACCCGCACCCTGCAACGCACACGCCCCCTAACACGTATCCGTACACCAATCTCCTCCATAGGCCTCACCGGGATACTAATCCTAACCCTAGCTCCAACCCTGACCATGATCCCTAAGCCTCACCCACAGCCTGAACGCTGAGGCCTACCCTAACGATAAGCCGCTCACTGCAACGCACACGCCCCCTAACACATGTCCGTACCACAATCTCGACCCTAGGCCTCACCGGGAGCGTAACCCTAACCTTAGCTCCATCCCTGACCCTGAACACTAAGCCTCACCCGCAGCCTGAAACCTGAGGCCTACCCTAACGATAAGACGCGACGTGCAACGCACAGGACACCAAACACGTATCCGTACGCCAATCACGAACCTAGGCCTCATCGGGAGCCTAACCTTAACCTACCTCCAACAATGACCCTGAAACCTAAGGCTCACCCGAAGACTGAACTCTGAGGCCTACCCTAACGATAAGACGCACCCAGCAACACACACGCCCTCAAACACGTAACCGTACCCCAATCTCGACCCTAGGCCCTCACCGGGAGACTAAACCTAACTCTACCTCCAACCCTGACCATGAACTCTAAGTCTCACCCGCAGCCTGAACCCTGAGGCCTACCGTAATGATAAGTCGCGACCTGCAATGCACACGCCCCCTAACATGTATCCGTACCCCAATCTCCACCTTAGGCCTCACCGCGCGACTAAACCTAACCCTTGCTCCAAACCAGACCCTGAACACTAAGCCTCACCAGCAGGATGAAACCTGAGGCCTACCCTAACGATAAGCCGCGCCCTGGAACGCACACGCCCCCTAACACGTATCCGTACCCCAATCTCGACCGTAGGCCTCAGCAAGATCCTAAAGCTAACCCTAGCTCCAACCCTGACTCTAAACCCTAAGCCTCACATGCAGCCTGAACCCTGAGGACTACCATAATGATAAGCCGCGCCCTGCAATGAAAACGCCCCCTAACACATATCCGTACCCCAATCGCGACCCTGGGACTAACTGGGACCCTAATCCTAACCCTAAAACCAACTCTTACCCTGAACACTAAGCCTCACCCGCAGGCTGAACTCTGTGGCCTAGCCTAACGATAAGCCACGCCCTGCAACGCACACGCCCCGCAACGCACACGCCCCCGAACACGTATCCCTACCCCAATCTCCACCCTAGACCTCACCGGGAGACCTAACCTAACCCTAGCTCCAACCCTGACCCTGAAGCCTAAGCCACACCCACAGCCTGAACCCTGAGGCGTACCCTACAAATAAGCCACACCCTGCAATGCACACGACCCCTAACACGTATCCGTACCCCAATAGCGACCCTAGGCACCACCGGGATCCTAACACTAACCCTAGCTCCAACCCTGGCCCTGAACCCTAAGCCTCACCCGCAGCCTTAACCCTGAGGCCTAGCCTAACGATAATCCACGTCCTGAAACGCACACGCTGCCTAACACGTATCCGTACCCCAATCTCGACCCTAAACCTCAATGGGAGCCTAACACAACCCTAGCTGAAACCCTGACCCTGAACCCTAAGCCTCACCTGTAGCCTCAACCCGGAGGAGGCCAACCCTAACCATAAGCCGTGCCCTGCAATGCACACGTCCCCTAACACGCATCTGTACCCAAATCTCCACCATAGGCCTCACCGGGAGACTAAACCTAACCCTAGCTCCAACCCTGAACCTGAACCCTAAGCCTCACCCGCAGCCTGAACCCTGAGGCCTACCCTAACGATAAGCCGCGCCCTGCAACGATAACGCCCCCTAAGACATATCCGTACCACAAACTCGACCCTATGCCTCACTGGGAGCCTAACCCTAACCCTAGCTACAACCCTGACAGTGAACACTAAGCTTTACACACAGCATGAACCCTGAGACCTACCCTAATGATAAGCTGCGCCCTGCAATGCACACGCCCCCTAACACGTATCCGTACCACAATCTCGGCCCTATGCCTCACCGGGAGCCAAACCCTAACCTAAGCTCCAACCCTGACCATGAACCCTAAGCCTCACCCGCAGCCTGAACCCTGAGGCCTACCCTAACGATCACCGTGCCCTGCAATGCACATGCCCCCAAAAACGTATCCTTTCCCCAATCTCGACCCTAGGCCTCACCGGGAGACAAACCCTAACCCTAGCTCTAACTCTGACCCTGAGCACTAAGCCACACCCGCAGACTGAACCCTGAGGCCTACCCTAACGATCAGCCGCTCCCTGCAACGCACAAGCCCCCAAACACGTATCCGTAACCCAATCTCAACCCTAGGCCTCACCGGGAGCCTAACCCTAACCCTAGCTCCAACCCTGCCCCTGAACCCTAAGCATCACCTGCAGCCAGAACCCTGAGGTCTACCCTAACGATAAGACGCGCCCTGCAACGCACAGGCCCCCAAACACGTAACCGTACCCCAATCTCGACCCTAGGCCCTCACCGGGAGACTAAACCTAACTCTACCTCCAACCCTGACCCCGAACCCTAAGCCTCACCCGCAGCCTGAACCCTGAGGCCTACCCTAACGATAAGCCACGCCCTGCAATGCACACGCCCCCTAACATGTATCCGTACCCCAATCTGCAACATAGGCCTAACCGGGAGACTAAACCTAACCCTGGCTCCAGCCCTGACCCTGAAACCTAAGCCTCACCCGCAGCCTGAACCGTGAGGCCTACCGTAACGATAAGCTGCGCCCTGCCACGCACATGCCCCCTAACACGTATCCATACCCCAATCTTGACCCTAGGCCTCAGCGAGAGCATAACCCTATCCCTAGCTCCAACCCTGACCCTGAAACCTAAACCTCACCCAGAGCCTGAACCCCGAGGCCTACCCTAAGTATAAGCCGCGCCCTGCAACAAAAACGCCCCCTAACACATGTCCGTACCCCAATTGCGACCCTAGGCCTCACCGGGATCCTAACCCTAACCCTAAGTCCAACCCTTACCCTGAAAACTAAGCCTCACCCACAGCCTGAACCCTGAGGCCTACACTAACGATAACCCACGCCCTGCAATGCACACGCCCCCTAACACGTATCCGTACACCAATCTCCTCCATAGGCCTCACCGGAATCCTAACCCTAACCCTAGCTCCAACCCTGACCCTGAACGCTACGCATCACCTGCAGCCTGAACCCTGAGGCCTACGCTAAGTATAAGCCGCGCCCTGCAACGAAAATGCCCCCTAGCACCTATCCGTACCCCAGTCTCGAACCTAGGCCTCACTGGGAGCCTTACCCTAACCCTAAGTCCAAGCCTGACCCTGAACAATAAACCTCACCTGCAGCCTGAACCCTGAGGCCTACCCTAACGATAAACCACGCCCTGCAAAAACAACGCCCCCTAACACATATCCGTACCCCAATCTCGACCCTAGGCCTCACCAGGAGCCTAACCCTAACCCTAACTCGAACCCTTATCCTTAACACTAAGCCTCACCCGCAGCCACAACCCTCAGCCCTACCCTAACGATAAGCCGCGCCCTGCAACACACACCCGCCTAACACGTATCCGTACCCCAATCTCGACCCTAGGCCTCACCGGGAGCCAAACGCTAACGCTAGCTCCAACCCAGACCCTGAACCCTAAGCCTCACAGGACGACTGAACCCTGAGGCCTACACTAACGATAAGCCGCGCCCTGCAACGCGCAAGCCCCATAGCACGTATCCATACCCCAATCTCGACCCGAAGCCTCACCGGGAGCCTAACCCTAACCGTAGCTCCAACTCTGACCCTGAACTGTAAGCCTCACCCGCAGCCTGAACCCTGAGGCCTCCGCTAACGATAAGCCACTCCCTGCAACGAACACGCCCCCTAACACGTATCCGTACCCCAATCTCTGCCCTTAGCCTCACCGGAAGCCTAACCCTAACCCTAGCACCAACTCTCACCCTGAACAGTAATCCTCACCTGCAGCCTGAATCCTGAGGCCTAACCTAATGATTAGCGGCGCCCTGCAATGTACACGCCCCCTAACAAGTATCCGTACCCCAATCTCGACCCTAGGCCTCACCGGGAGCCTAACGCTAACCCTAGCTCCAACCCTGACCCTGAAACCTAAGCCTAAACGGAAGACTGAACCCTGAGGACTACCCTAACTATAAGCCGTGCCCTGCCACGCACATGCCCCCTAACACGTATCCATACCCCAATCTTGACCCTAGGCCTCAGCGAGAGCATAACCCTATCCCTAGCTCCAACCCTGACCCTGAAACCTAAACCTCACCCAGAGCCTGAACCCCGAGGCCTACCCTAAGTATAAGCCGCGCCCTGCAACAAAAACGCCCCCTAACACATGTCCGTACCCCAATTGCGACCCTAGGCCTCACCGGGATCCTAACCCTAACCCTAAGTCCAACCCTTACCCTGAAAACTAAGCCTCACCCACAGCCTGAACCCTGAGGCCTACACTAACGATAACCCGCGCCCTGCAATGCACACGCCCCCTAACACGTATCCGTACACCAATCTCCTCCATAGGCCTCAACGGGATACTAATCCTAACCCTAGCTCCAACCCTGACCATGATCCCTAAGCCTCACCCACAGCCTGAACGCTGAGGCCTACCCTAACGATAAGCCGCTCACTGCAACGCACACGCCCCCTAACACATGTCCGTACCACAATCTCGACCCTAGGCCTCACCGGGAGCGTAACCCTAACCTTAGCTCCATCCCTGACCCTGAACACTAAGCCTCACCCGCAGCCTGAAACCTGAGGCCTACCCTAACGATAAGCCGCGACGTGCAACGCACAGGACACCAAACACGTATCCGTACGCCAATCACGAACCTAGGCCTCATCGGGAGCCTAACCTTAACCTACCTCCAACAATGACCCTGAAACCTAAGGCTCACCCGAAGACTGAACTCTGAGGCCTACCCTAACGATAAGACGTGCCCAGCAACACACACGCCCTCAGACACGTAACCGTACCCCAATCTCGACCCTAGGCCCTCACCGGGAGACTAAACCTAACTCTACCTCCAACCCTGACCATGAACCCTAAGTCTCACCCACAGCCTGAACCCTGAGGCCTACCGTAATGATAAGTCACGACCTGCAATGCACACGCCCCCTAACATGTATCCGTACCCCAATCTCCACCTTAGGCCTCACCGGGCGACTAAACCTAACCCTTGCTCCAAACCAGACCCTGAACACTAAGCCTCACCCGCAGGATGAAACCTGAGGACTACCATAACGATAAGCCACGCCCTGCAACGCACACGCCCCGCAACGCACACGCCCCCGAACACGTATCCCTACCCCAATCTCCACCCTAGACCTCACCGGGAGACCTAACCTAACCCTAGCTCCAACCCTGACCCTGAAGCCTAAGCCACACCCACAGCCTGAACCCTGAGGCGTACCCTACAAATAAGCCACACCCTGCAATGCACACGACCCCTAACACGTATCCGTACCCCAATAGCGACCCTAGGCACCACCGGGATCCTAACACTAACCCTAGCTCCAACCCTGGCCCTGAACCCTAAGCCTCACCCGCAGCCTTAACCCTGAGGCCTAGCCTAACGATAATCCACGTCCTGAAACGCACACGCTGCCTAACACGTATCCGTACCCCAATCTCGACCCTAAACCTCAATGGGAGCCTAACCCAACCCTAGCTGAAACCCTGACCCTGAACCCTAAGCCTCACCTGTAGCCTCAACCCTGAGGAGGCCAACCCTAACCATAAGCCGTGCCCTGCAATGCACACGTCCCCTAACACGCATCTGTACCCAAATCTCCACCATAGGCCTCACCGGGAGACTAAACCTAACCCTAGCTCCAACCCTGAACCTGAACCCTAAGCCTCACCCGCAGCCTGAACCCTGAGGCCTACCCTAACGATAAGCCGCGCCCTGCAACGATAACGCCCCCTAAGACATATCCGTACCACAAACTCGACCCTATGCCTCACTGGGAGCCTAAACCTAACCCTAGCTACAACCCTGACAGTGAACACTAAGCTTTACACACAGCATGAACCCTGAGACCTACCCTAATGATAAGCTGCGCCCTGCAATGCACACGCCCCCTAACACGTATCCGTACCACAATCTCGGCCCTATGCCTCACCGGGAGCCAAACCCTAACCTAAGCTCCAACCCTGACCATGAACCCTAAGCCTCACCCGCAGCCTGAACCCTGAGGCCTACCCTAACGATAAGCCATGCCCTGCAATGCACACGCCCCCTAACATGTATCCGTACCCCAATCTGCAACATAGGCCTAACCGGGAGACTAAACCTAACCCTGGCTCCAGCCCTGACCCTGAAACCTAAGCCTCACCCGCAGCCTGAACCGTGAGGCCTACCGTAACGATAAGCTGCGCCCTGCCACGCACACGCCCCCTAACACGTATCCATACCCCAATCTTGACCCTAGGCCTCAGCGAGAGCATAACCCTATCCCTAGCTCCAACCCTGACCCTGAAACCTAAACCTCACCCAGAGCCTGAACCCCGAGGCCTACCCTAAGTATAAGCCGCGCCCTGCAACAAAAACGCCCCCTAACACATGTCCGTACCCCAATTGCGACCCTAGGCCTCACCGGGATCCTAACCCTAACCCTAAGTCCAACCCTTACCCTGAAAACTAAGCCTCACCCACAGCCTGAACCCTGAGGCCTACACTAACGATAACCCGCACCCTGCAACGTACACGCCCCCTAACACGTATCCGTACACCAATCTCCTCCATAGGCCTCACCGGGATACTAATCCTAACCCTAGCTCCAACCCTGACCATGATCCCTAAGCCTCACCCACAGCCTGAACGCTGAGGCCTCCCCTAACGATAAGCCGCTCACTGCAACGCACACGCCCCCTAACACATGTCCGTACCACAATCTCAACCCTAGGCCTCACCGGGAGCGTAACCCTAACCTTAGCTCCATCCCTGACCCTGAACACTAAGCCTCACCCGCAGCCTGAAACCTGAGGCCTACCCTAACGATAAGCCGCGACGTGCAACGCACAGGACACCAAACACGTATCCGTACGCCAATCACGAACCTAGGCCTCATCGGGAGCCTAACCTTAACCTACCTCCAACAATGACCCTGAAACCTAAGGCTCACCCGAAGACTGAACTCTGAGGCCTACCCTAACGATAAGACGCGCCCAGCAACACACACGCCCTCAAACACGTAACCGTACCCCAATCTCGACCCTTGGCCCTCACCGGGAGACTAAACCTAACTCTACCTCCAACCCTGACCATGAACCCTAAGTCTCACCCGCAGCCTGAACCCTGAGGCCTACCGTAATGATAAGTCGCGACCTGCAATGCACACGCCCCCTAACATGTATCCGTACCCCAATCTCCACCTTAGGCCTCACCGGGCGACTAAACCTAACCCTTGCTCGAAACCAGACCCTGAACACTAAGCCTCACCCGCAGGATGAAACCTGAGGCCTACCCTAACGATAAGCCGCGCCCTGGAACGCACACGCCCCCTAACACGTATCCGTACCCCAATCGCGACCGTAGGCCTCAGCAAGAGCCTAAACCTAACCCTAGCTCCAACCCTGACTCTGAACCCTAAGCCTCACATGCAGCCTGAACCCTGAGGACTACCATAACGATAAGCCACGCCCTGCAATGAAAACGCCCCCTAACACATATCCGTACCCCAATCGCGACCCTGGGACTAACTGGGACACTAATCCTAACCCTAAAACCAACCCTTACCCTGAACACTAAGCCTCACCCGCAGGCTGAACTCTGAGGCCTAGCCTAACGATAAGCCACGCCCTGCAACGCACACGCCCCGCAACGCACATGCCCCCGAACACGTATCCCTACCCCAATCTCCACCCTAGACCTCACCGGGAGACCTAACCTAACCCTAGCTCCAACCCTGACCCTGAAGCCTAAGCCACACCCACAGCCTGAACCCTGAGGCGTACCCTACAAATAAGCCACACCCTGCAATGCACACGACCCCTAACACGTATCCGTACCCCAATAGCGACCCTAGGCACCACCGGGATCCTAACACTAACCCTAGCTCCAACCCTGGCCCTGAACCCTAAGCCTCACCCGCAGCCTTAACCCTGAGGCCTAGCCTAACGATAATCCACGTCCTGAAACGCACACGCTGCCTAACACGTATCCGTACCCCAATCTCGACCCTAAACCTCAATGGGAGCCTAACCCAACCCTAGCTGAAACCCTGACCCTGAACCCTATGCCTCACCCATAGCCTCAACCCTGAGGAGGCCAACCCTAACGATAAGCCGTGCCCTGCAATGCACACGTCCCCTAACACGCATCTGTACCCAAATCTCCACCATAGGCCTCACCGAGAGACTAAACCTAACCCTAGCTCCAACCCTGAACCTGAACCCTAAGTCTCACCCGCAGCCTGAACCCTGAGCCCTACCCTAACGATAAGCTGCGCCCTGCAACGATAACGCCCCCTAAGACATATCCGTACCACAAACTCGACCCTATGCCTCACTGGGAGCCTAACCCTAACCCTAGCTACAACCCTGACAGTGAACACTAAGCTTTACACACAGCATGAACCCTGAGACCTACCCTAATGATAAGCTGCGCCCTGCAATGCACACGCCCCCTAACACGTATCCGTACCACAATCTCGACCCTATGCCTCACCGGGAGCCAAACCCTAACCTAAGCTCCAACCCTGACCATGAACCCTAAGCCTCACCCGCAGCCTGAACCCTGAGGCCTACCCTAACGATCACCGTGCCCTGCAATGCACATGCCCCCAAAAACGTATCCTTTCCCCAATCTCGACCCTAGGCCTCACCGGGAGCCAAACCCTAACCCTAGCTCTAACTCTGACCCTGAGCACTAAGCCACACCCGCAGACTGAACCCTGAGGCCTACCCTAACGATCAGCCGCTCCCTGCAACGCACAAGCCCCCAAACACGTATCCGTAACCCAATCTCAACCCTAGGCCTCAACGGGAGCCTAACCCTAACCCTAGCTCCAACCCTGCCCCTGAACCCTAAGCATCACCTGCAGCCAGAACCCTGACGTCTACCCTAACGATAAGACGCGCCCTGCAACGCACACGCCCCCAAACACGTAACCGTACCCCAATCTCGACCCTAGGCCCTCACCGGGAGACTAAACCTAACTCTACCTCCAACCCTGGCCCCGAACCCTAAGCCTCACCCGCAGCCTGAACCCTGAGGCCTACCCTAACGATAAGCCACGCCCTGCAATGCACACGCCCCCTAACATGTATCCGTACCCCAATCTGCAACATAGGCCTAACCGGGAGACTAAACCTAACCCTGGCTCCAGCCCTGACCCTGAAACCTAAGCCTCACCCGCAGCCTGAACCGTGAGGCCTACCGTAACGATAAGCTGCGCCCTGCCACGCACACGCCCCCTAACACGTATCCATACCCCAATCTTGACCCTAGGCCTCAGCGAGAGCATAACCCTATCCCTAGCTCCAACCCTGACCCTGAAACCTAAACCTCACCCAGAGCCTGAACCCCGAGGCCTACCCTAAGTATAAGCCGCGCCCTGCAACAAAAACGCCCCCTAACACATGTCCGTAGCCCAATTGCGACCCTAGGCCTCACCGGGATCCTAACCCTAACCCTAAGTCCAACCCTTACCCTGAAATCTAAGCCTCACCCACAGCCTGAACCCTGAGGCCTACACTAACGATAACCCGCGCCCTGCAACGCACACGCCCCCTAACACGTATCCGTACACCAATCTCCTCCATAGGCCTCACCGGGATACTAATCCTAACCCTAGCTCCAACCCTGACCATGATCCCTAAGCCTCACCCACAGCCTGAACGCTGAGGCCTACCCTAACGATAAGCCGCTCACTGCAACGCACACGCCCCCTAACATATGTCCGTACCACAATCTCGACCCTAGGCCTCACCGGGAGCGTAACCCTAACCTTAGCTCCATCCCTGACCCTGAACACTAAGCCTCACCCGCAGCCTGAAACCTGAGGCCTACCCTAACGATAAGCCGCGACATGCAACGCACAGGACACCAAACACGTATCCGTACGCCAATCACGAACCTAGGCCTCATCGGGAGCCTAACCTTAACCCACCTCCAACAATGACCCTGAAACCTAAGGCTCACCCGAAGACTGAACTCTGAGGCCTACCCTAACGATAAGACGCGCCCAGCAACACACACGCCCTCAAACACGTAACCGTACCCCAATCTCGACCCTAGGCCCTCACCGGGAGACTAAACCTAACTCTACCTCCAACCCTGACCATGAACCCTAAGTCTCACCCGCAGCCTGAACCCTGAGGCCTACCGTAATGATAAGTCGCGACCTGCAATGCACACGCCCCCTAACATGTATCCGTACCCCAATCTCCACCTTAGGCCTCACCGGGCGACTAAACCTAACCCTTGCTCCAAACCAGACCCTGAACACTAAGCCTCACCCGCAGGATGAAACCTGAGGCCTACCCTAACGATAAGCCACGCCCTGGAACGCACACGCCCCCTAACACGTATCCGTACCCCAATCGCGACCGTAGGCCTCAGCAAGAGCCTAAACCTAACCCTAGCTCCAACCCTGACTCTGAACCCTAAGCCTCACATGCAGCCTGAACCCTGAGGACTACCATAACGATAAGCCACGCCCTGCAATGAAAACACCCCCTAACACATATCCGTACCCCAATCGCGACCCTGGAACTAACTGGGACACTAATCCTAACCCTAAAACCAACCCTTACCCTGAACACTAAGCCTCACCCGCAGGCTGAACTCTGAGGCCTAGCCTAACGATAAGCCACGCCCTGCAACGCACACGCCCCGCAACGCACACGCCCCCGAACACGTATCCCTACCCCAATCTCCACCCTAGACCTCACCGGGAGACCTAACCTAACCCTAGCTCCAACCCTGACCCTGAAGCCTAAGCCACACCCACAGCCTGAACCCTGAGGCGTACCCTACAAATAAGCCACACCCTGCAATGCACACGACCCCTAACACGTATCCGTACCCCAATAGCGACCCTAGGCACCACCGGGATCCTAACACTAACCCTAGCTCCAACCCTGGCCCTGAACCCTAAGCCTCACCCGCAGCCTTAACCCTGAGGCCTAGCCTAACGATAATCCACGTTCTGAAACGCACACGCTGCCTAACACGTATCCGTACCCCAATCTCGACCCTAAACCTCAATGGGAGCCTAACCCAACCCTAGCTGAAACCCTGACCCTGAACCCTATGCCTCACCCGTAGCCTCAACCCTGAGGAGGCCAACCCTAACGATAAGCCGTGCCCTGCAATGCACACGTCCCCTAACACGCATCTGTACCCAAATCTCCACCATAGGCCTCACCGGGAGACTAAACCTAACCCTAGCTCCAACCCTGAACCTGAACCCTAAGTCTCACCCGCAGCCTGAACCCTGAGGCCTACCCTAACGATAAGCTGCGCCCTGCAACGATAACGCCCCCTAAGACATATCCGTACCACAAACTCGACCCTATGCCTCACTGGGAGCCTAACCCTAACCCTAGCTACAACCCTGACAGTGAACACTAAGCTTTACACACAGCCTGAACCCTGAGACCTACCCTAATGATAAGCTGCGCCCTGCAATGCACACGCCCCCTAACACGTATCCGTACCACAATCTCGACCCTATGCCTCACCGGGAGCCAAACCCTAACCTAAGCTCCAACCCTGACCATGAACCCTAAGCCTCACCCGCAGCCTGAACACTGAGGCCTACCCTAACGATCACCGTGCCCTGCAATGCACATGCACCCAAAAACGTATCCTTTCCCCAATCTCGACCCTAGGCCTCACCGGGAGCCAAACCCTAACCCTAGCTCTAACTCTGACCCTGAGCACTAAGCCACACCCGCAGACTGAACCCTGAGGCCTACCCTAACGATCAGCCGCTCCCTGCAACGCACAAGCCCCCAAACACGTATCCGTAACCCAATCTCAACCCTAGGCCTCACCGGGAGCCTAACCCTAACCCTAGCTCCAACCCTGCCCCTGAACCCTAAGCATCACCCGCAGCCAGAACCCTGAGGTCTATCCTAACGATAAGACGCACCCTGCAACGCACACGCCCCCAAACACGTAACCGTACCCCAATCTCGACCCTAGGCCCTCACCGGGAGACTAAACCTAACTCTACCTCCAACCCTGACCCCGAACCCTAAGCCTCACCCGCAGCCTGAACCCTGAGGCCTACCCTAACGATAAGCCACGCCCTGCAATGCACACGCCCCCTAACATGTATCTGTACCACAATCTGCAACATAGGCCTAACCGGGAGACTAAACCTAACCCTGGCTCCAGCCCTGACCCTGAAACCTAAGCCTCACCCGCAGCCTGAACCGTGAGGCCTACCGTAACGATAAGCTGCGCCCTGCCACGCACACGCCCCCTAACACGTATCCATACCCCAATCTTGACCCTAGGCCTCAGCGAGAGCATAACCCTATCCCTAGCTCCAACCCTGACCCTGAAACCTAAACCTCACCCAGAGCCTGAACCCCGAGGCCTACCCTAAGTATAAGCCGCGCCCTGCAACAAAAACGCCCCCTAACACATGTCCGTACCCCAATTGCGACCCTAGGCCTCACCGGGATCCTAACCCTAACCCAAAGTCCAACCCTTACCCTGAAAACTAAGCCTCACCCGCAGCCTGAACCCTGAGGCCTACCCTAACGATAACCCGCGCCCTGCAACGCACACGCCCCCTAACACGTATCCGTACACCAATCTCCTCCATAGGCCTCACCGGGATACTAAGCCTAACCCTAGCTCCAACCCTGACCATGATCCCTAAGCCTCACCCACAGCCTGAACGCTGAGGCCTACCCTAAGGATAAGCCACGCCCTGCAATGAAAACGCCCCCTAACACCTATCCGTACCCCAGTCTCGAACCTAGGCCTCACCGGGAGCCTAACCCTAACCCTAGCTCCAAGCCTGACCCTGAACAATAAACCTCACCTGCAGCCTGAACCCTGAGGCCTACCCTAACGATAAACCACGCTCTGCAATAACAACGCCCCCTAACACATATCCGTACCCCAATCTCGACCCTAGGCCTCACCAGGAGCCTAACCCTAACCCTAACTCGAACCCTTATCCTTAACACTAAGCCTCACCCGCAGCCACAACCCTCAGCCCTACCCTAACGATAAGCCGCGCCCTGCAACACACACCCCCCTAACACGTATCCGTACCCCAATCTCGACCCTAGGCCTCACCGGGAGCCAAACCCTAACGCTAGCTCCAACCCAGACCCTGAACCCTAAGCCTCACAGGACGACTGAACCCTGAGGCCTACACTAACGATAAGCCGCGCCCTGCAACGCACAAGCCCCATAGCACGTATCCAAACCCCAATCTCGACCCGAAGCCTCACCGGGAGCCTAACCCTAACCGTAGCTCCAACTCTGACCCTGAACCGTAAGCCTCACCCGCAGCCTGAACCCTGAGGCCTCCGCTAACGATAAGCCACTCCCTGCAACGAACACGCCCCCTAACATGTATCCGTACCCCAATCTCGGCCCTTAGCCTCACCGGAAGCCTAACCCTAACCCTAACACCAACTCTCACCCTGAACAGTAATCCTCACCTGCAGCCTGAATCCTGAGGCCTAACCTAATGATTAGCGGCGCCCTGCAATGTACACGCCCCCTAACAAGTATCCGTACCCCAATCTCGACCCTAGGCCTCACCGGGAGCCTAACACTAACCCGAGCACCAACCCTGACCCGGAAACCTAAGCCTCATCCGCAGCCTGAACCCTGAGGCCTACTCTAATGATAAGCCGTGCCGTGCAACTCACACGCCCCCTTACAGTATCCGTACCCCAATCTCGACCCTAGGCCTCACCGGGAGCCTAACGCTAACCCTAGCTCCAACCCTGACCCTGAAACCTAAGCCTAAACGGAAGACTGAACCCTGAGGACTACCCTAACTATAAGCCGTGCCCTGCAACGCACACGCCCCCAAACACGTATCCCAACCCCAATCTCGACCCTAGGCCTCACCGGGAGCCTAAATCTAACCTTAGCTCCAAACCTGACCTTGAAACCTAAGCATGAACCGCGGCCTGAACCCTGAGGTTTAACCTAACGATCAGCCGTGCCCTGCAATGCACACGCCCCCTAACACGTATCCGTACCCCAATCTCGACCCTAAGCCTCACCGGAATCCTAACCCTAACCCTAGCTCCAACCCTGACCCTGAACGCTACGCATCACCTGCAGCCTGAACCCTGAGGCCTACGCTAAGGATAAGCCGCGCCCTGCAACGAAAACGCCCCCTAACACCTATCCGTACCCCAGTCTCGAACCTAGGCCTCACTGGGAGCCTTACCCCAACCCTAAGTCCAAGCCTGACCCTGAACAATAAACCTCACCTGCAGCCTGAACCCTGAGGCCTACCCTAACGATATACCACGCCCTGCAAAAACAACGCCCCCTAACACATATCCGTACCCCAATCTCGACCCTAGGCCTCACCAGGAGCCTAACCCTAACCCTAAATCGAACCCTTATCCTTAACACTAAGCCTCACCCGCAGCCACAACCTTCAGACCTACCCTAACGATAAGCCGCGCCCTGTAACACACACACCCCTAACACGTATCCGTACCCCAATCTCGACCCTAGGCCTCACCGGGAGCCTAACCCTAACCCTAGCTCCAAGCCTGACCCTGAACAATAAACCTCACCTGCAGCCTGAACCCTGAGGCCTACCCTAACGATAAACCACGCTCTGCAATAACAACGCCCCCTAACACATATCCGTACCCCAATCTCGACCCTAGGCCTCACCAGGAGCCTAACCCTAACCCTAACTCGAACCCTTATCCTTAACACTAAGCCTCACCCGCAGCCACAACCCTCAGCCCTACCCTAACGATAAGCCGCGCCCTGCAACACACACACCCCTAACACGTATCCGTACCCCAATCTCGATCCTAGGCCTCACCGGGAGCCAAACGCTAACGCTAGCTCCAACCCAGACCCTGAAACTTAAGCTTCACAGGACGACTGAACCCTGAGGCCTACACTAACGATAAGCCGCGCCCTGCAACGCACAAGCCCCATAGCACGTATCCAAACCCCAATCTCGACCCGAAGCCTCACCGGGAGCCTAACCCTAACCGTAGCTCCAACTCTGACCCTGAACCGTAAGCCTCACCCGCAGCCTGAACCCTGAGGCCTCCGCTATCGATAAGCCACTCCCTGCAACGAACACACCCCCTAACATGTATCCGTACCCCAATCTCGGCCCTTAGCCTCACCGGAAGCCTAACCCTAACCCTAGCACCAACTCTCACCCTGAACAGTAATCCTCACCTGCAGCCTGAATCCTGAGGCCTAACCTAATGATTAGCGGCGCCCTGCAATGTACACGCCCCCTAACAAGTATCCGTACCCCAATCTCGACCCGAGGCCTCACCGGGAGCCTAACCCTAACCCGAGCACCAACCCTGACCCGGAAACCTAAGCCTCATCCGCAGCCTGAACCCTGAGGCCTACTCTAATGATAAGCCGTGCCGTGCAACTCACACGCCCCCTTACACGTATCCGTACACCAATCTCGACCCTAGGCCTCACCGGGAGCCTAACGCTAACCCTAGCTCCAACCCTGACCCTGAAACCTAAGCCTAAACGGAAGACTGAACCCTGAGGACTACCCTAACTATAAGCCGTGCCCTGCAACGCACACGCCCCCAAACACGTATCCCTACCCCAATCTCGACCCTAGGCCTCACCGGGAGCCTAAATCTAACCTTAGCTCCAAACCTGACCTTGAAACCTAAGCATGAACCGCGGCCTGAACCCTGAGGTTTAACCTAACGATCAGCCGTGCCCTGCAATGCACACGCCCCCTAACACGTATCCGTACCCCAATCTCGACCCTAAGCCTCACCGGAATCCTAACCCTAACCCTAGCTCCAACCCTGACCCTGAACGCTACGCATCACCTGCAGCCTGAACCCTGAGGCCTACGCTAAGGATAAGCCGCGCCCTGCAACGAAAACGCCCCCTAACACCTATCCGTACCCCAGTCTCGAACCTAGGCCTCACCGGGAGCCTTACCCTAACCCTAAGTCCAAGCCTGACCCTGAACAATAAACCTCACCTGCAGCCTGAACCCTGAGGCCTACCCTAACGATAAACCACGCCCTGCAAAAACAACGCCCCCTAACACATATCCGTACCCCAATCTCGACCCTAGGCCTCACCAGGAGCCTAACCCTAACCCTAACTCGAACCCTTATCCTTAACACTAAGCCTCACCCGCAGCCACAACCCTCAGCCCTACCCTAACGATAAGCCGCGCCCTGCAACACACACCCCCCTAACACGTATCCGTACCCCAATCTCGACCCTAGGCCTCACCGGGAGCCTAACCCTAACCCTAGCTCCAAGCCTGACCCTGAACAATAAACCTCACCTGCAGCCTGAACCCTGAGGCCTACCCTAACGATAAACCACGCCCTGCAAAAACAACGCCCCCTAACACATATCCATACCCCAATCTCGACCCTAGGCCTCACCAGGAGCCTAACCCTAACCCTAACTCGAACCCTTATCCTTAACACTAAGCCTCACCCGCAGCCACAACCCTCAGCCCTACCCTAACGATAAGCCGCGCCCTGCAACACACACACCCCTAACACGTATCCGTACCCCAATCTCGACCCTAGGCCTCACCGGGAGCCAAACGCTAACGCTAGCTCCAACCCAGACCCTGAACCCTATGCCTCACAGGACGACTGAACCCTGAGCCCTACACTAACGATAAGCCGCGCCCTGCAACGCACAAGCCCCATAGCACGTATCCAAACCCCAATCTCGACCCGAAGCCTCACCGGGAGCCTAACCCTAACCGTAGCTCCAACTCTGACCCTGAACCGTAAGCCTCACCCGCAGCCTGAACCCTGAGGCCTCCGCTAACGATAAGCCACTCCCTGCAACGAACACGCCCCCTAACATGTATCCGTACCCCAATCTCGGCCCTTAGCCTCACCGGAAGCCTAACCCTAACCCTAACACCAACTCTCACCCTGAACAGTAATCCTCACCTGCAGCCTGAATCCTGAGGCCTAACCTAATGATTAGCGGCGCCCTGCAATGTACACGCCCCCTAACAAGTATCCGTACCCCAATCTCGACCCTAGGCCTCACCGGGAGCCTAACCCTAACCCGAGCACCAACCCTGACCCGGAAACCTAAGCCTCATCCGCAGCCTGAACCCTGAGGCCTACTCTAATGATAAGCCGTGCCGTGCAACTCACACGCCCCCTTACACGTATCCGTACACCAATCTCGACCCTAGGCCTCACCGGGAGCCTAACGCTAACCCTAGCTCCAACCCTGACCCTGAAACCTAAGCCTAAACGGAAGACTGAACCCTGAGGACTACCCTAACTATAAGCCGTGCCCTGCAACGCACACGCCCCCAAACACGTATCCCTACCCCAATCTCGACCCTAGGCCTCACCGGGAGCCTAAATCTAACCTTAGCTCCAAACCTGACCTTGAAACCTAAGCATGAACCGCGGCCTGAACCCTGAGGTTTAACCTAACGATCAGCCGTGCCCTGCAATGCACACGCCCCCTAACACGTATCCGTACCCCAATCTCGACTCTAAGCCTCACCGGAATCCTAATCCTAACCCTAGCTCCAACCCTGACCCTGAACGCTACGCATCACCTGCAGCCTGAACCCTGAGGCCTACGCTAAGGATAAGCCACGCCCTGCAACGAAAACGCCCCCTAACACCTATCCGTACCCCAGTCTCGAACCTAGGCCTCACCGGGAGCCTAACCCTAACCCTAGCTCCAAGCCTGACCCTGAACAATAAACCTCACCTGCAGGCTGAACCCTGAGGCCTACCCTAACGATAAACCACGCTCTGCAATAACAACTCCCCCTAACACATATCCGTACCCCAATCTCGACCCTAGGCCTCACCAGGAGCCTAACCCTAACCCTAACTCGAACCCTTATCCTTAACACTAAGCCTCACCCGCAGCCACAACCCTCAGCCCTACCCTAACGATAAGCCGCGCCCTGCAACACACACCCCCCTAACACGTATCCGTACTCCAATCTCGACCCTAGGCCTCACCGGGAGCCAAACCCTAACGCTAGCTCCAACCCAGACCCTGAACTCTAAGCCTCACAGGACGACTGAACCCTGAGGCCTACACTAACGATAAGCCGCGCCCTGCAACGCACAAGCCCCATAGCACGTATCCAAACCCCAATCTCGACCCGAAGCCTCACCGGGAGCCTAACCCTAACCGTAGCTCCAACTCTGACCCTGAACCGTAAGCCTCACCCGCAGCCTGAACCCTGAGGCCTCCGCTAACGATAAGCCACTCCCTGCAACGAACACGCCCCCTAACATGTATCCGTACCCCAATCTCGGCCCTTAGCCTCACCGGAAGCCTAACCCTAACCCTAACACCAACTCTCACCCTGAACAGTAATCCTCACCTGCAGCCTGAATCCTGAGGCCTAACCTAATGATTAGCGGCGCCCTGCAATGTACACGCCCCCTAACAAGTATCCGTACCCCAATCTCGACCCTAGGCCTCACCGGGAGCCTAACACTAACCCGAGCACCAACCCTGACCCGGAAACCTAAGCCTCATCCGCAGCCTGAACCCTGAGGCCTACTCTAATGATAAGCCGTGCCGTGCAACTCACACGCCCCCTTACAGTATCCGTACCCCAATCTCGACCCTAGGCCTCACCGGGAGCCTAACGCTAACCCTAGCTCCAACCCTGACCCTGAAACCTAAGCCTAAACGGAAGACTGAACCCTGAGGACTACCCTAACTATAAGCCGTGCCCTGCAACGCACACGCCCCCAAACACGTATCCCTACCCCAATCTCGACCCTAGGCCTCACCGGGAGCCTAAATCTAACCTTAGCTCCAAACCTGACCTTGAAACCTAAGCATGAACCGCGGCCTGAACCCTGAGGTTTAACCTAACGATCAGCCGTGCCCTGCAATGCACACGCCCCCTAACACGTATCCGTACCCCAATCTCGACCCTAAGCCTCACCGGAATCCTAACCCTAACCCTAGCTCCAACCCTGACCCTGAACGCTACGCATCACCTGCAGCCTGAACCCTGAGGCCTACGCTAAGGATAAGCCGCGCCCTGCAACGAAAACGCCCCCTAACACCTATCCGTACCCCAGTCTCGAACCTAGGCCTCACTGGGAGCCTTACCCCAACCCTAAGTCCAAGCCTGACCCTGAACAATAAACCTCACCTGCAGCCTGAACCCTGAGGCCTACCCTAACGATATACCACGCCCTGCAAAAACAATGCCCCCTAACACATATCCGTACCCCAATCTCGACCCTAGGCCTCACCAGGAGCCTAACCCTAACCCTAAATCGAACCCTTATCCTTAACACTAAGCCTCACCCGCAGCCACAACCCTCAGCCCTACCCTAACGATAAGCCGCGCCCTGCAACACACACCCCCCTAACACGTATCCGTACCCCAATCTCGACCCTAGGCCTCACCGGGAGCCTAACCCTAACCCTAGCTCCAAGCCTGACCCTGAACAATAAACCTCACCTGCAGCCTGAACCCTGAGGCCTACCCTAACGATAAACCACGCCCTGCAAAAACAACGCCCCCTAACACATATCCATACCCCAATCTCGACCCTAGGCCTCACCAGGAGCCTAACCCTAACCCTAACTCGAACCCTTATCCTTAACACTAAGCCTCACCCGCAGCCACAACCCTCAGCCCTACCCTAACGATAAGCCGCGCCCTGCAACACACACACCCCTAACACGTATCCGTACCCCAATCTCGACCCTAGGCCTCACCGGGAGCCAAACGCTAACGCTAGCTCCAACCCAGACCCTGAACCCTATGCCTCACAGGACGACTGAACCCTGAGCCCTACACTAACGATAAGCCGCGCCCTGCAACGCACAAGCCCCATAGCACGTATCCAAACCCCAATCTCGACCCGAAGCCTCACCGGGAGCCTAACCCTAACCGTAGCTCCAACTCTGACCCTGAACCGTAAGCCTCACCCGCAGCCTGAACCCTGAGGCCTCCGCTAACGATAAGCCACTCCCTGCAACGAACACGCCCCCTAACATGTATCCGTACCCCAATCTCGGCCCTTAGCCTCACCGGAAGCCTAACCCTAACCCTAACACCAACTCTCACCCTGAACAGTAATCCTCACCTGCAGCCTGAATCCTGAGGCCTAACCTAATGATTAGCGGCGCCCTGCAATGTACACGCCCCCTAACAAGTATCCGTACCCCAATCTCGACCCTAGGCCTCACCGGGAGCCTAACCCTAACCCGAGCACCAACCCTGACCCGGAAACCTAAGCCTCATCCGCAGCCTGAACCCTGAGGCCTACTCTAATGATAAGCCGTGCCGTGCAACTCACACGCCCCCTTACACGTATCCGTACACCAATCTCGACCCTAGGCCTCACCGGGAGCCTAACGCTAACCCTAGCTCCAACCCTGACCCTGAAACCTAAGCCTAAACGGAAGACTGAACCCTGAGGACTACCCTAACTATAAGCCGTGCCCTGCAACGCACACGCCCCCAAACACGTATCCCTACCCCAATCTCGACCCTAGGCCTCACCGGGAGCCTAAATCTAACCTTAGCTCCAAACCTGACCTTGAAACCTAAGCATGAACCGCGGCCTGAACCCTGAGGTTTAACCTAACGATCAGCCGTGCCCTGCAATGCACACGCCCCCTAACACGTATCCGTACCCCAATCTCGACTCTAAGCCTCACCGGAATCCTAATCCTAACCCTAGCTCCAACCCTGACCCTGAACGCTACGCATCACCTGCAGCCTGAACCCTGAGGCCTACGCTAAGGATAAGCCACGCCCTGCAACGAAAACGCCCCCTAACACCTATCCGTACCCCAGTCTCGAACCTAGGCCTCACCGGGAGCCTAACCCTAACCCTAGCTCCAAGCCTGACCCTGAACAATAAACCTCACCTGCAGCCTGAACCCTGAGGCCTACCCTAACGATAAACCACGCTCTGCAATAACAACGCCCCCTAACACATATCCGTACCCCAATCTCGACCATAGGCCTCACCAGGAGCCTAACCCTAACCCTAACTCGAACCCTTATCCTTAACACTAAGCCTCACCCGCAGCCACAACCCTCAGCCCTACCCTAACGATAAGCCGCGCCCTGCAACACACACCCCCCTAACACGTATCCGTACTCCAATCTCGACCCTAGGCCTCACCGGGAGCCAAACCCTAACGCTAGCTCCAACCCAGACCCTGAACTCTAAGCCTCACAGGACGACTGAACCCTGAGGCCTACACTAACGATAAGCCGCGCCCTGCAACGCACAAGCCCCATAGCACGTATCCAAACCCCAATCTCGACCCGAAGCCTCACCGGGAGCCTAACCCTAACCGTAGCTCCAACTCTGACCCTGAACCGTAAGCCTCACCCGCAGCCTGAACCCTGAGGCCTCCGCTAACGATAAGCCACTCCCTGCAACGAACACGCCCCCTAACATGTATCCGTACCCCAATCTCGGCCCTTAGCCTCACCGGAAGCCTAACCCTAACCCTAACACCAACTCTCACCCTGAACAGTAATCCTCACCTGCAGCCTGAATCCTGAGGCCTAACCTAATGATTAGCGGCGCCCTGCAATGTACACGCCCCCTAACAAGTATCCGTACCCCAATCTCGACCCTAGGCCTCACCGGGAGCCTAACCCTAACCCGAGCACCAACCCTGACCCGGAAACCTAAGCCTCATCCGCAGCCTGAACCCTGAGGCCTACTCTAATGATAAGCCGTGCCGTGCAACTCACACGCCCCCTTACACGTATCCGTACACCAATCTCGACCCTAGGCCTCACCGGGAGCCTAACTCTAACCCTAGCTCCAACCCTGACCCTGAAACCTAAGCCTAAACGGAAGACTGAACCCTGAGGACTACCCTAACTATAAGCCGTGCCCTGCAACGCACACGCCCCCAAACACGTATCCCTACCCCAATCTCGACCCTAGGCCTCACCGGGAGCCTAAATCTAACCTTAGCTCCAAACCTGACCTTGAAACCTAAGCATGAACCGCGGCCTGAACCCTGAGGTTTAACCTAACGATCAGCCATGCCCTGCAATGCACACGCCCCCTAACACGTATCCGTACCCCAATCTCGACCCTAAGCCTCACCGGAATCCTAACCCTAACCCTAGCTCCAACCCTGACCCTGAACGCTACGCATCACCTGCAGCCTGAACCCTGAGGCCTACGCTAAGGATAAGCCGCGCCCTGCAACGAAAACGCCCCCTAACACCTATCCGTACCCCAGTCTCGAACCTAGGCCTCACCGGGAGCCTTACCCTAACCCTAAGTCCAAGCCTGACCCTGAACAATAAACCTCACCTGCAGCCTGAACCCTGAGGCCTACCCTAACGATAAACCACGCCCTGCAAAAACAACGCCCCCTAACACATATCCGTACCCCAATCTCGACCCTAGGCCTCACCAGGAGCCTAACCCTAACCCTAACTCGAACCCTTATCCTTAACACTAAGCCTCACCCGCAGCCACAACCCTGAGCCCTACCCTAACGATAAGCCGCGCCCTGCAACACACACACCCCTAACACGTATCTGTACCCCAAACTCGACCCTAGGCCTCACCGGGAGCCTAACCCTAACCCTAGCTCCAAGCCTGACCCTGAACAATAAACCTCACCTGCAGCCTGAACCCTGAGGCCTACCCTAACGATAAACCACGCCCTGCAAAAACAACGCCCCCTAACACATATCCGTACCTCAATCTCGACCCTAGGCCTCACCAGGAGCCTAACCCTAACCCTAACTCGAACCCTTATCCTTAACACTAAGCCTCACCCGCAGCCACAACCCTCAGCCCTACCCTAACGATAAGCCGCGCCCTGCAACACACCCCCCCCTAACACGTATCCATACCCCAATCTCGACCCTAGGCCTCACCGGGAGCCAAACGCTAACGCTAGCTCCAACCCAGACCCTGAAACTTAAGCTTCACAGGACGACTGAACCCTGAGGCCTACACTAACGATAAGCCGCGCCCTGCAACGCACAAGCCCCATAGCACGTATCCAAACCCCAATCTCGACCCGAAGCCTCACCGGGAGCCTAACCCAAACCGTAGCTCCAACTCTGACCCTGAACCGTAAGCCTCACCCGCAGCCTGAACCCTGAGGCCTCCGCTAACGATAAGCCACTCCCTGCAACGAACACACCCCCTAACATGTATCCGTACCCCAATCTCGGCCCTTAGCCTCACCGGAAGCCTAACCCTAACCCTAGCACCAACTCTCACCCTGAACAGTAATCCTCACCTGCAGCCTGAATCCTGAGGCCTAACCTAATGATTAGCGGCGCCCTGCAATGTACACGCCCCCTAACAAGTATCCGTACCCCAATCTCGACCCGAGGCCTCACCGGGAGCCTAACCCTAACCCGAGCACCAACCCTGACCCGGAAACCTAAGCCTCATCCGCAGCCTGAACCCTGAGGCCTACTCTAATGATAAGCCGTGCCGTGCAACTCACACGCCCCCTTACACGTATCCGTACACCAATCTCGACCCTAGGCCTCACCGGGAGCCTAACGCTAACCCTAGCTCCAACCCTGACCCTGAAACCTAAGCCTAAACGGAAGACTGAACCCTGAGGACTACCCTAACTATAAGCCGTGCCCTGCAACGCACACGCCCCCAAACACGTATCCCTACCCCAATCTCGACCCTAGGCCTCACCGGGAGCCTAAATCTAACCTTAGCTCCAAACCTGACCTTGAAACCTAAGCATGAACCGCGGCCTGAACCCTGAGGTTTAACCTAACGATCAGCCGTGCCCTGCAATGCACACGCCCCCTAACACGTATCCGTACCCCAATCTCGACCCTAAGCCTCACCGGAATCCTAACCCTAACCCTAGCTCCAACCCTGACCCTGAACGCTACGCATCACCTGCAGCCTGAACCCTGAGGCCTACGGTAAGGATAAGCCGCGCCCTGCAACGAAAACGCCCCCTAACACCTATCCGTACCCCAGTCTCGAACCTAGGCCTCACCGGGAGCCTTACCCTAACCCTAAGTCCAAGCCTGACCCTGAACAATAAACCTCACCTGCAGCCTGAACCCTGAGGCCTACCCTAACGATAAACCACGCCCTGCAAAAACAACGCCCCCTAACACATATCCGTACCCCAATCTCGACCCTAGGCCTCACCAGGAGCCTAACCCTAACCCTAACTCGAACCCTTATCCTTAACACTAAGCCTCACCCGCAGCCACAACCCTCAGCCCTACCCTAACGATAAGCCGCGCCCTGCAACACACACCCCCCTAACACGTATCCGTACCCCAATCTCGACCCTAGGCCTCACCGGGAGCCTAACCCTAACCCTAGCTCCAAGCCTGACCCTGAACAATAAACCTCACCTGCAGCCTGAACCCTGAGGCCTACCCTAACGATAAACCACGCCCTGCAAAAACAACGCCCCCTAACACATATCCATACCCCAATCTCGACCCTAGGCCTCACCAGGAGCCTAACCCTAACCCTAACTCGAACCCTTATCCTTAACACTAAGCCTCACCCGCAGCCACAACCCTCAGCCCTACCCTAACGATAAGCCGCGCCCTGCAACACACACACCCCTAACACGTATCCGTACCCCAATCTCGACCCTAGGCCTCACCGGGAGCCAAACGCTAACGCTAGCTCCAACCCAGACCCTGAACCCTATGCCTCACAGGACGACTGAACCCTGAGGCCTACACTAACGATAAGCCGCGCCCTGCAACGCACAAGCCCCATAGCACGTATCCAAACCCCAATCTCGACCCGAAGCCTCACCGGGAGCCTAACCCTAACCGTAGCTCCAACTCTGACCCTGAACCGTAAGCCTCACCCGCAGCCTGAACCCTGAGGCCTCCGCTAACGATAAGCCACTCCCTGCAACGAACACGCCCCCTAACATGTATCCGTACCCCAATCTCGGCCCTTAGCCTCACCGGAAGCCTAACCCTAACCCTAACACCAACTCTCACCCTGAACAGTAATCCTCACCTGCAGCCTGAATCCTGAGGCCTAACCTAATGATTAGCGGCGCCCTGCAATGTACACGCCCCCTAACAAGTATCCGTACCCCAATCTCGACCCTAGGCCTCACCGGGAGCCTAACCCTAACCCGAGCACCAACCCTGACCCGGAAACCTAAGCCTCATCCGCAGCCTGAACCCTGAGGCCTACTCTAATGATAAGCCGTGCCGTGCAACTCACACGCCCCCTTACACGTATCCGTACACCAATCTCGACCCTAGGCCTCACCGGGAGCCTAACGCTAACCCTAGCTCCAACCCTGACCCTGAAACCTAAGCCTAAACGGAAGACTGAACCCTGAGGACTACCCTAACTATAAGCCGTGCCCTGCAACGCACACGCCCCCAAACACGTATCCCTACCCCAATCTCGACCCTAGGCCTCACCGGGAGCCTAAATCTAACCGTAGCTCCAAACCTGACCTTGAAACCTAAGCATGAACCGCGGCCTGAACCCTGAGGTTTAACCTAACGATCAGCCGTGCCCTGCAATGCACACGCCCCCTAACACGTATCCGTACCCCAATCTCGACTCTAAGCCTCACCGGAATCCTAATCCTAACCCTAGCTCCAACCCTGACCCTGAACGCTACGCATCACCTGCAGCCTGAACCCTGAGGCCTACGCTAAGGATAAGCCACGCCCTGCAACGAAAACGCCCCCTAACACCTATCCGTACCCCAGTCTCGAACCTAGGCCTCACCGGGAGCCTAACCCTAACCCTAGCTCCAAGCCTGACCCTGAACAATAAACCTCACCTGCAGCCTGAACCCTGAGGCCTACCCTAACGATAAACCACGCTCTGCAATAACAACGCCCCCTAACACATATCCGTACCCCAATCTCGACCCTAGGCCTCACCAGGAGCCTAACCCTAACCCTAACTCGAACCCTTATCCTTAACACTAAGCCTCACCCGCAGCCACAACCCTCAGCCCTACCCTAACGATAAGCCGCGCCCTGCAACACACACCCCCCTAACACGTATCCGTACTCCAATCTCGACCCTAGGCCTCACCGGGAGCCAAACCCTAACGCTAGCTCCAACCCAGACCCTGAACTCTAAGCCTCACAGGACGACTGAACCCTGAGGCCTACACTAACGATAAGCCGCGCCCTGCAACGCACAAGCCCCATAGCACGTATCCAAACCCCAATCTCGACCCGAAGCCTCACCGGGAGCCTAACCCTAACCGTAGCTCCAACTCTGACCCTGAACCGTAAGCCTCACCCGCAGCCTGAACCCTGAGGCCTCCGCTAACGATAAGCCACTCCCTGCAACGAACACGCCCCCTAACATGTATCCGTACCCCAATCTCGGCCCTTAGCCTCACCGGAAGCCTAACCCTAACCCTAACACCAACTCTCACCCTGAACAGTAATCCTCACCTGCAGCCTGAATCCTGAGGCCTAACCTAATGATTAGCGGCGCCCTGCAATGTACACGCCCCCTAACAAGTATCCGTACCCCAATCTCGACCCTAGGCCTCACCGGGAGCCTAACCCTAACCCGAGCACCAACCCTGACCCGGAAACCTAAGCCTCATCCGCAGCCTGAACCCTGAGGCCTACTCTAATGATAAGCCGTGCCGTGCAACTCACACGCCCCCTTACACGTATCCGTACACCAATCTCGACCCTAGGCCTCACCGGGAGCCTAACTCTAACCCTAGCTCCAACCCTGACCCTGAAACCTAAGCCTAAACGGAAGACTGAACCCTGAGGACTACCCTAACTATAAGCCGTGCCCTGCAACGCACACGCCCCCAAACACGTATCCCTACCCCAATCTCGACCCTAGGCCTCACCGGGAGCCTAAATCTAACCTTAGCTCCAAACCTGACCTTGAAACCTAAGCATGAACCGCGGCCTGAACCCTGAGGTTTAACCTAACGATCAGCCATGCCCTGCAATGCACACGCCCCCTAACACGTATCCGTACCCCAATCTCGACCCTAAGCCTCACCGGAATCCTAACCCTAACCCTAGCTCCAACTCTGACCCTGAACGCTACGCATCACCTGCAGCCTGAACCCTGAGGCCTACGCTAAGGATAAGCCGCGCCCTGCAACGAAAACGCCCCCTAACACCTATCCGTACCCCAGTCTCGAACCTAGGCCTCACCGGGAGCCTTACCCTAACCCTAAGTCCAAGCCTGACCCTGAACAATAAACCTCACCTGCAGCCTGAACCCTGAGGCCTACCCTAACGATAAACCACGCCCTGCAAAAACAACGCCCCCTAACACATATCCGTACCCCAATCTCGACCCTAGGCCTCACCAGGAGCCTAACCCTAACCCTAACTCGAACCCTTATCCTTAACACTAAGCCTCACCCGCAGCCACAACCCTGAGCCCTACCCTAACGATAAGCCGCGCCCTGCAACACACACACCCCTAACACGTATCTGTACCCCAAACTCGACCCTAGGCCTCACCGGGAGCCTAACCCTAACCCTAGCTCCAAGCCTGACCCTGAACAATAAACCTCACCTGCAGCCTGAACCCTGAGGCCTACCCTAACGATAAACCACGCCCTGCAAAAACAACGCCCCCTAACACATATCCGTACCTCAATCTCGACCCTAGGCCTCACCAGGAGCCTAACCCTAACCCTAACTCGAACCCTTATCCTTAACACTAAGCCTCACCCGCAGCCACAACCCTCAGCCCTACCCTAACGATAAGCCGCGCCCTGCAACACACCCCCCCCTAACACGTATCCATACCCCAATCTCGACCCTAGGCCTCACCGGGAGCCAAACGCTAACGCTAGCTCCAACCCAGACCCTGAAACTTAAGCTTCACAGGACGACTGAACCCTGAGGCCTACACTAACGATAAGCCGCGCCCTGCAACGCACAAGCCCCATAGCACGTATCCAAACCCCAATCTCGACCCGAAGCCTCACCGGGAGCCTAACCCAAACCGTAGCTCCAACTCTGACCCTGAACCGTAAGCCTCACCCGCAGCCTGAACCCTGAGGCCTCCGCTAACGATAAGCCACTCCCTGCAACGAACACACCCCCTAACATGTATCCGTACCCCAATCTCGGCCCTTAGCCTCACCGGAAGCCTAACCCTAACCCTAGCACCAACTCTCACCCTGAACAGTAATCCTCACCTGCAGCCTGAATCCTGAGGCCTAACCTAATGATTAGCGGCGCCCTGCAATGTACACGCCCCCTAACAAGTATCCGTACCCCAATCTCGACCCGAGGCCTCACCGGGAGCCTAACCCTAACCCGAGCACCAACCCTGACCCGGAAACCTAAGCCTCATCCGCAGCCTGAACCCTGAGGCCTACTCTAATGATAAGCCGTGCCGTGCAACTCACACGCCCCCTTACACGTATCCGTACACCAATCTCGACCCTAGGCCTCACCGGGAGCCTAACGCTAACCCTAGCTCCAACCCTGACCCTGAAACCTAAGCCTAAACGGAAGACGGAACCCTGAGGACTACCCTAACTATAAGCCGTGCCCTGCAACGCACACGCCCCCAAACACGTATCCCTACCCCAATCTCGACCCTAGGCCTCACCGGGAGCCTAAATCTAACCTTAGCTCCAAACCTGACCTTGAAACCTAAGCATGAACCGCGGCCTGAACCCTGAGGTTTAACCTAACGATCAGCCGTGCCCTGCAATGCACACGCCCCCTAACACGTATCCGTACCCCAATCTCGACCCTAAGCCTCACCGGAATCCTAACCCTAACCCTAGCTCCAACCCTGACCCTGAACGCTACGCATCACCTGCAGCCTGAACCCTGAGGCCTACGGTAAGGATAAGCCGCGCCCTGCAACGAAAACGCCCCCTAACACCTATCCGTACCCCAGTCTCGAACCTAGGCCTCACCGGGAGCCTTACCCTAACCCTAAGTCCAAGCCTGACCCTGAACAATAAACCTCACCTGCAGCCTGAACCCTGAGGCCTACCCTAACGATAAACCACGCCCTGCAAAAACAACGCCCCCTAACACATATCCGTACCCCAATCTCGACCCTAGGCCTCACCAGGAGCCTAACCCTAACCCTAACTCGAACCCTTATCCTTAACACTAAGCCTCACCCGCAGCCACAACCCTCAGCCCTACCCTAACGATAAGCCGCGCCCTGCAACACACACCCCCCTAACACGTATCCGTACCCCAATCTCGACCCTAGGCCTCACCGGGAGCCTAACCCTAACCCTAGCTCCAAGCCTGACCCTGAACAATAAACCTCACCTGCAGCCTGAACCCTGAGGCCTACCCTAACGATAAACCACGCCCTGCAAAAACAACGCCCCCTAACACATATCCATACCCCAATCTCGACCCTAGGCCTCACCAGGAGCCTAACCCTAACCCTAACTCGAACCCTTATCCTTAACACTAAGCCTCACCCGCAGCCACAACCCTCAGCCCTACCCTAACGATAAGCCGCGCCCTGCAACACACACACCCCTAACACGTATCCGTACCCCAATCTCGACCCTAGGCCTCACCGGGAGCCAAACGCTAACGCTAGCTCCAACCCAGACCCTGAACCCTATGCCTCACAGGACGACTGAACCCTGAGGCCTACACTAACGATAAGCCGCGCCCTGCAACGCACAAGCCCCATAGCACGTATCCAAACCCCAATCTCGACCCGAAGCCTCACCGGGAGCCTAACCCTAACCGTAGCTCCAACTCTGACCCTGAACCGTAAGCCTCACCCGCAGCCTGAACCCTGAGGCCTCCGCTAACGATAAGCCACTCCCTGCAACGAACACGCCCCCTAACATGTATCCGTACCCCAATCTCTGCCCTTAGCCTCACCGGAAGCCTAACCCTAACCCTAACACCAACTCTCACCCTGAACAGTAATCCTCACCTGCAGCCTGAATCCTGAGGCCTAACCTAATGATTAGCGGCGCCCTGCAATGTACACGCCCCCTAACAAGTATCCGTACCCCAATCTCGACCCTAGGCCTCACCGGGAGCCTAACCCTAACCCGAGCACCAACCCTGACCCGGAAACCTAAGCCTCATCCGCAGCCTGAACCCTGAGGCCTACTCTAATGATAAGCCGTGCCGTGCAACTCACACGCCCCCTTACACGTATCCGTACACCAATCTCGACCCTAGGCCTCACCGGGAGCCTAACGCTAACCCTAGCTCCAACCCTGACCCTGAAACCTAAGCCTAAACGGAAGACTGAACCCTGAGGACTACCCTAACTATAAGCCGTGCCCTGCAACGCACACGCCCCCAAACACGTATCCCTACCCCAATCTCGACCCTAGGCCTCACCGGGAGCCTAAATCTAACCTTAGCTCCAAACCTGACCTTGAAACCTAAGCATGAACCGCGGCCTGAACCCTGAGGTTTAACCTAACGATCAGCCGTGCCCTGCAATGCACACGCCCCCTAACACGTATCCGTACCCCAATCTCGACTCTAAGCCTCACCGGAATCCTAATCCTAACCCTAGCTCCAACCCTGACCCTGAACGCTACGCATCACCTGCAGCCTGAACCCTGAGGCCTACGCTAAGGATAAGCCACGCCCTGCAACGAAAACGCCCCCTAACACCTATCCGTACCCCAGTCTCGAACCTAGGCCTCACCGGGAGCCTAACCCTAACCCTAGCTCCAAGCCTGACCCTGAACAATAAACCTCACCTGCAGCCTGAACCCTGAGGCCTACCCTAACGATAAACCACGCTCTGCAATAACAACGCCCCCTAACACATATCCGTACCCCAATCTCGACCCTAGGCCTCACCAGGAGCCTAACCCTAACCCTAACTCGAACCCTTATCCTTAACACTAAGCCTCACCCGCAGCCACAACCCTCAGCCCTACCCTAACGATAAGCCGCGCCCTGCAACACACACCCCCCTAACACGTATCCGTACTCCAATCTCGACCCTAGGCCTCACCGGGAGCCAAACCCTAACGCTAGCTCCAACCCAGACCCTGAACTCTAAGCCTCACAGGACGACTGAACCCTGAGGCCTACACTAACGATAAGCCGCGCCCTGCAACGCACAAGCCCCATAGCACGTATCCAAACCCCAATCTCGACCCGAAGCCTCACCGGGAGCCTAACCCTAACCGTAGCTCCAACTCTGACCCTGAACCGTAAGCCTCACCCGCAGCCTGAACCCTGAGGCCTCCGCTAACGATAAGCCACTCCCTGCAACGAACACGCCCCCTAACATGTATCCGTACCCCAATCTCGGCCCTTAGCCTCACCGGAAGCCTAACCCTAACCCTAACACCAACTCTCACCCTGAACAGTAATCCTCACCTGCAGCCTGAATCCTGAGGCCTAACCTAATGATTAGCGGCGCCCTGCAATGTACACGCCCCCTAACAAGTATCCGTACCCCAATCTCGACCCTAGGCCTCACCGGGAGCCTAACCCTAACCCGAGCACCAACCCTGACCCGGAAACCTAAGCCTCATCCGCAGCCTGAACCCTGAGGCCTACTCTAATGATAAGCCGTGCCGTGCAACTCACACGCCCCCTTACACGTATCCGTACACCAATCTCGACCCTAGGCCTCACCGGGAGCCTAACTCTAACCCTAGCTCCAACCCTGACCCTGAAACCTAAGCCTAAACGGAAGACTGAACCCTGAGGACTACCCTAACTATAAGCCGTGCCCTGCAACGCACACGCCCCCAAACACGTATCCCTACCCCAATCTCGACCCTAGGCCTCACCGGGAGCCTAAATCTAACCTTAGCTCCAAACCTGACCTTGAAACCTAAGCATGAACCGCGGCCTGAACCCTGAGGTTTAACCTAACGATCAGCCGTGCCCTGCAATGCACACGCCCCCTAACACGTATCCGTACCCCAATCTCGACCCTAAGCCTCACCGGAATCCTAACCCTAACCCTAGCTCCAACCCTGACCCTGAACGCTACGCATCACCTGCAGCCTGAACCCTGAGGCCTACGCTAAGGATAAGCCGCGCCCTGCAACGAAAACGCCCCCTAACACCTATCCGTACCCCAGTCTCGAACCTAGGCCTCACCGGGAGCCTTACCCTAACCCTAAGTCCAAGCCTGACCCTGAACAATAAACCTCACCTGCAGCCTGAACCCTGAGGCCTACCCTAACGATAAACCACGCCCTGCAAAAACAACGCCCCCTAACACATATCCGTACCCCAATCTCGACCCTAGGCCTCACCAGGAGCCTAACCCTAACCCTAACTCGAACCCTTATCCTTAACACTAAGCCTCACCCGCAGGCACAACCCTCAGCCCTACCCTAACGATAAGCCGCGCCCTGCAACACACACACCCCTAACACGTATCTGTACCCCAAACTCGACCCTAGGCCTCACCGGGAGCCTAACCCTAACCCTAGCTCCAAGCCTGACCCTGAACAATAAACCTCACCTGCAGCCTGAACCCTGAGGCCTACCCTAACGATAAACCACGCCCTGCAAAAACAACGCCCCCTAACACATATCCGTACCTCAATCTCGACCCTAGGCCTCACCAGGAGCCTAACCCTAACCCTAACTCGAACCCTTATCCTTAACACTAAGCCTCACCCGCAGCCACATCCCTCAGCCCTACCCTAACGATAAGCCGCGCCCTGCAACACACCCCCCGCTAACACGTATCCATACCCCAATCTCGACCCTAGGCCTCACCGGGAGCCAAACGCTAACGCTAGCTCCAACCCAGACCCTGAACCCTAAGCCTCACAGGACGACTGAACCCTGAGGCCTACACTAACGATAAGCCGCGCCCTGCAACGCACAAGCCCCATAGCACGTATCCATACCCCAATCTCGACCGGAAGCCTCACCGGGAGCCTAACCCTAACCGTAGCTCCAACTCTGACCCTGAACCGTAAGCCTCACCCGCAGCCTGAACCCTGAGGCCTCCGCTAACGATAAGCCACTCCCTGCAACGAACACGCCCCCTAACACGTATCCGTACCCCAATCTCTGCCCTTAGCCTCACCGGAAGCCTAACCCTAACCCTAGCACCAACTCTCACCCTGAACAGTAATCCTCACCTGCAGCCTGAATCCTGAGGCCTAACCTAATGATTAGCGGCGCCCTTCAATGTACACGCCCCCTAACAAGTATCCGTACCCCAATCTCGACCCTAGGCCTCACCGGGAGCCTAACCCTAACCCGAGCACCAACCCTGACCCGGAAACCTAAGCCTCATCCGCAGCCTGAACCCTGAGGCCTACTCTAATGATAAGCCGTGCCGTGCAACTCACACGCCCCCTTACACGTATCCGTACACCAATCTCGACCCTAGGCCTCACCGGGAGCCTAACGCTAACCCTAGCTCCAACCCTGACCCTGAAACCTAAGCCTAAACGGAAGACTGAACCCTGAGGACTACCCTAACTATAAGCCGTGCCCTGCAACGCACACGCCCCCAAACACGTATCCCTACCCCAATCTCGACCCTAGGCCTCACCGGGAGCCTAAATCTAACCTTAGCTCCAAACCTGACCTTGAAACCTAAGCATGAACCGCGGCCTGAACCCTGAGGTTTAACCTAACGATCAGCCGTGCCCTGCAATGCACACGCCCCCTAACACGTATCCGTACCCCAATCTCGACCCTAAGCCTCACCGGAATCCTAACCCTAACCCTAGCTCCAACCCTGACCTGAACGCTACGCATCACCTGCAGCCTGAACCCTGAGGCCTACGCTAAGGATAAGCCGCGCCCTGCAATGAAAACGCCCCCTAACACCTATCCGTACCCCAGTCTCGAACCTAGGCCTCACCGGGAGCCTTACCCTAACCCTAAGTCCAAGCCTGACCCTGAACAATAAACCTCACCTGCATCCTGAACCCTGAGGCCTACCCTAACGATAAACCACGCCCTGCAAAAACAACGCCCCCTAACACATATCCGTACCCCAATCTCGACCCTAGGCCTCACCAGGAGCCTAACCCTAACCCTAACTCGAACCCTTATCCTTAACACTAAGCCTCACCCGCAGCCACAACCCTCAGCCCTACCCTAACAATAAGCCGCGCCCTGTAACACACACACCCATAACACGAATCCGTACCCCAATCTCGACCCTAGGCCTCACCGGGAGCCTAACCCTAACCCTAGCTCCAAGCCTGAACCTGAACAATAAACCTCACCTGCAGCCTGAACCCTGAGGCCTACCCTAACGATAAACCACGCTCTGCAAAAACAACGCCCCCTAACACATATCCGTACCCCAATCTCGACCCTAGGCCTCACCAGGAGCCTAACCCTAACCCTAACTCGAACCCTTATCCTTAACACTAAGCCTCACCCGCAGCCACAACCCTCAGCCCTACCCTAACGATAAGCCGCGCCCTGCAACACACACCCCCCTAACACGTATCCGTACCCCAATCTCGACCCTAGGCCTCACCGGGAGCCAAACGTTAACGCTAGCTCCAACCCAGACCCTGAACACTAAGCTTCACAGGACGACTGAACCCTAAGGCCTACACTAACGATAAGCCGCGCCCTGCAACGCACAAGCCCCATAGCACGTATCCATACCCCAATCTCGACCCGAAGCCTCACCGGGAGCCTAACCCTAACCGTAGCTCCAACTCTGACCCTGAACCGTAAGCCTCACCCGCAGCCTGAACCCTGAGGCCTCCGCTAACGATAAGCCACTCCCTGCAACGAACACGCCCCCTAACATGTATCCGTACCCCAATCTCGGCCCTTAGCCTCACCGGAAGCCTAACCCTAACCCTAGCACCAACTCTCACCCTGAACAGTAATCCTCACCTGCAGCCTGAATCCTGAGGCCTAACCTAATGATTAGCGGCGCCCTGCAATGTACACGCCCCCTAACAAGTATCCGTACCCCAATCTCGACCCTAGGCCTCACCGGGAGCCTAACCCTAACCCGAGCACCAACCCTGACCCGGAAACCTAAGCCTCATCCGCAGCCTGAACCCTGAGGCCTACTCTAATGATAAGCCGTGCCGTGCAACTCACACGCCCCCTTACACGTATCCGTACACCAATCTCGACCCTAGGCCTCACCGGGAGCCTAACGCTAACCCTAGCTCCAACCCTGACCCTGAAACCTAAGCCTAAACGGAAGACTGAACCCTGAGGACTACCCTAACTATAAGCCGTGCCCTGCAACGCACACGCCCCCAAACACGTATCCCTACCCCAATCTCGACCCTAGGCCTCACCGGGAGCCTAAATCTAACCTTAGCTCCAAACCTGACCTTGAAACCTAAGCATGAACCGCGGCCTGAACCCTGAGGTTTAACCTAACGATCAGCCGTGCCCTGCAATGCACACGCCCCCTAACACGTATCCGTACCCCAATCTCGACCCTAAGCCTCACCGGAATCCTAACCCTAACCCTAGCTCCAACCCTGACCCTGAACGCTACGCATCACCTGCAGCCTGTACCCTGAGGCCTACGCTAAATATAAGCCGCGCCCTGCAATGAAAACGCCCCCTAACACCTATCCGTACCCCAGATTCGAACCTAGGCCTCACCGGGAGCCTTACCCTAACCCTAAGTCCAAGCCTGACCCTGAACAATAAACCTCACCTGCAGCCTGAACCCTGAGGCCTACCCTAACGATAAACCACGCCCTGCAAAAACAACGATCCCTAACACATATCCGTACCCCAATCTCGACCCTAGGCCTCACCAGGAGCCTAACCCTAACCCTAACTCGAACCCTTATCCTTAACACTAAGCCACACCCGCAGCCACAACCCTCAGCCCTACCCTAACGATAAGCCGCGCCCTGCAACACACACCCCCCTAACACATATCCGTACCCCAATCTCGACCCTAGGCCTCACCGTGAGCCTAACACTAACCCTAGCTCCAAGCCTGACACTGAACAATAAACCTCACCTGCAGCCTGAACCCTGAGGCCTACCCTAACGATAAACCACGCCCTGCAAAAACAACGCCCCCTCACACATATCCGTACCCCAATCTCGACCCTAGGCCTCACCAGGACCCTAACCCTAACCCTAACTCGAACCCTTATCCTTAACACTAAGCCTCACCTGCAGCCACAACCCTCAGCCCTACCCTAACGATAAGCCGCGCCCTGCAACACACACCCCCCTAACACGTATCCGTACCCCAATCTCGACCCTAGGCCTCACCGGGAGCCAAACGCTAACGCTAGCTCCAACCCAGACCCTGAACCCTAAGCCTCACAGGACGACTGAACCCTGAGGCCTACACTAACGATAAGCCGCGCCCTGCAACGCACAAGCCCCATAGCACGTATCCATACCCCAATCTCGACCCGAAGCCTCACCGGGAGCCTAACCCTAACCGTAGCTCCAACTCTGACCCTGAACCGTAAGCCTCACCCGCAGCCTGAACCCTGAGGCCTCCGCTAACGATAAGCCACTCCCTGAAACGAACACGCCCCCTAACACGTATCCGTACCCCAATCTCTGCCCTTAGCCTCACCGGAAGCCTAACCCTAACCCTAGCACCAACTCTCACCCTGAACAGTAATCCTCACCTGCAGCCTGAATCCTGAGGCCTAACCTAATGATTAGCGGCGCCCTGCAATGTACACGCCCCCTAACAAGTATCCGTACCCCAATCTCGACCCTAGGCCTCACCGGGAGCCTAACCCTAACCCGAGCACCAACCCTGACCCGGAAACCTAAGCCTCATCCACAGCCTGAACCCTGAGGCCTACTCTAATGATAAGCCGTGCCGTGCAACTCACACGCCCCCTTACACGTATCCGTACACCAATCTCGACCCTAGGCCTCACCGGGAGCCTAACGCTAACCCTAGCTCCAACCCTGACCCTGAAACCTAAGCCTAAACGGAAGACTGAACCCTGAGGACTACCCTAACTATAAGCCGTGCCCTGCAACGCACACGCCCCCAAACACGTTTCCCTACCCCAATCTCGACCCTAGGCCTCACCGGGAGCCTAAATCTAACCTTAGCTCAAACCTGACCTTGAAACCTAAGCATGAACCGCGGCCTGAACCCTGAGGTTTAACCTAACGATCAGCCGTGCCCTGCAATGCACACGCCCCCTAACACGTATCCGTACCCCAATCTCGACCCTAAGCCTCACCGGAATCCTAACCCTAACCCTAGCTCCAACCCTGACCCTGAACGCTACGCATCACCTGCAGCCTGAACCCTGAGGCCTACGCTAAGGATAAGCCGCGCCCTGCAATGAAAACGCCCCCTAACACCTATCCGTACCCCAGTCTCGAACCTAGGCCTCACTGGGAGCCTTACCCTAACCCTAAGTCCAAGCCTGACCCTGAACAATAAACCTCACCTGCATCCTGAACCCTGAGGCCTACCCTAACGATAAACCACGCCCTGCAAAAACAACGCCCCCTAACACATATCCGTACCCCAATCTCGACCCTAGGCCTCACCAGGAGCCTAACCCTAACCCTAACTCGAACCCTTATCCTTAACACTAAGCCTCACCCGCAGCCACAACCCTCAGCCCTACCCTAACGATAAGCCGCGCCCTGTAACACACACACCCCTAACACGAATCCGTACCCCAATCTCGACCCTAGGCCTCACCGGGAGCCTAACCCTAACCCTAGCTCCAAGCCTGAACCTGAACAATAAACCTCACCTGCAGCCTGAACCCTGAGGCCTACCCTAACGATAAACCACGCTCTGCAAAAACAACGCCCCCTAACACATATCCGTACCCCAATCTCGACCCTAGGCCTCACCAGGAGCCTAACCCTAACCCTAACTCGAACCCTTATCCTTAACACTAAGCCTCACCCGCAGCCACAACCCTCAGCCCTACCCTAACGATAAGCCGCGCCCTGCAACACACACCCCCCTAACACGTATCCGTACCCCAATCTCGACCCTAGGCCTCACCGGGAGCCAAACGCTAACGCTAGCTCCAACCCAGACCCTGAACCCTAAGCTTCACAGGACGACTGAACCCTAAGGCCTACACTAACGATAAGCCGCGCCCTGCAACGCACAAGCCCCATAGCACGTATCCAAACCCCAATCTCGACCCGAAGCCTCACCAGGAGCCTAACCCTAACCGTAGCTCCAACTCTGACCCTGAACCGTAAGCCTCACCCGCAGCCTGAACCCTGAGGCCTCCGCTAACGATAAGCCACTCCCTGCAACGAACACGCCCCCTAACATGTATCCGTACCCCAATCTCGGCCCTTAGCCTCACCGGAAGCCTAACCCTAACCCTAGCACCAACTCTCACCCTGAACAGTAATCCTCACCTGCAGCCTGAATCCTGAGGCCTAACCTAATGATTAGCGGCGCCCTGCAATGTACACGCCCCCTAACAAGTATCCGTACCCCAATCTCGACCCTAGGCCTCACCGGGAGCCTAACCCTAACCCGAGCACCAACCCTGACCCGGAAACCTAAGCCTCATCCGCAGCCTGAACCCTGAGGCCTACTCTAATGATAAGCCGTGCCGTGCAACTCACACGCCCCCTTACACGTATCCGTACACCAATCTCGACCCTAGGCCTCACCGGGAGCCTAACGCTAACCCTAGCTCCAACCCTGACCCTGAAACCTAAGCCTAAACGGAAGACTGAACCCTGAGGACTACCCTAACTATAAGCCGTGCCCTGCAACGCACACGCCCCCAAACACGTATCCCTACCCCAATCTCGACCCTAGGCCTCACCGGGAGCCTAAATCTAACCTTAGCTCCAAACCTGACCTTGAAACCTAAGCATGAACCGCGGCCTGAACCCTGAGGTTTAACCTAATGATCAGCCGTGCCCTGCAATGCACACGCCCCCTAACACGTATCCGTACCCCAATCTCGACCCTAAGCCTCACCGGAATCCTAACCCTAACCCTAGCTCCAACCCTGACCCTGAACGCTACGCATCACCTGCAGCCTGAACCCTGAGGCCTACGCTAAGGATAAGCCGCGCCCTGCAACGAAAACGCCCCCTAACACCTATCCGTACCCCAGTCTCGAACCTAGGCCTCACCGGGAGCCTTACCCTAACCCTAAGTCCAAGCCTGACCCTGAACAATAAACCTCACCTGCAGCCTGAACCCTGAGGCCTACCCTAACAATAAACCACGCCCTGCAAAAACAACGCCCCCTAACACATATCCGTACCCCAATCTCGACCCTAGGCCTCACCAGGAGCCTAACCCTAACCCTAACTCGAACCCTTATCCTTAACACTAAGCCTCACCCGCAGCCACAACCCTCAGCCCTACCCTAACGATAAGCCGCGCCCTGCAACACACACCCCCCTAACACGTATCCGTACCCCAATCTCGACCCTAGGCCTCACCGGGAGCCAAACGCTAACGCTAGCTCCAACCCAGACCCTGAACCCTAAGCCTCACAGGACGACTGAACCCTGAGGCCTACACTAACGATAAGCCGCGCCCTGCAACGCACAAGCCCCATAGCACGTATCCATACCCCAATCTCGACCCGAAGCCTCACCGGGAGCCTAACCCTAACCGTAGCTCCAACTCTGACCCTGAACCGTAAGCCTCACCCGCAGCCTGAACCCTGAGGCCTCCGCTAACGATAAGCCACTCCCTGCAACGAACACGCCCCCTAACACTTATCCGTACCCCAATCTCGGCCCTTAGCCTCACCGGAAGCCTAACCCTAACCCTAGCACCAACTCTCACCCTGAACAGTAATCCTCACCTGCAGCCTGAATCCTGAGGCCTAACCTAATGATTAGCGGCGCCCTGCAATGTACACGCCCCCTAACAAGTATCCGTACCCCAATCTCGACCCTAGGCCTCACCGGGAGCCTAACCCTAACCCGAGCACCAACCCTGACCCGGAAACCTAAGCCTCATCCGCAGCCTGAACCCTGAGGCCTACTCTAATGATAAGCCGTGCCGTGCACCTCACACGCCCCCTTACACGTATCCGTACACCAATCTCGACCCTAGGCCTCACCGGGAGCCTAACGCTAACCCTAGCTCCAACCCTGACCCTGAAACCTAAGCCTAAACGGAAGACTGAACCCTGAGGACTACCCTAACTATAAGCCGTGCCCTGCAACGCACACGCCCCCAAACACGTATCCCTACCCCAATCTCGACCCTAGGCCTCACCGGGAGCCTAAATCTAACCTTAGCTCCAAACCTGACCTTGAAACCTAAGCATGAACCGCGGCCTGAACCCTGAGGTTTAACCTAACGATCAGCCGTGCCCTGCAATGCACACGCCCCCTAACACGTATCCGTACCCCAGTCTCGACCCTAAGCCTCACCGGAATCCTAACCCTAACCCTAGCTCCAACCCTGACCCTGAACGCTACGCATCACCTGCAGCCTGAACCCTGAGGCCTACGCTAAGTATAAGCCGCGCCCTGCAACGAAAATGCCCCCTAGCACCTATCCGTACCCCAGTCTCGAACCTAGGCCTCACTGGGAGCCTTACCCTAACCCTAAGTCCAAGCCTGACCCTGAACAATAAACCTCACCTGCAGCCTGAACCCTGAGGCCTACCCTAACGATAAACCACGCCCTTCAAAAACAACGCCCCCTAACACATATCCGTACCCCAATCTCGACCCTAGGCCTCACCAGGAGCCTAACCCTAACCCTAACTCGAACCCTTATCCTTAACACTAAGCCTCACCCGCAGCCACAACCCTCAGCCCTACCCTAACGATAAGCCGCGCCCTGCAACACACACCCGCCTAACACGTATCCGTACCCCAATCTCGACCCTAGGCCTCACTGGGAGCCAAACGCTAACGCTAGCTCCAACCCAGACCCTGAACCCTAAGCCTCACAGGACGACTGAACCCTGAGGCCTACACTAACGATAAGCCGCGCCCTGCAACGCGCAAGCCCCATAGCACGTATCCATACCCCAATCTCGACCCGAAGCCTCACCGGGAGCCTAACCCTAACCGTAGCTCCAACTCTGACCCTGAACTGTAAGCCTCACCCGCAGCCTGAACCCTGAGGCCTCCGCTAACGATAAGCCACTCCCTGCAACGAACACGCCCCCTAACACGTATCCGTACCCCAATCTCTGCCCTTAGCCTCACCGGAAGCCTAACCCTAACCCTAGCACCAACTCTCACCCTGAACAGTAATCCTCACCTGCAGCCTGAATCCTGAGGCCTAACCTAATGATTAGCGGCGCCCTGCAATGTACACGCCCCCTAACAAGTATCCGTACCCCAATCTCGACCCTAGGCCTCACCGGGAGCCTAACGCTAACCCTAGCTCCAACCCTGACCCTGAAACCTAAGCCTAAACGGAAGACTGAACCCTGAGGACTACCCTAACTATAAGCCGTGCCCTGCAACGCACACGCCCCCAAACACGTATCCCTACCCCAATCTCGACCCTAGGCCTCACCGGGAGCCTAAATCTAACCTTAGCTCCAAACCTGACCTTGAAACCTAAGCATGAACCGCGGCCTGAACCCTGAGGTTTAACCTAACGATCAGCCGTGCCCTGCAATGCACACGCCCCCTAACACGTATCCGTACCCCAATCTCGACCCTAAGCCTCACCGGAATCCTAACCCTAACCCTAGCTCCAACCCTGACCCTGAATGCTACGCATCACCTGCAGCCTGAACCCTGAGGCCTACGCTAAGGATAAGCCGCGCCCTGCAACGAAAACGCCCCCTAACACCTATCCGTACCCCAGATTCGAACCTAGGCCTAACCGGGAGCCTTACCCTAACCCTAAGTCCAAGCCTGACCCTGAACAATAAACCTCACCTGCAGCCTGAACCCTGAGGCCTACCCTAACGATAAACCACGCCCTGCGAAAACAACGCCCCCTAACACATATCCGTACCCCAATCTCGACCCTAGGCCTCACCAGGACCCTAAACCTAACCCTAACTCGAACCCTTATCCTTAACACTAAGCCTCACCCGCAGCCACAACCCTCAGCCCTACCCTAACGATAAGCCGCGCCCTGCAACACACACCCCCCTAACACGTATCCGTACCCCAATCTCGACCCTAGGCCTCACCGGGAGCCAAACGCTAACGCTAGCTCCAACCCAGACCCTGAACCCTAAGCCTCACAGGACGACTGAACCCTGAGGCCTACACTAACGATAAGCCGCGCCCTGCAACGCACAAGCCCCATAGCACGTATCCATACCCCAATCTCGACCCGAAGCCTCACCGGGAGCCTAACCCTAACCGTAGCTCCAACTCTGACCCTGAACCGTAAGCCTCACCCGCAGCCTGAACCCTGAGGCCTCCGCTAACGATAAGCCACTCCCTGCAACGAACACGCCCCCTAACACGTATCCGTACCCCAATCTCTGCCCTTAGCCTCAGCGGAAGCCTAACCCTAACCCTAGCACCAACTCTCACCCTGAACAGTAATCCTCACCTGCAGCCTGAATCCTGAGGCCTAACCTAATGATTAGCAGCGCCCTGCAATGTACACGCCCCCTAACAAGTATCCGTACCCCAATCTCGACCCGAGGCCTCACCGGGAGCCTAACCCTAACCCGAGCACCAACCCTGACCCGGAAACCTAAGCCTCATCCGCAGCCTGAACCCTGAGGCCTACTCTAATGATAAGCCGTGCCGTGCAACTCACACGCCCCCTTACACGTATCCGTACACCAATCTCGACCCTAGGCCTCACCGGGAGCCTAACGCTAACCCTAGCTCCAACCCTGACCCTGAAACCTAAGCCTAAACGGAAGACTGAACCCTGAGGACTACCCTAACTATAAGCCGTGCCCTGCAACGCACACGCCCCCAAACACGTATCCCTACCCCAATCTCGACCCTAGGCCTCACCGGGAGCCTAAATCTAACCTTAGCTCCAAACCTGACCTTGAAACCTAAGCATGAACCGCGGCCTGAACCCTGAGGTTTAACCTAACGATCAGCCGTGCCCTGCAATGCACACGCCCCCTAACACGTATCCGTACCCCAATCTCGACCCTAAGCCTCACCGGAATCCTAACCCTAACCCTAGCTCCAACCCTGACCCTGAACGCTACGCATCACCTGCAGCCTGAACCCTGAGGCCTACGCTAAGGATAAGCCGCGCCCTGCAATGAAAACGCCCCCTAACACCTATCCGTACCCCAGTCTCGAACCTAGGCCTCACTGGGAGCCTTACCCTAACCCTAAGTCCAAGCCTGACCCTGAACAATAAACCTCACCTGCATCCTGAACCCTGAGGCCTACCCTAACGATAAACCACGCCCTGCAAAAACAACGCCCCCTAACACATATCCGTACCCCAATCTCGACCCTAGGCCTCACCAGGAGCCTAACCCTAACCCTAACTCGAACCCTTATCCTTAACACTAAGCCTCACCCGCAGCCACAACCCTCAGCCCTACCCTAACGATAAGCCGCGCCCTGTAACACACACACCCCTAACACGAATCCGTACCCCAATCTCGACCCTAGGCCTCACCGGGAGCCTAACCCTAACCCTAGCTCCAAGCCTGAACCTGAACAATAAACCTCACCTGCAGCCTGAACCCTGAGGCCTACCCTAACGATAAACCACGCTCTGCAAAAACAACGCCCCCTAACACATATCCGTACCCCAATCTCGACCCTAGGCCTCACCAGGAGCCTAACCCTAACCCTAACTCGAACCCTTATCCTTAACACTAAGCCTCACCCGCAGCCACAACCCTCAGCCCTACCCTAACGATAAGCCGCGCCCTGCAACACACACCCCCCTAACACGTATCCGTACCCCAATCTCGACCCTAGGCCTCACCGGGAGCCAAACGCTAACGCTAGCTCCAACCCAGACCCTGAACCCTAAGCTTCACAGGACGACTGAACCCTAAGGCCTACACTAACGATAAGCCGCGCCCTGCAACGCACAAGCCCCATAGCACGTATCCAAACCCCAATCTCGACCCGAAGCCTCACCAGGAGCCTAACCCTAACCGTAGCTCCAACTCTGACCCTGAACCGTAAGCCTCACCCGCAGCCTGAACCCTGAGGCCTCCGCTAACGATAAGCCACTCCCTGCAACGAACACGCCCCCTAACATGTATCCGTACCCCAATCTCGGCCCTTAGCCTCACCGGAAGCCTAACCCTAACCCTAGCACCAACTCTCACCCTGAACAGTAATCCTCACCTGCAGCCTGAATCCTGAGGCCTAACCTAATGATTAGCGGCGCCCTGCAATGTACACGCCCCCTAACAAGTATCCGTACCCCAATCTCGACCCTAGGCCTCACCGGGAGCCTAACCCTAACCCGAGCACCAACCCTGACCCGGAAACCTAAGCCTCATCCGCAGCCTGAACCCTGAGGCCTACTCTAATGATAAGCCGTGCCCTGCAACTCACACGCCCCCTTACACGTATCCGTACACCAATCTCGACCCTAGGCCTCACCGGGAGCCTAACGCTAACCCTAGCTCCAACCCTGACCCTGAAACCTAAGCCTAAACGGAAGACTGAACCCTGAGGACTACCCTAACTATAAGCCGTGCCCTGCAACGCACACGCCCCCAAACACGTATCCCTACCCCAATCTCGACCCTAGGCCTCACCGGGAGCCTAAATCTAACCTTAGCTCCAAACCTGACCTTGAAACCTAAGCATGAACCGCGGCCTGAACCCTGAGGTTTAACCTAACGATCAGCCGTGCCCTGCAATGCACACGCCCCCTAACACGTATCCGTACCCCAATCTCGACCCTAAGCCTCACCGGAATCCTAACCCTAACCCTAGCTCCAACCCTGACCCTGAATGCTACGCATCACCTGCAGCCTGAACCCTGAGGCCTACGCTAAGGATAAGCCGCGCCCTGCAACGAAAACGCCCCCTAACACCTATCCGTACCCCAGATTCGAACCTAGGCCTAACCGGGAGCCTTACCCTAACCCTAAGTCCAAGCCTGACCCTGAACAATAAACCTCACCTGCAGCCTGAACCCTGAGGCCTACCCTAACGATAAACCACGCCCTGCAAAAACAACGACCCCTAACACATATCCGTACCCCAATCTCGACCCTAGGCCTCACCAGGAGCCTAACCCTAACCCTAACTCGAACCCTTATCCTTAACACTAAGCCACACCCGCAGCCACAACCCTCAGCCCTACCCTAACGATAAGCCGCGCCCTGCAACACACACCCCCCTAACACATATCCGTACCCCAATCTCGACCCTAGGCCTCACCGGGAGCCTAACACTAACCCTAGCTCCAAGCCTGACCCTGAACAATAAACCTCACCTGCAGCCTGAACCCTGAGGCCTACCCTAACGATAAACCACGCCCTGCAAAAACAACGCCCCCTAACACATATCCGTACCCCAATCTCGACCCTAGGCCTCACCAGGACCCTAACCCTAACCCTAACTCGAACCCTTATCCTTAACACTAAGCCTCACCCGCAGCCACAACCCTCAGCCCTACCCTAACGATAAGCCGCGCCCTGCAACAAACACCCCCCTAACACGTATCCGTACCCCAATCTCGACACTAGGCCTCACCGGGAGCCAAACGCTAACGCTAGCTCCAACCCAGACCCTGAACCCTAAGCCTCACAGGACGACTGAACCCTGAGGCCTACACTAACGATAAGCCGCGCCCTGCAACGCACAAGCCCCATAGCACGTATCCATACCCCAATCTCGACCCGAAGCCTCACCGGGAGCCTAACCCTAACCGTAGCTCCAACTCTGACCCTGAACCGTAAGCCTCACCCGCAGCCTGAACCCTGAGGCCTCCGCTAACGATAAGCCACTCCCTGCAACGAACACGCCCCCTAACACGTATCCGTACCCCAATCTCTGCCCTTAGCCTCACCGGAAGCCTAACCCTAACCCTAGCACCAACTCTCACCCTGAACAGTAATCCTCACCTGCAGCCTGAATCCTGAGGCCTAACCTAATGATTAGCAGCGCCCTGCAATGTACACGCCCCCTAACAAGTATCTGTACCCCAATCTCGACCCTAGGCCTCACCGGGAGCCTAACCCTAACCCGAGCACCAACCCTGACCCGGAAACCTAAGCCTCACCCGCAGCCTGAACCCTGAGGCCTACTCTAATGATAAGCCGTGCCGTGCAACTCACACGCCCCCTTACACGTATCCGTACACCAATCTCGACCCTAGGCCTCACCGGGAGCCTAACGCTAACCCTAGCTCCAACCCTGACCCTGAAACCTAAGCCTAAACGGAAGACTGAACCCTGAGGACTACCCTAACTATAAGCCGTGCCCTGCAACGCACACGCCCCCAAACACGTATCCCTACCCCAATCTCGACCCTAGGCCTCACCGGGAGCCTAAATCTAACCTTAGCTCCAAACCTGACCTTGAAACCTAAGCATGAACCGCGGCCTGAACCCTGAGGTTTAACCTAACGATCAGCCGTGCCCTGCAATGCACACGCCCCCTAACACGTATCCGTACCCCAATCTCGACCCTAAGCCTCACCGGAATCCTAACCCTAACCCTAGCTCCAACCCTGACCCTGAACGCTACGCATCACCTGCAGCCTGAACCCTGAGGCCTACGCTAAGGATAAGCCGCGCCCTGCAATGAAAACGCCCCCTAACACCTATCCGTACCCCAGTCTCGAACCTAGGCCTCACTGGGAGCCTTACCCTAACCCTAAGTCCAAGCCTGACCCTGAACAATAAACCTCACCTGCATCCTGAACCCTGAGGCCTACCCTAACGATAAACCACGCCCTGCAAAAACAACGCCCCCTAACACATATCCGTACCCCAATCTCGACCCTAGGCCTCACCAGGAGCCTAACCCTAACCCTAACTCGAACCCTTATCCTTAACACTAAGCCTCACCCGCAGCCACAACCCTCAGCCCTACCCTAACGATAAGCCGCGCCCTGTAACACACACACCCCTAACACGAATCCGTACCCCAATCTCGACCCTAGGCCTCACCGGGAGCCTAACCCTAACCCTAGCTCCAAGCCTGAACCTGAACAATAAACCTCACCTGCAGCCTGAACCCTGAGGCCTACCCTAACGATAAACCACGCTCTGCAAAAACAACGCCCCCTAACACATATCCGTACCCCAATCTCGACCCTAGGCCTCACCAGGAGCCTAACCCTAACCCTAACTCGAACCCTTACCCTTAACACTAAGCCTCACCCGCAGCCACAACCCTCAGCCCTACCCTAACGATAAGCCGCGCCCTGCAACACACACCCCCCTAACACGTATCCGTACCCCAATCTCGACCCTAGGCCTCACCGGGAGCCAAACGCTAACGCTAGCTCCAACCCAGACCCTGAACCCTAAGCTTCACAGGACGACTGAACCCTAAGGCCTACACTAACGATAAGCCGCGCCCTGCAACGCACAAGCCCCATAGCACGTATCCAAACCCCAATCTCGACCCGAAGCCTCACCAGGAGCCTAACCCTAACCGTAGCTCCAACTCTGACCCTGAACCGTAAGCCTCACCCGCAGCCTGAACCCTGAGGCCTCCGCTAACGATAAGCCACTCCCTGCAACGAACACGCCCCCTAACATGTATCCGTACCCCAATCTCGGCCCTTAGCCTCACCGGAAGCCTAACCCTAACCCTAGCACCAACTCTCACCCTGAACAGTAATCCTCACCTGCAGCCTGAATCCTGAGGCCTAACCTAATGATTAGCGGCGCCCTGCAATGTACACGCCCCCTAACAAGTATCCGTACCCCAATCTCGACCCTAGGCCTCACCGGGAGCCTAACCCTAACCCGAGCACCAACCCTGACCCGGAAACCTAAGCCTCATCCGCAGCCTGAACCCTGAGGCCTACTCTAATGATAAGCCGTGCCGTGCAACTCACACGCCCCCTTACACGTATCCGTACACCAATCTCGACCCTAGGCCTCACCGGGAGCCTAACGCTAACCCTAGCTCCAACCCTGACCCTGAAACCTAAGCCTAAACGGAAGACTGAACCCTGAGGACTACCCTAACTATAAGCCGTGCCCTGCAACGCACACGCCCCCAAACACGTATCCCTACCCCAATCTCGACCCTAGGCCTCACCGGGAGCCTAAATCTAACCTTAGCTCCAAACCTGACCTTGAAACCTAAGCATGAACCGCGGCCTGAACCCTGAGGTTTAACCTAACGATCAGCCGTGCCCTGCAATGCACACGCCCCCTAACACGTATCCGTACCCCAATCTCGACCCTAAGCCTCACCGGAATCCTAACCCTAACCCTAGCTCCAACCCTGACCCTGAACGCTACGTATCACCTGCAGCCTGAACCCTGAGGCCTACGCTAAGGATAAGCCGCGCCCTGCAAAGAAAACGCCCCCTAACACCTATCCGTACCCCAGTCTCGAACCTAGGCCTCACTGGGAGCCTTACCCTAACCCTAAGTCCAAGCCTGACCCTGAACAATAAACCTCACCTGCATCCTGAACCCTGAGGCCTACCCTAACGATAAACCACGCCCTGCAAAAACAACGCCCCCTAACACATATCCGTACCCCAATCTCGACCCTAGGCCTCACCAGGAGCCTAACCCTAACCCTAACTCGAACCCTTATCCTTAACACTAAGCCTCACCCGCAGCCACAACCCTCAGCCCTACCCTAACGATAAGCCGCGCCCTGTAACACACACACCCCTAACACGAATCCGTACCCCAATCTCGACCCTAGGCCTCACCGGGAGCCTAACCCTAACCTTAGCTCCAAGCCTGAACCTGAACAATAAACCTCACCTGCAGCCTGAACCCTGAGGCCTACCCTAACGATAAACCACGCTCTGCAAAAACAACGCCCCCTAACACATATCCGTACCCCAATCTCCACCCTAGGCCTCACCAGGAGCCTAACCCTAACCCTAACTCGAACCCTTATCCTTAACACTAAGCCTCACCCGCAGCCACAACCCTCAGCCCTACCCTAACGATAAGCCGCGCCCTGCAACACACACCCCCCTAACACGTATCCGTACCCCAATCTCGACCCTAGGCCTCACCGGGAGCCAAACGCTAACGCTAGCTCCAACCCAGACCCTGAACCCTAAGCTTCACAGGACGACTGAACCCTAAGGCCTACACTAACGATAAGCCGCGCCCTGCAACGCACAAGCCCCATAGCACGTATCCAAACCCCAATCTCGACCCGAAGACTCACCAGGAGCCTAACCCTAACCGTAGCTGCAACTCTGACCCTGAACCGTAAGCCTCACCCGCAGCCTGAACCCTGAGGCCTCCGCTAACGATAAGCCACTCCCTGCAACGAACACGCCCCCTAACATGTATCCGTACCCCAATCTCGGCCCTTAGCCTCACCGGAAGCCTAACCCTAACCCTAGCACCAACTCTCACCCTGAACAGTAATCCTCACCTGCAGCCTGAATCCTGAGGCCTAACCTAATGATTAGCGGCGCCCTGCAATGTACACGCCCCCTAACAAGTATCCGTACCCCAATCTCGACCCTAGGCCTCACCGGGAGCCTAACCCTAACCCGAGCACCAACCCTGACCCGGAAACCTAAGCCTCATCCGCAGCCTGAACCCTGAGGCCTACTCTAATGATAAGCCGTGCCCTGCAACTCACACGCCCCCTTACACGTATCCGTACACCAATCTCGACCCTAGGCCTCACCGGGAGCCTAACGCTAACCCTAGCTCCAACCCTGACCCTGAAACCTAAGCCTAAACGGAAGACTGAACCCTGAGGACTACCCTAACTATAAGCCGTGCCCTGCAACGCACACGCCCCCAAACACGTATCCCTACCCCAATCTCGACCCTAGGCCTCACCGGGAGCCTAAATCTAACCTTAGCTCCAAACCTGACCTTGAAACCTAAGCATGAACCGCGGCCTGAACCCTGAGGTTTAACCTAACGATCAGCCGTGCCCTGCAATGCACACGCCCCCTAACACGTATCCGTACCCCAATCTCGACCCTAAGCCTCACCGGAATCCTAACCCTAACCCTAGCTCCAACCCTGACCCTGAATGCTACGCATCACCTGCAGCCTGAACCCTGAGGCCTACGCTAAGGATAAGCCGCGCCCTGCAACGAAAACGCCCCCTAACACCTATCCGTACCCCAGATTCGAACCTAGGCCTAACCGGGAGCCTTACCCTAACCCTAAGTCCAAGCCTGACCCTGAACAATAAACCTCACCTGCAGCCTGAACCCTGAGGCCTACCCTAACGATAAACCACGCCCTGCAAAAACAACGACCCCTAACACATATCCGTACCCCAATCTCGACCCTAGGCCTCACCAGGAGCCTAACCCTAACCCTAACTCGAACCCTTATCCTTAACACTAAGCCACACCCGCAGCCACAACCCTCAGCCCTACCCTAACGATAAGCCGCGCGCTGCAACACACACCCCCCTAACACGTATCCGTACCCCAATCTCGACCCTAGGCCTCACCGGGAGCCAAACGCTAACGCTAGCTCCAACCCAGACCCTGAACCCTAAGCCTCACAGGACGACTGAACCCTGAGGCCTACACTAACGATAAGCCGCGCCCTGCAACGCACAAGCCCCATAGCACGTATCCAAACCCCAATCTCGACCCGAAGCCTCACCGGGAGCCTAACCCTAACCGTAGCTCCAACTCTGACCCTGAACCGTAAGCCTCACCCGCAGCCTGAACCCTGAGGCCTCCGCTAACGATAAGCCACTCCCTGCAACGAACACGCCCCCTAACATGTATCCGTACCCCAATCTCGGCCCTTAGCCTCACCGGAAGCCTAACCCTAACCCTAGCACCAACTCTCACCCTGAACAGTAATCCTCACCTGCAGCCTGAATCCTGAGGCCTAACCTAATGATTAGCGGCGCCCTGCAATGTACACGCCCCCTAACAAGTATCCGTACCCCAATCTCGACCCTAGGCCTCACCGGGAGCCTAACCCTAACCCGAGCACCAACCCTGACCCGGAAACCTAAGCCTCATCCGCAGCCTGAACCCTGAGGCCTACTCTAATGATAAGCCGTGCCGTGCAACTCACACGCCCCCTTACACGTATCCGTACACCAATCTCGACCCTAGGCCTCACCGGGAGCCTAACGCTAACCCTAGCTCCAACCCTGACCCTGAAACCTAAGCCTAAATGGAAGACTGAACCCTGAGGACTACCCTAACTATGAGCCGTGCCCTGCAACCCACACGCCCCCAAACACGTTTCCCTACCCCAATCTCGACCCTAGGCCTCACCGGGAGCCTAAATCTAACCTTAGCTCCAAACCTGACCTTGAAACCTAAGCATGAACCGCGGCCTGAACCCTGAGGTTTAACCTAACGATCAGCCGTGCTCTGCAATGCACACGCCCCCTAACACGTATCCGTACCCCAATCTCGACCCTAAGCCTCACCGGAATCCTAACCCTAACCCTAGCTCCAACCCTGACCCTGAACGCTACGCATCACCTGCAGCCTGAACCCTGAGGCCTACGCTAAGGATAAGCCGCGCCCTGCAATGAAAACGCCCCCTAACACCTATCCGTACCCCAGTCTCGAACCTAGGCCTCACTGGGAGCCTTACCCTAACCCTAAGTCCAAGCCTGACCCTGAACAATAAACCTCACCTGCATCCTGAACCCTGAGGCCTACCCTAACGATAAACCACGCCCTGCAAAAACAACGCCCCCTAACACATATCCGTACCCCAATCTCGACCCTAGGCCTCACCAGGAGCCTAACCCTAACCCTAACTCGAACCCTTATCCTTAACACTAAGCCTCACCCGCAGCCACAACCCTCAGCCCTACCCTAACGATAAGCCGCGCCCTGTAACACACACACCCCTAACACGAATCCGTACCCCAATCTCGACCCTAGGCCTCACCGGGAGCCTAACCCTAACCTTAGCTCCAAGCCTGAACCTGAACAATAAACCTCACCTGCAGCCTGAACCCTGAGGCCTACCCTAACGATAAACCACGCTCTGCAAAAACAACGCCCCCTAACACATATCCGTACCCCAATCTCCACCCTAGGCCTCACCAGGAGCCTAACCCTAACCCTAACTCGAACCCTTATCCTTAACACTAAGCCTCACCCGCAGCCACAACCCTCAGCCCTACCCTAACGATAAGCCGCGCCCTGCAACACACACCCCCCTAACACGTATCCGTACCCCAATCTCGACCCTAGGCCTCACCGGGAGCCAAACGCTAACGCTAGCTCCAACCCAGACCCTGAACCCTAAGCTTCACAGGACGACTGAACCCTAAGGCCTACACTAACGATAAGCCGCGCCCTGCAACGCACAAGCCCCATAGCACGTATCCAAACCCCAATCTCGACCCGAAGACTCACCAGGAGCCTAACCCTAACCGTAGCTGCAACTCTGACCCTGAACCGTAAGCCTCACCCGCAGCCTGAACCCTGAGGCCTCCGCTAACGATAAGCCACTCCCTGCAACGAACACGCCCCCTAACATGTATCCGTACCCCAATCTCGGCCCTTAGCCTCACCGGAAGCCTAACCCTAACCCTAGCACCAACTCTCACCCTGAACAGTAATCCTCACCTGCAGCCTGAATCCTGAGGCCTAACCTAATGATTAGCGGCGCCCTGCAATGTACACGCCCCCTAACAAGTATCCGTACCCCAATCTCGACCCTAGGCCTCACCGGGAGCCTAACCCTAACCCGAGCACCAACCCTGACCCGGAAACCTAAGCCTCATCCGCAGCCTGAACCCTGAGGCCTACTCTAATGATAAGCCGTGCCCTGCAACTCACACGCCCCCTTACACGTATCCGTACACCAATCTCGACCCTAGGCCTCACCGGGAGCCTAACGCTAACCCTAGCTCCAACCCTGACCCTGAAACCTAAGCCTAAACGGAAGACTGAACCCTGAGGACTACCCTAACTATAAGCCGTGCCCTGCAACGCACACGCCCCCAAACACGTATCCCTACCCCAATCTCGACCCTAGGCCTCACCGGGAGCCTAAATCTAACCTTAGCTCCAAACCTGACCTTGAAACCTAAGCATGAACCGCGGCCTGAACCCTGAGGTTTAACCTAACGATCAGCCGTGCCCTGCAATGCACACGCCCCCTAACACGTATCCGTACCCCAATCTCGACCCTAAGCCTCACCGGAATCCTAACCCTAACCCTAGCTCCAACCCTGACCCTGAATGCTACGCATCACCTGCAGCCTGAACCCTGAGGCCTACGCTAAGGATAAGCCGCGCCCTGCAACGAAAACGCCCCCTAACACCTATCCGTACCCCAGATTCGAACCTAGGCCTAACCGGGAGCCTTACCCTAACCCTAAGTCCAAGCCTGACCCTGAACAATAAACCTCACCTGCAGCCTGAACCCTGAGGCCTACCCTAACGATAAACCACGCCCTGCAAAAACAACGACCCATAACACATATCCGTACCCCAATCTCGACCCTAGGCCTCACCAGGAGCCTAACCCTAACCCTAACTCGAACCCTTATCCTTAACACTAAGCCACACCCGCAGCCACAACCCTCAGCCCTACCCTAACGATAAGCCGCGCGCTGCAACACACACCCCCCTAACACGTATCCGTACCCCAATCTCGACCCTAGGCCTCACCGGGAGCCAAACGCTAACGCTAGCTCCAACCCAGACCCTGAACCCTAAGCCTCACAGGACGACTGAACCCTGAGGCCTACACTAACGATAAGCCGCGCCCTGCAACGCACAAGCCCCATAGCACGTATCCAAACCCCAATCTCGACCCGAAGCCTCACCGGGAGCCTAACCCTAACCGTAGCTCCAACTCTGACCCTGAACCGTAAGCCTCACCCGCAGCCTGAACCCTGAGGCCTCCGCTAACGATAAGCCACTCCCTGCAACGAACACGCCCCCTAACATGTATCCGTACCCCAATCTCGGCCCTTAGCCTCACCGGAAGCCTAACCCTAACCCTAGCACCAACTCTCACCCTGAACAGTAATCCTCACCTGCAGCCTGAATCCTGAGGCCTAACCTAATGATTAGCGGCGCCCTGCAATGTACACGCCCCCTAACAAGTATCCGTACCCCAATCTCGACCCTAGGCCTCACCGGGAGCCTAACCCTAACCCGAGCACCAACCCTGACCCGGAAACCTAAGCCTCATCCGCAGCCTGAACCCTGAGGCCTACTCTAATGATAAGCCGTGCCGTGCAACTCACACGCCCCCTTACACGTATCCGTACACCAATCTCGACCCTAGGCCTCACCGGGAGCCTAACGCTAACCCTAGCTCCAACCCTGACCCTGAAACCTAAGCCTAAATGGAAGACTGAACCCTGAGGACTACCCTAACTATGAGCCGTGCCCTGCAACCCACACGCCCCCAAACACGTTTCCCTACCCCAATCTCGACCCTAGGCCTCACCGGGAGCCTAAATCTAACCTTAGCTCCAAACCTGACCTTGAAACCTAAGCATGAACCGCGGCCTGAACCCTGAGGTTTAACCTAACGATCAGCCGTGCTCTGCAATGCACACGCCCCCTAACACGTATCCGTACCCCAATCTCGACCCTAAGCCTCACCGGAATCCTAACCCTAACCCTAGCTCCAACCCTGACCCTGAACGCTACGCATCACCTGCAGCCTGAACCCTGAGGCCTACGCTAAGGATAAGCCGCGCCCTGCAATGAAAACGCCCCCTAACACCTATCCGTACCCCAGTCTCGAACCTAGGCCTCACTGGGAGCCTTACCCTAACCCTAAGTCCAAGCCTGACCCTGAACAATAAACCTCACCTGCATCCTGAACCCTGAGGCCTACCCTAACGATAAACCACGCCCTGCAAAAACAACGCCCCCTAACACATATCCGTACGCCAATCTCGACCCTAGGCCTCACCAGGAGCCTAACCCTAACCCTAACTCGAACCCTTATCCTTAACACTAAGCCTCACCCGCAGCCACAACCCTCAGCCCTACCCTAACGATAAGCCGCGCCCTGTAACACACACACCCCTAACATGAATCCGTACCCCAATCTCGACCCTAGGCCTCACCGGGAGCCTAACCCTAACCCTAGCTCCAAGCCTGAACCTGAACAATAAACCTCACCTGCAGCCTGAACCCTGAGGCCTACCCTAACGATAAACCACGCTCTGCAAAAACAACGCCCCCTAACACATATCCGTACCCCAATCTCGACCCTAGGCCTCACCAGGAGCCTAACCCTAACCCTAACTCGAACCCTTATCCTTAACACTAAGCCTCACCCGCAGCCACAACCCTCAGCCCTTCCCTAACGATAAGCCGCGCCCTGCAACACACACCCCCCTAACACGTATCCGTACCCCAATCTCGACCCTAGGCCTCACCGGGAGCCAAACGCTAACGCTAGCTCCAACCCAGACCCTGAACCTTAAGCTTCACAGGACGACTGAACCCTAAGGCCTACACTAACGATAAGCCGCGCCCTGAAACGCACAAGCCCCATAGCACGTATCCAAACCCCAATCTCGACCCGAAGCCTCACCGGGAGCCTAACCCTAACCGTAGCTCCAACTCTGACCCTGAACCGTAAGCCTCACCCGCAGCCTGAACCCTGAGGCCTCCGCTAACGATAAGCCACTCCCTGCAACGAACACGCCCCCTAACATGTATCCGTACCCCAATCTCGGCCCTTAGCCTCACCGGAAGCCTAACCCTAACCCTAGCACCAACTCTCACCCTGAACAGTAATCCTCACCTGCAGCCTGAACCCTGAGACCTACCCTAATGATAAGCTGCGCCCTGCAATGCACACGCCCCCTAACACGTATCCGTACACCAATCTCCTCCATAGGCCTCACCGGGATACTAATCCTAACCCTAGCTCCAACCCTGACCATGATCCCTAATCCTCACCCACAGCCTGAACGCTGAGGCCTACCCTAACGATAAGCCGCTCACTGCAACGCACACGCCCCCTAACACATGTCCGTACCACAATCTCGACCCTAGGCCTCACCGGGAGCTTAACCCTAACCTTAGCTCCATCCCTGACCCTGAACACTAAGCCTCACCCGCAGCCTGAAACCTGAGGCCTACCCTAACGATAAGCCACGACGTGCAACGCACAGGACACCAAACACGTATCCGTACGCCAATCACGAACCTAGGCCTCATCGGGAGCCTAACCTTAACCTACCTCCAACAATGACCCTGAAACCTAAGGCTCACCCGAAGACTGAACTCTGAGGCCTACCCTAACGATAAGACGTGCCCAGCAACACACACGCCCTCAGACACGTAACCGTACCCCAATCTCGACCCTAGGCCCTCACCGGGAGACTAAACCTAACTCTACCTCCAACCCTGACCATGATCCCTAATCCTCACCCACAGCCTGAACGCTGAGGCCTACCCTAACGATAAGCCGCTCACTGCAACGCACACGCCCCCTAACACATGTCCGTACCACAATCTCGACCCTAGGCCTCACCGGGAGCTTAACCCTAACCTTAGCTCCATCCCTGACCCTGAACACTAAGCCACACCCGCAGACTGAACCCTGAGGCCTACCCTAACGATCAGCCGCTCCCTGCAACGCACAAGCCCCCAAACACGTATCCGTAACCCAATCTCAACCCTAGGCCTCAACGGGAGCCTAACTCTAACCCTAGCTCCAACCCTGCCCCTGAACCCTAAGCATCACCTGCAGCCAGAACCCTGACGTCTACCCTAAGGATAAGACGCGCCCTGCAACGCACACGCCCCCAAACACGTAACCGTACCCCAATCTCGACCCTAGGCCCTCACCGGGAGACTAAACCTAACTCTACCTCCAACCCTGACCCCGAACCCTAAGCCTCACCCGCAGCCTGAACCCTGAGGCCTACCCTAACGATAAGCCACGCCCTGCAATGCACACGCCCCCTAACATGTATCCGTACCCCAATCTGCAACATAGGCCTAACCGGGAGACTAAACCTAACCCTGGCTCCAGCCCTGACCCTGAAACCTAAGCCTCACCCGCAGCCTGAACCGTGAGGCCTACCGTAACGATAAGCTGCGCCCTGCCACGCACACGCCCCCTAACACGTATCCATACCCCAAACTTGACCCTAGGCCTCAGCGAGAGCATAACCCTATCCCTAGCTCCAACCCTGACCCTGAAACCTAAACCTCACCCAGAGCCTGAACCCCGAGGCCTACCCTAAGTATAAGCCGCGCCCTGCAACAAAAACGCCCCCTAACACATGTCCGTACCCCAATTGCGACCCTAGGCCTCACCGGGATCCTAACCCTAACCCTAAGTCCAACGCTTACCCTGAAAACTAAGCCTCACCCACAGCCTGAACCCTGAGGCCTACACTAACGATAACCCGCGCCCTGCAATGCACACGCCCCCTAACACGTATCCGTACACCAATCTCCTCCATAGGCCTCACAGGGATACTAATCCTAACCCTAGCTCCAACCCTGACCATGATCCCTAAGCCTCACCCACAGCCTGAACGCTGAGGCCTACCCTAACGGTAAGCCGCTCACTGCAACGCACATGCCCCCTAACACATGTCCGTACCACAATCTCGACCCTAGGCCTCACCGGGAGCTTAACCCTAACCTTAGCTCCATCCCTGACCCTGAACACTAAGCCTCACCCGCAGCCTGAAACCTGAGGCCTACCCTAACGATAAGCCGCGACGTGCAACGCACAGGACACCAAACACGTATCCGTACGCCAATCACGAACCTAGGCCTCATCGGGAGCCTAACCTTAACCTACCTCCAACAATGACCCTGAAACCTAAGGCTCACCTGAAGACTGAACTCTGAGGCCTACCCTAACGATAAGACGTGCCCAGCAACACACACGCCCTCAGACACGTAACCGTACCCCAATCTCGACCCTAGGCCCTCACCGGGAGACTAAACCTAACTCTACCTCCAACCCTGACCATGAACCCTAAGTCTCACCCACAGCCTAAACCCTGAGGCCTACCGTAATGATAAGTCACGACCTGCAATGCACACGCCCCCTAACATGTATCCGTACCCCAATCTCCACCTTAGGCCTCACCGGGCGACTAAACCTAACCCTTGCTCCAAACCAGACCCTGAACACTAAGCCTCACCCGCAGGATGAAACCTGAGGCCTACCCTAACGATAAGCCACGCCCTGGAACGCACACGCCCCCTAACACGTATCCGTACCCCAATCTCGACCGTAGGCCTCAGCAAGATCCTAAACCTAACCCTAGCTCCAACCCTGACTCTGAACCCTAAGACTCACATGCAGCCTGAACCCTGAGGACTACCATAACGATAAGCCGCGCCCTGCAATGAAAACGCCCCCTAACACATATCCGTACCCCAATCGCGACCCTGGGACTAACTGGGACCCTAAACCTAACCCTAAAACCAACCCTTACCCTGAACACTAAGGCTCACCCGCAGGCTGAACTCTGTGGCCTAGCCTAACGATAAGCCACGCCCTGCAACGCACACGCCCCGCAACGCACACGCCCCCGAACACGTATCCCTACCCCAATCTCCACCCTAGACCTCACCGGGAGACCTAACCTAACCCTAGCTCCAACCCTGACCCTGAAGCCTAAGCCACACCCACAGCCTGAACCCTGAGGCGTACCCTACAAATAAGCCACACCCTGCAATGCACACGACCCCTAACACGTATCCGTACCCCAATAGCGACCCTAGGCACCACCGGGATCCTAACACTAACCCTAGCTCCAACCCTGGCCCTGAACCCTAAGCCTCACCCGCAGCCTTAACCCTGAGGCCTAGCCTAACGATAATCCACGTCCTGAAACGCACACGCTGCCTAACACGTATCCGTACCCCAATCTCGACCCTAAACCTCAATGGGAGCCTAACCCAACCCTAGCTGAAACCCTGACCCTGAACCCTAAGCCTCACCTGTAGCCTCAACCCGGAGGAGGCCAACCCTAACCATAAGCCGTGCCCTGCAATGCACACGTCCCCTAACACGTATCCGTACCACAATCTCGGCCCTATTCCTCACCGGGAGCCAAACCCTAACCTAAGCTCCAACCCTGACCATGAACCCTAAGCCTCACCCGCAGCCTGAACCCTGAGGCCTACCCTAACGATAAGCCACGCCCTTCAATGCACACGCCCCCTAACATGTATCCGTACCCCAATCTGCAACATAGGCCTAACCGGGAGACTAAACCTAACCCTGGCTCCAGCCCTGACCCTGAAACCTAAGCCTCACCCGCAGCCTGAACCGTGAGGCCTACCGTAACGATAAGCTGCGCCCTGCCACGCACACGCCCCCTAACACGTATCCATACCCCAATCTTGACCCTAGGCCTCAGCGAGAGCATAACCCTATCCCTAGCTCCAACCCTGACCCTGAAACCTAAACCTCACCCAGAGCCTGAACCCCGAGGCCTACCCTAAGTATAAGCCACGCCCTGCAACAAAAACGCCCCCGAACACATGTCCGTACCCCAATTGCGACCCTAGGCCTCACCGGGATCCTAACCCTAACCCTAAGTCCAACCCTTACCCTGAAAACTAAGCCTCACCCACAGCCTGAACCCTGAGGCCTACACTAACGATAACCCGCGCCCTGCAACGCACACGCCCCCTAACACGTATCCGTACACCAATCTCCTCCATAGGCCTCACCGGGATACTAATCCTAACCCTAGCTCCAACCCTGACCATGATCCCTAAGCCTCACCCACAGCCTGAACGCTGAGGCCTACCCTAACGATAAGCCGCTCACTGCAACGCACACGCCCCCTAACACATGTCCGTACCACAATCTCGACCCTAGGCCTCACCGGGAGCGTAACCCTAACCTTAGCTCCATCCCTGACCCTGAACACTAAGCCTCACCCGCAGCCTGAAACCTGAGGCCTACCCTAACGATAAGCCGCGACGTGCAACGCACAGGACACCAAACACGTATCCGTACGCCAATCACGAACCTAGGCCTCATCGGGAGCCTAACCTTAACCTACCTCCAACAATGACCCTGAAACCTAAGGCTCACCCGAAGACTGAACTCTGAGGCCTACCCTAACGATAAGACGCGCCCAGCAACACACACGCCCTCAGACACGTAACCGTACCCCAATCTCGACCCTAGGCCCTCACCGGGAGACTAAACCTAACTCTACCTCCAACCCTGACCATGAACACTAAGTCTCACCCGCAGCCTGAACCCTGAGGCCTACCGTAATGATAAGTCGCGACCTGCAATGCACACGCCCCCTAACATGTATCCGTACCCCAATCTCCACCTTAGGCCTCACCGGGCGACTAAACCTAACCCTTGCTCGAAACCAGACCCTGAACACTAATCCTCACCTGCAGGATGAAACCTGAGGCCTACCCTAACGATAAGCCGCGCCCTGGAATGCACACGTCCCCTAACACGTATCCGTACCCCAATCTCGACCGTAGGCCTCAGCAAGAGCCTAAACCTAACCCTAGCTCCAACCCTGACTCTGAACCCTAAGCCTCACATGCAGCCTGAACCCTGAGGACTACCATAACGATAAGCCGCGCCCTGCAATGAAAACGCCCCCTAACACATATCCGTACCCCAATCGCGACCCTGGGACTAACTGGGACACTAATCCTAACCCTAAAACCAACCCTTACCCTGAACACTAAGCCTCACCCGCAGGCTGAACTCTGAGGCCTAGCCTAACGATAAGCCATGCCCTGCAATGCACACGCCCCGCAACGCACACGCCCCCGAACACGTATCCCTACCCCAATCTCCACCCTAGACCTCACCGGGAGACCTAACCTAACCCTAGCTCCAACCCTGACCCTGAAGCCTAAGCCACACCCACAGCCTGAACCCTGAGGCGTACCCTACAAATAAGCCACACCCTGCAATGCACACGACCCCTAACACGTATCCGTACCCCAATAGCGACCCTAGGCACCACCGGGATCCTAACACTAACCCTAGCTCCAACCCTGGCCCTGAACCCTAAGCCTCACCCGCAGCCTTAACCCTGAGGCCTAGCCTAACGATAATCCACGTCCTGAAACGCACACGCTGCCTAACACGTATCCGTACCCCAATCTCGACCCTAAACCTCAATGGGAGCCTAACCCAACCCTAGCTGAAACCCTGACCCTGAACCCTAAGCCTCACCTGTAGCCTCAACCCGGAGGAGGCCAACCCTAACCATAAGCCGTGCCCTGCAATGCACACGTCCCCTAACACGCATCTGTACCCAAATCTCCACCATAGGCCTCACCGGGAGACTAAACCTAACCCTAGCTCCAACCCTGAACCTGAACCCTAAGCCTCACCCGCAGCCTGAACCCTGAGGCCTACCCTAACGATAAGCCGCGCCCTGCAACGATAACGCCCCCTAAGACATATCCGTACCACAAACTCGACCCTATGCCTCACTGGGAGCCTAAACCTAACCCTAGCTACAACCCTGACAGTGAACACTAAGCTTTACACACAGCATGAACCCTGAGACCTACCCTAATGATAAGCTGCGCCCTGCAATGCACACGCCCCCTAACACGTATCCGTACCACAATCTTGGCCCTATGCCTCACCGGGAGCCAAACCCTAACCTAAGCTCCAACCCTGACCATGAACCCTAAGCGTCACCCGCAGACTGAACCCTGAGGCCTACCCTAACGATCACCGTGCCCTGCAACGCACATGCCCCCAAACACGTATCCGTAACCCAATCTCGACCCTAGGCCTCACCGGGAGCCTAACCCTAACCCTAGCTCCAACCCTGCCCCTGAACCCTAAGCATCACCCGCAGCCAAAACCCTGAGGTCTACCCTAACGATAAGACGCGCCCTGCAACGCACACGCCCCCAAACACGTAACCGTACCCCAATCTCGACCCTAGGCCCTCACCGGGAGACTAAACCTAACTCTACCTCCAACCCTGACCCCGAACCCTAAGCCTCACCCGCAGCCTGAACCCTGAGGCCTACCCTAACGATAAGCCACGCCCTGCAATGCACACGCCCCCTAACATGTATCCGTACCCCAATCTGCAACATAGGCCTAACCGGGAGACTAAACCTAACCCTGGCTCCAGCCCTGACCCTGAAAACTAAGCCTCACCCGCAGCCTGAACCGTGAGGCCTACCGTAACGATAAGCTGCGCCCTGCCACGCACACGCCCCCTAACACGTATCCATACCCCAATCTTGACCCTAGGCCTCAGCGAGAGCATAACCCTATCCCTAGCTCCAACCCTGACCCTGAAACCTAAACCTCACCCAGAGCCTGAACCCCGAGGCCTACCCTAAGTATAAGCCGCGCCCTGCAACAAAAACGCCCCCTAACACATGTCCGTACCCCAATTGCGACCCTAGGCCTCACCGGGATCCTAACCCTAACCCTAAGCCCAACCCTTACCCTGAAAACTAAGCCTCACCCACAGCCTGAACCCTGAGGCCTACACTAACGATAACCCGCGCCCTGCAACGCACACGCCCCCTAACACGTATCCGTACACCAATCTCCTCCATAGGCCTCACCGGGATACTAATCCTAACCCTAGCTCCAACCCTGACCATGATCCCTAAGCCTCACCCACAGCCTGAACGCTGAGGCCTACCCTAACGATAAGCCGCTCACTGCAACGCACACGCCCCCTAACACATGTCCGTACCACAATCTCGACCCTAGGCCTCACCGGGAGCGTAACCCTAACCTTAGCTCCATCCCTGACCCTGAACACTAAGCCTCACCCGCAGCCTGAAACCTGAGGCCTACCCTAACGATAAGCCGCGACATGCAACGCACAGGACACCAAACACGTATCCGTACGCCAATCACGAACCTAGGCCTCATCGGGAGCCTAACCTTAACCTACCTCCAACAATGACCCTGAAACCTAAGGCTCACCCGAAGACTGAACTCTGAGGCCTACCCTAACGATAAGACGCGCCCAGCAACACACACGCCCTCAAACACGTAACCGTACCCCAATCTCGACCCTAGGCCCTCACCGGGAGACTAAACCTAACTCTACCTCCAACCCTGACCATGAACCCTAAGTCTCACCCGCAGCCTGAACCCTGAGGCCTACCGTAATGATAAGTCGCGACCTGCAATGCACACGCCCCCTAACATGTATCCGTACCCCAATCTCCACCTTAGGCCTCACCGGGCGACTAAACCTAACCCTTGCTCGAAACCAGACCCTGAACACTAAGCCTCACCCGCAGGATGAAACCTGAGGCCTACCCTAACGATAAGCCGCGCCCTGGAACGCACACGCCCCCTAACACGTATCCGTACCCCAATCGCGACCGTAGACCTCAGCAAGAGCCTAAACCTAACCCTAGCTCCAACCCTGACTCTGAACCCTAAGCCTCACATGCAGCCTGAACCCTGAGGACTACCATAACGATAAGCCGCGCCCTGCAATGAAAACGCCCCCTAACACATATCCGTACCCCAATCGCGACCCTGGGACTAACTGGGACACTAATCCAAACCCTAAAACCAACCCTTACCCTGAACACTAAGCCTCACCCGCAGGCTGAACTCTGAGGCCTAGCCTAACGATAAGCCACGCCCTGCAACGCCCCGCAACGCACACGCCCCCGAACACGTATCCCTACCCCAATCTCCACCCTAGACCTCACCGGGAGACCTAACCTAACCCTAGCTCCAACCCTGACCCTGAAGCCTAAGCCACACCCACAGCCTGAACCCTGAGGCGTACCCTACAAATAAGCCACACCCTGCAATGCACACGACCCCTAACACGTATCCGTACCCCAATAGCGACCCTAGGCACCACCGGGATCCTAACACTAACCCTAGCTCCAACCCTGGCCCTGAACCCTAAGCCTCACCCGCAGCCTTAACCCTGAGGCCTAGCCTAACGATAATCCACGTCCTGAAACGCACACGCTGCCTAACACGTATCCGTACCCCAATCTCGACCCTAAACCTCAATGGGAGCCTAACCCAACCCTAGCTGAAACCCTGACCCTGAACCCTAAGCCTCACCAGTAGCCTCAACCCTGAGGAGGCCAACCCTAACGATAAGCCGTGCCCTGCAATGCACACGTCCCCTAACACGCATCTGTACCCAAATCTCCACCATAGGCCTCACCGGGAGACTAAACCTAACCCTAGCTTCAACCCTGAACCTGAACCCTAAGTCTCACCCACAGCCTGAACCCTGAGGCCTACCCTAACGATAAGCTGCGCCCTGCAACGATAACGCCCCCTAAGACATATCCGTACCACAAACTCGACCCTATGCCTCACTGGGAGCCTAACCCTAACCCTAGCTACAACCCTGACAGTGAACACTAAGCTTTACACACAGCATGAACCCTGAGACCTACCCTAATGATAAGCTGCGCCCTGCAATGCACACGCCCCCTAACACGTATCCGTACCACAATCTCGACCCTATGCCTCACCGGGAGCCAAACCCTAACCTAAGCTCCAACCCTGACCATGAACCCTAAGCCTCACCCGCAGCCTGAACCCTGAGGCCTACCCTAACGATCACCCGTGCCCTGCAATGCACACGCCCCCAAAAACGTATCCTTTCCCCAATCTCGACCCTAGGCCTCACCGGGAGCCAAACCCTAACCCTAGCTCTAACTCTGACCCTGAGCACTAAGCCACACCCGCAGACTGAACCCTGAGGCCTACCCTAACGATCAGCCGCGCCCTGCAACGCACATGCCCCCAAACACGTATCCGTAACCCAATCTCGACCCTAGGCCTCACCGGGAGCCTAACCCTAACCCTAGCTCCAACCGTGCCCCTGAACCCTAAGCATCACCCACAGCCAAAACCCTGAGGTCTACCCTAACGATAAGACGCGCCCTGCAACGCACACGCCCCCAAACACGTAACCGTACCCCAATCTCGACCCTAGGCCCTCACCGGGAGACTAAACCTAACTCTACCTCCAACCCTGACCCCGAACCCTAAGCCTCACCCGCAGCCTGAACCCTGAGGCCTACCCTAACGATAAGCCACGCCCTGCAATGCACACGCCCCCTAACATGTATCTGTACCACAATCTGCAACATAGGCCTAACCGGGAGACTAAACCTAACCCTGGCTCCAGCCCTGACCCTGAAACCTAAGCCTCACCCGCAGCCTGAACCGTGAGGCCTACCGTAACGATAAGCTGCACCCTGCCACGCACACGCCCCCAACACGTATCCATACCCCAATCTTGACCCTAGGCCTCAGCAAGAGCATAACCCTATCCCTAGCTCCAACCCTGACCCTGAAACCTAAACCTCACCCAGAGCCTGAACCCCGAGGCCTACCCTAAGTATAAGCCGCGCCCTGCAACAAAAACGCCCCCTAACACATGTCCGTACCCCAATTGCGACCCTAGGCCTCACCGGGATCCTAACCCTAACCCAAAGTCCAACCCTTACCCGGAAAACTAAGCCTCACCCACAGCCTGAACCCTGAGGCCTACACTAACGATAACCCGCGCCCTGCAACGCACACGCCCCCTAACACGTATCCGTACACCAATCTCCTCCATAGGCCTCACCGGGATACTAAGCCTAACCCTAGCTCCAACCCTGACCATGATCCCTAAGCCTCACCCACAGCCTGAACGCTGAGGCCTACCCTAAAGATAAGCCGCTCACTGCAACGCACACGCCCCCTAACACATGTCCGTACCACAATCTCGACCCTAGGCCTCACCAGGAGCCTAACCCTAACCCTAACTCGAACCCTTATCCTTAACACTAAGCCTCACTCGCAGCCACAACCCTCAGCCCTACCCTAACGATGAGCCGCGCCCTGCAACACACACACCCCTAACACGTATCCGTACCCCAATCTCGACCCTAGGCCTCACCGGGAGCCAAACGCTAACGCTAGCTCCAACCCAGACCCTGAACCCTAAGCCTCACAGGACGACTGAACCCTGAGGCCTACACTAACGATAAGCCGCGCCCTGCAACGCACAAGCCCCATAGCACGTATCCAAACCCCAATCTCGACCCGAAGCCTCACCGGGAGCCTAACCCTAACCGTAGCTCCAACTCTGACCCTGAACCGTAAGCCTCACCCGCAGCCTGAACCCTGAGGCCTCCGCTAACGATAAGCCACTCCCTGCAACGAACACGCCCCATAACACGTATCCGTACCCTAATCTCGGCCCTTAGCCTCACCGGAAGCCTAACCCTAACCCTAGCACCAACTCTCACCCTGAACAGTAATCCTCACCTGCAGCCTGAATCCTGAGGCCTAACCTAATGATTAGCGGCGCCCTGCAATGTACACGCCCCCTAACAAGTATCCGTACCCCAATCTCGACCCTAGGCCTCACCGGGAGCCTAACCCTAACCCGAGCACCAACCCTGACCCGGAAACCTAAGCCTCATCCGCAGCCTGAACCCTGAGGCCTACTCTAATGATAAGCCGTGCCGTGCAACTCACACGCCCCCTTACACGTATCCGTACACCAATCTCGACCCTAGGCCTCACCGGGAGCCTAACGCTAACCCTAGCTCCAACCCTGACCCTGAAACCTAAGCCTAAACGGAAGACTGAACCCTGAGGACTACCCTAACTATAAGCCGTGCCCTGCAACGCACACGCCCCCAAACACGTATCCCTACCCCAATCTCGACCCTAGGCCTCACCGGGAGCCTAAATCTAACCTTAGCTCCAAACCTGACCTTGAAACCTAAGCATGAACCGCGGCCTGAACTCTGAGGTTTAACCTAACGATCAGCCGTGCCCTGCAATGCACACGCCCCCTAACACGTATCCGTACCCCAATCTCGACCCTAAGCCTCACCGGAATCCTAACCCTAACCCTAGCTCCAACACTGACCCTGAACGCTACGCATCACCTGCAGCCTGAACCCTGAGGCCTACGCTAAGTATAAGCCGCGCCCTGCAACGAAAACGCCCCCTAACACCTATCCGTACCCCAGTCTCGAACCTAGGCCTCACCGGGAGCCTTACCCTAACCCTAAGTCCAAGCCTGACCCTGAACAATAAACCTCACCGGCAGCCTGAACCCTGAGGCCTACCCTAACGATAAACCACGCCCTGCAAAAACAACGCCCCCTAACACATATCCGTACCCCAATCTCGACCCTAGGCCTCACCAGGAGCCTAACCCTAACCCTAACTCGAACCCTTATCCTTAACACTAAGCCTCACCCGCAGCCACAACCCTCAGCCCTACCCTAACGATAAGCCGCGCCCTGCAACACACACACCCCTAACACGTATCCGTACCCCAATCTCGACCCTAGGCCTCACCGGGAGCCTAACCCTAACCCTAGCTCCAAGCCTGACCCTGAACAATAAACCTCACCTGCAGCCTGAACCCTGAGGCCTACCCTAACGATAAACCACGCCCTGCAAAGACAACGCCCCCTAACACATATCCGTACCCCAATCTCGACCCTAGGCCTCACCAGGACCCTAACCCTAACCCTAACTCGAACCCTTATCCTTAACACTAAGCCTCACCCGCAGCCACATCCCTCAGCCCTACCCTAACGATAAGCCGCGCCCTGCAACACACACCCCCCTAACACGTATCCGTACCCCAATCTCGACCCTAGGCCTCACCGGGAGCCAAACGCTAACGCTAGCTCCAACCCAGACCCTGAACCCTAAGCCTCACAGGACGACTGAACCCTGAGGCCTACACTAACGATAAGCCGCGCCCTGCAACGCACAAGCCCCATAGCACGTATCCAAACCCCAATCTCGACCCGAAGCCTCACCGGGAGCCTAACCCTAACCGTAGCTCCAACTCTGACCCTGAACCGTAAGCCTCACCCGCAGCCTGAACCCTGAGGCCTCCGCTAACGATAAGCCACTCCCTGCAACGAACACGCCCCCTAACACGTATCCGTACCCCAATCTCGGCCCTTAGCCTCACCGGAAGCCTAACCCTAACCCTAGCACCAACTCTCACCCTGAACAGTAATCCTCACCTGCAGCCTGAATCCTGAGTCCTAACCTAATGATTAGCGGCGCCCTGCAATGTACACGCCCCCTAACAAGTATCCGTACCCCAATCTCAACCCTAGGCCTCACCCGGAGCCTAACCCTAACCCGAGCACCAACCCTGACCCGGAAACCTAAGCCTCATCCGCAGCCTGAACCCTGAGGCCTACTCTAATGATAAGCCGTGCCGTGCAACTCACACGCCCCCTTACACGTATCCGTACACCAATCTCGACCCTAGGACTCACCGGGAGACTAAACCTAACTCTACCTCCAACCCTGACCCCGAACCCTAAGCCTGACCCGCAGCCTGAAGCCTGACGCCTACCCTAACGATAAGCCACGCCCTGCAACGCACACGCCACCTAACATGTGTCCATACCCCAATCTGCAACATAGGCCTAACTGGGAGATTAAACCTAACCCTGGCCCAAGCCCTGACCCTGAAACCTAAGCCTCACCTGAAGCCTGAACCGTGAGGCCTACCGTAACGATAAGCTGCGCCCTGCCACGCACACGCCCCCTAACACGTATCCATACCCCAATCTTGACCCTAGGCCTCAGCGAGAGCATAACCCTAACCCTAGCTCCAACCCTGACCCTGAAACCTAAACCTCACCCAGAGCCTGAACCCCGAGGCCTACCCTAAGTATAAGCCACGCCCTGCAACAAAAACGCCCCCTAACACATGTCCGTACCCCAATTGCGACCCTAGGCCTCACCGGGATCCTAACCCTAACCCTAAGTCCAACCCTTACCCTGAAAACTAAGCCTCACCCACAGCCTGAACCCTGAGGCCTACACTAACGATAACCCGCGCCCTGCAACGCACACGCCCCCTAACACGTATCCGTACACCAATCTCCTCCATAGGCCTCACCGGGATACTAATCCTAACCCTAGCTCCAACCCTGACCATGATCCCTAAGCCTCAACCACAGCCTGAACGCTGAGGCCTACCCTAACGATAAGCCGCTCACTGCAACGCACACGCCCCCTAGCACATGTGCGTACCACAATCTCGACCCTAGGCCTCACCGGGTGCGTAACCCTAACCTTAGCTCCATCCCTGACCCTGAACCCTAAGCCTCACCCGCAGCCTGAATCCTGAGGCCTACCCTAACAATAAGCCGCGACGTGCAACGCACAGGACACCAAACACGTATCCGTACGCCAATCACGAACCTAGGCCTCATCGGGAGCCTAACCTTAACCTACCTCCAACAATGACCCTGAAACCTAAGGCTCACCCGAAGACTGAACTCTGAGGCCTACCCTAATGATAAGACGCGCCCTGCAACACACACGCCCCCAAACACGTAACCGTACCCCAATCTCGACCCTAGGCCCTCACCGGGAGACTAAACCTAACTCTACCTCCAACCCTGACCATGAAATCTAAGTCTCACCCACAGCCTGAACCCTGAGGCCTACCATAATGATAAGTCGCGACCTGCAATGCACACGCCCCCTAACATGTATCCGTACCCCAATCTCCACCTTGGGCCTCACTGGGCGACTAAACCTAACCCTTGCTCCAAACCAGAGCCTGAACACTAAGACTCACCTGCAGGATGAACCCTGAGGCCTACCCTAACGATAAGCCGCTCCCTGGAACGCACACGCCCCCTAACACATATCCGTACCCCAATCGGGACCCTGGGACTAAGTGGGACCCGAATCCTAAACCTAAAACCAACCCTTACCATGAACACTAAGCCTCACCCGCAGGCTGAACCCTGAGGCCTAGCCTAACGATAAGCCACACCCTGCAACGCACACGCCCCGCAACGCACACGCCCCCGAACACGTATCCCTACCCCAATCTCCACCCTAGACCTCACCGGAAGACCTAACCTAACCCTAGCTCCAACCCTGACCCTGAAGCCTAAGCCACACCCACAGCCTGAACCCAGAGCACTACCCTAAAAATAAGCCACACCCTGCAACGCACACGCCCCCTAACACGTATCCGTACCCCAATAGTGATCCTAGGCACCATCGGGATCCTAACCCTAACCCTAGCTCCAACCCTGGCCCTGAACCCTAAGCCTCACCCGCAGCCTTAACCCTGAGGCCTAGCCTAACGATAATCCACGTCCTGAAACGCACACGCTGCCTAACACGTATCCATACCCCAATCTCGACCCTAAACCTCACTGGGAGCCTAACCCAACCCTAGCTGAAACCCTGACCCTGAACCCTAAGCCTCACCCGTAGCCTCAACCCTGAGGAGGCCAACCCTAACGATAAGCCGCGCCCTGCAACGCACATGCCCCCGAACACGTATCTGTACCCCAATCACGACCCTAGGCCTCACCGGGAGCCTATCCCTTACCCTACCTCCATCCAGACCCTGAACCCTAAGCCTCACCCGCAGCCTGAACCCTGAGGACTACCCTAATCATAAGCCGCGCCCTGCAACGAAAACGCACCCTAACACATATCTGTACCCCAATCGCGACCCTAGGCCTCACCGGAAACCTAACCCTAACCCTAGCTCAATCCCGACCCTGAACACTAAGCCTCTCCCGCAGCCTTAACCCTGAGGCCTACCCTAATGATAAGCCGTGCCCTGCAACACACACATCCCCTAACACGCATCCGTTCCCCAATCTCCACCATAGGCCTTGCTGGGAGACTGTACCTAACCCTAGCTCCAATCCTGAACCTGAACCCTAAGCCTCACCCGCACCCTGAACCCTGAGGCCTACCCTAACGATAACCCGCACCCTGCAACGAAAACGCCCTCTAAGACATATCCGTATCACAAACTCGACGCTGTGCCTCACCGGGAGCCTAACCCTAACCCTAGCTACAACCCTGACAGTGAACCCTAAGCCTTACACACAGCCTGAATCCTGAGGCCTACCCTAACGATAAGCCGCGGCCTGCAACGCACACGGCCCCTAACACGTATCCGAACCAAAATCTCGACCCTAGGCCTAACCGGGAGACTAAACCTAACCCTTGCTCCAACCCTGACCCTGAACCCTAAGCCTCACCCGCAGCCTGAACCCTGAGGCCTACCCTAACGATAACACGCGCCCTGCCACGCACACGCCCCCTAACACGTAGCCGGACCACAATCTCGACCCTAGGCCTCACCGGGAGCCCAACCCTAACCCTAGCTCCAACCCTGACCCTGAACCCTAAGCGTCACCCGCAGCCTGAACCCTGAGGCCTTCCCTAACGATAAGCCGCCTCTTGCAACGCACAAATCCCCTAACACGTATCCCTACCCCAATATTGATCCTAAACCTCACGGGGAGCCTAAGCCTAACCCTAGCTAAAACCCTGACCCTGAACCTTAAGCCTCAACCACAGCCTGAACCCTGAGGCCTACCCTAACGATAAGCCGCGCCGTGCAACGAAAACGCCCCCTAACACATATTCGTACCCCAATCGCGTCCCTGGGACTCACTGAGAGCCTAATCCTAACCCTAAGTCCAACCCTTACCCTGAACACTAAGCCTCACCCGCAGGCTGAACCCTGAGGCCTACCCTAACGATAAGCCACGCCCTGCAAAGCACATGCCCCCTAAAACGTATCCGTAACACAATCTCTACCGTACGCCTCACGGGGAGCCTTACCATAACCCTAGCTCCAACTCTGACACTGAAACCTAAGCCTCACCCACAGCCTCAACCCTGAGGCCTACCCTAACGATCAGCCGCGCCGTGCAACGAAAACGCCCCCTAACACATATCCGTACCCCAATCGCGACCCTGGGACTCACTGAGAGCCTAATCCTAACCCTAAGTCCAACCCTTACCCTGAACACTAAGCCTCACCCGCAGGCTGAACCCTGAGGCCTACCCTAACAAAAAGCCATGCCCTGCAACGCACATGCCCCCGAACACGTATCCGGACCCCAATCTCGACCCTAGGCCTCACCGGGAGCCTAACCCTAACCCGAGCACCAACCCTGACCAGGAAACCTAAGCCTCATCCGCAGCCTGAACCCTGAGGCCTACTCTAATGATAAGCCGTGCCGTGCAACTCACACGCCCCCTTACACGTATCCGTACACCAATCTCGACCCTAGGACTCACCGGGAGACTAAACCTAACTCTACCTCCAACCCTGACCCCGAACCCTAAGCCTGACCCGCAGCCTAAAGCCTGACGCCTACCCTAACGATAAGCCACGTCCTGCAACGCACACGCCACCTAACATGTGTCCATACCCCAATCTGCAACATAGGCCTAACTGGGAGATTAAACCTAACCCTGGCCCAAGCCCTGACCCTGAAACCTAAGCCTCACCTGAAGCCTGAACCGTGAGGCCTACCGTAACGATAAGCTGCGCCCTGCCACGCACACGCCCCCTAACACGTATCCATACCCCAATCTTGACCCTAGGCCTCAGCGAGAGCATAACCCTAACCCTAGCTCCAACCCTGACCCTGAAACCTAAACCTCACCCAGAGCCTGAACCCCGAGGCCTACCCTAACGATAAGCCGCGCCCTGCAACGATAACGCCCCCTAAGACATATCCATACCACAAACTCGACCCTATGCCTCACTGGGAGCCTAAACCTAACCCTAGCTACAACCCTGACAGTGAACACTAAGCTTTACACACAGCATGAACCCTGAGACCTACCCTAATGATAAGCTGCGCCCTGCAATGCACACGCCCCCTAACACGTATCCGTACCACAATCTCGGCCCTATGCCTCACCGGGAGCCAAACCCTAACCTAAGCTCCAACCCTGACCATGAACCCTAAGCCTCACCCGCAGCCTGAACCCTGAGGCCTACCCTAACGATCACCGTGCCCTGCAATGCACATGCCCCCAAAAACGTATCCTTTCCCCAATCTCGACCCTAGGCCTCACCGGGAGCCAAACCCTAACCCTAGCTCTAACTCTGACCCTGAGCACTAAGCCACACCCGCAGACTGAACCCTGAGGCCTACCCTAACGATCAGCCGCGCCCTGCAACGCACATGCCCCCAAACACGTATCCGTAACCCAATCTCGACCCTAGGCCTCACCGGGAGCCTAACCCTAACCCTAGCTCCAACCCTGCCCCTGAACCCTAAGCATCACCCGCAGCCAAAACCCTGAGGTCTACCCTAACGATAAGACGCGCCCTGAAACGCACACGCCCCCAAACACGTAACCGTACCCCAATCTCGACCCTAGGCCCTCACCGGGAGACTAAACCTAACTCTACCTCCAACCCTGACCCCGAACCCTAAGCCTCACCCGCAGCCTGAACCCTGAGGCCTACCCTAACGATAAGCCACGCCCTGCAATGCACACGCCCCCTAACATGTATCCGTACCCCAATCTGCAACATAGGCCTAACCGGGAGACTAAACCTAACCCTGGCTCCAGCCCTAACCCTGAAACCTAAGCCTCACCCGCAGCCTGAACCGTGAGGCCTACCGTAACGATAAGCTGCGCCCTGCCACGCACACGCCCCCTAACACGTATCCATACCCCAATCTTGACCCTAGGCCTCAGCGAGAGCATAACCCTATCCCTAGCTCCAACCCTGACCCTGAAACCTAAACCTCACCCAGAGCCTGAACCCCGAGGCCTACCCTAAGTATAAGCCGCGCCCTGCAACAAAAACGCCCCCGAACACATGTCCGTACCCCAATTGCGACCCTAGGCCTCACCGGGATCCTAACCCTAACCCTAAGTCCAACCCTTACCCTGAAAACTAAGCCTCACCCACAGCCTGAACCCTGAGGCCTACACTAACGATAACCCGCGCCCTGCAACGCACACGCCCCCTAACACGTATCCGTACACCAATCTCCTCCATAGGCCTCACCAGGATACTAATCCTAACCCTAGCTCCAACCCTGACCATGATCCCTAAGCCTCACCCACAGCCTGAACGCTGAGGCCTATCCTAACGATAAGCCGCTCACTGCAACGCACACGCCCCCTAACACATGTCCGTACCACAATCTCGACCCTAGGCCTCACCGGGAGCGTAACCCTAACCTTAGCTCCATCCCTGACCCTGAACACTAAGCCTCACCCGCAGCCTGAAACCTGAGACCTACCCTAACGATAAGCCGCGACGTGCAACGCACAGGACACCAAACACGTATCCGTACGCCAATCACGAACCTAGGCCTCATCGGGAGCCTAACCTTAACCTACCTCCAACAATGACCCTGAAACCTAAGGCTCACCCGAAGACTGAACTCTGAGGCCTACCCTAACGATAAGACGCGCCCAGCAACACACACGCCCTCAAACACGTAACCGTACCCCAATCTCGACCCTAGGCCCTCACCGGGAGACTAAACCTAACTCTACCTCCAACCCTGACCATGAACCCTAAGTCTCACCCGCAGCCTGAACCCTGAGGCCTACCGTAATGATAAGTCGCGACCTGCAATGCACACGCCCCCTAACATGTATCCGTACCCCAATCTCCACCTTAGGCCTCACCGGGCGACTAAACCTAACCTTTGCTCCAAACCAGACCCTGAACACTAAGCCTCACCCGCAGGATGAAACCTGAGGCCTACCCTAACGATAAGCCGCGCCCTGGAACGCACACGCCCCCTAACACGTATCCGTACCCCAATCTCGACCCTAAACCTCAATGGGAGCCTAACACAACCCTAGCTGAAACCCTGACCCTGAACCCTAAGCCTCACCCGTAGCCTCAACCCTGAGGAGGCCAACCCTAACCATAAGCCGTGCCCTGCAATGCACACGTCCCCTAACACGCATCTGTACCCAAATCTCCACCATAGGCCTCACCGGGAGACTAAACCTAACCCTAGCTCCAACCCTGAACCTGAACCCTAAGTCTCACCCGCAGCCTGAACCCTGAGGCCTACCCTAACGATAAGCCGTGCCCTGCAACGATAACGCCTCCTAAGACATATCCGTACCACAAACTCGACCCTTTGCCTCACTGGGAGCCTAACCCTAACCCTAAGTCCAACCCTTACCCTGAAAACTAAGCCTCACCCACAGCCTGAACCCTGAGGCCTACACTAACGATAACCCGCGCCCTGCAACGCACACGCCCCGTAACACGTATCCGTACACCAATCTCCTCCATAGGCCTCACCAGGATACTAATCCTAACCCTAGCTCCAACCCTGACCATGATCCCTAATCCTCACCCACAGCCTGAACGCTGAGGCCTACCCTAACGATAAGCCGCTCACTGCAACGCACACGCCCCCTAACACATGTCCGTACCACAATCTCGACCCTAGGCCTCACCGGGAGCGTAACCCTAACCTTAGCTCCATCCCTGACCCTGAACACTAAGCCTCACCCGCAGCCTGAAACCTGAGGCCTACCCTAACGATAAGCCGCGACGTGCAACGCACAGGACACCAAACACGTATCCGTACGCCAATCACGAACCAAGCCTCATCGGGAGCCTAACCTTAACCTACCTCCAACAATGACCCTGAAACCTAAGGCTCACCCGAAGACTGAACTCTGAGGCCTACCCTAACGATAAGACGCGCCCAGCAACACACACGCCCTCAAACACGTAACCGTACCCCAATCTCGACCCTAGGCCCTCACCGGGAGACTAAACCTAACTCTACCTCCAACCCTGACCATGAACACTAAGTCTCACCCGCAGCCTGAACCCTGAGGCCTACCGTAATGATAAGTCGCGACCTGCAATGCACACGCCCCCTAACATGTATCCGTACCCCAATCTCCACCTTAGGCCTCACCGGGCGACTAAACCTAACCTTTGCTCCAAACCAGACCCTGAACACTAAGCCTCACCCGCAGGATGAAACCTGAGGCCTACCCTAACGATAAGCCGCGCCCTGGAACGCACACGCCCCCTAACACGTATCCGTACCCCAATCTCGACCCTAAACCTCAATGGGAGCCTAACACAACCCTAGCTGAAACCCTGACCCTGAACCCTAAGCCTCACCCGTAGCCTCAACCCTGAGGAGGCCAACCCTAACCATAAGCCGTGCCCTGCAATGCACACGTCCCCTAACACGCATCTGTACCCAAATCTCCACCATAGGCCTCACCGGGAGACTAAACCTAACCCTAGCTCCAACCCTGAACCTGAACCCTAAGTCTCACCCGCAGCCTGAACCCTGAGGCCTACCCTAACGATAAGCCGCGCCCTGCAACGATAACGCCCCCTAAGACATATCCGTACCACAAACTCGACCCTATGCCTCACTGGAGCCTAACCCTAACCCTAAGTCCAACCCTTACCCTGAAAACTAAGCCTCACCCACAGCCTGAACCCTGAGGCCTACACTAACGATAACCCGCGCCCTGCAACGCACACGCCCCATAACACGTATCCGTACACCAATCTCCTCCATAGGCCTCACCAGGATACTAATCCTAACCCTAGCTCCAACCCTGACCATGATCCCTAAGCCTCACCCACAGCCTGAACGCTGAGGCCTACCCTAACGATAAGCCGCTCACTGCAACGCACACGCCCCCTAACACATGTCCGTACCACAATCTCGACCCTAGGCCTCACCGGGAGCGTAACCCTAACCTTAGCTCCATCCCTGACCCTGAACACTAAGCCTCACCCGCAGCCTGAAACCTGAGGCCTACCCTAACGATAAGCCGCGACGTGCAACGCACAGGACACCAAACACGTATCCGTACGCCAATCACGAACCTAGGCCTCATCGGGACCCTAACCTTAACCTACCTCCAACAATGACCCTGAAACCTAAGGCTCACACGAAGACTGAACTCTGAGGCCTACCCTAACGATAAGACGCGCCCAGCAACACACACGCCCTCAAACACGTAACCGTACCCCAATCTCGACCCTAGGCCCTCACCGGGAGACTAAACCTAACTCTACCTCCAACCCTGACCATGAACCCTAAGTCTAACCCGCAGCCTGAACCCTGAGGCCTACCGTAATGATAAGTCGCGACCTGCAATGCACACGCCCCCTAACATGTATCCGTACCCCAATCTCCACCTGAGGCCTCACCGGGCGACTAAACCTAACCCTTGCTCCAAACCAGACCCTGAACACTAAGCCTCACCCGCAGGATGAAACCTGAGGCCTACCCTAACGATAAGCCGCGCCCTGGAACGCACACGCCCCCTAACACGTATCCGTACCCCAATCTCGACCGTAGGCCTCAGCAAGATCCTAAACCTAACCCTAGCTCCAACCCTGACTCTGAACCCTAAGCCTCACATGCAGCCTGAACCCTGAGGACTACCATAACGATAAGCCGCGCCCTGCAATGAAAACGCCCCCTAACACATATCCGTACCCCAATCGCGACCCTGGGACTAACTGGGACACTAATCCTAACCCTAAAACCAACCCTTACCCTGAACACTAAGCCTCACCCGCAGGCTGAACTCTGAGGCCTAGCCTAACGATAAGCCACGCCCTGCAACGCACACGCCCCGCAACGCACACGCCCCCGAACACGTATCCCTACCCCAATCTCCACCCTAGACCTCACCGGGAGACCTAACCTAACCCTAGCTCCAACCCTGACCCTGAAGCCTAAGCCACACCCACAGCCTGAACCCTGAGGCGTACCCTACAAATAAGCCACACCCTGCAATGCACACGACCCCTAACACGTATCCGTACCCCAATAGCGACCCTAGGCACCACCGGGATCCTAACACTAACCCTAGCTCCAACCCTGGCCCTGAACCCTAAGCCTCACCCACAGCCTTAACCCTGAGTCCTAGCCTAACGATAATCCACGTCCTGAAACGCACACGCTGCCTAACACGTATCCGTACCCCAATCTCGACCCTAAACCTCAATGGGAGCCTAACCCAACCCTAGCTGAAACCCTGACCCTGAACCCTAAGCCTCACCTGTAGCCTCAACCCTGAGGAGGCCAACCCTAACCATAAGCCGTGCCCTGCAATGCACACGTCCCCTAACACGCATCTGTACCCAAATCTCCACCATAGGCCTCACCGGGAGACTAAACCTAACCCTAGCTCCAACCCTGAACCTGAACCCTAAGCCTCACCCGCAGCCTGAACCCTGAGGCCTACCCTAACGATAAGCCGCGCCCTGCAACGATAACGCCCCCTAAGACATATCCGTACCACAAACTCGACCCTATGCCTCACTGGGAGCCTAAACCTAACCCTAGCTACAACCCTGACAGTGAACACTAAGCTTTACACACAGCATGAACCCTGAGACCTACCCTAATGATAAGCTGCGCCCTGCAATGCACACGCCCCCTAACACGTATCCGTACCACAATCTCGGCCCTATGCCTCACCGGGAGGCAAACCCTAACCTAAGCTCCAACCCTGACCATGAACCCTAAGCCTCACCCGCAGCCTGAACCCTGAGGCCTACCCTAACGATCACCATGCCCTGCAATGCACATGCCCCCAAAAACGTATCCTTTCCCCAATCTCGACCCTAGGCCTCACCGGGAGCCAAACCCTAACCCTAGCTCTAACTCTGACCCTGAGCACTAAGCCACACCCGCAGACTGAACCCTGAGGCCTACCCTAACGATCAGCCGCTCCCTGCAACGCACAAGCCCCCAAACACGTATCCGTAACCCAATCTCAACCCTAGGCCTCACCGGGAGCCTAACCCTAACCCTAGCTCCAACCCTGCCCCTGAACCCTAAGCATCACCTGCAGCCAGAACCCTGAGGTCTACCCTAACGATAAGACGCGCCCTGCAACGCACACGACCCCAAACACGTAACCGTACCCCAATCTCGACCCTAGGCCCTCACCGGGAGACTAAACCTAACTCTACCTCCAACCCTGACCCCGAACCCTAAGCCTCACCCGCAGCCTGAACCCTGAGGCCTACCCTAACGATAAGCCACGCCCTGCAATGCACACGCCCCCTAACATGTATCCGTACCCCAATCTGCAACATAGGCCTAACCGGGAGACTAAACCTAACCCTGGCTCCAGCCCTGACCCTGAAACCTAAGCCTCACCCGCAGCCTGAACCGTGAGGCCTACCGTAACGATAAGCTGCGCCCTGCCACGCACACGCCCCCTAACACGTATCCATACCCCAATCTTGACCCTAGGCCTCAGCGAGAGCATAACCCTATCCCTAGCTCCAACCCTGACCCTGAAACCTAAACCTCACCCAGAGCCTGAACCCCGAGGCCTACCCTAAGTATAAGCCGCGCCCTGCAACAAAAACGCCCCAGAACACATGTCCGTACCCCAATTGCGACCCTAGGCCTCACCGGGATCCTAACCCTAACCCTAAGTCCAACCCTTACCCTGAAAACTAAGCCTCACCCACAGCCTGAACCCTGAGGCCTACACTAACGATAACCCGCGGCCTGCAATGCACACGCCCCCTAACACGTATCCGTACACCAATCTCCTCCATAGGCCTCACCGGGATACTAATCCTAACCCTAGCTCCAACCCTGACCATGATCCCTAAGCCTCACCCACAGCCTGAACGCTGAGGCCTACCCTAACGATAAGCCGCTCACTGCAACGCACACGCCCCCTAACACATGTCCGTACCACAATCTCGACCCTAGGCCTCACCGGGAGCGTAACCCTAACCTTAGCTCCATCCCTGACCCTGAACACTAAGCCTCACCCGCAGCCTGAAACCTGAGGCCTACCCTAACGATAAGCCGCGACGTGCAACGCACAGGACACCAAACACGTATCCGTACGCCAATCACGAACCTAGGCCTCATCGGGAGCCTAACCTTAACCTACCTCCAACAATGACCCTGAAACCTAAGGCTCACCCGAAGACTGAACTCTGAGGCCTACCCTAACGATAAGACGTGCCCAGCAACACACACGCCCTCAGACACGTAACCGTACCCCAATCTCGACCCTAGGCCCTCACAGGGAGACTAAACCTAACTCTACCTCAAACCCTGACCATGAACCCTAAGTCTCACCCGCAGCCTGAACCCTGAGGCCTACCGTAATGATAAGTCGCGACCTGCAATGCACACGCCCCCTAACATGTATCCGTACCCCAATCTCCACCTGAGGCCTCACCGGGCGACTAAACCTAACCCTTGCTCCAAACCAGACCCTGAACACTAAGCCTCACCCGCAGGATGAAACCTGAGGCCTACCCTAACGATAAGCCACGCCCTGGAACGCACACGCCCCCTAACACGTATCCGTACCCCAATCTCGACCGTAGGCCTCAGCAAGATCCTAAACCTAACCCTAGCTCCAACCCTGACTCTGAACCCTAAGCCTCACATGCAGCCTGAACCCTGAGGACTACCATAATGATAAGCCGCGCCCTGCAATGAAAACGCCCCCTAACACATATCCATACCCCAATCGCGACCCTGGGACTAACTGGGACCCTAATCCTAACCCTAAAACCAACCCTTACCCTGAACACTAAGCCTCACCCGCAGGATGAACTCTGTGGCCTAGCCTAATGATAACCCACGCCCTGCAACGCACACGCCCCGCAACGCACACGTCCCCGAACACGTATCCCTACCCCAATCTCCACCCTAGACCTCACCGGGAGACCTAACCTAAACCTAGCTCCAACCCTGACCCTGAAGCCTAAGCCACACCCACAGCCTGAACCCTGAGGCGTACCCTACAAATAAGCCACACCCTGCAATGCACACGACCCCTAACACGTATCCGTACCCCAATAGCGACCCTAGGCACCACCGGGATCCTAACACTAACCCTAGCTCCAACCCTGGCCCTGAACCCTAAGCCTCACCCGCAGCCTTAACCCTGAGGCTTAGCCTAACGATAATCCACGTCCTGAAACGCACACGCTGCCTAACACGTATCCGTACCCCAATCTCGACCCTAAACCTCAATGGGAGCCTAACACAACCCTAGCTGAAACCCTGACACTGAACCCTAAGCCTCACCCGTAGCCTCAACCCTGAGGAGGCCAACCCTAACCATAAGCCGTGCCCTGCAATGCACACGTCCCCTAACACGCATCTGTACCCAAATCTCCACCATAGGCCTCACCGGGAGACTAAACCTAACCCTAGCTCCAACCCTGAACCTGAACCCTAAGTCTCACCCGCAGCCTGAACCCTGAGGCCTACCCTAACGATAAGCCGCGCCCTGCAACAAAAACGCCCCCTAACACATGTCCGTACCCCAATTGCGACCCTAGGCCTCACCGGGATCCTAACCCTAACCCTGAGTCCAACCCTTACCCTGAAAACTAAGCCTCACCCACAGCCTGAACCCTGAGGCCTACACTAACGATAACCCGCGGCCTGCAACGCACACGCCCCCTAACACGTATCCGTACACCAATCTCCTCCATAGGCCTCACCGGGATACTAACCCTAACCCTAGCTCCAACCCTGACCATGATCCCTAAGCCTCACCCACAGCCTGAACGCTGAGGCCTACCCTAACGATAAGCCGCTCACTGCAACGCACACGCCCCCTAACACATGTCCGTACCACAATCACGACCCTAGGCCTCACCAGGAGCCTAACCCTAACCCTAACTCGAACCCTTATCCTTAACACTAAGCCTCACTCGCAGCCACAACCCTCAGCCCTACCCTAACGATAAGCCGCGCCCTGCAACACACACCCCCCTAACACGTATCTGTACCCCAATCTCGACCCTAGGCCTCACCGGGAGCCAAACGCTAACGCTAGCTCCAACCCAGACCCTGAACCCTAAGCCTCACAGGACGACTGAACCCTGAGGCCTACACTAACGATAAGCCGCGCCCTGCAACGCACAAGCCCCATAGCACGTATCCAAACCCCAATCTCGACCCGAAGCCTCACCGGGAGCCTAACCCTAACTGTAGCTCCAACTCTGACCCTGAACCGTAAGCCTCACCCGCAGCCTGAACCCTGAGGCCTCCGCTAACGATAAGCCACTCCCTGCAACGAACACGCCCCATAACACGTATCCGTACCCCAATCTCGGCCCTTAGCCTCACCGGAAGCCTAACCCTAACCCTAGCACCAACTCTCACCCTGAACAGTAATCCTCACCTGCAGCCTGAATCCTGAGGCCTAACCTAATGATTAGCGGCGCCCTGCAATGTACACGCCCCCTAACAAGTATCCGTACCCCAATCTCGACCCTAGGCCTCACCGGGAGCCTAACCCTAACCCGAGCACCAACCCTGACCCGGAAACCTAAGCCTCATCCGCAGCCTGAACCCTGAGGCCTACTCTAATGATAAGCCGTGCCGTGCAACTCACACGCCCCCTTACAGTATCCGTACCCCAATCTCGACCCTAGGCCTCACCGGGAGCCTAACGCTAACCCTAGCTCCAACCCTGACCCTGAAACCTAAGCCTAAACGGAAGACTGAACCCTGAGGACTACCCTAACTATAAGCCGTGCCCTGCAACGCACACGCCCCCAAACACGTATCCCTACCCCAATCTCGACCCTAGGCCTCACCGGGAGCCTAAATCTAACCTTAGCTCCAAACCTGACCTTGAAACCTAAGCATGAACCGCGGCCTGAACCCTGAGGTTTAACCTAACGATCAGCCGTGCCCTGCAATGCACACGCCCCCTAACACGTATCCGTACCCCAATCTCGACCCTAAGCCTCACCGGAATCCTAACCCTAACCCTAGCTCCAAGCCTGACCCTGAACAATAAACCTCACCTGCAGCCTGAACCCTGAGGCCTACCCTAACGATATACCACGCCCTGCAAAAACAACGCCCCCTAACACATATCCGTACCCCAATCTCGACCCTAGGCCTCACCAGGAGCCTAACCCTAACCCTAAATCGAACCCTTATCCTTAACACTAAGCCTCACCCGCAGCCACAACCCTCAGACCTACCCTAACGATAAGCCGCGCCCTGTAACACACACACCCCTAACACGTATCCGTACCCCAATCTCGACCCTAGGCCTCACCGGGAGCCTAACCCTAACCCTAGCTCCAAGCCTGACCCTGAACAATAAACCTCACCTGCAGCCTGAACCCTGAGGCCTACCCTAACGATAAACCACGCTCTGCAATAACAACGCCCCCTAACACATATCCGTACCCCAATCTCGACCCTAGGCCTCACCAGGAGCCTAACCCTAACCCTAACTCGAACCCTTATCCTTAACACTAAGCCTCACCCGCAGCCACAACCCTCAGCCCTACCCTAACGATAAGCCGCGCCCTGCAACACACACACCCCTAACACGTATCCGTACCCCAATCTCGATCCTAGGCCTCACCGGGAGCCAAACGCTAACGCTAGCTCCAACCCAGACCCTGAAACTTAAGCTTCACAGGACGACTGAACCCTGAGGCCTACACTAACGATAAGCCGCGCCCTGCAACGCACAAGCCCCATAGCACGTATCCATACCCCAATCTCGACCCGAAGCCTCACCGGGAGCCTAACCCTAACCGTAGCTCCAACTCTGACCCTGAACCGTAAGCCTCACCCGCAGCCTGAACCCTGAGGCCTCCGCTAACGATAAGCCACTCCCTGCAACGAACACACCCCCTAACATGTATCCGTACCCCAATCTCGGCCCTTAGCCTCACCGGAAGCCTAACCCTAACCCTAGCACCAACTCTCACCCTGAACAGTAATCCTCACCTGCAGCCTGAATCCTGAGGCCTAACCTAATGATTAGCGGCGCCCTGCAATGTACACGCCCCCTAACAAGTATCCGTACCCCAATCTCGACCCGAGGCCTCACCGGGAGCCTAACCCTAACCCGAGCACCAACCCTGACCCGGAAACCTAAGCCTCATCCGCAGCCTGAACCCTGAGGCCTACTCTAATGATAAGCCGTGCCGTGCAACTCACACGCCCCCTTACACGTATCCGTACACCAATCTCGACCCTAGGCCTCACCGGGAGCCTAACGCTAACCCTAGCTCCAACCCTGACCCTGAAACCTAAGCCTAAACGGAAGACTGAACCCTGAGGACTACCCTAACTATAAGCCGTGCCCTGCAACGCACACGCCCCCAAACACGTATCCCTACCCCAATCTCGACCCTAGGCCTCACCGGGAGCCTAAATCTAACCTTAGCTCCAAACCTGACCTTGAAACCTAAGCATGAACCGCGGCCTGAACCCTGAGGTTTAACCTAACGATCAGCCGTGCCCTGCAATGCACACGCCCCCTAACACGTATCCGTACCCCAATCTCGACCCTAAGCCTCACCGGAATCCTAACCCTAACCCTAGCTCCAACTCTGACCCTGAACGCTACGCATCACCTGCAGCCTGAACCCTGAGGCCTACGGTAAGGATAAGCCGCGCCCTGCAACGAAAACGCCCCCTAACACCTATCCGTACCCCAGTCTCGAACCTAGGCCTCACCGGGAGCCTTACCCTAACCCTAAGTCCAAGCCTGATCCTGAACAATAAACCTCACCTGCAGCCTGAACCCTGAGGCCTACCCTAACGATAAACCACGCCCTGCAAAAACAACGCCCCCTAACACATATCCGTACCCCAATCTCGACCCTAGGCCTCACCAGGAGCCTAACCCTAACCCTAACTCGAACCCTTATCCTTAACACTAAGCCTCACCCGCAGCCACAACCCTCAGCCCTACCCTAACGATAAGCCGCGCCCTGCAACACACACCCCCCTAACACGTATCCGTACCCCAATCTCGACCCTAGGCCTCACCGGGAGCCAAACGCTAACGCTAGCTCCAACCCAGACCCTGAACCCTATGCCTCACAGGACGACTGAACCCTGAGCCCTACACTAACGATAAGCCGCGCCCTGTAACGCACAAGCCCCATAGCACGTATCCAAACCCCAATCTCGACCCGAAGCCTCACCGGGAGCCTAACCCTAACCGTAGCTCCAACTCTGACCCTGAACCGTAAGCCTCACCCGCAGCCTGAACCCTGAGGCCTCCGCTAACGATAAGCCACTCCCTGCAACGAACACGCCCCCTAACATGTATCCGTACCCCAATCTCGGCCCTTAGCCTCACCGGAAGCCTAACCCTAACCCTAACACCAACTCTCACCCTGAACAGTAATCCTCACCTGCAGCCTGAATCCTGAGGCCTAACCTAATGATTAGCGGCGCCCTGCAATGTACACGCCCCCTAACAAGTATCCGTACCCCAATCTCGACCCTAGGCCTCACCGGGAGCCTAACCCTAACCCGAGCACCAACCCTGACCCGGAAACCTAAGCCTCATCCGCAGCCTGAACCCTGAGGCCTACTCTAATGATAAGCCGTGCCGTGCAACTCACACGCCCCCTTACACGTATCCGTACACCAATCTCGACCCTAGGCCTCACCGGGAGCCTAACGCTAACCCTAGCTCCAACCCTGACCCTGAAACCTAAGCCTAAACGGAAGACTGAACCCTGAGGACTACCCTAACTATAAGCCGTGCCCTGCAACGCACACGCCCCCAAACACGTATCCCTACCCCAATCTCGACCCTAGGCCTCACCGGGAGCCTAAATCTAACCTTAGCTCCAAACCTGACCTTGAAACCTAAGCATGAACCGCGGCCTGAACCCTGAGGTTTAACCTAACGATCAGCCGTGCCCTGCAATGCACACGCCCCCTAACACGTATCCGTACCCCAATCTCGACCCTAAGCCTCACCGGAATCCTAATCCTAACCCTAGCTCCAACCCTGACCCTGAACGCTACGCATCACCTGCAGCCTGAACCCTGAGGCCTACGCTAAGGATAAGCCACGCCCTGCAACGAAAACGCCCCCTAACACCTATCCGTACCCCAGTCTCGAACCTAGGCCTCACCGGGAGCCTAACCCTAAACCTAGCTCCAAGCCTGACCCTGAACAATAAACCTCACCTGCAGCCTGAACCCTGAGGCCTACCCTAACGATAAACCACGCTCTGCAATAACAACTCCCCCTAACACATATCCGTACCCCAATCTCGACCCTAGGCCTCACCAGGAGCCTAACCCTAACCCTAACTCGAACCCTTATCCTTAACACTAAGCCTCACCCGCAGCCACAACCCTCAGCCCTACCCTAACGATAAGCCGCGCCCTGCAACACACACCCCCCTAACACGTATCCGTACCCCAATCTCGACCCTAGGCCTCACCGGGAGTCAAACCCTAACGCTAGCTCCAACCCAGACCCTGAACCCTAAGCCTCACAGGACGACTGAACCCTGAGGCCTACACTAACGATAAGCCGCGCCCTGCAACGCACAAGCCCCATAGCACGTATCCAAACCCCAATCTCGACCCGAAGCCTCACCGGGAGCCTAACCCTAACCGTAGCTCCAACTCTGACCCTGAACCGTAAGCCTCACCCGCAGCCTGAACCCTGAGGCCTCCGCTAACGATAAGCCACTCCCTGCAACGAACACGCCCCCTAACATGTATCCGTACCCCAATCTCGGCCCTTAGCCTCACCGGAAGCCTAACCCTAACCCTAACACCAACTCTCACCCTGAACAGTAATCCTCACCTGCAGCCTGAATCCTGAGGCCTAACCTAATGATTAGCGGCGCCCTGCAATGTACACGCCCCCTAACAAGTATCCGTACCCCAATCTCGACCCTAGGCCTCACCGGGAGCCTAACACTAACCCGAGCACCAACCCTGACCCGGAAACCTAAGCCTCATCCGCAGCCTGAACCCTGAGGCCTACTCTAATGATAAGCCGTGCCGTGCAACTCACACGCCCCCTTACAGTATCCGTACCCCAATCTCGACCCTAGGCCTCACCGGGAGCCTAACGCTAACCCAGCTCCAACCCTGACCCTGAAACCTAAGCCTAAACGGAAGACTGAACCCTGAGGACTACCCTAACTATAAGCCGTGCCCTGCAACGCACACGCCCCCAAACACGTATCCCTACCCCAATCTCGACCCTAGGCCTCACCGGGAGCCTAAATCTAACCTTAGCTCCAAACCTGACCTTGAAACCTAAGCATGAACCGCGGCCTGAACCCTGAGGTTTAACCTAACGATCAGCCGTGCCCTGCAATGCACACGCCCCCTAACACGTATCCGTACCCCAATCTCGACCCTAAGCCTCACCGGAATCCTAACCCTAACCCTAGCTCCAACCCTGACCCTGAACGCTACGCATCACCTGCAGCCTGAACCCTGAGGCCTACGCTAAGGATAAGCCGCGCCCTGCAACGAAAACGCCCCCTAACACCTATCCGTACCCCAGTCTCGAACCTAGGCCTCACTGGGAGCCTTACCCCAACCCTAAGTCCAAGCCTGACCCTGAACAATAAACCTCACCTGCAGCCTGAACCCTGAGGCCTACCCTAACGATATACCACGCCCTGCAAAAACAACGCCCCCTAACACATATCCGTACCCCAATCTCGACCCTAGGCCTCACCAGGAGCCTAACCCTAACCCTAAATCGAACCCTTATCCTTAACACTAAGCCTCACCCGCAGCCACAACCCTCAGACCTACCCTAACGATAAGCCGCGCCCTGTAACACACACACCCCTAACACGTATCCGTACCCCAATCTCGACCCTAGGCCTCACCGGGAGCCTAACCCTAACCCTAGCTCCAAGCCTGACCCTGAACAATAAACCTCACCTGCAGCCTGAACCCTGAGGCCTACCCTAACGATAAACCACGCTCTGCAATAACAACGCCCCCTAACACATATCCGTACCCCAATCTCGACCCTAGGCCTCACCAGGAGCCTAACCCTAACCCTAACTCGAACCCTTATCCTTAACACTAAGCCTCACCCGCAGCCACAACCCTCAGCCCTACCCTAACGATAAGCCGCGCCCTGCAACACACACACCCCTAACACGTATCCGTACCCCAATCTCGATCCTAGGCCTCACCGGGAGCCAAACGCTAACGCTAGCTCCAACCCAGACCCTGAAACTTAAGCTTCACAGGACGACTGAACCCTGAGGCCTACACTAACGATAAGCCGCGCCCTGCAACGCACAAGCCCCATAGCACGTATCCAAACCCCAATCTCGACCCGAAGCCTCACCGGGAGCCTAACCCTAACCGTAGCTCCAACTCTGACCCTGAACCGTAAGCCTCACCCGCAGCCTGAACCCTGAGGCCTCCGCTAACGATAAGCCACTCCCTGCAACGAACACACCCCCTAACATGTATCCGTACCCCAATCTCGGCCCTTAGCCTCACCGGAAGCCTAACCCTAACCCTAGCACCAACTCTCACCCTGAACAGTAATCCTCACCTGCAGCCTGAATCCTGAGGCCTAACCTAATGATTAGCGGCGCCCTGCAATGTACACGCCCCCTAACAAGTATCCGTACCCCAATCTCGACCCGAGGCCTCACCGGGAGCCTAACCCTAACCCGAGCACCAACCCTGACCCGGAAACCTAAGCCTCATCCGCAGCCTGAACCCTGAGGCCTACTCTAATGATAAGCCGTGCCGTGCAACTCACACGCCCCCTTACACGTATCCGTACACCAATCTCGACCCTAGGCCTCACCGGGAGCCTAACGCTAACCCTAGCTCCAACCCTGACCCTGAAACCTAAGCCTAAACGGAAGACTGAACCCTGAAGACTACCCTAACTATAAGCCGTGCCCTGCAACGCACACGCCCCCAAACACGTATCCCTACCCCAATCTCGACCCTAGGCCTCACCGGGAGCCTAAATCTAACCTTAGCTCCAAACCTGACCTTGAAACCTAAGCATGAACCGCGGCCTGAACCCTGAGGTTTAACCTAACGATCAGCCGTGCCCTGCAATGCACACGCCCCCTAACACGTATCCGTACCCCAATCTCGACCCTAAGCCTCACCGGAATCCTAACCCTAACCCTAGCTCCAACCCTGACCCTGAACGCTACGCATCACCTGCAGCCTGAACCCTGAGGCCTACGGTAAGGATAAGCCGCGCCCTGCAACGAAAACGCCCCCTAACACCTATCCGTACCCCAGTCTCGAACCTAGGCCTCACCGGGAGCCTTACCCTAACCCTAAGTCCAAGCCTGACCCTGAACAATAAACCTCACCTGCAGCCTGAACCCTGAGGCCTACCCTAACGATAAACCACGCCCTGCAAAAACAACGCCCCCTAACACATATCCGTACCCCAATCTCGACCCTAGGCCTCACCAGGAGCCTAACCCTAACCCTAACTCGAACCCTTATCCTTAACACTAAGCCTCACCCGCAGCCACAACCCTCAGCCCTACCCTAACGATAAGCCGCGCCCTGCAACACACACCCCCCTAACACGTATCCGTACCACAATCTCGACCCTAGGCCTCACCGGGAGCCTAACCCTAACCCTAGCTCCAAGCCTGACCCTGAACAATAAACCTCACCTGCAGCCTGAACCCTGAGGCCTACCCTAACGATAAACCACGCCCTGCAAAAACAACGCCCCCTAACACATATCCATACCCCAATCTCGACCCTAGGCCTCACCAGGAGCCTAACCCTAACCCTAACTCGAACCCTTATCCTTAACACTAAGCCTCACCCGCAGCCACAACCCTCAGCCCTACCCTAACGATAAGCCGCGCCCTGCAACACACACACCCCTAACACGTATCCGTACCCCAATCTCGACCCTAGGCCTCACCGGGAGCCAAACGCTAACGCTAGCTCCAACCCAGACCCTGAACCCTATGCCTCACAGGACGACTGAACCCTGAGCCCTACACTAACGATAAGCCGCGCCCTGCAACGCACAAGCCCCATAGCACGTATCCAAACCCCAATCTCGACCCGAAGCCTCACCGGGAGCCTAACCCTAACCGTAGCTCCAACTCTGACCCTGAACCGTAAGCCTCACCCGCAGCCTGAACCCTGAGGCCTCCGCTAACGATAAGCCACTCCCTGCAACGAACACGCCCCCTAACATGTATCCGTACCCCAATCTCGGCCCTTAGCCTCACCGGAAGCCTAACCCTAACCCTAACACCAACTCTCACCCTGAACAGTAATCCTCACCTGCAGCCTGAATCCTGAGGCCTAACCTAATGATTAGCGGCGCCCTGCAATGTACACGCCCCCTAACAAGTATCCGTACCCCAATCTCGACCCTAGGCCTCACCGGGAGCCTAACCCTAACCCGAGCACCAACCCTGACCCGGAAACCTAAGCCTCATCCGCAGCCTGAACCCTGAGGCCTACTCTAATGATAAGCCGTGCCGTGCAACTCACACGCCCCCTTACACGTATCCGTACACCAATCTCGACCCTAGGCCTCACCGGGAGCCTAACGCTAACCCTAGCTCCAACCCTGACCCTGAAACCTAAGCCTAAACGGAAGACTGAACCCTGAGGACTACCCTAACTATAAGCCGTGCCCTGCAACGCACACGCCCCCAAACACGTATCCCTACCCCAATCTCGACCCTAGGCCTCACCGGGAGCCTAAATCTAACCTTAGCTCCAAACCTGACCTTGAAACCTAAGCATGAACCGCGGCCTGAACCCTGAGGTTTAACCTAACGATCAGCCGTGCCCTGCAATGCACACGCCCCCTAACACGTATCCGTACCCCAATCTCGACTCTAAGCCTCACCGGAATCCTAATCCTAACCCTAGCTCCAACCCTGACCCTGAACGCTACGCATCACCTGCAGCCTGAACCCTGAGGCCTACGCTAAGGATAAGCCACGCCCTGCAACGAAAACGCCCCCTAACACCTATCCGTACCCCAGTCTCGAACCTAGGCCTCACCGGGAGCCTAACCCTAACCCTAGCTCCAAGCCTGACCCTGAACAATAAACCTCACCTGCAGCCTGAACCCTGAGGCCTACCCTAACGATAAACCACGCTCTGCAATAACAACTCCCCCTAACACATATCCGTACCCCAATCTCGACCCTAGGCCTCACCAGGAGCCTAACCCTAACCCTAACTCGAACCCTTATCCTTAACACTAAGCCTCACCCGCAGCCACAACCCTCAGCCCTACCCTAACGATAAGCCGCGCCCTGCAACACACACCCCCCTAACACGTATCCGTACTCCAATCTCGACCCTAGGCCTCACCGGGAGCCAAACCCTAACGCTAGCTCCAACCCAGACCCTGAACTCTAAGCCTCACAGGACGACTGAACCCTGAGGCCTACACTAACGATAAGCCGCGCCCTGCAACGCACAAGCCCCATAGCACGTATCCAAACCCCAATCTCGACCCGAAGCCTCACCGGGAGCCTAACCCTAACCGTAGCTCCAACTCTGACCCTGAACCGTAAGCCTCACCCGCAGCCTGAACCCTGAGGCCTCCGCTAACGATAAGCCACTCCCTGCAACGAACACGCCCCCTAACATGTATCCGTACCCCAATCTCGGCCCTTAGCCTCACCGGAAGCCTAACCCTAACCCTAACACCAACTCTCACCCTGAACAGTAATCCTCACCTGCAGCCTGAATCCTGAGGCCTAACCTAATGATTAGCGGCGCCCTGCAATGTACACGCCCCCTAACAAGTATCCGTACCCCAATCTCGAACCTAGGCCTCACCGGGAGCCTAACACTAACCCGAGCACCAACCCTGACCCGGAAACCTAAGCCTCATCCGCAGCCTGAACCCTGAGGCCTACTCTAATGATAAGCCGTGCCGTGCAACTCACACGCCCCCTTACAGTATCCGTACCCCAATCTCGACCCTAGGCCTCACCGGGAGCCTAACGCTAACCCTAGCTCCAACCCTGACCCTGAAACCTAAGCCTAAACGGAAGACTGAACCCTGAGGACTACCCTAACTATAAGCCGTGCCCTGCAACGCACACGCCCCCAAACACGTATCCCTACCCCAATCTCGACCCTAGGCCTCACCGGGAGCCTAAATCTAACCTTAGCTCCAAACCTGACCTTGAAACCTAAGCATGAACCGCGGCCTGAACCCTGAGGTTTAACCTAACGATCAGCCGTGCCCTGCAATGCACACGCCCCCTAACACGTATCCGTACCCCAATCTCGACCCTAAGCCTCACCGGAATCCTAACCCTAACCCTAGCTCCAACCCTGACCCTGAACGCTACGCATCACCTGCAGCCTGAACCCTGAGGCCTACGCTAAGGATAAGCCGCGCCCTGCAACGAAAACGCCCCCTAACACCTATCCGTACCCCAGTCTCGAACCTAGGCCTCACTGGGAGCCTTACCCCAACCCTAAGTCCAAGCCTGACCCTGAACAATAAACCTCACCTGCAGCCTGAACCCTGAGGCCTACCCTAACGATATACCACGCCCTGCAAAAACAATGCCCCCTAACACATATCCGTACCCCAATCTCGACCCTAGGCCTCACCAGGAGCCTAACCCTAACCCTAAATCGAACCCTTATCCTTAACACTAAGCCTCACCCGCAGCCACAACCCTCAGACCTACCCTAACGATAAGCCGCGCCCTGTAACACACACACCCCTAACACGTATCCGTACCCCAATCTCGACCCTAGGCCTCACTGGGAGCCTAACCCTAACCCTAGCTCCAAGCCTGACCCTGAACAATAAACCTCACCTGCAGCCTGAACCCTGAGGCCTACCCTAACGATAAACCACGCTCTGCAATAACAACGCCCCCTAACACATATCCGTACCCCAATCTCGACCCTAGGCCTCACCAGGAGCCTAACCCTAACCCTAACTCGAACCCTTATCCTTAACACTAAGCCTCACCCGCAGCCACAACCCTCAGCCCTACCCTAACGATAAGCCGCGCCCTGCAACACACACACCCCTAACACGTATCCGTACCCCAATCTCGATCCTAGGCCTCACCGGGAGCCAAACGCTAACGCTAGCTCCAACCCAGACCCTGAAACTTAAGCTTCACAGGACGACTGAACCCTGAGGCCTACACTAACGATAAGCCGCGCCCTGCAACGCACAAGCCCCATAGCACGTATCCAAACCCCAATCTCGACCCGAAGCCTCACCGGGAGCCTAACCCAAACCGTAGCTCCAACTCTGACCCTGAACCGTAAGCCTCACCCGCAGCCTGAACCCTGAGGCCTCCGCTAACGATAAGCCACTCCCTGCAACGAACACACCCCCTAACATGTATCCGTACCCCAATCTCGGCCCTTAGCCTCACCGGAAGCCTAACCCTAACCCTAGCACCAACTCTCACCCTGAACAGTAATCCTCACCTGCAGCCTGAATCCTGAGGCCTAACCTAATGATTAGCGGCGCCCTGCAATGTACACGCCCCCTAACAAGTATCCGTACCCCAATCTCGACCCGAGGCCTCACCGGGAGCCTAACCCTAACCCGAGCACCAACCCTGACCCGGAAACCTAAGCCTCATCCGCAGCCTGAACCCTGAGGCCTACTCTAATGATAAGCCGTGCCGTGCAACTCACACGCCCCCTTACACGTATCCGTACACCAATCTCGACCCTAGGCCTCACCGGGAGCCTAACGCTAACCCTAGCTCCAACCCTGACCCTGAAACCTAAGCCTAAACGGAAGACTGAACCCTGAGGACTACCCTAACTATAAGCCGTGCCCTGCAACGCACACGCCCCCAAACACGTATCCCTACCCCAATCTCGACCCTAGGCCTCACCGGGAGCCTAAATCTAACCTTAGCTCCAAACCTGACCTTGAAACCTAAGCATGAACCGCGGCCTGAACCCTGAGGTTTAACCTAACGATCAGCCGTGCCCTGCAATGCACACGCCCCCTAACACGTATCCGTACCCCAATCTCGACCCTAAGCCTCACCGGAATCCTAACCCTAACCCTAGCTCCAACCCTGACCCTGAACGCTACGCATCACCTGCAGCCTGAACCCTGAGGCCTACGGTAAGGATAAGCCGCGCCCTGCAACGAAAACGCCCCCTAACACCTATCCGTACCCCAGTCTCGAACCTAGGCCTCACCGGGAGCCTTACCCTAACCCTAAGTCCAAGCCTGACCCTGAACAATAAACCTCACCTGCAGCCTGAACCCTGACGCCTACCCTAACGATAAACCACGCCCTGCAAAAACAACGCCCCCTAACACATATCCGTACCCCAATCTCGACCCTAGGCCTCACCAGGAGCCTAACCCTAACCCTAACTCGAACCCTTATCCTTAACACTAAGCCTCACCCGCAGCCACAACCCTCAGCCCTACCCTAACGATAAGCCGCGCCCTGCAACACACACCCCCCTAACACGTATCCGTACCCCAATCTCGACCCTAGGCCTCACCGGGAGCCTAACCCTAACCCTAGCTCCAAGCCTGACCCTGAACAATAAACCTCACCTGCAGCCTGAACCCTGAGGCCTACCCTAACGATAAACCACGCCCTGCAAAAACAACGCCCCCTAACACATATCCATACCCCAATCTCGACCCTAGGCCTCACCAGGAGCCTAACCCTAACCCTAACTCGAACCCTTATCCTTAACACTAAGCCTCACCCGCAGCCACAACCCTCAGCCCTACCCTAACGATAAGCCACGCCCTGCAACACACACACCCCTAACACGTATCCGTACCCCAATCTCGACCCTAGGCCTCACCGGGAGCCAAACGCTAACGCTAGCTCCAACCCAGACCCTGAACCCTATGCCTCACAGGACGACTGAACCCTGAGCCCTACACTAACGATAAGCCGCGCCCTGCAACGCACAAGCCCCATAGCACGTATCCAAACCCCAATCTCGACCCGAAGCCTCACCGGGAGCCTAACCCTAACCGTAGCTCCAACTCTGACCCTGAACCGTAAGCCTCACCCGCAGCCTGAACCCTGAGGCCTCCGCTAACGATAAGCCACTCCCTGCAACGAACACGCCCCCTAACATGTATCCGTACCCCAATCTCGGCCCTTAGCCTCACCGGAAGCCTAACCCTAACCCTAACACCAACTCTCACCCTGAACAGTAATCCTCACCTGCAGCCTGAATCCTGAGGCCTAACCTAATGATTAGCGGCGCCCTGCAATGTACACGCCCCCTAACAAGTATCCGTACCCCAATCTCGACCCTAGGCCTCACCGGGAGCCTAACCCTAACCCGAGCACCAACCCTGACCCGGAAACCTAAGCCTCATCCGCAGCCTGAACCCTGAGGCCTACTCTAATGATAAGCCGTGCCGTGCAACTCACACGCCCCCTTACACGTATCCGTACACCAATCTCGACCCTAGGCCTCACCGGGAGCCTAACGCTAACCCTAGCTCCAACCCTGACCCTGAAACCTAAGCCTAAACGGAAGACTGAACCCTGAGGACTACCCTAACTATAAGCCGTGCCCTGCAACGCACACGCCCCCAAACACGTATCCCTACCCCAATCTCGACCCTAGGCCTCACCGGGAGCCTAAATCTAACCTTAGCTCCAAACCTGACCTTGAAACCTAAGCATGAACCGCGGCCTGAACCCTGAGGTTTAACCTAACGATCAGCCGTGCCCTGCAATGCACACGCCCCCTAACACGTATCCGTACCCCAATCTCGACTCTAAGCCTCACCGGAATCCTAATCCTAACCCTAGCTCCAACCCTGACCCTGAACGCTACGCATCACCTGCAGCCTGAACCCTGAGGCCTACGCTAAGGATAAGCCACGCCCTGCAACGAAAACGCCCCCTAACACCTATCCGTACCCCAGTCTCGAACCTAGGCCTCACTGGGAGCCTAACCCTAACCCTAGCTCCAAGCCTGACCCTGAACAATAAACCTCACCTGCAGCCTGAACCCTGAGGCCTACCCTAACGATAAACCACGCTCTGCAATAACAAGGCCCCCTAACACATATCCGTACCCCAATCTCGACCCTAGGCCTCACCAGGAGCCTAACCCTAACCCTAACTCGAACCCTTATCCTTAACACTAAGCCTCACCCGCAGCCACAACCCTCAGCCCTACCCTAACGATAAGCCGCGCCCTGCAACACACACCCCCCTAACACGTATCCGTACTCCAATCTCGACCCTAGGCCTCACCGGGAGCCAAACCCTAACGCTAGCTCCAACCCAGACCCTGAACTCTAAGCCTCACAGGACGACTGAACCCTGAGGCCTACACTAACGATAAGCCGCGCCCTGCAACGCACAAGCCCCATAGCACGTATCCAAACCCCAATCTCGACCCGAAGCCTCACCGGGAGCCTAACCCTAACCGTAGCTCCAACTCTGACCCTGAACCGTAAGCCTCACCCGCAGCCTGAACCCTGAGGCCTCCGCTAACGATAAGCCACTCCCTGCAACGAACACGCCCCCTAACATGTATCCGTACCCCAATCTCGGCCCTTAGCCTCACCGGAAGCCTAACCCTAACCCTAACACCAACTCTCACCCTGAACAGTAATCCTCACCTGCAGCCTGAATCCTGAGGCCTAACCTAATGATTAGCGGCGCCCTGCAATGTACACGCCCCCTAACAAGTATCCGTACCCCAATCTCGACCCTAGGCCTCACCGGGAGCCTAACCCTAACCCGAGCACCAACCCTGACCCGGAAACCTAAGCCTCATCCGCAGCCTGAACCCTGAGGCCTACTCTAATGATAAGCCGTGCCGTGCAACTCACACGCCCCCTTACACGTATCCGTACACCAATCTCGACCCTAGGCCTCACCGGGAGCCTAACGCTAACCCTAGCTCCAACCCTGACCCTGAAACCTAAGCCTAAACGGAAGACTGAACCCTGAGGACTATCCTAACTATAAGCCGTGCCCTGCAACGCACACGCCCCCAAACACGTATCCCTACCCCAATCTCGACCCTAGGCCTCACCGGGAGCCTAAATCTAACCTTAGCTCCAAACCTGACCTTGAAACCTAAGCATGAACCGCGGCCTGAACCCTGAGGTTTAACCTAACGATCAGCCATGCCCTGCAATGCACACGCCCCCTAACACGTATCCGTACCCCAATCTCGACCCTAAGCCTCACCGGAATCCTAACCCTAACCCTAGCTCCAACCCTGACCCTGAACGCTACGCATCACCTGCAGCCTGAACCCTGAGGCCTACGCTAAGGATAAGCCGCGCCCTGCAACGAAAACGCCCCCTAACACCTATCCGTACCCCAGTCTCGAACCTAGGCCTCACCGGGAGCCTTACCCTAACCCTAAGTCCAAGCCTGACCCTGAACAATAAACCTCACCTGCAGCCTGAACCCTGAGGCCTACCCTAACGATAAACCACGCCCTGCAAAAACAACGCCCCCTAACACATATCCGTACCCCAATCTCGACCCTAGGCCTCACCAGGAGCCTAACCCTAACCCTAACTCGAACCCTTATCCTTAACACTAAGCCTCACCCGCAGCCACAACCCTCAGCCCTACCCTAACGATAAGCCGCGCCCTGCAACACACACACCCCTAACACGTATCTGTACCCCAAACTCGACCCTAGGCCTCACCGGGAGCCTAACCCTAACCCTAGCTCCAAGCCTGAACCTGAACAATAAACCTCACCTGCAGCCTGAACCCTGAGGCCTACCCTAACGATAAACCACGCTCTGCAAAAACAACGCCCCCTAACACATATCCGTACCCCAATCTCGACCCTAGGCCTCACCAGGAGCCTAACCCTAACCCTAACTCGAACCCTTATCCTTAACACTAAGCCTCACCCGCAGCCACAACCCTCAGCCCTACCCTAACGATAAGCCGCGCCCTGCAACACACACCCCCCTAACACGTATCCGTACCCCAATCTCGACCCTAGGCCTCACCGGGAGCCAAACGTTAACGCTAGCTCCAACCCAGACCCTGAACACTAAGCTTCACAGGACGACTGAACCCTAAGGCCTACACTAACGATAAGCCGCGCCCTGCAACGCACAAGCCCCATAGCACGTATCCATACCCCAATCTCGACCCGAAGCCTCACCGGGAGCCTAACCCTAACCGTAGCTCCAACTCTGACCCTGAACCGTAAGCCTCACCCGCAGCCTGAACCCTGAGGCCTCCGCTAACGATAAGCCACTCCCTGCAACGAACACGCCCCATAACATGTATCCGTACCCCAATCTCGGCCCTTAGCCTCACCGGAAGCCTAACCCTAACCCTAGCACCAACTCTCACCCTGAACAGTAATCCTCACCTGCAGCCTGAATCCTGAGGCCTAACCTAATGATTAGCGGCGCCCTGCAATGTACACGCCCCCTAACAAGTATCCGTACCCCAATCTCGACCCTAGGCCTCACCGGGAGCCTAACCCTAACCCGAGCACCAACCCTGACCCGGAAACCTAAGCCTCATCCGCAGCCTGAACCCTGAGGCCTACTCTAATGATAAGCCGTGCCGTGCAACTCACACGCCCCCTTACACGTATCCGTACACCAATCTCGACCCTAGGCCTCACCGGGAGCCTAACGCTAACCCTAGCTCCAACCCTGACCCTGAAACCTAAGCCTAAACGGAAGACTGAACCCTGAGGACTACCCTAACTATAAGCCGTGCCCTGCAACGCACACGCCCCCAAACACGTATCCCTACCCCAATCTCGACCCTAGGCCTCACCGGGAGCCTAAATCTAACCTTAGCTCCAAACCTGACCTTGAAACCTAAGCATGAACCGCGGCCTGAACCCTGAGGTTTAACCTAACGATCAGCCGTGCCCTGCAATGCACACGCCCCCTAACACGTATCCGTACCCCAATCTCGACCCTAAGCCTCACCGGAATCCTAACCCTAACCCTAGCTCCAACCCTGACCCTGAACGCTACGCATCACCTGCAGCCTGTACCCTGAGGCCTACGCTAAGTATAAGCCGCGCCCTGCAATGAAAACGCCCCCTAACACCTATCCGTACCCCAGATTCGAACCTAGGCCTCACCGGGAGCCTTACCCTAACCCTAAGTCCAAGCCTGACCCTGAACAATAAACCTCACCTGCAGCCTGAACCCTGAGGCCTACCCTAACGATAAACCACGCCCTGCAAAAACAACGATCCCTAACACATATCCGTACCCCAATCTCGACCCTAGGCCTCACCAGGAGCCTAACCCTAACCCTAACTCGAACCCTTATCCTTAACACTAAGCCACACCCGCAGCCACAACCCTCAGCCCTACCCTAACGATAAGCCGCGCCCTGCAACACACACCCCCCTAACACATATCCGTACCCCAATCTCGACCCTAGGCCTCACCGTGAGCCTAACACTAACCCTAGCTCCAAGCCTGACACTGAACAATAAACCTCACCTGCAGCCTGAACCCTGAGGCCTACCCTAACGATAAACCACGCCCTGCAAAAACAACGCCCCCTCACACATATCCGTACCCCAATCTCGACCCTAGGCCTCACCAGGACCCAAACCCTAACCCTAACTCGAACCCTTATCCTTAACACTAAGCCTCACCTGCAGCCACAACCCTCAGCCCTACCCTAACGATAAGCCGCGCCCTGCAACACACACACCCCTAACACGTATCCGTACCCCAATCTCGACCCTAGGCCTCACCGGGAGCCAAACGCTAACGCTAGCTCCAACCCAGACCCTGAACCCTAAGCCTCACAGGACGACTGAACCCTGAGGCCTACACTAACGATAAGCCGCGCCCTGCAACGCACAAGCCCCATAGCACGTATCCATACCCCAATCTCGACCCGAAGCCTCACCGGGAGCCTAACCCTAACCGTAGCTCCAACTCTGACCCTGAACCGTAAGCCTCACCTGCAGCCTGAACCCTGAGGCCTCCGCTAACGATAAGCCACTCCCTGCAACGAACACGCCCCCTAACACGTATCCGTACCCCAATCTCTGCCCTTAGCCTCACCGGAAGCCTAACCCTAACCCTAGCACCAACTCTCACCCTGAACAGTAATCCTCACCTGCAGCCTGAATCCTGAGGCCTAACCTAATGATTAGCGGCGCCCTGCAATGTACACGCCCCCTAACAAGTATCCGTACCCCAATCTCGACCCTAGGCCTCACCGGGAGCCTAACCCTAACCCGAGCACCAACCCTGACCCGGAAACCTAAGCCTCATCCACAGCCTGAACCCTGAGGCCTACTCTAATGATAAGCCGTGCCGTGCAACTCACACGCCCCCTTACACGTATCCGTACACCAATCTCGACCCTAGGCCTCACCGGGAGCCTAACGCTAACCCTAGCTCCAACCCTGACCCTGAAACCTAAGCCTAAACGGAAGACTGAACCCTGAGGACTACCCTAACTATAAGCCGTGCCCTGCAACGCACACGCCCCCAAACACGTTTCCCTACCCCAATCTCGACCCTAGGCCTCACCGGGAGCCTAAATCTAACCTTAGCTCAAACCTGACCTTGAAACCTAAGCATGAACCGCGGCCTGAACCCTGAGGTTTAACCTAACGATCAGCCGTGCCCTGCAATGCACACGCCCCCTAACACGTATCCGTACCCCAATCTCGACCCTAAGCCTCACCGGAATCCTAACCCTAACCCTAGCTCCAACCCTGACCCTGAACGCTACGCATCACCTGCAGCCTGAACCCTGAGGCCTACGCTAAGGATAAGCCGCGCCCTGCAATGAAAACGCCCCCTAACACCTATCCGTACCCCAGTCTCGAACCTAGGCCTCACTGGGAGCCTTACCCTAACCCTAAGTCCAAGCCTGACCCTGAACAATAAACCTCACCTGCATCCTGAACCCTGAGGCCTACCCTAACGATAAACCACGCCCTGCAAAAACAACGCCCCCTAACACATATCCGTACCCCAATCTCGACCCTAGGCCTCACCAGGAGCCTAACCCTAACCCTAACTCGAACCCTTATCCTTAACACTAAGCCTCACCCGCAGCCACAACCCTCAGCCCTACCCTAACGATAAGCCGCGCCCTGTAACACACACACCCCTAACACGAATCCGTACCCCAATCTCGACCCTAGGCCTCACCGGGAGCCTAACCCTAACCCTAGCTCCAAGCCTGAACCTGAACAATAAACCTCACCTGCAGCCTGAACCCTGAGGCCTACCCTAACGATAAACCACGCTCTGCAAAAACAACGCCCCCTAACACATATCCGTACCCCAATCTCGACCCTAGGCCTCACCAGGAGCCTAACCCTAACCCTAACTCGAACCCTTATCCTTAACACTAAGCCTCACCCGCAGCCACAACCCTCAGCCCTACCCTAACGATAAGCCGCGCCCTGCAACACACACCCCCCTAACACGTATCCGTACCCCAATCTCGACCCTAGGCCTCACCGGGAGCCAAACGCTAACGCTAGCTCCAACCCAGACCCTGAACCCTAAGCTTCACAGGACGACTGAACCCTAAGGCCTACACTAACGATAAGCCGCGCCCTGCAACGCACAAGCCCCATAGCACGTATCCAAACCCCAATCTCGACCCGAAGCCTCACCAGGAGCCTAACCCTAACCGTAGCTCCAACTCTGACCCTGAACCGTAAGCCTCACCCGCAGCCTGAACCCTGAGGCCTCCGCTAACGATAAGCCACTCCCTGCAACGAACACGCCCCCTAACATGTATCCGTACCCCAATCTCGGCCCTTAGCCTCACCGGAAGCCTAACCCTAACCCTAGCACCAACTCTCACCCTGAACAGTAATCCTCACCTGCAGCCTGAATCCTGAGGCCTAACCTAATGATTAGCGGCGCCCTGCAATGTACACGCCCCCTAACAAGTATCCGTACCCCAATCTCGACCCTAGGCCTCACCGGGAGCCTAACCCTAACCCGAGCACCAACCCTGACCCGGAAACCTAAGCCTCATCCGCAGCCTGAACCCTGAGGCCTACTCTAATGATAAGCCGTGCCCTGCAACTCACACGCCCCCTTACACGTATCCGTACACCAATCTCGACCCTAGGCCTCACCGGGAGCCTAACGCTAACCCTAGCTCCAACCCTGACCCTGAAACCTAAGCCTAAACGGAAGACTGAACCCTGAGGACTACCCTAACTATAAGCCGTGCCCTGCAACGCACACGCCCCCAAACACGTATCCCTACCCCAATCTCGACCCTAGGCCTCACCGGGAGCCTAAATCTAACCTTAGCTCCAAACCTGACCTTGAAACCTAAGCATGAACCGCGGCCTGAACCCTGAGGTTTAACCTAACGATCAGCCGTGCCCTGCAATGCACACGCCCCCTAACACGTATCCGTACCCCAATCTCGACCCTAAGCCTCACCGGAATCCTAACCCTAACCCTAGCTCCAACCCTGACCCTGAACGCTACGCATCACCTGCAGCCTGAACCCTGAGGCCTACGCTAAGGATAAGCCGCGCCCTGCAACGAAAACGCCCCCTAACACCTATCCGTACCCCAGTCTCGAACCTAGGCCTCACCGGGAGCCTTACCCTAACCCTAAGTCCAAGCCTGACCCTGAACAATAAACCTCACCTGCATCCTGAACCCTGAGGCCTACCCTAAGGATAAACCACGCCCTGCAAAAACAACGCCCCCTAACACATATCCGTACCCCAATCTCGACCCTAGGCCTCACCAGGAGCCTAACCCTAACCCTAACTCGAACCCTTATCCTTAACACTAAGCCTCACCCGCAGCCACAACCCTCAGCCCTACCCTAACGATAAGCCGCGCCCTGTAACACACACACCCATAACACGAATCCGTACCCCAATCTCGACCCTAGGCCTCACCGGGAGCCTAACCCTAACCCTAGCTCCAAGCCTGAACCTGAACAATAAACCTCACCTGCAGCCTGAACCCTGAGGCCTACCCTAACGATAAACCACGCTCTGCAAAAACAACGCCCCCTAACACATATCCGTACCCCAATCTCGACCCTAGGCCTCACCAGGAGCCTAACCCTAACCCTAACTCGAACCCTTATCCTTAACACTAAGCCTCACCCGCAGCCACAACCCTCAGCCCTACCCTAACGATAAGCCGCGCCCTGCAACACACACCCCCCTAACACGTATCCGTACCCCAATCTCGACCCTAGGCCTCACCGGGAGCCAAACGTTAACGCTAGCTCCAACCCAGACCCTGAACACTAAGCTTCACAGGACGACTGAACCCTAAGGCCTACACTAATGATAAGCCGCGCCCTGCAACGCACAAGCCCCATAGCACGTATCCATACCCCAATCTCGACCCGAAGCCTCACCGGGAGCCTAACCCTAACCGTAGCTCCAACTCTGACCCTGAACCGTAAGCCTCACCCGCAGCCTGAACCCTGAGGCCTCCGCTAACGATAAGCCACTCCCTGCAACGAACACGCCCCCTAACATGTATCCGTACCCCAATCTCGGCCCTTAGCCTCACCGGAAGCCTAACCCTAACCCTAGCACCAACTCTCACCCTGAACAGTAATCCTCACCTGCAGCCTGAATCCTGAGGCCTAACCTAATGATTAGCGGCGCCCTGCAATGTACACGCCCCCTAACAAGTATCCGTACCCCAATCTCGACCCTAGGCCTCACCGGGAGCCTAACCCTAACCCGAGCACCAACCCTGACCCGGAAACCTAAGCCTCATCCGCAGCCTGAACCCTGAGGCCTACTCTAATGATAAGCCGTGCCGTGCAACTCACACGCCCCCTTACACGTATCCGTACACCAATCTCGACCCTAGGCCTCACCGGGAGCCTAACGCTAACCCTAGCTCCAACCCTGACCCTGAAACCTAAGCCTAAACGGAAGACTGAACCCTGAGGACTACCCTAACTATAAGCCGTGCCCTGCAACGCACACGCCCCCAAACACGTATCCCTACCCCAATCTCGACCCTAGGCCTCACCGGGAGCCTAAATCTAACCTTAGCTCCAAACCTGACCTTGAAACCTAAGCATGAACCGCGGCCTGAACCCTGAGGTTTAACCTAATGATCAGCCGTGCCCTGCAATGCACACGCCCCCTAACACGTATCCGTACCCCAATCTCGACCCTAAGCCTCACCGGAATCCTAACCCTAACCCTAGCTCCAACCCTGACCCTGAACGCTACGCATCACCTGCAGCCTGAACCCTGAGGCCTACGCTAAGGATAAGCCGCGCCCTGCAACGAAAACGCCCCCTAACACCTATCCGTACCCCAGTCTCGAACCTAGGCCTCACCGGGAGCCTTACCCTAACCCTAAGTCCAAGCCTGACCCTGAACAATAAACCTCACCTGCAGCCTGAACCCTGAGGCCTACCCTAACGATAAACCACGCCCTGCAAAAACAACGCCCCCTAACACATATCCGTACCCCAATCTCGACCCTAGGCCTCACCAGGAGCCTAACCCTAACCCTAACTCGAACCCTTATCCTTAACACTAAGCCTCACCCGCAGCCACAACCCTCAGCCCTACCCTAACGATAAGCCGCGCCCTGCAACACACACCCCCCTAACACGTATCCGTACCCCAATCTCGACCCTAGGCCTCACCGGGAGCCAAACGCTAACGCTAGCTCCAACCCAGACCCTGAACCCTAAGCCTCACAGGACGACTGAACCCTGAGGCCTACACTAACGATAAGCCGCGCCCTGCAACGCACAAGCCCCATAGCACGTATCCATACCCCAATCTCGACCCGAAGCCTCACCGGGAGCCTAACCCTAACCGTAGCTCCAACTCTGACCCTGAACCGTAAGCCTCACCCGCAGCCTGAACCCTGAGGCCTCCGCTAACGATAAGCCACTCCCTGCAACGAACACGCCCCCTAACACGTATCCGTACCCCAATCTCGGCCCTTAGCCTCACCGGAAGCCTAACCCTAACCCTAGCACCAACTCTCACCCTGAACAGTAATCCTCACCTGCAGCCTGAATCCTGAGGCCTAACCTAATGATTAGCGGCGCCCTGCAATGTACACGCCCCCTAACAAGTATCCGTACCCCAATCTCGACCCTAGGCCTCACCGGGAGCCTAACCCTAACCCGAGCACCAACCCTGACCCGGAAACCTAAGCCTCATCCGCAGCCTGAACCCTGAGGCCTACTCTAATGATAAGCCGTGCCGTGCACCTCACACGCCCCCTTACACGTATCCGTACACCAATCTCGACCCTAGGCCTCACCGGGAGCCTAACGCTAACCCTAGCTCCAACCCTGACCCTGAAACCTAAGCCTAAACGGAAGACTGAACCCTGAGGACTACCCTAACTATAAGCCGTGCCCTGCAACGCACACGCCCCCAAACACGTATCCCTACCCCAATCTCGACCCTAGGCCTCACCGGGAGCCTAAATCTAACCTTAGCTCCAAACCTGACCTTGAAACCTAAGCATGAACCGCGGCCTGAACCCTGAGGTTTAACCTAACGATCAGCCGTGCCCTGCAATGCACACGCCCCCTAACACGTATCCGTACCCCAATCTCGACCCTAAGCCTCACCGGAATCCTAACCCTAACCCTAGCTCCAGCCCTGACGCTGAACGCTACGCATCACCTGCAGCCTGAACCCTGAGGCCTACGCTAAGGATAAGCCGCGCCCTGCAACGAAAACGCCCCCTAACACCTATCCGTACCCCACTCTCGAACCTAGGCCTCACTGGGAGCCTTACCCTAACCCTAAGTCCAAGCCTGACCCTGAACAATAAACCTCACCTGCAGCCTGAACCCTGAGGCCTACTCTAAGGATAAACCACGCCCTGCAAAAACAACGCCCCCTAACACATATCCGTACCCCAATCTCGACCCTAGGCCTCACCAGGAGCCTAACCCTAACCCTAACTCGAACCCTTATCCTTAACACTAAGCCTCACCCGCAGCCACAACCCTCAGTCCTACCCTAACGATAAGCCGCGCCCTGCAACACACACCCCCCTAACACGTATCCGTACCCCAATCTCGACCCTAGGCCTCACCGGGAGCCAAACGCTAACGCTAGCTCCAACCCAGACCCTGAACCCTAAGCCTCACAGGACGACTGAACCCTGAGGCCTACACTAACGATAAGCCGCGCCCTGCAACGCACAAGCCCCATAGCACGTATCCATACCCCAATCTCGACCCGAAGCCTCACCGGGAGCCTAACCCTAACCGTAGCTCCAACTCTGACCCTGAACCGTAAGCCTCACCCGCAGCCTGAACCCTGAGGCCTCCGCTAACGATAAGCCACTCCCTGCAATGAACACGCCCCCTAACACGTATCCGTACCCCAATCTCGGCCCTTAGCCTCACCGGAAGCCTAACCCTAACCCTAGCACCAACTCTCACCCTGAACAGTAATCCTCACCTGCAGCCTGAATCCTGAGGCCTAACCTAATGATTAGCGGCGCCCTGCAATGTACACGCCCCCTAACAAGTATCCGTACCCCAATCTCGACCCTAGGCCTCACCGGGAGCCTAACCCTAACCCGAGCACCAACCCTGACCCGGAAACCTAAGCCTCATCCGCAGCCTGAACCCTGAGGCCTACTCTAATGATAAGCCGTGCCGTGCAACTCACACGCCCCCTTACACGTATCCGTACACCAATCTCGACCCTAGGCCTCACCGGGAGCCTAACGCTAACCCTAGCTCCAACCCTGACCCTGAAACCTAAGCCTAAACGGAAGACTGAACCCTGAGGACTACCCTAACTATAAGCCGTGCCCTGCAACGCACACGCCCCCAAACACGTATCCCTACCCCAATCTCGACCCTAGGCCTCACCGGGAGCCTAAATCTAACCTTAGCTCCAAACCTGACCTTGAAACCTAAGCATGAACCGCGGCCTGAACCCTGAGGTTTAACCTAACGATCAGCCGTGCCCTGCAATGCACACGCCCCCTAACACGTATCCGTACCCCAGTCTCGACCCTAAGCCTCACCGGAATCCTAACCCTAACCCTAGCTCCAACCCTGACCCTGAACGCTACGCATCACCTGCAGCCTGAACCCTGAGGCCTACGCTAAGTATAAGCCGCGCCCTGCAACGAAAATGCCCCCTAGCACCTATCCGTACCCCAGTCTCGAACCTAGGCCTCACTGGGAGCCTTACCCTAACCCTAAGTCCAAGCCTGACCCTGAACAATAAACCTCACCTGCAGCCTGAACCCTGAGGCCTACCCTAACGATAAACCACGCCCTGCAAAAACAACGCCCCCTAACACATATCCGTACCCCAATCTCGACCCTAGGCCTCACCAGGAGCCTAACCCTAACCCTAACTCGAACCCTTATCCTTAACACTAAGCCTCACCCGCAGCCACAACCCTCAGCCCTACCCTAACGATAAGCCGCGCCCTGCAACACACACCCGCCTAACACGTATCCGTACCCCAATCTCGACCCTAGGCCTCACTGGGAGCCAAACGCTAACGCTAGCTCCAACCCAGACCCTGAACCCTAAGCCTCACAGGACGACTGAACCCTGAGGCCTACACTAACGATAAGCCGCGCCCTGCAACGCGCAAGCCCCATAGCACGTATCCATACCCCAATCTCGACCCGAAGCCTCACCGGGAGCCTAACCCTAACCGTAGCTCCAACTCTGACCCTGAACTGTAAGCCTCACCCGCAGCCTGAACCCTGAGGCCTCCGCTAACGATAAGCCACTCCCTGCAACGAACACGCCCCCTAACACGTATCCGTACCCCAATCTCTGCCCTTAGCCTCACCGGAAGCCTAACCCTAACCCTAGCACCAACTCTCACCCTGAACAGTAATCCTCACCTGCAGCCTGAATCCTGAGGCCTAACCTAATGATTAGCGGCGCCCTGCAATGTACACGCCCCCTAACAAGTATCCGTACCCCAATCTCGACCCTAGGCCTCACCGGGAGCCTAACGCTAACCCTAGCTCCAACCCTGACCCTGAAACCTAAGCCTAAACGGAAGACTGAACCCTGAGGACTACCCTAACTATAAGCCGTGCCCTGCAACGCACACGCCCCCAAACACGTATCCCTACCCCAATCTCGACCCTAGGCCTCACCGGGAGCCTAAATCTAACCTTAGCTCCAAACCTGACCTTGAAACCTAAGCATGAACCGCGGCCTGAACCCTGAGGTTTAACCTAACGATCAGCCGTGCCCTGCAATGCACACGCCCCCTAACACGTATCCGTACCCCAATCTCGACCCTAAGCCTCACCGGAATCCTAACCCTAACCCTAGCTCCAACCCTGACCCTGAACGCTACGCATCACCTGCAGCCTGAACCCTGAGGCCTACGCTAAGGATAAGCCGCGCCCTGCAATGAAAACGCCCCCTAACACCTATCCGTACCCCAGTCTCGAACCTAGGCATCACTGGGAGCCTTACCCTAACCCTAAGTCCAAGCCTGACCCTGAACAATAAACCTCACCTGCATCCTGAACCCTGAGGCCTACCCTAACGATAAACCACGCCCTGCAAAAACAACGCCCCCTAACACATATCCGTACCCCAATCTCGACCCTAGGCCTCACCAGGAGCCTAACCCTAACCCTAACTCGAACCCTTATCCTTAACACTAAGCCTCACCCGCAGCCACAACCCTCAGCCCTACCCTTACGATAAGCCGCGCCCTGTAACACACACACCCCTAACACGAATCCGTACCCCAATCTCGACCCTAGGCCTCACCGGGAGCCTAACCCTAACCCTAGCTCCAAGCCTGAACCTGAACAATAAACCTCACCTGCAGCCTGAACCCTGAGGCCTACCCTAACGATAAACCACGCTCTGCAAAAACAACGCCCCCTAACACATATCCGTACCCCAATCTCGACCCTAGGCCTCACCAGGAGCCTAACCCTAACCCTAACTCGAACCCTTATCCTTAACACTAAGCCTCACCCGCAGCCACAACCCTCAGCCCTACCCTAACGATAAGCCGCGCCCTGCAACACACACCCCCCTAACACGTATCCGTACCCCAATCTCGACCCTAGGCCTCACCGGGAGCCAAACGCTAACGCTAGCTCCAACCCAGACCCTGAACCCTAAGCTTCACAGGACGACTGAACCCTAAGGCCTACACTAACGATAAGCCGCGCCCTGCAACGCACAAGCCCCATAGCACGTATCCAAACCCCAATCTCGACCCGAAGCCTCACCAGGAGCCTAACCCTAACCGTAGCTCCAACTCTGACCCTGAACCGTAAGCCTCACCCGCAGCCTGAACCCTGAGGCCTCCGCTAACGATAAGCCACTCCCTGCAACGAACACGCCCCCTAACATGTATCCGTACCCCAATCTCGGCCCTTAGCCTCACCGGAAGCCTAACCCTAACCCTAGCACCAACTCTCACCCTGAACAGTAATCCTCACCTGCAGCCTGAATCCTGAGGCCTAACCTAATGATTAGCGGCGCCCTGCAATGTACACGCCCCCTAACAAGTATCCGTACCCCAATCTCGACCCTAGGCCTCACCGGGAGCCTAACCCTAACCCGAGCACCAACCCTGACCCGGAAACCTAAGCCTCATCCGCAGCCTGAACCCTGAGGCCTACTCTAATGATAAGCCGTGCCCTGCAACTCACACGCCCCCTTACACGTATCCGTACACCAATCTCGACCCTAGGCCTCACCGGGAGCCTAACGCTAACCCTAGCTCCAACCCTGACCCTGAAACCTAAGCCTAAACGGAAGACTGAACCCTGAGGACTACCCTAACTATAAGCTGTGCCCTGCAACGCACACGCCCCCAAACACGTATCCCTACCCCAATCTCGACCCTAGGCCTCACCGGGAGCCTAAATCTAACCTTAGCTCCAAACCTGACCTTGAAACCTAAGCATGAACCGCGGCCTGAACCCTGAGGTTTAACCTAACGATCAGCCGTGCCCTGCAATGCACACGCCCCCTAACACGTATCCGTACCCCAATCTCGACCCTAAGCCTCACCGGAATCCTAACCCTAACCCTAGATCCAACCCTGACCTGAACCCTACGCATCACCTGCAGCCTGAACCCTGAGGCCTACGCTAAGGATAAGCCGCGCCCTGCAATGAAAACGCCCCCTAACACCTATCCGTACCCCAGTCTCGAACCTAGGCCTCACCGGGAGCCTTACCCTAACCCTAAGTCCAAGCCTGACCCTGAACAATAAACCTCACCTGCATCCTGAACCCTGAGGCCTACCCTAACGATAAACCACGCCCTGCAAAAACAACGCCCCCTAACACATATCCGTACCCCAATCTCGACCCTAGGCCTCACCAGGAGCCTAACCCTAACCCTAACTCGAACCCTTATCCTTAACACTAAGCCTCACCCGCAGCCACAACCCTCAGCCCTACCCTAACAATAAGCCGCGCCCTGTAACACACACACCCATAACACGAATCCGTACCGCAATCTCGACCCTAGGCCTCACCGGGAGCCTAACCCTAACCCTAGCTCCAAGCCTGAACCTGAACAATAAACCTCACCTGCAGCCTGAACCCTGAGGCCTACCCTAACGATAAACCACGCTCTGCAAAAACAACGCCCCCTAACACATATCCGTACCCCAATCTCGACCCTAGGCCTCACCAGGAGCCTAACCCTAACCCTAACTCGAACCCTTATCCTTAACACTAAGCCTCACCCGCAGCCACAACCCTCAGCCCTACCCTAACGATAAGCCGCGCCCTTCAACACACACCACCCTAACACGTATCCGTACCCCAATCTCGACCCTAGGCCTCACCGGGAGCCAAACGTTAACGCTAGCTCCAACCCAGACCCTGAACACTAAGCTTCACAGGACGACTGAACCCTAAGGCCTACACTAACGATAAGCCGCGCCCTGCAACGCACAAGCCCCATAGCACGTATCCATACCCCAATCTCGACCCGAAGCCTCACCGGGAGCCTAACCCTAACCGTAGCTCCAACTCTGACCCTGAACCGTAAGCCTCACCCGCAGCCTGAACCCTGAGGCCTCCGCTAACGATAAGCCACTCCCTGCAACGAACACGCCCCCTAACACGTATCCGTACCCCAATCTCGGCCCTTAGCCTCACCGGAAGCCTAACCCTAACCCTAGCACCAACTCTCACCCTGAACAGTAATCCTCACCTGCAGCCTGAATCCTGAGGCCTAACCTAATGATTAGCGGCGCCCTGCAATGTACACGCCCCCTAACAAGTATCCGTACCCCAATCTCGACCCTAGGCCTCACCGGGAGCCTAACCCTAACCCGAGCACCAACCCTGACCCGGAAACCTAAGCCTCATCCGCAGCCTGAACCCTGAGGCCTACTCTAATGATAAGCCGTGCCCTGCAACTCACACGCCCCCTTACACGTATCCGTACACCAATCTCGACCCTAGGCCTCACCGGGAGCCTAACGCTAACCCTAGCTCCAACCCTGACCCTGAAACCTAAGCCTAAACGGAAGACTGAACCCTGAGGACTACCCTAACTATAAGCCGTGCCCTGCAACGCACACGCCCCCAAACACGTATCCCTACCCCAATCTCGACCCTAGGCCTCACCGGGAGCCTAAATCTAACCTTAGCTCCAAACCTGACCTTGAAACCTAAGCATGAACCGCGGCCTGAACCCTGAGGTTTAACCTAACGATCAGCCGTGCCCTGCAATGCACACGCCCCCTAACACGTATCCGTACCCCAATCTCGACCCTAAGCCTCACCGGAATCCTAACCCTAACCCTAGCTCCAGCCCTGACCCTGAACGCTACGCATCACCTGCAGCCTGAACCCTGAGGCCTACGCTAAGGATAAGCCGCGCCCTGCAACGAAAACGCCCCCTAACACCTATCCGTACCCCACTCTCGAACCTAGGCCTCACTGGGAGCCTTACCCTAACCCTAAGTCCAAGCCTGACCCTGAACAATAAACCTCACCTGCAGCCTGAACCCTGAGGCCTACTCTAAGGATAAACCACGCCCTGCAAAAACAACGCCCCCTAACACATATCCGTACCCCAATCTCGACCCTAGGCCTCACCAGGAGCCTAACCCTAACCCTAACTCGAACCGTTATCCTTAACACTAAGCCTCACCCGCAGCCACAACCCTCAGCCCTACCCTAACGATAAGCCGCGCCCTGCAACACACACCCCCCTAACACGTATCCGTACCCCAATCTCGACCCTAGGCCTCACCGGGAGCCAAACGCTAACGCTAGCTCCAACCCAGACCCTGAACCCTAAGCCTCACAGGACGACTGAACCCTGAGGCCTACACTAACGATAAGCCGCGCCCTGCAACGCACAAGCCCCATAGCACGTATCCATACCCCAATCTCGACCCGAAGCCTCACCGGGAGCCTAACCCTAACCGTAGCTCCAACTCTGACCCTGAACCGTAAGCCTCACCCGCAGCCTGAACCCTGAGGCCTCCGCTAACGATAAGCCACTCCCTGCAATGAACACGCCCCCTAACACGTATCCGTACCCCAATCTCGGCCCTTAGCCTCACCGGAAGCCTAACCCTAACCCTAGCACCAACTCTCACCCTGAACAGTAATCCTCACCTGCAGCCTGAATCCTGAGGCCTAACCTAATGATTAGCGGCGCCCTGCAATGTACACGCCCCCTAACAAGTATCCGTACCCCAATCTCGACCCTAGGCCTCACCGGGAGCCTAACCCTAACCCGAGCACCAACCCTGACCCGGAAACCTAAGCCTCATCCGCAGCCTGAACCCTGAGGCCTACTCTAATGATAAGCCGTGCCGTGCAACTCACACGCCCCCTTACACGTATCCGTACACCAATCTCGACCCTAGGCTTCACCGGGAGCCTAACGCTAACCCTAGCTCCAACCCTGACCCTGAAACCTAAGCCTAAACGGAAGACTGAACCCTGAGGACTACCCTAACTATAAGCCGTGCCCTGCAACGCACACGCCCCCAAACACGTATCCCTACCCCAATCTCGACCCTAGGCCTCACCGGGAGCCTAAATCTAACCTTAGCTCCAAACCTGACCTTGAAACCTAAGCATGAACCGCGGCCTGAACCCTGAGGTTTAACCTAACGATCAGCCGTGCCCTGCAATGCACACGCCCCCTAACACGTATCCGTACCCCAGTCTCGACCCTAAGCCTCACCGGAATCCTAACCCTAACCCTAGCTCCAACCCTGACCCTGAACGCTACGCATCACCTGCAGCCTGAACCCTGAGGCCTACGCTAAGTATAAGCCGCGCCCTGCAACGAAAATGCCCCCTAGCACCTATCCGTACCCCAGTCTCGAACCTAGGCCTCACTGGGAGCCTTACCCTAACCCTAAGTCCAAGCCTGACCCTGAACAATAAACCTCACCTGCAGCCTGAACCCTGAGGCCTACCCTAATGATAAACCACGCCCTGCAAAAACAACGCCCCCTAACACATATCCGTACCCCAATCTCGACCCTAGGCCTCACCAGGAGCCTAACCCTAACCCTAACTCGAACCCTTATCCTTAACACTAAGCCTCACCCGCAGCCACAACCCTCAGCCCTACCCTAACGATAAGCCGCGCCCTGCAACACACACCCGCCTAACACGTATCCGTACCCCAATCTCGACCCTAGGCCTCACTGGGAGCCAAACGCTAACGCTAGCTCCAACCCAGACCCTGAACCCTAAGCCTCACAGGACGACTGAACCCTGAGGCCTACACTAACGATAAGCCGCGCCCTGCAACGCGCAAGCCCCATAGCACGTATCCATACCCCAATCTCGACCCGAAGCCTCACCGGGAGCCTAACCCTAACCGTAGCTCCAACTCTGACCCTGAACTGTAAGCCTCACCCGCAGCCTGAACCCTGAGGCCTCCGCTAACGATAAGCCACTCCCTGCAACGAACACGCCCCCTAACACGTATCCGTACCCCAATCTCTGCCCTTAGCCTCACCGGAAGCCTAACCCTAACCCTAGCACCAACTCTCACCCTGAACAGTAATCCTCACCTGCAGCCTGAATCCTGAGGCCTAACCTAATGATTAGCGGCGCCCTGCAATGTACACGCCCCCTAACAAGTATCCGTACCCCAATCTCGACCCTAGGCCTCACCGGGAGCCTAACGCTAACCCTAGCTCCAACCCTGACCCTGAAACCTAAGCCTAAACGGAAGACTGAACCCTGAGGACTACCCTAACTATAAGCCGTGCCCTGCAACGCACACGCCCCCAAACACGTACCCCTACCCCAATCTCGACCGTAGGCCTCACCGGGAGCCTAAATCTAACCTTAGCTCCAAACCTGACCTTGAAACCTAAGCATGAACCGCGGCCTGAACCCTGAGGTTTAACCTAACGATCAGCCGTGCCCTGCAATGCACACGCCCCCTAACACGTATCCGTACCCCAATCTCGACCCTAAGCCTCACCGGAATCCTAACCCTAACCCTAGCTCCAACCCTGACCCTGAATGCTACGCATCACCTGCAGCCTGAACCCTGAGGCCTACGCTAAGGATAAGCCGCGCCCTGCAACGAAAACGCCCCCTAACACCTATCCGTACCCCAGATTCGAACCTAGGCCTAACCGGGAGCCTTACCCTAACCCTAAGTCCAAGCCTGACCCTGAACAATAAACCTCACCTGCAGCCTGAACCCTGAGGCCTACCCTAACGATAAACCACGCCCTGCGAAAACAACGCCCCCTAACACATATCCGTACCCCAATCTCGACCCTAGGCCTCACCAGGACCCTAACCCTAACCCTAACTCGAACCCTTATCCTTAACACTAAGCCTCACCTGCAGCCACAACCCTCAGCCCTACCCTAACGATAAGCCGCGCCCTGCAACACACACCCCCCTAACACGTATCCGTACCCCAATCTCGACCCTAGGCCTCACCGGGAGCCAAACGCTAACGCTAGCTCCAACCCAGACCCTGAACCCTAAGCCTCACAGGACGACTGAACCCTGAGGCCTACACTAACGATAAGCCGCGCCCTGCAACGCACAAGCCCCATAGCACGTATCCATACCCCAATCTCGACCCGAAGCCTCACCGGGAGCCTAACCCTAACCGTAGCTCCAACTCTGACCCTGAACCGTAAGCCTCACCCGCAGCCTGAACCCTGAGGCCTCCGCTAACGATAAGCCACTCCCTGCAACGAACACGCCCCCTAACACGTATCCGTACCCCAATCTCTGCCCTTAGCCTCAGCGGAAGCCTAACCCTAACCCTAGCACCAACTCTCACCCTGAACAGTAATCCTCACCTGCAGCCTGAATCCTGAGGCCTAACCTAATGATTAGCAGCGCCCTGCAATGTACACGCCCCCTAACAAGTATCCGTACCCCAATCTCGACCCTAGGCCTCACCGGGAGCCTAACCCTAACCCGAGCACCAACCCTGACCCGGAAACCTAAGCCTCATCCGCAGCCTGAACCCTGAGGCCTACTCTAATGATAAGCCGTGCCGTGCAACTCACACGCCCCCTTACACGTATCCGTACACCAATCTCGACCCTAGGCCTCACCGGGAGCCTAACGCTAACCCTAGCTCCAACCCTGACCCTGAAACCTAAGCCTAAACGGAAGACTGAACCCTGAGGACTACCCTAACTATAAGCCGTGCCCTGCAACGCACACGCCCCCAAACACGTATCCCTACCCCAATCTCGACCCTAGGCCTCACCGGGAGCCTAAATCTAACCTTAGCTCCAAACCTGACCTTGAAACCTAAGCATGAACCGCGGCCTGAACCCTGAGGTTTAACCTAATGATCAGCCGTGCCCTGCAATGCACACGCCCCCTAACACGTATCCGTACCCCAATCTCGACCCTAAGCCTCACCGGAATCCTAACCCTAACCCTAGCTCCAACCCTGACCCTGAACGCTACGCATCACCTGCAGCCTGAACCCTGAGGCCTACGCTAAGGATAAGCCGCGCCCTGCAATGAAAACGCCCCCTAACACCTATCCGTACCCCAGTCTCGAACCTAGGCATCACTGGGAGCCTTACCCTAACCCTAAGTCCAAGCCTGACCCTGAACAATAAACCTCACCTGCATCCTGAACCCTGAGGCCTACCCTAACGATAAACCACGCCCTGCAAAAACAACGCCCCCTAACACATATCCGTACCCCAATCTCGACCCTAGGCCTCACCAGGAGCCTAACCCTAACCCTAACTCGAACCCTTATCCTTAACACTAAGCCTCACCCGCAGCCACAACCCTCAGCCCTACCCTAACGATAAGCCGCGCCCTGTAACACACACACCCCTAACACGAATCCGTACCCCAATCTCGACCCTAGGCCTCACCGGGAGCCTAACCCTAACCCTAGCTCCAAGCCTGAACCTGAACAATAAACCTCACCTGCAGCCTGAACCCTGAGGCCTACCCTAACGATAAACCACGCTCTGCAAAAACAACGCCCCCTAACACATATCCGTACCCCAATCTCGACCCTAGGCCTCACCAGGAGCCTAACCCTAACCCTAACTCGAACCCTTATCCTTAACACTAAGCCTCACCCGCAGCCACAACCCTCAGCCCTACCCTAACGATAAGCCGCGCCCTGCAACACACACCCCCCTAACACGTATCCGTACCCCAATCTCGACCCTAGGCCTCACCGGGAGCCAAACGCTAACGCTAGCTCCAACCCAGACCCTGAACCCTAAGCTTCACAGGACGACTGAACCCTAAGGCCTACACTAACGATAAGCCGCGCCCTGCAACGCACAAGCCCCATAGCACGTATCCAAACCCCAATCTCGACCCGAAGCCTCACCAGGAGCCTAAGCCTAACCGTAGCTCCAACTCTGACCCTGAACCGTAAGCCTCACCCGCAGCCTGAACCCTGAGGCCTCCGCTAACGATAAGCCACTCCCTGCAACGAACACGCCCCCTAACATGTATCCGTACCCCAATCTCGGCCCTTAGCCTCACCGGAAGCCTAACCCTAACCCTAGCACCAACTCTCACCCTGAACAGTAATCCTCACCTGCAGCCTGAATCCTGAGGCCTAACCTAATGATTAGCGGCGCCCTGCAATGTACACGCCCCCTAACAAGTATCCGTACCCCAATCTCGACCCTAGGCCTCACCGGGAGCCTAACCCTAACCCGAGCACCAACCCTGACCCGGAAACCTAAGCCTCATCCGCAGCCTGAACCCTGAGGCCTACTCTAATGATAAGCCGTGCCCTGCAACTCACACGCCCCCTTACACGTATCCGTACACCAATCTCGACCCTAGGCCTCACCGGGAGCCTAACGCTAACCCTAGCTCCAACCCTGACCCTGAAACCTAAGCCTAAACGGAAGACTGAACCCTGAGGACTACCCTAACTATAAGCCGTGCCCTGCAACGCACACGCCCCCAAACACGTATCCCTACCCCAATCTCGACCCTAGGCCTCACCGGGAGCCTAAATCTAACCTTAGCTCCAAACCTGACCTTGAAACCTAAGCATGAACCGCGGCCTGAACCCTGAGGTTTAACCTAACGATCAGCCGTGCCCTGCAATGCACACGCCCCCTAACACGTATCCGTACCCCAATCTCGACCCTAAGCCTCACCGGAATCCTAACCCTAACCCTAGCTCCAACCCTGACCCTGAATGCTACGCATCACCTGCAGCCTGAACCCTGAGGCCTACGCTAAGGATAAGCCGCGCCCTGCAACGAAAACGCCCCCTAACACCTATCCGTACCCCAGATTCGAACCTAGGCCTAACCGGGAGCCTTACCCTAACCCTAAGTCCAAGCCTGACCCTGAACAATAAACCTCACCTGCAGCCTGAACCCTGAGGCCTACCCTAACGATAAACCACGCCCTGCAAAAACAACGACCCCTAACACATATCCGTACCCCAATCTCGACCCTAGGCCTCACCAGGAGCCTAACCCTAACCCTAACTCGAACCCTTATCCTTAACACTAAGCCACACCCGCAGCCACAACCCTCAGCCCTACCCTAACGATAAGCCGCGCCCTGCAACACACACCCCCCTAACACATATCCGTACCCCAATCTCGACCCTAGGCCTCACCGGGAGCCTAACACTAACCCTAGCTCCAAGCCTGACCCTGAACAATAAACCTCACCTGCAGCCTGAACCCTGAGGCCTACCCTAACGATAAACCACGCCCTGCAAAAACAACGCCCCCTAACACATATCTGTACCCCAATCTCGACCCTAGGCCTCACCAGGACCCCAACCCTAACCCTAACTCGAACCCTTATCCTTAACACTAAGCCTCACCCGCAGCCACAACCCTCAGCCCTACCCTAACGATAAGCCGCGCCCTGCAACACACACCCCCCTAACACGTATCCGTACCCCAATCTCGACACTAGGCCTCACCGGGAGCCAAACGCTAACGCTAGCTCCAACCCAGACCCTGAACCCTAAGCCTCACAGGACGACTGAACCCTGAGGCCTACACTAACGATAAGCCGCGCCCTGCAACGCACAAGCCCCATAGCACGTATCCATACCCCAATCTCGACCCGAAGCCTCACCGGGAGCCTAACCCTAACCGTAGCTCCAACTCTGACCCTGAACCGTAAGCCTCACCCGCAGCCTGAACCCTGAGGCCTCCGCTAACGATAAGCCACTCCCTGCAACGAACACGCCCCCTAACACGTATCCGTACCCCAATCTCTGCCCTTAGCCTCACCGGAAGCCTAACCCTAACCCTAGCACCAACTCTCACCCTGAACAGTAATCCTCACCTGCAGCCTGAATCCTGAGGCCTAACCTAATGATTAGCAGCGCCCTGCAATGTACACGCCCCCTAACAAGTATCTGTACCCCAATCTCGACCCTAGGCCTCACCGGGAGCCTAACCCTAACCCGAGCACCAACCCTGACCCGGAAACCTAAGCCTCATCCGCAGCCTGAACCCTGAGGCCTACTCTAATGATAAGCCGTGCCGTGCAACTCACACGCCCCCTTACACGTATCCGTACACCAATCTCGACCCTAGGCCTCACCGGGAGCCTAACGCTAACCCTAGCTCCAACCCTGACCCTGAAACCTAAGCCTAAATGGAAGACTGAACCCTGAGGACTACCCTAACTATAAGCCGTGCCCTGCAACGCACACGCCCCCAAACACGTATCCCTACCCCAATCTCGACCCTAGGCCTCACCGGGAGCCTAAATCTAACCTTAGCTCCAAACCTGACCTTGAAACCTAAGCATGAACCGCGGCCTGAACCCTGAGGTTTAACCTAACGATCAGCCGTGCCCTGCAATGCACACGCCCCCTAACACGTATCCGTACCCCAATCTCGACCCTAAGCCTCACCGGAATCCTAACCCTAACCCTAGCTCCAACCCTGACCCTGAACGCTACGCATCACCTGCAGCCTGAACCCTGAGGCCTACGCTAAGGATAAGCCGCGCCCTGCAATGAAAACGCCCCCTAACACCTATCCGTACCCCAGTCTCGAACCTAGGCCTCACCGGGAGCCTTACCCTAACCCTAAGTCCAAGCCTGACCCTGAACAATAAACCTCACCTGCATCCTGAACCCTGAGGCCTACCCTAACGATAAACCACGCCCTGCAAAAACAACGCCCCCTAACACATATCCGTACCCCAATCTCGACCCTAGGCCTCACCAGGAGCCTAACCCTAACCCTAACTCGAACCCTTATCCTTAACACTAAGCCTCACCCGCAGCCACAACCCTCAGCCCTACCCTAACGATAAGCCGCGCCCTGTAACACACACACCCCTAACACGAATCCGTACCCCAATCTCGACCATAGGCCTCACCGGGAGCCTAACCCTAACCCTAGCTCCAAGCCTGAACCTGAACAATAAACCTCACCTGCAGCCTGAACCCTGAGGCCTACCCTAACGATAAACCACGCTCTGCAAAAACAACGCCCCCTAACACATATCCGTACCCCAATCTCGACCCTAGGCCTCACCAGGAGCCTAACCCTAACCCTAACTCGAACCCTTATCCTTAACACTAAGCCTCACCCGCAGCCACAACCCTCAGCCCTTCCCTAACGATAAGCCGCGCCCTGCAACACACACCCCCCTAACACGTATCCGTACCCCAATCTCGACCCTAGGCCTCACCGGGAGCCAAACGCTAACGCTAGCTCCAACCCAGACCCTGAACCCTAAGCTTCACAGGACGACTGAACCCTAAGGCCTACACTAACGATAAGCCGCGCCCTGCAACGCACAAGCCCCATAGCACGTATCCAAACCCCAATCTCGACCCGAAGACTCACCAGGAGCCTAACCCTAACCGTAGCTGCAACTCTGACCCTGAACCGTAAGCCTCACCCGCAGCCTGAACCCTGAGGCCTCCGCTAACGATAAGCCACTCCCTGCAACGAACACGCCCCCTAACATGTATCCGTACCCCAATCTCGGCCCTTAGCCTCACCGGAAGCCTAACCCTAACCCTAGCACCAACTCTCACCCTGAACAGTAATCCTCACCTGCAGCCTGAATCCTGAGGCCTAACCTAATGATTAGCGGCGCCCTGCAATGTACACGCCCCCTAACAAGTATCCGTACCCCAATCTCGACCCTAGGCCTCACCGGGAGCCTAACCCTAACCCGAGCACCAACCCTGACCCGGAAACCTAAGCCTCATCCGCAGCCTGAACCCTGAGGCCTACTCTAATGATAAGCCGTGCCCTGCAACTCACACGCCCCCTTACACGTATCCGTACACCAATCTCGACCCTAGGCCTCACCGGGAGCCTAACGCTAACCCTAGCTCCAACCCTGACCCTGAAACCTAAGCCTAAACGGAAGACTGAACCCTGAGGACTACCCTAACTATAAGCCGTGCTCTGCAACGCACACGCCCCCAAACACGTATCCCTACCCCAATCTCGACCCTAGGCCTCACCGGGAGCCTAAATCTAACCTTAGCTCCAAACCTGACCTTGAAACCTAAGCATGAACCGCGGCCTGAACCCTGAGGTTTAACCTAACGATCAGCCGTGCCCTGCAATGCACACGCCCCCTAACACGTATCCGTACCCCAGTCTCGACCCTAAGCCTCACCGGAATCCTAACCCTAACCCTAGCTCCAACCCTGACCCTGAACGCTACGCATCACCTGCAGCCTGAACCCTGAGGCCTACGCTAAGTATAAGCCGCGCCCTGCAACGAAAATGCCCCCTAGCACCTATCCGTACCCCAGTCTCGAACCTAGGCCTCACTGGGAGCCTTACCCTAACCCTAAGTCCAAGCCTGACCCTGAACAATAAACCTCACCTGCAGCCTGAACCCTGAGGCCTACCCTAATGATAAACCACGCCCTGCAAAAACAACGCCCCCTAACACATATCCGTACCCCAATCTCGACCCTAGGCCTCACCAGGAGCCTAACCCTAACCCTAACTCGAACCCTTATCCTTAACACTAAGCCTCACCCGCAGCCACAACCCTCAGCCCTACCCTAACGATAAGCCGCGCCCTGCAACACACACCCGCCTAACACGTATCCGTACCCCAATCTCGACCCTAGGCCTCACTGGGAGCCAAACGCTAACGCTAGCTCCAACCCAGACCCTGAACCCTAAGCCTCACAGGACGACTGAACCCTGAGGCCTACACTAACGATAAGCCGCGCCCTGCAACGCGCAAGCCCCATAGCACGTATCCATACCCCAATCTCGACCCGAAGCCTCACCGGGAGCCTAACCCTAACCGTAGCTCCAACTCTGACCCTGAACTGTAAGCCTCACCCGCAGCCTGAACCCTGAGGCCTCCGCTAACGATAAGCCACTCCCTGCAACGAACACGCCCCCTAACACGTATCCATACCCCAATCTCTGCCCTTAGCCTCACCGGAAGCCTAACCCTAACCCTAGCACCAACTCTCACCCTGAACAGTAATCCTCACCTGCAGCCTGAATCCTGAGGCCTAACCTAATGATTAGCGGCGCCCTGCAATGTACACGCCCCCTAACAAGTATCCGTACCCCAATCTCGACCCTAGGCCTCACCGGGAGCCTAACGCTAACCCTAGCTCCAACCCTGACCCTGAAACCTAAGCCTAAACGGAAGACTGAACCCTGAGGACTACCCTAACTATAAGCCGTGCCCTGCAACGCACACGCCCCCAAACACGTACCCCTACCCCAATCTCGACCCTAGGCCTCACCGGGAGCCTAAATCTAACCTTAGCTCCAAACCTGACCTTGAAACCTAAGCATGAACCGCGGCCTGAACCCTGAGGTTTAACCTAACGATCAGCCGTGCCCTGCAATGCACACGCCCCCTAACACGTATCCGTACCCCAATCTCGACCCTAAGCCTCACCGGAATCCTAACCCTAACCCTAGCTCCAACCCTGACCCTGAATGCTACGCATCACCTGCAGCCTGAACCCTGAGGCCTACGCTAAGGATAAGCCGCGCCCTGCAACGAAAACGCCCCCTAACACCTATCCGTACCCCAGATTCGAACCTAGGCCTAACCGGGAGCCTTACCCTAACCCTAAGTCCAAGCCTGACCCTGAACAATAAACCTCACCTGCAGCCTGAACCCTGAGGCCTACCCTAACGATAAACCACGCCCTGCGAAAACAACGCCCCCTAACACATATCCGTACCCCAATCTCGACCCTAGGCCTCACCAGGACCCTAACCCTAACCCTAACTCGAACCCTTATCCTTAACACTAAGCCTCACCTGCAGCCACAACCCTCAGCCCTACCCTAACGATAAGCCGCGCCCTGCAACACACACCCCCCTAACACGTATCCGTACCCCAATCTCGACCCTAGGCCTCACCGGGAGCCAAACGCTAACGCTAGCTCCAACCCAGACCCTGAACCCTAAGCCTCACAGGACGACTGAACCCTGAGGCCTACACTAACGATAAGCCGCGCCCTGCAACGCACAAGCCCCATAGCACGTATCCATACCCCAATCTCGACCCGAAGCCTCACCGGGAGCCTAACCCTAACCGTAGCTCCAACTCTGACCCTGAACCGTAAGCCTCACCCGCAGCCTGAACCCTGAGGCCTCCGCTAACGATAAGCCACTCCCTGCAACGAACACGCCCCCTAACACGTATCCGTACCCCAATCTCTGCCCTTAGCCTCAGCGGAAGCCTAACCCTAACCCTAGCACCAACTCTCACCCTGAACAGTAATCCTCACCTGCAGCCTGAATCCTGAGGCCTAACCTAATGATTAGCAGCGCCCTGCAATGTACACGCCCCCTAACAAGTATCCGTACCCCAATCTCGACCCTAGGCCTCACCGGGAGCCTAACCCTAACCCGAGCACCAACCCTGACCCGGAAACCTAAGCCTCATCCGCAGCCTGAACCCTGAGGCCTACTCTAATGATAAGCCGTGCCGTGCAACTCACACGCCCCCTTACACGTATCCGTACACCAATCTCGACCCTAGGCCTCACCGGGAGCCTAACGCTAACCCTAGCTCCAACCCTGACCCTGAAACCTAAGCCTAAACGGAAGACTGAACCCTGAGGACTACCCTAACTATAAGCCGTGCCCTGCAACGCACACGCCCCCAAACACGTATCCCTACCCCAATCTCGACCCTAGGCCTCACCGGGAGCCTAAATCTAACCTTAGCTCCAAACCTGACCTTGAAACCTAAGCATGAACCGCGGCCTGAACCCTGAGGTTTAACCTAATGATCAGCCGTGCCCTGCAATGCACACGCCCCCTAACACGTATCCGTACCCCAATCTCGACCCTAAGCCTCACCGGAATCCTAACCCTAACCCTAGCTCCAACCCTGACCCTGAACGCTACGCATCACCTGCAGCCTGAACCCTGAGGCCTACGCTAAGGATAAGCCGCGCCCTGCAATGAAAACGCCCCCTAACACCTATCCGTACCCCAGTCTCGAACCTAGGCATCACTGGGAGCCTTACCCTAACCCTAAGTCCAAGCCTGACCCTGAACAATAAACCTCACCTGCATCCTGAACCCTGAGGCCTACCCTAACGATAAACCACGCCCTGCAAAAACAACGCCCCCTAACACATATCCGTACCCCAATCTCGACCCTAGGCCTCACCAGGAGCCTAACCCTAACCCTAACTCGAACCCTTATCCTTAACACTAAGCCTCACCCGCAGCCACAACCCTCAGCCCTACCCTAACGATAAGCCGCGCCCTGTAACACACACACCCCTAACACGAATCCGTACCCCAATCTCGACCCTAGGCCTCACCGGGAGCCTAACCCTAACCCTAGCTCCAAGCCTGAACCTGAACAATAAACCTCACCTGCAGCCTGAACCCTGAGGCCTACCCTAACGATAAACCACGCTCTGCAAAAACAACGCCCCCTAACACATATCCGTACCCCAATCTCGACCCTAGGCCTCACCAGGAGCCTAACCCTAACCCTAACTCGAACCCTTATCCTTAACACTAAGCCTCACCCGCAGCCACAACCCTCAGCCCTACCCTAACGATAAGCCGCGCCCTGCAACACACACCCCCCTAACACGTATCCGTACCCCAATCTCGACCCTAGGCCTCACCGGGAGCCAAACGCTAACGCTAGCTCCAACCCAGACCCTGAACCCTAAGCTTCACAGGACGACTGAACCCTAAGGCCTACACTAACGATAAGCCGCGCCCTGCAACGCACAAGCCCCATAGCACGTATCCAAACCCCAATCTCGACCCGAAGCCTCACCAGGAGCCTAACCCTAACCGTAGCTCCAACTCTGACCCTGAACCGTAAGCCTCACCCGCAGCCTGAACCCTGAGGCCTCCGCTAACGATAAGCCACTCCCTGCAACGAACACGCCCCCTAACATGTATCCGTACCCCAATCTCGGCCCTTAGCCTCACCGGAAGCCTAACCCTAACCCTAGCACCAACTCTCACCCTGAACAGTAATCCTCACCTGCAGCCTGAATCCTGAGGCCTAACCTAATGATTAGCGGCGCCCTGCAATGTACACGCCCCCTAACAAGTATCCGTACCCCAATCTCGACCCTAGGCCTCACCGGGAGCCTAACCCTAACCCGAGCACCAACCCTGACCCGGAAACCTAAGCCTCATCCGCAGCCTGAACCCTGAGGCCTACTCTAATGATAAGCCGTGCCCTGCAACTCACACGCCCCCTTACACGTATCCGTACACCAATCTCGACCCTAGGCCTCACCGGGAGCCTAACGCTAACCCTAGCTCCAACCCTGACCCTGAAACCTAAGCCTAAACGGAAGACTGAACCCTGAGGACTACCCTAACTATAAGCCGTGCCCTGCAACGCACACGCCCCCAAACACGTATCCCTACCCCAATCTCGACCCTAGGCCTCACCGGGAGCCTAAATCTAACCTTAGCTCCAAACCTGACCTTGAAACCTAAGCATGAACCGCGGCCTGAACCCTGAGGTTTAACCTAACGATCAGCCGTGCCCTGCAATGCACACGCCCCCTAACACGTATCCGTACCCCAATCTCGACCCTAAGCCTCACCGGAATCCTAACCCTAACCCTAGCTCCAACCCTGACCCTGAATGCTACGCATCACCTGCAGCCTGAACCCTGAGGCCTACGCTAAGGATAAGCCGCGCCCTGCAACGAAAACGCCCCCTAACACCTATCCGTACCCCAGATTCGAACCTAGGCCTAACCGGGAGCCTTACCCTAACCCTAAGTCCAAGCCTGACCCTGAACAATAAACCTCACCTGCAGCCTGAACCCTGAGGCCTACCCTAACGATAAACCACGCCCTGCAAAAACAACGACCCCTAACACATATCCGTACCCCAATCTCGACCCTAGGCCTCACCAGGAGCCTAACCCTAACCCTAACTCGAACCCTTATCCTTAACACTAAGCCACACCCGCAGCCACAACCCTCAGCCCTACCCTAACGATAAGCCGCGCCCTGCAACACACACCCCCCTAACACATATCCGTACCCCAATCTCGACCCTAGGCCTCACCGGGAGCCTAACACTAACCCTAGCTCCAAGCCTGACCCTGAACAATAAACCTCACCTGCAGCCTGAACCCTGAGGCCTACCCTAACGATAAACCACGCCCTGCAAAAACAACGCCCCCTAACACATATCCGTACCCCAATCTCGACCCTAGGCCTCACCAGGACCCCAACCCTAACCCTAACTCGAACCCTTATCCTTAACACTAAGCCTCACCCGCAGCCACAACCCTCAGCCCTACCCTAACGATAAGCCGCGCCCTGCAACACACACCCCCCTAACACGTATCCGTACCCCAATCTCGACACTAGGCCTCACCGGGAGCCAAACGCTAACGCTAGCTCCAACCCAGACCCTGAACCCTAAGCCTCACAGGACGACTGAACCCTGAGGCCTACACTAACGATAAGCCGCGCCCTGCAACGCACAAGCCCCATAGCACGTATCCATACCCCAATCTCGACCCGAAGCCTCACCGGGAGCCTAACCCTAACCGTAGCTCCAACTCTGACCCTGAACCGTAAGCCTCACCCGCAGCCTGAACCCTGAGGCCTCCGCTAACGATAAGCCACTCCCTGCAACGAACACGCCCCCTAACACGTATCCGTACCCCAATCTCTGCCCTTAGCCTCACCGGAAGCCTAACCCTAACCCTAGCACCAACTCTCACCCTGAACAGTAATCCTCACCTGCAGCCTGAATCCTGAGGCCTAACCTAATGATTAGCAGCGCCCTGCAATGTACACGCCCCCTAACAAGTATCTGTACCCCAATCTCGACCCTAGGCCTCACCGGGAGCCTAACCCTAACCCGAGCACCAACCCTGACCCGGAAACCTAAGCCTCATCCGCAGCCTGAACCCTGAGGCCTACTCTAATGATAAGCCGTGCCGTGCAACTCACACGCCCCCTTACACGTATCCGTACACCAATCTCGACCCTAGGCCTCACCGGGAGCCTAACGCTAACCCTAGCTCCAACCCTGACCCTGAAACCTAAGCCTAAACGGAAGACTGAACCCTGAGGACTACCCTAACTATAAGCCGTGCCCTGCAACGCACACGCCCCCAAACACGTATCCCTACCCCAATCTCGACCCTAGGCCTCACCGGGAGCCTAAATCTAACCTTAGCTCCAAACCTGACCTTGAAACCTAAGCATGAACCGCGGCCTGAACCCTGAGGTTTAACCTAACGATCAGCCGTGCCCTGCAATGCACACGCCCCCTAACACGTATCCGTACCCCAATCTCGACCCTAAGCCTCACCGGAATCCTAACCCTAACCCTAGCTCCAACCCTGACCCTGAACGCTACGCATCACCTGCAGCCTGAACCCTGAGGCCTACGCTAAGGATAAGCCGCGCCCTGCAATGAAAACGCCCCCTAACACCTATCCGTACCCCAGTCTCGAACCTAGGCCTCACCGGGAGCCTTACCCTAACCCTAAGTCCAAGCCTGACCCTGAACAATAAACCTCACCTGCATCCTGAACCCTGAGGCCTACCCTAACGATAAACCACGCCCTGCAAAAACAACGCCCCCTAACACATATCCGTACCCCAATCTCGACCCTAGGCCTCACCAGGAGCCTAACCCTAACCCTAACTCGAACCCTTATCCTTAACACTAAGCCTCACCCGCAGCCACAACCCTCAGCCCTACCCTAACGATAAGCCGCGCCCTGTAACACACACACCCCTAACACGAATCCGTACCCCAATCTCGACCATAGGCCTCACCGGGAGCCTAACCCTAACCCTAGCTCCAAGCCTGAACCTGAACAATAAACCTCACCTGCAGCCTGAACCCTGAGGCCTACCCTAACGATAAACCACGCTCTGCAAAAACAACGCCCCCTAACACATATCCGTACCCCAATCTCGACCCTAGGCCTCACCAGGAGCCTAACCCTAACCCTAACTCGAACCCTTATCCTTAACACTAAGCCTCACCCGCAGCCACAACCCTCAGCCCTTCCCTAACGATAAGCCGCGCCCTGCAACACACACCCCCCTAACACGTATCCGTACCCCAATCTCGACCCTAGGCCTCACCGGGAGCCAAACGCTAACGCTAGCTCCAACCCAGACCCTGAACCCTAAGCTTCACAGGACGACTGAACCCTAAGGCCTACACTAACGATAAGCCGCGCCCTGCAACGCACAAGCCCCATAGCACGTATCCAAACCCCAATCTCGACCCGAAGACTCACCAGGAGCCTAACCCTAACCGTAGCTGCAACTCTGACCCTGAACCGTAAGCCTCACCCGCAGCCTGAACCCTGAGGCCTCCGCTAACGATAAGCCACTCCCTGCAACGAACACGCCCCCTAACATGTATCCGTACCCCAATCTCGGCCCTTAGCCTCACCGGAAGCCTAACCCTAACCCTAGCACCAACTCTCACCCTGAACAGTAATCCTCACCTGCAGCCTGAATCCTGAGGCCTAACCTAATGATTAGCGGCGCCCTGCAATGTACACGCCCCCTAACAAGTATCCGTACCCCAATCTCGACCCTAGGCCTCACCGGGAGCCTAACCCTAACCCGAGCACCAACCCTGACCCGGAAACCTAAGCCTCATCCGCAGCCTGAACCCTGAGGCCTACTCTAATGATAAGCCGTGCCCTGCAACTCACACGCCCCCTTACACGTATCCGTACACCAATCTCGACCCTAGGCCTCACCGGGAGCCTAACGCTAACCCTAGCTCCAACCCTGACCCTGAAACCTAAGCCTAAACGGAAGACTGAACCCTGAGGACTACCCTAACTATAAGCCGTGCTCTGCAACGCACACGCCCCCAAACACGTATCCCTACCCCAATCTCGACCCTAGGCCTCACCGGGAGCCTAAATCTAACCTTAGCTCCAAACCTGACCTTGAAACCTAAGCATGAACCGCGGCCTGAACCCTGAGGTTTAACCTAACGATCAGCCGTGCCCTGCAATGCACACGCCCCCTAACACGTATCCGTACCCCAATCTCGACCCTAAGCCTCACCGGAATCCTAACCCTAACCCTAGCTCCAACCCTTACCCTGAATGCTACGCATCACCTGCAGCCTGAACCCTGAGGCCTACGCTAAGGATAAGCCGCGCCCTGCAACGAAAACGCCCCCTAACACCTATCCGTACCCCAGATTCGAACCTAGGCCTAACCGGGAGCCTTACCCTAACCCTAAGTCCAAGCCTGACCCTGAACAATAAACCTCACCTGCAGCCTGAACCCTGAGGCCTACCCTAACGATAAACCACGCCCTGCAAAAACAACGACCCCTAACACATATCCGTACCCCAATCTCGACCCTAGGCCTCACCAGGAGCCTAACCCTAACCCTAACTCGAACCCTTATCCTTAACACTAAGCCACACCCGCAGCCACAACCCTCAGCCCTACCCTAACGATAAGCCGCGCGCTGCAACACACACCCCCCTAACACATATCCGTACCCCAATCTCGACCCTAGGCCTCACCGGGAGCCTAACACTAACCCTAGCTCCAAGCCTGACACTGAACAATAAACCTCACCTGCAGCCTGAACCCTGAGGCCTACCCTAACGATAAACCACGCCCTGCAAAAACAACGCCCCCTAACACATATCCGTACCCCAATCTCGACCCTAGGCCTCACCAGGACCCTAACCCTAACCCTAACTCGAACCCTTATCCTTAACACTAAGCCTCACCCGCAGCCACAACCCTCAGCCCTACCCTAACGATAAGCCGCGCCCTGCAACACACACCCCCCTAACACGTATCCGTACCCCAATCTCGACCCTAGGCCTCACCGGGAGCCAAACGCTAACGCTAGCTCCAACCCAGACCCTGAACCCTAAGCCTCACAGGACGACTGAACCCTGATGCCTACACTAACGATAAGCCGCGCCCTGCAACGCACAAGCCCCATAGCACGTATCCAAACCCCAATCTCGACCCGAAGCCTCACCGGGAGCCTAACCCTAACCGTAGCTCCAACTCTGACCCTGAACCGTAAGCCTCACCCGCAGCCTGAACCCTGAGGCCTCCGCTAACGATAAGCCACTCCCTGCAACGAACACGCCCCCTAACATGTATCCGTACCCCAATCTCGGCCCTTAGCCTCACCGGAAGCCTAACCCTAACCCTAGCACCAACTCTCACCCTGAACAGTAATCCTCACCTGCAGCCTGAATCCTGAGGCCTAACCTAATGATTAGCGGCGCCCTGCAATGTACACGCCCCCTAACAAGTATCCGTACCCCAATCTCGACCCTAGGCCTCACCGGGAGCCTAACCCTAACCCGAGCACCAACCCTGACCCGGAAACCTAAGCCTCATCCGCAGCCTGAACCCTGAGGCCTACTCTAATGATAAGCCGTGCCGTGCAACTCACACGCCCCCTTACACGTATCCGTACACCAATCTCGACCCTAGGCCTCACCGGGAGCCTAACGCTAACCCTAGCTCCAACCCTGACCCTGAAACCTAAGCCTAAATGGAAGACTGAACCCTGAGGACTACCCTAACTATGAGCCGTGCCCTGCAACCCACACGCCCCCAAACACGTTTCCCTACCCCAATCTCGACCCTAGGCCTCACCGGGAGCCTAAATCTAACCTTAGCTCCAAACCTGACCTTGAAACCTAAGCATGAACCGCGGCCTGAACCCTGAGGTTTAACCTAACGATCAGCCGTGCTCTGCAATGCACACGCCCCCTAACACGTATCCGTACCCCAATCTCGACCCTAAGCCTCACCGGAATCCTAACCCTAACCCTAGCTCCAACCCTGACCCTGAACGCTACGCATCACCTGCAGCCTGAACCCTGAGGCCTACGCTAAGGATAAGCCGCGCCCTGCAATGAAAACGCCCCCTAACACCTATCCGTACCCCAGTCTCGAACCTAGGCCTCACTGGGAGCCTTACCCTAACCCTAAGTCCAAGCCTGACCCTGAACAATAAACCTCACCTGCATCCTGAACCCTGAGGCCTACCCTAACGATAAACCACGCCCTGCAAAAACAACGCCCCCTAACACATATCCGTACCCCAATCTCGACCCTAGGCCTCACCAGGAGCCTAACCCTAACCCTAACTCGAACCCTTATCCTTAACACTAAGCCTCACCCGCAGCCACAACCCTCAGCCCTACCCTAACGATAAGCCGCGCCCTGTAACACACACACCCCTAACATGAATCCGTACCCCAATCTCGACCCTAGGCCTCACCGGGAGCCTAACCCTAACCCTAGCTCCAAGCCTGAACCTGAACAATAAACCTCACCTGCAGCCTGAACCCTGAGGCCTACCCTAACGATAAACCACGCTCTGCAAAAACAACGCCCCCTAACACATATCCGTACCCCAATCTCGACCCTAGGCCTCACCAGGAGCCTAACCCTAACCCTAACTCGAACCCTTATCCTTAACACTAAGCCTCACCCGCAGCCACAACCCTCAGCCCTTCCCTAACGATAAGCCGCGCCCTGCAACACACACCCCCCTAACACGTATCCGTACCCCAATCTCGACCCTAGGCCTCACCGGGAGCCAAACGCTAACGCTAGCTCCAACCCAGACCCTGAACCTTAAGCTTCACAGGACGACTGAACCCTAAGGCCTACACTAACGATAAGCCGCGCCCTGCAACGCACAAGCCCCATAGCACGTATCCAAACCCCAATCTCGACCCGAAGCCTCACCGGGAGCCTAACCCTAACCGTAGCTCCAACTCTGACCCTGAACCGTAAGCCTCACCCGCAGCCTGAACCCTGAGGCCTCCGCTAACGATAAGCCACTCCCTGCAACGAACACGCCCCCTAACACGTATCCGTACCCCAATCTCTGCCCTTAGCCTCAGCGGAAGCCTAACCCTAACCCTAGCACCAACTCTCACCCTGAACAGTAATCCTCACCTGCAGCCTGAATCCTGAGGCCTAACCTAATGATTAGCAGCGCCCTGCAATGTACACGCCCCCTAACAAGTATCCGTACCCCAATCTCGACCCTAGGCCTCACCGGGAGCCTAACCCTAACCCGAGCACCAACCCTGACCCGGAAACCTAAGCCTCATCCGCAGCCTGAACCCTGAGGCCTACTCTAATGATAAGCCGTGCCGTGCAACTCACACGCCCCCTTACACGTATCCGTACACCAATCTCGACCCTAGGCCTCACCGGGAGCCTAACGCTAACCCTAGCTCCAACCCTGACCCTGAAACCTAAGCCTAAACGGAAGACTGAACCCTGAGGACTACCCTAACTATAAGCCGTGCCCTGCAACGCACACGCCCCCAAACACGTATCCCTACCCCAATCTCGACCCTAGGCCTCACCGGGAGCCTAAATCTAACCTTAGCTCCAAACCTGACCTTGAAACCTAAGCATGAACCGCGGCCTGAACCCTGAGGTTTAACCTAATGATCAGCCGTGCCCTGCAATGCACACGCCCCCTAACACGTATCCGTACCCCAATCTCGACCCTAAGCCTCACCGGAATCCTAACCCTAACCCTAGCTCCAACCCTGACCCTGAACGCTACGCATCACCTGCAGCCTGAACCCTGAGGCCTACGCTAAGGATAAGCCGCGCCCTGCAATGAAAACGCCCCCTAACACCTATCCGTACCCCAGTCTCGAACCTAGGCATCACTGGGAGCCTTACCCTAACCCTAAGTCCAAGCCTGACCCTGAACAATAAACCTCACCTGCATCCTGAACCCTGAGGCCTACCCTAACGATAAACCACGCCCTGCAAAAACAACGCCCCCTAACACATATCCGTACCCCAATCTCGACCCTAGGCCTCACCAGGAGCCTAACCCTAACCCTAACTCGAACCCTTATCCTTAACACTAAGCCTCACCCGCAGCCACAACCCTCAGCCCTACCCTAACGATAAGCCGCGCCCTGTAACACACACACCCCTAACACGAATCCGTACCCCAATCTCGACCCTAGGCCTCACCGGGAGCCTAACCCTAACCCTAGCTCCAAGCCTGAACCTGAACAATAAACCTCACCTGCAGCCTGAACCCTGAGGCCTACCCTAACGATAAACCACGCTCTGCAAAAACAACGCCCCCTAACACATATCCGTACCCCAATCTCGACCCTAGGCCTCACCAGGAGCCTAACCCTAACCCTAACTCGAACCCTTATCCTTAACACTAAGCCTCACCCGCAGCCACAACCCTCAGCCCTACCCTAACGATAAGCCGCGCCCTGCAACACACACCCCCCTAACACGTATCCGTACCCCAATCTCGACCCTAGGCCTCACCGGGAGCCAAACGCTAACGCTAGCTCCAACCCAGACCCTGAACCCTAAGCTTCACAGGACGACTGAACCCTAAGGCCTACACTAACGATAAGCCGCGCCCTGCAACGCACAAGCCCCATAGCACGTATCCAAACCCCAATCTCGACCCGAAGCCTCACCAGGAGCCTAACCCTAACCGTAGCTCCAACTCTGACCCTGAACCGTAAGCCTCACCCGCAGCCTGAACCCTGAGGCCTCCGCTAACGATAAGCCACTCCCTGCAACGAACACGCCCCCTAACATGTATCCGTACCCCAATCTCGGCCCTTAGCCTCACCGGAAGCCTAACCCTAACCCTAGCACCAACTCTCACCCTGAACAGTAATCCTCACCTGCAGCCTGAATCCTGAGGCCTAACCTAATGATTAGCGGCGCCCTGCAATGTACACGCCCCCTAACAAGTATCCGTACCCCAATCTCGACCCTAGGCCTCACCGGGAGCCTAACCCTAACCCGAGCACCAACCCTGACCCGGAAACCTAAGCCTCATCCGCAGCCTGAACCCTGAGGCCTACTCTAATGATAAGCCGTGCCCTGCAACTCACACGCCCCCTTACACGTATCCGTACACCAATCTCGACCCTAGGCCTCACCGGGAGCCTAACGCTAACCCTAGCTCCAACCCTGACCCTGAAACCTAAGCCTAAACGGAAGACTGAACCCTGAGGACTACCCTAACTATAAGCCGTGCCCTGCAACGCACACGCCCCCAAACACGTATCCCTACCCCAATCTCGACCCTAGGCCTCACCGGGAGCCTAAATCTAACCTTAGCTCCAAACCTGACCTTGAAACCTAAGCATGAACCGCGGCCTGAACCCTGAGGTTTAACCTAACGATCAGCCGTGCCCTGCAATGCACACGCCCCCTAACACGTATCCGTACCCCAATCTCGACCCTAAGCCTCACCGGAATCCTAACCCTAACCCTAGCTCCAACCCTGACCCTGAATGCTACGCATCACCTGCAGCCTGAACCCTGAGGCCTACGCTAAGGATAAGCCGCGCCCTGCAACGAAAACGCCCCCTAACACCTATCCGTACCCCAGATTCGAACCTAGGCCTAACCGGGAGCCTTACCCTAACCCTAAGTCCAAGCCTGACCCTGAACAATAAACCTCACCTGCAGCCTGAACCCTGAGGCCTACCCTAACGATAAACCACGCCCTGCAAAAACAACGACCCCTAACACATATCCGTACCCCAATCTCGACCCTAGGCCTCACCAGGAGCCTAACCCTAACCCTAACTCGAACCCTTATCCTTAACACTAAGCCACACCCGCAGCCACAACCCTCAGCCCTACCCTAACGATAAGCCGCGCGCTGCAACACACACCCCCCTAACACATATCCGTACCCCAATCTCGACCCTAGGCCTCACCGGGAGCCTAACACTAACCCTAGCTCCAAGCCTGACACTGAACAATAAACCTCACCTGCAGCCTGAACCCTGAGGCCTACCCTAACGATAAACCACGCCCTGCAAAAACAACGCCCCCTAACACATATCCGTACCCCAATCTCGACCCTAGGCCTCACCAGGACCCTAACCCTAACCCTAACTCGAACCCTTATCCTTAACACTAAGCCTCACCCGCAGCCACAACCCTCAGCCCTACCCTAACGATAAGCCGCGCCCTGCAACACACACCCCCCTAACACGTATCCGTACCCCAATCTCGACCCTAGGCCTCACCGGGAGCCAAACGCTAACGCTAGCTCCAACCCAGACCCTGAACCCTAAGCCTCACAGGACGACTGAACCCTGAGGCCTACACTAACGATAAGCCGCGCCCTGCAACGCACAAGCCCCATAGCACGTATCCATACCCCAATCTCGACCCGAAGCCTCACCGGGAGCCTAACCCTAACCGTAGCTCCAACTCTGACCCTGAACCGTAAGCCTCACCCGCAGCCTGAACCCTGAGGCCTCCGCTAACGATAAGCCACTCCCTGCAACGAACACGCCCCCTAACACGTATCCGTACCCCAATCTCTGCCCTTAGCCTCAGCGGAAGCCTAACCCTAACCCTAGCACCAACTCTCACCCTGAACAGTAATCCTCACCTGCAGCCTGAATCCTGAGGCCTAACCTAATGATTAGCAGCGCCCTGCAATGTACACGCCCCCTAACAAGTATCCGTACCCCAATCTCGACCCTAGGCCTCACCGGGAGCCTAACCCTAACCCGAGCACCAACCCTGACCCGGAAACCTAAGCCTCATCCGCAGCCTGAACCCTGAGGCCTACTCTAATGATAAGCCGTGCCGTGCAACTCACACGCCCCCTTACACGTATCCGTACACCAATCTCGACCCTAGGCCTCACCGGGAGCCTAACGCTAACCCTAGCTCCAACCCTGACCCTGAAACCTAAGCCTAAACGGAAGACTGAACCCTGAGGACTACCCTAACTATAAGCCGTGCCCTGCAACGCACACGCCCCCAAACACGTATCCCTACCCCAATCTCGACCCTAGGCCTCACCGGGAGCCTAAATCTAACCTTAGCTCCAAACCTGACCTTGAAACCTAAGCATGAACCGCGGCCTGAACCCTGAGGTTTAACCTAATGATCAGCCGTGCCCTGCAATGCACACGCCCCCTAACACGTATCCGTACCCCAATCTCGACCCTAAGCCTCACCGGAATCCTAACCCTAACCCTAGCTCCAACCCTGACCCTGAACGCTACGCATCACCTGCAGCCTGAACCCTGAGGCCTACGCTAAGGATAAGCCGCGCCCTGCAATGAAAACGCCCCCTAACACCTATCCGTACCCCAGTCTCGAACCTAGGCATCACTGGGAGCCTTACCCTAACCCTAAGTCCAAGCCTGACCCTGAACAATAAACCTCACCTGCATCCTGAACCCTGAGGCCTACCCTAACGATAAACCACGCCCTGCAAAAACAACGCCCCCTAACACATATCCGTACCCCAATCTCGACCCTAGGCCTCACCAGGAGCCTAACCCTAACCCTAACTCGAACCCTTATCCTTAACACTAAGCCTCACCCGCAGCCACAACCCTCAGCCCTACCCTAACGATAAGCCGCGCCCTGTAACACACACACCCCTAACACGAATCCGTACCCCAATCTCGACCCTAGGCCTCACCGGGAGCCTAACCCTAACCCTAGCTCCAAGCCTGAACCTGAACAATAAACCTCACCTGCAGCCTGAACCCTGAGGCCTACCCTAACGATAAACCACGCTCTGCAAAAACAACGCCCCCTAACACATATCCGTACCCCAATCTCGACCCTAGGCCTCACCAGGAGCCTAACCCTAACCCTAACTCGAACCCTTATCCTTAACACTAAGCCTCACCCGCAGCCACAACCCTCAGCCCTACCCTAACGATAAGCCGCGCCCTGCAACACACACCCCCCTAACACGTATCCGTACCCCAATCTCGACCCTAGGCCTCACCGGGAGCCAAACGCTAACGCTAGCTCCAACCCAGACCCTGAACCCTAAGCTTCACAGGACGACTGAACCCTAAGGCCTACACTAACGATAAGCCGCGCCCTGCAACGCACAAGCCCCATAGCACGTATCCAAACCCCAATCTCGACCCGAAGCCTCACCAGGAGCCTAACCCTAACCGTAGCTCCAACTCTGACCCTGAACCGTAAGCCTCACCCGCAGCCTGAACCCTGAGGCCTCCGCTAACGATAAGCCACTCCCTGCAACGAACACGCCCCCTAACATGTATCCGTACCCCAATCTCGGCCCTTAGCCTCACCGGAAGCCTAACCCTAACCCTAGCACCAACTCTCACCCTGAACAGTAATCCTCACCTGCAGCCTGAATCCTGAGGCCTAACCTAATGATTAGCGGCGCCCTGCAATGTACACGCCCCCTAACAAGTATCCGTACCCCAATCTCGACCCTAGGCCTCACCGGGAGCCTAACCCTAACCCGAGCACCAACCCTGACCCGGAAACCTAAGCCTCATCCGCAGCCTGAACCCTGAGGCCTACTCTAATGATAAGCCGTGCCCTGCAACTCACACGCCCCCTTACACGTATCCGTACACCAATCTCGACCCTAGGCCTCACCGGGAGCCTAACGCTAACCCTAGCTCCAACCCTGACCCTGAAACCTAAGCCTAAACGGAAGACTGAACCCTGAGGACTACCCTAACTATAAGCCGTGCCCTGCAACGCACACGCCCCCAAACACGTATCCCTACCCCAATCTCGACCCTAGGCCTCACCGGGAGCCTAAATCTAACCTTAGCTCCAAACCTGACCTTGAAACCTAAGCATGAACCGCGGCCTGAACCCTGAGGTTTAACCTAACGATCAGCCGTGCCCTGCAATGCACACGCCCCCTAACACGTATCCGTACCCCAATCTCGACCCTAAGCCTCACCGGAATCCTAACCCTAACCCTAGCTCCAACCCTGACCCTGAATGCTACGCATCACCTGCAGCCTGAACCCTGAGGCCTACGCTAAGGATAAGCCGCGCCCTGCAACGAAAACGCCCCCTAACACCTATCCGTACCCCAGATTCGAACCTAGGCCTAACCGGGAGCCTTACCCTAACCCTAAGTCCAAGCCTGACCCTGAACAATAAACCTCACCTGCAGCCTGAACCCTGAGGCCTACCCTAACGATAAACCACGCCCTGCAAAAACAACGACCCCTAACACATATCCGTACCCCAATCTCGACCCTAGGCCTCACCAGGAGCCTAACCCTAACCCTAACTCGAACCCTTATCCTTAACACTAAGCCACACCCGCAGCCACAACCCTCAGCCCTACCCTAACGATAAGCCGCGCCCTGCAACACACACCCCCCTAACACATATCCGTACCCCAATCTCGACCCTAGGCCTCACCGGGAGCCTAACACTAACCCTAGCTCCAAGCCTGACCCTGAACAATAAACCTCACCTGCAGCCTGAACCCTGAGGCCTACCCTAACGATAAACCACGCCCTGCAAAAACAACGCCCCCTAACACATATCCGTACCCCAATCTCGACCCTAGGCCTCACCAGGACCCCAACCCTAACCCTAACTCGAACCCTTATCCTTAACACTAAGCCTCACCCGCAGCCACAACCCTCAGCCCTACCCTAACGATAAGCCGCGCCCTGCAACACACACCCCCCTAACACGTATCCGTACCCCAATCTCGACACTAGGCCTCACCGGGAGCCAAACGCTAACGCTAGCTCCAACCCAGACCCTGAACCCTAAGCCTCACAGGACGACTGAACCCTGAGGCCTACACTAACGATAAGCCGCGCCCTGCAACGCACAAGCCCCATAGCACGTATCCATACCCCAATCTCGACCCGAAGCCTCACCGGGAGCCTAACCCTAACCGTAGCTCCAACTCTGACCCTGAACCGTAAGCCTCACCCGCAGCCTGAACCCTGAGGCCTCCGCTAACGATAAGCCACTCCCTGCAACGAACACGCCCCCTAACACGTATCCGTACCCCAATCTCTGCCCTTAGCCTCACCGGAAGCCTAACCCTAACCCTAGCACCAACTCTCACCCTGAACAGTAATCCTCACCTGCAGCCTGAATCCTGAGGCCTAACCTAATGATTAGCAGCGCCCTGCAATGTACACGCCCCCTAACAAGTATCTGTACCCCAATCTCGACCCTAGGCCTCACCGGGAGCCTAACCCTAACCCGAGCACCAACCCTGACCCGGAAACCTAAGCCTCATCCGCAGCCTGAACCCTGAGGCCTACTCTAATGATAAGCCGTGCCGTGCAACTCACACGCCCCCTTACACGTATCCGTACACCAATCTCGACCCTAGGCCTCACCGGGAGCCTAACGCTAACCCTAGCTCCAACCCTGACCCTGAAACCTAAGCCTAAACGGAAGACTGAACCCTGAGGACTACCCTAACTATAAGCCGTGCCCTGCAACGCACACGCCCCCAAACACGTATCCCTACCCCAATCTCGACCCTAGGCCTCACCGGGAGCCTAAATCTAACCTTAGCTCCAAACCTGACCTTGAAACCTAAGCATGAACCGCGGCCTGAACCCTGAGGTTTAACCTAACGATCAGCCGTGCCCTGCAATGCACACGCCCCCTAACACGTATCCGTACCCCAATCTCGACCCTAAGCCTCACCGGAATCCTAACCCTAACCCTAGCTCCAACCCTGACCCTGAACGCTACGCATCACCTGCAGCCTGAACCCTGAGGCCTACGCTAAGGATAAGCCGCGCCCTGCAATGAAAACGCCCCCTAACACCTATCCGTACCCCAGTCTCGAACCTAGGCCTCACCGGGAGCCTTACCCTAACCCTAAGTCCAAGCCTGACCCTGAACAATAAACCTCACCTGCATCCTGAACCCTGAGGCCTACCCTAACGATAAACCACGCCCTGCAAAAACAACGCCCCCTAACACATATCCGTACCCCAATCTCGACCCTAGGCCTCACCAGGAGCCTAACCCTAACCCTAACTCGAACCCTTATCCTTAACACTAAGCCTCACCCGCAGCCACAACCCTCAGCCCTACCCTAACGATAAGCCGCGCCCTGTAACACACACACCCCTAACACGAATCCGTACCCCAATCTCGACCATAGGCCTCACCAGGAGCCTAACCCTAACCCTAGCTCCAAGCCTGAACCTGAACAATAAACCTCACCTGCAGCCTGAACCCTGAAGCCTACCCTAACGATAAACCACGCTCTGCAAAAACAACGCCCCCTAACACATATCCGTACCCCAATCTCGACCCTAGGCCTCACCAGGAGCCTAACCCTAACCCTAACTCGAACCCTTATCCTTAACACTAAGCCTCACCCGCAGCCACAACCCTCAGCCCTTCCTTAACGATAAGCCGCGCCCTGCAACACACACCCCCCTAACACGTATCCGTACCCCAATCTCGACCCTAGGCCTCACCGGGAGCCAAACGCTAACGCTAGCTCCAACCCAGACCCTGAACCCTAAGCTTCACAGGACGACTGAACCCTAAGGCCTACACTAACGATAAGCCGCGCCCTGCAACGCACAAGCCCCATAGCACGTATCCAAACCCCAATCTCGACCCGAAGACTCACCAGGAGCCTAACCCTAACCGTAGCTGCAACTCTGACCCTGAACCGTAAGCCTCACCCGCAGCCTGAACCCTGAGGCCTCCGCTAACGATAAGCCACTCCCTGCAACGAACACGCCCCCTAACATGTATCCGTACCCCAATCTCGGCCCTTAGCCTCACCGGAAGCCTAACCCTAACCCTAGCACCAACTCTCACCCTGAACAGTAATCCTCACCTGCAGCCTGAATCCTGAGGCCTAACCTAATGATTAGCGGCGCCCTGCAATGTACACGCCCCCTAACAAGTATCCGTACCCCAATCTCGACCCTAGGCCTCACCGGGAGCCTAACCCTAACCCGAGCACCAACCCTGACCCGGAAACCTAAGCCTCATCCGCAGCCTGAACCCTGAGGCCTACTCTAATGATAAGCCGTGCCCTGCAACTCACACGCCCCCTTACACGTATCCGTACACCAATCTCGACCCTAGGCCTCACCGGGAGCCTAACGCTAACCCTAGCTCCAACCCTGACCCTGAAACCTAAGCCTAAACGGAAGACTGAACCCTGAGGACTACCCTAACTATAAGCCGTGCTCTGCAACGCACACGCCCCCAAACACGTATCCCTACCCCAATCTCGACCCTAGGCCTCACCGGGAGCCTAAATCTAACCTTAGCTCCAAACCTGACCTTGAAACCTAAGCATGAACCGCGGCCTGAACCCTGAGGTTTAACCTAACGATCAGCCGTGCCCTGCAATGCACACGCCCCCTAACACGTATCCGTACCCCAATCTCGACCCTAAGCCTCACCGGAATCCTAACCCTAACCCTAGCTCCAACCCTGACCCTGAATGCTACGCATCACCTGCAGCCTGAACCCTGAGGCCTACGCTAAGGATAAGCCGCGCCCTGCAACGAAAACGCCCCCTAACACCTATCCGTACCCCAGATTCGAACCTAGGCCTAACCGGGAGCCTTACCCTAACCCTAAGTCCAAGCCTGACCCTGAACAATAAACCTCACCTGCAGCCTGAACCCTGAGGCCTACCCTAACGATAAACCACGCCCTGCAAAAACAACGACCCCTAACACATATCCGTACCCCAATCTCGACCCTAGGCCTCACCAGGAGCCTAACCCTAACCCTAACTCGAACCCTTATCCTTAACACTAAGCCACACCCGCAGCCACAACCCTCAGCCCTACCCTAACGATAAGCCGCGCGCTGCAACACACACCCCCCTAACACATATCCGTACCCCAATCTCGACCCTAGGCCTCACCGGGAGCCTAACACTAACCCTAGCTCCAAGCCTGACACTGAACAATAAACCTCACCTGCAGCCTGAACCCTGAGGCCTACCCTAACGATAAACCACGCCCTGCAAAAACAACGCCCCCTAACACATATCCGTACCCCAATCTCGACCCTAGGCCTCACCAGGACCCTAACCCTAACCCTAACTCGAACCCTTATCCTTAACACTAAGCCTCACCCGCAGCCACAACCCTCAGCCCTACCCTAACGATAAGCCGCGCCCTGCAACACACACCCCCCTAACACGTATCCGTACCCCAATCTCGACCCTAGGCCTCACCGGGAGCCAAACGCTAACGCTAGCTCCAACCCAGACCCTGAACCCTAAGCCTCACAGGACGACTGAACCCTGATGCCTACACTAACGATAAGCCGCGCCCTGCAACGCACAAGCCCCATAGCACGTATCCAAACCCCAATCTCGACCCGAAGCCTCACCGGGAGCCTAACCCTAACCGTAGCTCCAACTCTGACCCTGAACCGTAAGCCTCACCCGCAGCCTGAACCCTGAGGCCTCCGCTAACGATAAGCCACTCCCTGCAACGAACACGCCCCCTAACATGTATCCGTACCCCAATCTCGGCCCTTAGCCTCACCGGAAGCCTAACCCTAACCCTAGCACCAACTCTCACCCTGAACAGTAATCCTCACCTGCAGCCTGAATCCTGAGGCCTAACCTAATGATTAGCGGCGCCCTGCAATGTACACGCCCCCTAACAAGTATCCGTACCCCAATCTCGACCCTAGGCCTCACCGGGAGCCTAACCCTAACCCGAGCACCAACCCTGACCCGGAAACCTAAGCCTCATCCGCAGCCTGAACCCTGAGGCCTACTCTAATGATAAGCCGTGCCGTGCAACTCACACGCCCCCTTACACGTATCCGTACACCAATCTCGACCCTAGGCCTCACCGGGAGCCTAACGCTAACCCTAGCTCCAACCCTGACCCTGAAACCTAAGCCTAAATGGAAGACTGAACCCTGAGGACTACCCTAACTATGAGCCGTGCCCTGCAACCCACACGCCCCCAAACACGTTTCCCTACCCCAATCTCGACCCTAGGCCTCACCGGGAGCCTAAATCTAACCTTAGCTCCAAACCTGACCTTGAAACCTAAGCATGAACCGCGGCCTGAACCCTGAGGTTTAACCTAACGATCAGCCGTGCTCTGCAATGCACACGCCCCCTAACACGTATCCGTACCCCAATCTCGACCCTAAGCCTCACCGGAATCCTAACCCTAACCCTAGCTCCAACCCTGACCCTGAACGCTACGCATCACCTGCAGCCTGAACCCTGAGGCCTACGCTAAGGATAAGCCGCGCCCTGCAATGAAAACGCCCCCTAACACCTATCCGTACCCCAGTCTCGAACCTAGGCCTCACTGGGAGCCTTACCCTAACCCTAAGTCCAAGCCTGACCCTGAACAATAAACCTCACCTGCATCCTGAACCCTGAGGCCTACCCTAACGATAAACCACGCCCTGCAAAAACAACGCCCCCTAACACATATCCGTACCCCAATCTCGACCCTAGGCCTCACCAGGAGCCTAACCCTAACCCTAACTCGAACCCTTATCCTTAACACTAAGCCTCACCCGCAGCCACAACCCTCAGCCCTACCCTAACGATAAGCCGCGCCCTGTAACACACACACCCCTAACATGAATCCGTACCCCAATCTCGACCCTAGGCCTCACCGGGAGCCTAACCCTAACCCTAGCTCCAAGCCTGAACCTGAACAATAAACCTCACCTGCAGCCTGAACCCTGAGGCCTACCCTAACGATAAACCACGCTCTGCAAAAACAACGCCCCCTAACACATATCCGTACCCCAATCTCGACCCTAGGCCTCACCAGGAGCCTAACCCTAACCCTAACTCGAACCCTTATCCTTAACACTAAGCCTCACCCGCAGCCACAACCCTCAGCCCTTCCCTAACGATAAGCCGCGCCCTGCAACACACACCCCCCTAACACGTATCCGTACCCCAATCTCGACCCTAGGCCTCACCGGGAGCCAAACGCTAACGCTAGCTCCAACCCAGACCCTGAACCTTAAGCTTCACAGGACGACTGAACCCTAAGGCCTACACTAACGATAAGCCGCGCCCTGCAACGCACAAGCCCCATAGCACGTATCCAAACCCCAATCTCGACCCGAAGCCTCACCGGGAGCCTAACCCTAACCGTAGCTCCAACTCTGACCCTGAACCGTAAGCCTCACCCGCAGCCTGAACCCTGAGGCCTCCGCTAACGATAAGCCACTCCCTGCAACGAACACGCCCCCTAACACGTATCCGTACCCCAATCTCTGCCCTTAGCCTCAGCGGAAGCCTAACCCTAACCCTAGCACCAACTCTCACCCTGAACAGTAATCCTCACCTGCAGCCTGAATCCTGAGGCCTAACCTAATGATTAGCAGCGCCCTGCAATGTACACGCCCCCTAACAAGTATCCGTACCCCAATCTCGACCCTAGGCCTCACCGGGAGCCTAACCCTAACCCGAGCACCAACCCTGACCCGGAAACCTAAGCCTCATCCGCAGCCTGAACCCTGAGGCCTACTCTAATGATAAGCCGTGCCGTGCAACTCACACGCCCCCTTACACGTATCCGTACACCAATCTCGACCCTAGGCCTCACCGGGAGCCTAACGCTAACCCTAGCTCCAACCCTGACCCTGAAACCTAAGCCTAAACGGAAGACTGAACCCTGAGGACTACCCTAACTATAAGCCGTGCCCTGCAACGCACACGCCCCCAAACACGTATCCCTACCCCAATCTCGACCCTAGGCCTCACCGGGAGCCTAAATCTAACCTTAGCTCCAAACCTGACCTTGAAACCTAAGCATGAACCGCGGCCTGAACCCTGAGGTTTAACCTAATGATCAGCCGTGCCCTGCAATGCACACGCCCCCTAACACGTATCCGTACCCCAATCTCGACCCTAAGCCTCACCGGAATCCTAACCCTAACCCTAGCTCCAACCCTGACCCTGAACGCTACGCATCACCTGCAGCCTGAACCCTGAGGCCTACGCTAAGGATAAGCCGCGCCCTGCAATGAAAACGCCCCCTAACACCTATCCGTACCCCAGTCTCGAACCTAGGCATCACTGGGAGCCTTACCCTAACCCTAAGTCCAAGCCTGACCCTGAACAATAAACCTCACCTGCATCCTGAACCCTGAGGCCTACCCTAACGATAAACCACGCCCTGCAAAAACAACGCCCCCTAACACATATCCGTACCCCAATCTCGACCCTAGGCCTCACCAGGAGCCTAACCCTAACCCTAACTCGAACCCTTATCCTTAACACTAAGCCTCACCCGCAGCCACAACCCTCAGCCCTACCCTAACGATAAGCCGCGCCCTGTAACACACACACCCCTAACACGAATCCGTACCCCAATCTCGACCCTAGGCCTCACCGGGAGCCTAACCCTAACCCTAGCTCCAAGCCTGAACCTGAACAATAAACCTCACCTGCAGCCTGAACCCTGAGGCCTACCCTAACGATAAACCACGCTCTGCAAAAACAACGCCCCCTAACACATATCCGTACCCCAATCTCGACCCTAGGCCTCACCAGGAGCCTAACCCTAACCCTAACTCGAACCCTTATCCTTAACACTAAGCCTCACCCGCAGCCACAACCCTCAGCCCTACCCTAACGATAAGCCGCGCCCTGCAACACACACCCCCCTAACACGTATCCGTACCCCAATCTCGACCCTAGGCCTCACCGGGAGCCAAACGCTAACGCTAGCTCCAACCCAGACCCTGAACCCTAAGCTTCACAGGACGACTGAACCCTAAGGCCTACACTAACGATAAGCCGCGCCCTGCAACGCACAAGCCCCATAGCACGTATCCAAACCCCAATCTCGACCCGAAGCCTCACCAGGAGCCTAACCCTAACCGTAGCTCCAACTCTGACCCTGAACCGTAAGCCTCACCCGCAGCCTGAACCCTGAGGCCTCCGCTAACGATAAGCCACTCCCTGCAACGAACACGCCCCCTAACATGTATCCGTACCCCAATCTCGGCCCTTAGCCTCACCGGAAGCCTAACCCTAACCCTAGCACCAACTCTCACCCTGAACAGTAATCCTCACCTGCAGCCTGAATCCTGAGGCCTAACCTAATGATTAGCGGCGCCCTGCAATGTACACGCCCCCTAACAAGTATCCGTACCCCAATCTCGACCCTAGGCCTCACCGGGAGCCTAACCCTAACCCGAGCACCAACCCTGACCCGGAAACCTAAGCCTCATCCGCAGCCTGAACCCTGAGGCCTACTCTAATGATAAGCCGTGCCCTGCAACTCACACGCCCCCTTACACGTATCCGTACACCAATCTCGACCCTAGGCCTCACCGGGAGCCTAACACTAACCCTAGCTCCAACCCTGACCCTGAAACCTAAGCCTAAACGGAAGACTGAACCCTGAGGACTACCCTAACTATAAGCCGTGCTCTGCAACGCACACGCCCCCAAACACGTATCCCTACCCCAATCTCGACCCTAGGCCTCACCGGGAGCCTAAATCTAACCTTAGCTCCAAACCTGACCTTGAAACCTAAGCATGAACCGCGGCCTGAACCCTGAGGTTTAACCTAACGATCAGCCGTGCCCTGCAATGCACACGCCCCCTAACACGTATCCGTACCCCAATCTCGACCCTAAGCCTCACCGGAATCCTAACCCTAACCCTAGCTCCAACCCTGACCCTGAATGCTACGCATCACCTGCAGCCTGAACCCTGAGGCCTACGCTAAGGATAAGCCGCGCCCTGCAACGAAAACGCCCCCTAACACCTATCCGTACCCCAGATTCGAACCTAGGCCTAACCGGGAGCCTTACCCTAACCCTAAGTCCAAGCCTGACCCTGAACAATAAACCTCACCTGCAGCCTGAACCCTGAGGCCTACCCTAACGATAAACCACGCCCTGCAAAAACAACGACCCCTAACACATATCCGTACCCCAATCTCGACCCTAGGCCTCACCAGGAGCCTAACCCTAACCCTAACTCGAACCCTTATCCTTAACACTAAGCCACACCCGCAGCCACAACCCTCAGCCCTACCCTAACGATAAGCCGCGCGCTGCAACACACACCCCCCTAACACATATCCGTACCCCAATCTCGACCCTAGGCCTCACCGGGAGCCTAACACTAACCCTAGCTCCAAGCCTGACACTGAACAATAAACCTCACCTGCAGCCTGAACCCTGAGGCCTACCCTAACGATAAACCACGCCCTGCAAAAACAACGCCCCCTAACACATATCCGTACCCCAATCTCGACCCTAGGCCTCACCAGGACCCTAACCCTAACCCTAACTCGAACCCTTATCCTTAACACTAAGCCTCACCCGCAGCCACAACCCTCAGCCCTACCCTAACGATAAGCCGCGCCCTGCAACACACACCCCCCTAACACGTATCCGTACCCCAATCTCGACCCTAGGCCTCACCGGGAGCCAAACGCTAACGCTAGCTCCAACCCAGACCCTGAACCCTAAGCCTCACAGGACGACTGAACCCTGATGCCTACACTAACGATAAGCCGCGCCCTGCAACGCACAAGCCCCATAGCACGTATCCAAACCCCAATCTCGACCCGAAGCCTCACCGGGAGCCTAACCCTAACCGTAGCTCCAACTCTGACCCTGAACCGTAAGCCTCACCCGCAGCCTGAACCCTGAGGCCTCCGCTAACGATAAGCCACTCCCTGCAACGAACACGCCCCCTAACATGTATCCGTACCCCAATCTCGGCCCTTAGCCTCACCGGAAGCCTAACCCTAACCCTAGCACCAACTCTCACCCTGAACAGTAATCCTCACCTGCAGCCTGAATCCTGAGGCCTAACCTAATGATTAGCGGCGCCCTGCAATGTACACGCCCCCTAACAAGTATCCGTACCCCAATCTCGACCCTAGGCCTCACCGGGAGCCTAACCCTAACCCGAGCACCAACCCTGACCCGGAAACCTAAGCCTCATCCGCAGCCTGAACCCTGAGGCCTACTCTAATGATAAGCCGTGCCGTGCAACTCACACGCCCCCTTACACGTATCCATACACCAATCTCGACCCTAGGCCTCACCGGGAGCCTAACGCTAACCCTAGCTCCAACCCTGACCCTGAAACCTAAGCCTAAATGGAAGACTGAACCCTGAGGACTACCCTAACTATGAGCCGTGCCCTGCAACCCACACGCCCCCAAACACGTTTCCCTACCCCAATCTCGACCCTAGGCCTCACCGGGAGCCTAAATCTAACCTTAGCTCCAAACCTGACCTTGAAACCTAAGCATGAACCGCGGCCTGAACCCTGAGGTTTAACCTAACAATCAGCCGTGCTCTGCAATGCACACGCCCCCTAACACGTATCCGTACCCCAATCTCGACCCTAAGCCTCACCGGAATCCTAACCCTAACCCTAGCTCCAACCCTGACCCTGAACGCTACGCATCACCTGCAGCCTGAACCCTGAGGCCTACGCTAAGGATAAGCCGCGCCCTGCAATGAAAACGCCCCCTAACACCTATCCGTACCCCAGTCTCGAACCTAGGCCTCACTGGGAGCCTTACCCTAACCCTAAGTCCAAGCCTGACCCTGAACAATAAACCTCACCTGCATCCTGAACCCTGAGGCCTACCCTAACGATAAACCACGCCCTGCAAAAACAACGCCCCCTAACACATATCCGTACCCCAATCTCGACCCTAGGCCTCACCAGGAGCCTAACCCTAACCCTAACTCGAACCCTTATCCTTAACACTAAGCCTCACCCGCAGCCACAACCCTCAGCCCTACCCTAACGATAAGCCGCGCCCTGTAACACACACACCCCTAACATGAATCCGTACCCCAATCTCGACCCTAGGCCTCACCGGGAGCCTAACCCTAACCCTAGCTCCAAGCCTGAACCTGAACAATAAACCTCACCTGCAGCCTGAACCCTGAGGCCTACCCTAACGATAAACCACGCTCTGCAAAAACAACGCCCCCTAACACATATCCGTACCCCAATCTCGACCCTAGGCCTCACCAGGAGCCTAACCCTAACCCTAACTCGAACCCTTATCCTTAACACTAAGCCTCACCCGCAGCCACAACCCTCAGCCCTTCCCTAACGATAAGCCGCGCCCTGCAACACACACCCCCCTAACACGTATCCGTACCCCAATCTCGACCCTAGGCCTCACCGGGAGCCAAACGCTAACGCTAGCTCCAACCCAGACCCTGAACCTTAAGCTTCACAGGACGACTGAACCCTAAGGCCTACACTAACGATAAGCCGCGCCCTGCAACGCACAAGCCCCATAGCACGTATCCAAACCCCAATCTCGACCCGAAGCCTCACCGGGAGCCTAACCCTAACCGTAGCTCCAACTCTGACCCTGAACCGTAAGCCTCACCCGCAGCCTGAACCCTGAGGCCTCCGCTAACGATAAGCCACTCCCTGCAACGAACACGCCCCCTAACACGTATCCGTACCCCAATCTCTGCCCTTAGCCTCAGCGGAAGCCTAACCCTAACCCTAGCACCAACTCTCACCCTGAACAGTAATCCTCACCTGCAGCCTGAATCCTGAGGCCTAACCTAATGATTAGCAGCGCCCTGCAATGTACACGCCCCCTAACAAGTATCCGTACCCCAATCTCGACCCTAGGCCTCACCGGGAGCCTAACCCTAACCCGAGCACCAACCCTGACCCGGAAACCTAAGCCTCATCCGCAGCCTGAACCCTGAGGCCTACTCTAATGATAAGCCGTGCCGTGCAACTCACACGCCCCCTTACACGTATCCGTACACCAATCTCGACCCTAGGCCTCACCGGGAGCCTAACGCTAACCCTAGCTCCAACCCTGACCCTGAAACCTAAGCCTAAACGGAAGACTGAACCCTGAGGACTACCCTAACTATAAGCCGTGCCCTGCAACGCACACGCCCCCAAACACGTATCCCTACCCCAATCTCGACCCTAGGCCTCACCGGGAGCCTAAATCTAACCTTAGCTCCAAACCTGACCTTGAAACCTAAGCATGAACCGCGGCCTGAACCCTGAGGTTTAACCTAATGATCAGCCGTGCCCTGCAATGCACACGCCCCCTAACACGTATCCGTACCCCAATCTCGACCCTAAGCCTCACCGGAATCCTAACCCTAACCCTAGCTCCAACCCTGACCCTGAACGCTACGCATCACCTGCAGCCTGAACCCTGAGGCCTACGCTAAGGATAAGCCGCGCCCTGCAATGAAAACGCCCCCTAACACCTATCCGTACCCCAGTCTCGAACCTAGGCATCACTGGGAGCCTTACCCTAACCCTAAGTCCAAGCCTGACCCTGAACAATAAACCTCACCTGCATCCTGAACCCTGAGGCCTACCCTAACGATAAACCACGCCCTGCAAAAACAACGCCCCCTAACACATATCCGTACCCCAATCTCGACCCTAGGCCTCACCAGGAGCCTAACCCTAACCCTAACTCGAACCCTTATCCTTAACACTAAGCCTCACCCGCAGCCACAACCCTCAGCCCTACCCTAACGATAAGCCGCGCCCTGTAACACACACACCCCTAACACGAATCCGTACCCCAATCTCGACCCTAGGCCTCACCGGGAGCCTAACCCTAACCCTAGCTCCAAGCCTGAACCTGAACAATAAACCTCACCTGCAGCCTGAACCCTGAGGCCTACCCTAACGATAAACCACGCTCTGCAAAAACAACGCCCCCTAACACATATCCGTACCCCAATCTCGACCCTAGGCCTCACCAGGAGCCTAACCCTAACCCTAACTCGAACCCTTATCCTTAACACTAAGCCTCACCCGCAGCCACAACCCTCAGCCCTACCCTAACGATAAGCCGCGCCCTGCAACACACACCCCCCTAACACGTATCCGTACCCCAATCTCGACCCTAGGCCTCACCGGGAGCCAAACGCTAACGCTAGCTCCAACCCAGACCCTGAACCCTAAGCTTCACAGGACGACTGAACCCTAAGGCCTACACTAACGATAAGCCGCGCCCTGCAACGCACAAGCCCCATAGCACGTATCCAAACCCCAATCTCGACCCGAAGCCTCACCAGGAGCCTAACCCTAACCGTAGCTCCAACTCTGACCCTGAACCGTAAGCCTCACCCGCAGCCTGAACCCTGAGGCCTCCGCTAACGATAAGCCACTCCCTGCAACGAACACGCCCCCTAACATGTATCCGTACCCCAATCTCGGCCCTTAGCCTCACCGGAAGCCTAACCCTAACCCTAGCACCAACTCTCACCCTGAACAGTAATCCTCACCTGCAGCCTGAATCCTGAGGCCTAACCTAATGATTAGCGGCGCCCTGCAATGTACACGCCCCCTAACAAGTATCCGTACCCCAATCTCGACCCTAGGCCTCACCGGGAGCCTAACCCTAACCCGAGCACCAACCCTGACCCGGAAACCTAAGCCTCATCCGCAGCCTGAACCCTGAGGCCTACTCTAATGATAAGCCGTGCCCTGCAACTCACACGCCCCCTTACACGTATCCGTACACCAATCTCGACCCTAGGCCTCACCGGGAGCCTAACGCTAACCCTAGCTCCAACCCTGACCCTGAAACCTAAGCCTAAACGGAAGACTGAACCCTGAGGACTACCCTAACTATAAGCCGTGCCCTGCAACGCACACGCCCCCAAACACGTATCCCTACCCCAATCTCGACCCTAGGCCTCACCGGGAGCCTAAATCTAACCTTAGCTCCAAACCTGACCTTGAAACCTAAGCATGAACCGCGGCCTGAACCCTGAGGTTTAACCTAACGATCAGCCGTGCCCTGCAATGCACACGCCCCCTAACACGTATCCGTACCCCAATCTCGACCCTAAGCCTCACCGGAATCCTAACCCTAACCCTAGCTCCAACCCTGACCCTGAATGCTACGCATCACCTGCAGCCTGAACCCTGAGGCCTACGCTAAGGATAAGCCGCGCCCTGCAACGAAAACGCCCCCTAACACCTATCCGTACCCCAGATTCGAACCTAGGCCTAACCGGGAGCCTTACCCTAACCCTAAGTCCAAGCCTGACCCTGAACAATAAACCTCACCTGCAGCCTGAACCCTGAGGCCTACCCTAACGATAAACCACGCCCTGCAAAAACAACGACCCCTAACACATATCCGTACCCCAATCTCGACCCTAGGCCTCACCAGGAGCCTAACCCTAACCCTAACTCGAACCCTTATCCTTAACACTAAGCCACACCCGCAGCCACAACCCTCAGCCCTACCCTAACGATAAGCCGCGCCCTGCAACACACACCCCCCTAACACATATCCGTACCCCAATCTCGACCCTAGGCCTCACCGGGAGCCTAACACTAACCCTAGCTCCAAGCCTGACCCTGAACAATAAACCTCACCTGCAGCCTGAACCCTGAGGCCTACCCTAACGATAAACCACGCCCTGCAAAAACAACGCCCCCTAACACATATCCGTACCCCAATCTCGACCCTAGGCCTCACCAGGACCCTAACCCTAACCCTAACTCGAACCCTTATCCTTAACACTAAGCCTCACCCGCAGCCACAACCCTCAGCCCTACCCTAACGATAAGCCGCGCCCTGCAACACACACCCCCCTAACACGTATCCGTACCCCAATCTCGACACTAGGCCTCACCGGGAGCCAAACGCTAACGCTAGCTCCAACCCAGACCCTGAACCCTAAGCCTCACAGGACGACTGAACCCTGAGGCCTACACTAACGATAAGCCGCGCCCTGCAACGCACAAGCCCCATAGCACGTATCCATACCCCAATCTCGACCCGAAGCCTCACCGGGAGCCTAACCCTAACCGTAGCTCCAACTCTGACCCTGAACCGTAAGCCTCACCCGCAGCCTGAACCCTGAGGCCTCCGCTAACGATAAGCCACTCCCTGCAACGAACACGCCCCCTAACACGTATCCGTACCCCAATCTCTGCCCTTAGCCTCACCGGAAGCCTAACCCTAACCCTAGCACCAACTCTCACCCTGAACAGTAATCCTCACCTGCAGCCTGAATCCTGAGGCCTAACCTAATGATTAGCAGCGCCCTGCAATGTACACGCCCCCTAACAAGTATCTGTACCCCAATCTCGACCCTAGGCCTCACCGGGAGCCTAACCCTAACCCGAGCACCAACCCTGACCCGGAAACCTAAGCCTCATCCGCAGCCTGAACCCTGAGGCCTACTCTAATGATAAGCCGTGCCGTGCAACTCACACGCCCCCTTACACGTATCCGTACACCAATCTCGACCCTAGGCCTCACCGGGAGCCTAACGCTAACCCTAGCTCCAACCCTGACCCTGAAACCTAAGCCTAAACGGAAGACTGAACCCTGAGGACTACCCTAACTATAAGCCGTGCCCTGCAACGCACACGCCCCCAAACACGTATCCCTACCCCAATCTCGACCCTAGGCCTCACCGGGAGCCTAAATCTAACCTTAGCTCCAAACCTGACCTTGAAACCTAAGCATGAACCGCGGCCTGAACCCTGAGGTTTAACCTAACGATCAGCCGTGCCCTGCAATGCACACGCCCCCTAACACGTATCCGTACCCCAATCTCGACCCTAAGCCTCACCGGAATCCTAACCCTAACCCTAGCTCCAACCCTGACCCTGAACGCTACGCATCACCTGCAGCCTGAACCCTGAGGCCTACGCTAAGGATAAGCCGCGCCCTGCAATGAAAACGCCCCCTAACACCTATCCGTACCCCAGTCTCGAACCTAGGCCTCACCGGGAGCCTTACCCTAACCCTAAGTCCAAGCCTGACCCTGAACAATAAACCTCACCTGCATCCTGAACCCTGAGGCCTACCCTAACGATAAACCACGCCCTGCAAAAACAACGCCCCCTAACACATATCCGTACCCCAATCTCGACCCTAGGCCTCACCAGGAGCCTAACCCTAACCCTAACTCGAACCCTTATCCTTAACACTAAGCCTCACCCGCAGCCACAACCCTCAGCCCTACCCTAACGATAAGCCGCGCCCTGTAACACACACACCCCTAACACGAATCCGTACCCCAATCTCGACCCTAGGCCTCACCGGGAGCCTAACCCTAACCCTAGCTCCAAGCCTGAACCTGAACAATAAACCTCACCTGCAGCCTGAACCCTGAGGCCTACCCTAACGATAAACCACGCTCTGCAAAAACAACGCCCCCTAACACATATCCGTACCCCAATCTCGACCCTAGGCCTCACCAGGAGCCTAACCCTAACCCTAACTCGAACCCTTATCCTTAACACTAAGCCTCACCCGCAGCCACAACCCTCAGCCCTTCCCTAACGATAAGCCGCGCCCTGCAACACACACCCCCCTAACACGTATCCGTACCCCAATCTCGACCCTAGGCCTCACCGGGAGCCAAACGCTAACGCTAGCTCCAACCCAGACCCTGAACCCTAAGCTTCACAGGACGACTGAACCCTAAGGCCTACACTAACGATAAGCCGCGCCCTGCAACGCACAAGCCCCATAGCACGTATCCAAACCCCAATCTCGACCCGAAGACTCACCAGGAGCCTAACCCTAACCGTAGCTGCAACTCTGACCCTGAACCGTAAGCCTCACCCGCAGCCTGAACCCTGAGGCCTCCGCTAACGATAAGCCACTCCCTGCAACGAACACGCCCCCTAACATGTATCCGTACCCCAATCTCGGCCCTTAGCCTCACCGGAAGCCTAACCCTAACCCTAGCACCAACTCTCACCCTGAACAGTAATCCTCACCTGCAGCCTGAATCCTGAGGCCTAACCTAATGATTAGCGGCGCCCTGCAATGTACACGCCCCCTAACAAGTATCCGTACCCCAATCTCGACCCTAGGCCTCACCGGGAGCCTAACCCTAACCCGAGCACCAACCCTGACCCGGAAACCTAAGCCTCATCCGCAGCCTGAACCCTGAGGCCTACTCTAATGATAAGCCGTGCCCTGCAACTCACACGCCCCCTTACACGTATCCGTACACCAATCTCGACCCTAGGCCTCACCGGGAGCCTAACGCTAACCCTAGCTCCAACCCTGACCCTGAAACCTAAGCCTAAACGGAAGACTGAACCCTGAGGACTACCCTAACTATAAGCCGTGCTCTGCAACGCACACGCCCCCAAACACGTATCCCTACCCCAATCTCGACCCTAGGCCTCACCGGGAGCCTAAATCTAACCTTAGCTCCAAACCTGACCTTGAAACCTAAGCATGAACCGCGGCCTGAACCCTGAGGTTTAACCTAACGATCAGCCGTGCCCTGCAATGCACACGCCCCCTAACACGTATCCGTACCCCAATCTCGACCCTAAGCCTCACCGGAATCCTAACCCTAACCCTAGCTCCAACCCTGACCCTGAATGCTACGCATCACCTGCAGCCTGAACCCTGAGGCCTACGCTAAGGATAAGCCGCGCCCTGCAACGAAAACGCCCCCTAACACCTATCCGTACCCCAGATTCGAACCTAGGCCTAACCGGGAGACTTACCCTAACCCTAAGTCCAAGCCTGACCCTGAACAATAAACCTCACCTGCAGCCTGAACCCTGAGGCCTACCCTAACGATAAACCACGCCCTGCAAAAACAACGACCCCTAACACATATCCGTACCCCAATCTCGACCCTAGGCCTCACCAGGAGCCTAACCCTAACCCTAACTCGAACCCTTATCCTTAACACTAAGCCACACCCGCAGCCACAACCCTCAGCCCTACCCTAACGATAAGCCGCGCGCTGCAACACACACCCCCCTAACACATATCCGTACCCCAATCTCGACCCTAGGCCTCACCGGGAGCCTAACACTAACCCTAGCTCCAAGCCTGACACTGAACAATAAACCTCACCTGCAGCCTGAACCCTGAGGCCTACCCTAACGATAAACCACGCCCTGCAAAAACAACGCCCCCTAACACATATCCGTACCCCAATCTCGACCCTAGGCCTCACCAGGACCCTAACCCTAACCCTAACTCGAACCCTTATCCTTAACACTAAGCCTCACCCGCAGCCACAACCCTCAGCCCTTCCCTAACGATAAGCCGCGCCCTGCAACACACACCCCCCTAACACGTATCCGTACCCCAATCTCGACCCTAGGCCTCACCGGGAGCCAAACGCTAACGCTAGCTCCAACCCAGACCCTGAACCCTAAGCTTCACAGGACGACTGAACCCTAAGGCCTACACTAACGATAAGCCGCGCCCTGCAACGCACAAGCCCCATAGCACGTATCCAAACCCCAATCTCGACCCGAAGACTCACCAGGAGCCTAACCCTAACCGTAGCTGCAACTCTGACCCTGAACCGTAAGCCTCACCCGCAGCCTGAACCCTGAGGCCTCCGCTAACGATAAGCCACTCCCTGCAACGAACACGCCCCCTAACATGTATCCGTACCCCAATCTCGGCCCTTAGCCTCACCGGAAGCCTAACCCTAACCCTAGCACCAACTCTCACCCTGAACAGTAATCCTCACCTGCAGCCTGAATCCTGAGGCCTAACCTAATGATTAGCGGCGCCCTGCAATGTACACGCCCCCTAACAAGTATCCGTACCCCAATCTCGACCCTAGGCCTCACCGGGAGCCTAACCCTAACCCGAGCACCAACCCTGACCCGGAAACCTAAGCCTCATCCGCAGCCTGAACCCTGAGGCCTACTCTAATGATAAGCCGTGCCCTGCAACTCACACGCCCCCTTACACGTATCCGTACACCAATCTCGACCCTAGGCCTCACCGGGAGCCTAACGCTAACCCTAGCTCCAACCCTGACCCTGAAACCTAAGCCTAAACGGAAGACTGAACCCTGAGGACTACCCTAACTATAAGCCGTGCTCTGCAACGCACACGCCCCCAAACACGTATCCCTACCCCAATCTCGACCCTAGGCCTCACCGGGAGCCTAAATCTAACCTTAGCTCCAAACCTGACCTTGAAACCTAAGCATGAACCGCGGCCTGAACCCTGAGGTTTAACCTAACGATCAGCCGTGCCCTGCAATGCACACGCCCCCTAACACGTATCCGTACCCCAATCTCGACCCTAAGCCTCACCGGAATCCTAACCCTAACCCTAGCTCCAACCCTGACCCTGAATGCTACGCATCACCTGCAGCCTGAACCCTGAGGCCTACGCTAAGGATAAGCCGCGCCCTGCAACGAAAACGCCCCCTAACACCTATCCGTACCCCAGATTCGAACCTAGGCCTAACCGGGAGCCTTACCCTAACCCTAAGTCCAAGCCTGACCCTGAACAATAAACCTCACCTGCAGCCTGAACCCTGAGGCCTACCCTAACGATAAACCACGCCCTGCAAAAACAACGACCCCTAACACATATCCGTACCCCAATCTCGACCCTAGGCCTCACCAGGAGCCTAACCCTAACCCTAACTCGAACCCTTATCCTTAACACTAAGCCACACCCGCAGCCACAACCCTCAGCCCTACCCTAACGATAAGCCGCGCGCTGCAACACACACCCCCCTAACACATATCCGTACCCCAATCTCGACCCTAGGCCTCACCGGGAGCCTAACACTAACCCTAGCTCCAAGCCTGACACTGAACAATAAACCTCACCTGCAGCCTGAACCCTGAGGCCTACCCTAACGATAAACCACGCCCTGCAAAAACAACGCCCCCTAACACATATCCGTACCCCAATCTCGACCCTAGGCCTCACCAGGACCCTAACCCTAACCCTAACTCGAACCCTTATCCTTAACACTAAGCCTCACCCGCAGCCACAACCCTCAGCCCTACCCTAACGATAAGCCGCGCCCTGCAACACACACCCCCCTAACACGTATCCGTACCCCAATCTCGACCCTAGGCCTCACCGGGAGCCAAACGCTAACGCTAGCTCCAACCCAGACCCTGAACCCTAAGCCTCACAGGACGACTGAACCCTGATGCCTACACTAACGATAAGCCGCGCCCTGCAACGCACAAGCCCCATAGCACGTATCCAAACCCCAATCTCGACCCGAAGCCTCACCGGGAGCCTAACCCTAACCGTAGCTCCAACTCTGACCCTGAACCGTAAGCCTCACCCGCAGCCTGAACCCTGAGGCCTCCGCTAACGATAAGCCACTCCCTGCAACGAACACGCCCCCTAACATGTATCCGTACCCCAATCTCGGCCCTTAGCCTCACCGGAAGCCTAACCCTAACCCTAGCACCAACTCTCACCCTGAACAGTAATCCTCACCTGCAGCCTGAATCCTGAGGCCTAACCTAATGATTAGCGGCGCCCTGCAATGTACACGCCCCCTAACAAGTATCCGTACCCCAATCTCGACCCTAGGCCTCACCGGGAGCCTAACCCTAACCCGAGCACCAACCCTGACCCGGAAACCTAAGCCTCATCCGCAGCCTGAACCCTGAGGCCTACTCTAATGATAAGCCGTGCCGTGCAACTCACACGCCCCCTTACACGTATCCGTACACCAATCTCGACCCTAGGCCTCACCGGGAGCCTAACGCTAACCCTAGCTCCAACCCTGACCCTGAAACCTAAGCCTAAATGGAAGACTGAACCCTGAGGACTACCCTAACTATGAGCCGTGCCCTGCAACCCACACGCCCCCAAACACGTTTCCCTACCCCAATCTCGACCCTAGGCCTCACCGGGAGCCTAAATCTAACCTTAGCTCCAAACCTGACCTTGAAACCTAAGCATGAACCGTGGCCTGAACCCTGAGGTTTAACCTAACGATCAGCCGTGCTCTGCAATGCACACGCCCCCTAACACGTATCCGTACCCCAATCTCGACCCTAAGCCTCACCGGAATCCTAACCCTAACCCTAGCTCCAACCCTGACCCTGAACGCTACGCATCACCTGCAGCCTGAACCCTGAGGCCTACGCTAAGGATAAGCCGCGCCCTGCAATGAAAACGCCCCCTAACACCTATCCGTACCCCAGTCTCGAACCTAGGCCTCACTGGGAGCCTTACCCTAACCCTAAGTCCAAGCCTGACCCTGAACAATAAACCTCACCTGCATCCTGAACCCTGAGGCCTACCCTAACGATAAACCACGCCCTGCAAAAACAACGCCCCCTAACACATATCCGTACCCCAATCTCGACCCTAGGCCTCACCAGGAGCCTAACCCTAACCCTAACTCGAACCCTTATCCTTAACACTAAGCCTCACCCGCAGCCACAACCCTCAGCCCTACCCTAACGATAAGCCGCGCCCTTTAACACACACACCCCTAACATGAATCCGTACCCCAATCTCGACCCTAGGCCTCACCGGGAGCCTAACCCTAACCCTAGCTCCAAGCCTGAACCTGAACAATAAACCTCACCTGCAGCCTGAACCCTGAGGCCTACCCTAACGATAAACCACGCTCTGCAAAAACAACGCCCCCTAACACATATCCGTACCCCAATCTCGACCCTAGGCCTCACCAGGAGCCTAACCCTAACCCTAACTCGAACCCTTATCCTTAACACTAAGCCTCACCCGCAGCCACAACCCTCAGCCCTTCCCTAACGATAAGCCGCGCCCTGCAACACACACCCCCCTAACACGTATCCGTACCCCAATCTCGACCCTAGGCCTCACCGGGAGCCAAACGCTAACGCTAGCTCCAACCCAGACCCTGAACCTTAAGCTTCACAGGACGACTGAACCCTAAGGCCTACACTAACGATAAGCCGCGCCCTGCAACGCACAAGCCCCATAGCACGTATCCAAACCCCAATCTCGACCCGAAGCCTCACCGGGAGCCTAACCCTAACCGTAGCTCCAACTCTGACCCTGAACCGTAAGCCTCACCCGCAGCCTGAACCCTGAGGCCTCCGCTAACGATAAGCCACTCCCTGCAACGAACACGCCCCCTAACATGTATCCGTACCCCAATCTCGGCCCTTAGCCTCACCGGAAGCCTAACCCTAACCCTAGCACCAACTCTCACCCTGAACAGTAATCCTCACCTGCAGCCTGAACCCTGAGACCTACCCTAATGATAAGCTGCGCCCTGCAATGCACACGCCCCCTAACACGTATCCGTACACCAATCTCCTCCATAGGCCTCACCGGGATACTAATCCTAACCCTAGCTCCAACCCTGACCATGATCCCTAATCCTCACCCACAGCCTGAACGCTGAGGCCTACCCTAACGATAAGCCGCTCACTGCAACGCACACGCCCCCTAACACATGTCCGTACCACAATCTCGACCCTAGGCCTCACCGGGAGCTTAACCCTAACCTTAGCTCCATCCCTGACCCTGAACACTAAGCCTCACCCGCAGCCTGAAACCTGAGGCCTACCCTAACGATAAGCCGCGACGTGCAACGCACAGGACACCAAACACGTATCCGTACGCCAATCACGAACCTAGGCCTCATCGGGAGCCTAACCTTAACCTACCTCCAACAATGACCCTGAAACCTAAGGCTCACCCGAAGACTGAACTCTGAGGCCTACCCTAACGATAAGACGTGCCCAGCAACACACACGCCCTCAGACACGTAACCGTACCCCAATCTCGACCCTAGGCCCTCACCGGGAGACTAAACCTAACTCTACCTCCAACCCTGACCATGATCCCTAATCCTCACCCACAGCCTGAACGCTGAGGCCTACCCTAACGATAAGCCGCTCACTGCAACGCACACGCCCCCTAACACATGTCCGTACCACAATCTCGACCCTAGGCCTCACCGGGAGCTTAACCCTAACCTTAGCTCCATCCCTGACCCTGAACACTAAGCCACACCCGCAGACTGAACCCTGAGGCCTACCCTAACGATCAGCCGCTCCCTGCAACGCACAAGCCCCCAAACACGTATCCGTAACCCAATCTCAACCCTAGGCCTCAACGGGAGCCTAACCCTAACCCTAGCTCCAACCCTGCCCCTGAACCCTAAGCATCACCTGCAGCCAGAACCCTGACGTCTACCCTAAGGATAAGACGCGCCCTGCAACGCACACGCCCCCAAACACGTAACCGTACCCCAATCTCGACCCTAGGCCCTCACCGGGAGACTAAACCTAACTCTACCTCCAACCCTGACCCCGAACCCTAAGCCTCACCCGCAGCCTGAACCCTGAGGCCTACCCTAACGATAAGCCACGCCCTGCAATGCACACGCCCCCTAACATGTATCCGTACCCCAATCTGCAACATAGGCCTAACCGGGAGACTAAACCTAACCCTGGCTCCAGCCCTGACCCTGAAACCTAAGCCTCACCCGCAGCCTGAACCGTGAGGCCTACCGTAACGATAAGCTGCGCCCTGCCACGCACACGCCCCCTAACACGTATCCATACCCCAAACTTGACCCTAGGCCTCAGCGAGAGCATAACCCTATCCCTAGCTCCAACCCTGACCCTGAAACCTAAACCTCACCCAGAGCCTGAACCCCGAGGCCTACCCTAAGTATAAGCCGCGCCCTGCAACAAAAACGCCCCCTAACACATGTCCGTACCCCAATTGCGACCCTAGGCCTCACCGGGATCCTAACCCTAACCCTAAGTCCAACCCTTACCCTGAAAACTAAGCCTCACCCACAGCCTGAACCCTGAGGCCTACACTAACGATAACCCGCGCCCTGCAATGCACACGCCCCCTAACACGTATCCGTACACCAATCTCCTCCATAGGCCTCACAGGGATACTAATCCTAACCCTAGCTCCAACCCTGACCATGATCCCTAAGCCTCACCCACAGCCTGAACGCTGAGGCCTACCCTAACGGTAAGCCGCTCACTGCAACGCACATGCCCCCTAACACATGTCCGTACCACAATCTCGACCCTAGGCCTCACCGGGAGCTTAACCCTAACCTTAGCTCCATCCCTGACCCTGAACACTAAGCCTCACCCGCAGCCTGAAACCTGAGGCCTACCCTAACGATAAGCCGCGACGTGCAACGCACAGGACACCAAACACGTATCCGTACGCCAATCACGAACCTAGGCCTCATCGGGAGCCTAACCTTAACCTACCTCCAACAATGACCCTGAAACCTAAGGCTCACCTGAAGACTGAACTCTGAGGCCTACCCTAACGATAAGACGTGCCCAGCAACACACACGCCCTCAGACACGTAACCGTACCCCAATCTCGACCCTAGGCCCTCACCGGGAGACTAAACCTAACTCTACCTCCAACCCTGACCATGAACCCTAAGTCTCACCCACAGCCTAAACCCTGAGGCCTACCGTAATGATAAGTCACGACCTGCAATGCACACGCCCCCTAACATGTATCCGTACCCCAATCTCCACCTTAGGCCTCACCGGGCGACTAAACCTAACCCTTGCTCCAAACCAGACCCTGAACACTAAGCCTCACCCGCAGGATGAAACCTGAGGCCTACCCTAACGATAAGCCACGCCCTGGAACGCACACGCCCCCTAACACGTATCCGTACCCCAATCTCGACCGTAGGCCTCAGCAAGATCCTAAACCTAACCCTAGCTCCAACCCTGACTCTGAACCCTAAGCCTCACATGCAGCCTGAACCCTGAGGACTACCATAACGATAAGCCGCGCCCTGCAATGAAAACGCCCCCTAACACATATCCGTACCCCAATCGCGACCCTGGGACTAACTGGGACCCTAAACCTAACCCTAAAACCAACCCTTACCCTGAACACTAAGGCTCACCCGCAGGCTGAACTCTGTGGCCTAGCCTAACGATAAGCCACGCCCTGCAACGCACACGCCCCGCAACGCACACGCCCCCGAACACGTATCCCTACCCCAATCTCCACCCTAGACCTCACCGGGAGACCTAACCTAACCCTAGCTCCAACCCTGACCCTGAAGCCTAAGCCACACCCACAGCCTGAACCCTGAGGCGTACCCTACAAATAAGCCACACCCTGCAATGCACACGACCCCTAACACGTATCCGTACCCCAATAGCGACCCTAGGCACCACCGGGATCCTAACACTAACCCTAGCTCCAACCCTGGCCCTGAACCCTAAGCCTCACCCGCAGCCTTAACCCTGAGGCCTAGCCTAACGATAATCCACGTCCTGAAACGCACACGCTGCCTAACACGTATCCGTACCCCAATCTCGACCCTAAACCTCAATGGGAGCCTAACCCAACCCTAGCTGAAACCCTGACCCTGAACCCTAAGCCTCACCTGTAGCCTCAACCCGGAGGAGGCCAACCCTAACCATAAGCCGTGCCCTGCAATGCACACGTCCCCTAACACGTATCCGTACCACAATCTCGGCCCTATTCCTCACCGGGAGCCAAACCCTAACCTAAGCTCCAACCCTGACCATGAACCCTAAGCCTCACCCGCAGCCTGAACCCTGAGGCCTACCCTAACGATAAGCCACGCCCTTCAATGCACACGCCCCCTAACATGTATCCGTACCCCAATCTGCAACATAGGCCTAACCGGGAGACTAAACCTAACCCTGGCTCCAGCCCTGACCCTGAAACCTAAGCCTCACCCGCAGCCTGAACCGTGAGGCCTACCGTAACGATAAGCTGCGCCCTGCCACGCACACGCCCCCTAACACGTATCCATACCCCAATCTTGACCCTAGGCCTCAGCGAGAGCATAACCCTATCCCTAGCTCCAACCCTGACCCTGAAACCTAAACCTCACCCAGAGCCTGAACCCCGAGGCCTACCCTAAGTATAAGCCGCGCCCTGCAACAAAAACGCCCCCGAACACATGTCCGTACCCCAATTGCGACCCTAGGCCTCACCGGGATCCTAACCCTAACCCTAAGTCCAACCCTTACCCTGAAAACTAAGCCTCACCCACAGCCTGAACCCTGAGGCCTACACTAACGATAACCCGCGCCCTGCAACGCACACGCCCCCTAACACGTATCCGTACACCAATCTCCTCCATAGGCCTCACCGGGATACTAATCCTAACCCTAGCTCCAACCCTGACCATGATCCCTAAGCCTCACCCACAGCCTGAACGCTGAGGCCTACCCTAACGATAAGCCGCTCACTGCAACGCACACGCCCCCTAACACATGTCCGTACCACAATCTCGACCCTAGGCCTCACCGGGAGCGTAACCCTAACCTTAGCTCCATCCCTGACCCTGAACACTAAGCCTCACCCGCAGCCTGAAACCTGAGGCCTACCCTAACGATAAGCCGCGACGTGCAACGCACAGGACACCAAACACGTATCCGTACGCCAATCACGAACCTAGGCCTCATCGGGACCCTAACCTTAACCTACCTCCAACAATGACCCTGAAACCTAAGGCTCACCCGAAGACTGAACTCTGAGGCCTACCCTAACGATAAGACGCGCCCAGCAACACACACGCCCTCAGACACGTAACCGTACCCCAATCTCGACCCTAGGCCCTCACCGGGAGACTAAACCTAACTCTACCTCCAACCCTGACCATGAACACTAAGTCTCACCCGCAGCCTGAACCCTGAGGCCTACCGTAATGATAAGTCGCGACCTGCAATGCACACGCCCCCTAACATGTATCCGTACCCCAATCTCCACCTTAGGCCTCACCGGGCGACTAAACCTAACCCTTGCTCGAAACCAGACCCTGAACACTAATCCTCACCTGCAGGATGAAACCTGAGGCCTACCCTAACGATAAGCCGCGCCCTGGAATGCACACGTCCCCTAACACCTATCCGTACCCCAATCTCGACCGTAGGCCTCAGCAAGAGCCTAAACCTAACCCTAGCTCCAACCCTGACTCTGAACCCTAAGCCTCACATGCAGCCTGAACCCTGAGGACTACCATAACGATAAGCCGCGCCCTGCAATGAAAACGCCCCCTAACACATATCCGTACCCCAATCGCGACCCTGGGACTAACTGGGACACTAATCCTAACCCTAAAACCAACCCTTACCCTGAACACTAAGCCTCACCCGCAGGCTGAACTCTGAGGCCTAGCCTAACGATAAGCCATGCCCTGCAATGCACACGCCCCGCAACGCACACGCCCCCGAACACGTATCCATACCCCAATCTCCACCCTAGACCTCACCGGGAGACCTAACCTAACCCTAGCTCCAACCCTGACCCTGAAGCCTAAGCCACACCCACAGCCTGAACCCTGAGGCGTACCCTACAAATAAGCCACACCCTGCAATGCACACGACCCCTAACACGTATCCGTACCCCAATAGCGACCCTAGGCACCACCGGGATCCTAACACTAACCCTAGCTCCAACCCTGGCCCTGAACCCTAAGCCTCACCCGCAGCCTTAACCCTGAGGCCTAGCCTAACGATAATCCACGTCCTGAAACGCACACGCTGCCTAACACGTATCCGTACCCCAATCTCGACCCTAAACCTCAATGGGAGCCTAACACAACCCTAGCTGAAACCCTGACCCTGAACCCTAAGCCTCACCCGTAGCCTCAACCCTGAGGAGGCCAACCCTAACCATAAGCCGTGCCCTGCAATGCACACGTCCCCTAACACGCATCTGTACCCAAATCTCCACCATAGGCCTCACCGGGAGACTAAACCTAACCCTAGCTCCAACCCTGAACCTGAACCCTAAGCCTCACCCGCAGCCTGAACCCTGAGGCCTACCCTAACGATAAGCCGCGCCCTGCAACGATAACGCCCCCTAAGACATATCCGTACCACAAACTCGACCCTATGCCTCACTGGGAGCCTAAACCTAACCCTAGCTACAACCCTGACAGTGAACACTAAGCTTTACACACAGCATGAACCCTGAGACCTACCCTAATGATAAGCTGCGCCCTGCAATGCACACGCCCCCTAACACGTATCCGTACCACAATCTTGGCCCTATGCCTCACCGGGAGCCAAACCCTAACCTAAGCTCCAACCCTGACCATGAACCCTAAGCCTCACCCGCAGACTGAACCCTGAGGCCTACCCTAACGATCAGCCGCGCCCTGCAACGCACATGCCCCCAAACACGTATCCGTAACCCAATCTCGACCCTAGGCCTCACCGGGAGCCTAACCCTAACCCTAGCTCCAACCCTGCCCCTGAACCCTAAGCATCACCCGCAGCCAAAACCCTGAGGTCTACCCTAACGATAAGACGCGCCCTGCAACGCACACGCCCCCAAACACGTAACCGTACCCCAATCTCGACCCTAGGCCCTCACCGGGAGACTAAACCTAACTCTACCTCCAACCCTGACCCCGAACCCTAAGCCTCACCCGCAGCCTGAACCCTGAGGCCTACCCTAACGATAAGCCACGCCCTGCAATGCACACGCCCCCTAACATGTATCCGTACCACAATCTGCAACATAGGCCTAACCGGGAGACTAAACCTAACCCTGGCTCCAGCCCTGACCCTGAAAACTAAGCCTCACCCGCAGCCTGAACCGTGAGGCCTACCGTAACGATAAGCTGCGCCCTGCCACGCACACGCCCCCTAACACGTATCCATACCCCAATCTTGACCCTAGGCCTCAGCGAGAGCATAACCCTATCCCTAGCTCCAACCCTGACCCTGAAACCTAAACCTCACCCAGAGCCTGAACCCCGAGGCCTACCCTAAGTATAAGCCGCGCCCTGCAACAAAAACGCCCCCGAACACATGTCCGTACCCCAATTGCGACCCTAGGCCTCACCGGGATCCTAACCCTAACCCTAAGTCCAACCCTTACCCTGAAAACTAAGCCTCACCCACAGCCTGAACCCTGAGGCCTACACTAACGATAACCCGCGCCCTGCAACGCACACGCCCCCTAACACGTATCCGTACACCAATCTCCTCCATAGGCCTCACCGGGATACTAATCCTAACCCTAGCTCCAACCCTGACCATGATCCCTAAGCCTCACCCACAGCCTGAACGCTGAGGCCTACCCTAACGATAAGCCGCTCACTGCAACGCACACGCCCCCTAACACATGTCCTTACCACAATCTCGACCCTAGGCCTCACCGGGAGCGTAACCCTAACCTTAGCTCCATCCCTGACCCTGAACACTAAGCCTCACCCGCAGCCTGAAACCTGAGGCCTACCCTAACGATAAGCCGCGACGTGCAACGCACAGGACACCAAACACGTATCCGTACGCCAATCACGAACCTAGGCCTCATCGGGAGCCTAACCTTAACCTACCTCCAACAATGACCCTGAAACCTAAGGCTCACCCGAAGACTGAACTCTGAGGCCTACCCTAACGATAAGACGCGCCCAGCAACACACACGCCCTCAAACACGTAACCGTACCCCAATCTCGACCCTAGGCCCTCACCGGGAGACTAAACCTAACTCTACCTCCAACCCTGACCATGAACCCTAAGTCTCACCCGCAGCCTGAACCCTGAGGCCTACCGTAATGATAAGTCGCGACCTGCAATGCACACGCCCCCTAACATGTATCCGTACCCCAATCTCCACCTTAGGCCTCACCGGGCGACTAAACCTAACCCTTGCTCGAAACCAGACCCTGAACACTAAGCCTCACCCGCAGGATGAAACCTGAGGCCTACCCTAACGATAAGCCGCGCCCTGGAACGCACACGCCCCCTAACACGTATCCGTACCCCAATCGCGACCGTAGACCTCAGCAAGAGCCTAAACCTAACCCTAGCTCCAACCCTGACTCTGAACCCTAAGCCTCACATGCAGCCTGAACCCTGAGGACTACCATAACGATAAGCCGCCCCCTGCAATGAAAACGCCCCCTAACACATATCCGTACCCCAATCGCGACCCTGGGACTAACTGGGACACTAATCCAAACCCTAAAACCAACCCTTACCCTGAACACTAAGCCTCACCCGCAGGCTGAACTCTGAGGCCTAGCCTAACGATAAGCCACGCCCTGCAACGCCCCGCAACGCACACGCCCCCGAACACGTATCCCTACCCCAATCTCCACCCTAGACCTCACCGGGAGACCTAACCTAACCCTAGCTCCAACCCTGACCCTGAAGCCTAAGCCACACCCACAGCCTGAACCCTGAGGCGTACCCTACAAATAAGCCACACCCTGCAATGCACACGACCCCTAACACGTATCCGTACCCCAATAGCGACCCTAGGCACCACCGGGATCCTAACACTAACCCTAGCTCCAACCCTGGCCCTGAACCCTAAGCCTCACCCGCAGCCTTAACCCTGAGGCCTAGCCTAACGATAATCCACGTCCTGAAACGCACACGCTGCCTAACACGTATCCGTACCCCAATCTCGACCCTAAACCTCAATGGGAGCCTAACCCAACCCTAGCTGAAACCCTGACCCTGAACCCTAAGCCTCACCAGTAGCCTCAACCCTGAGGAGGCCAACCCTAACGATAAGCCGTGCCCTGCAATGCACACGTCCCCTAACACGCATCTGTACCCAAATCTCCACCATAGGCCTCACCGGGAGACTAAACCTAACCCTAGCTTCAACCCTGAACCTGAACCCTAAGTCTCACCCACAGCCTGAACCCTGAGGCCTACCCTAACGATAAGCTGCGCCCTGCAACGATAACGCCCCCTAAGACATATCCGTACCACAAACTCGACCCTATGCCTCACTGGGAGCCTAACCCTAACCCTAGCTACAACCCTGACAGTGAACACTAAGCTTTACACACAGCATGAACCCTGAGACCTACCCTAATGATAAGCTGCGCCCTGCAATGCACACGCCCCCTAACACGTATCCGTACCACAATCTCGACCCTATGCCTCACCGGGAGCCAAACCCTAACCTAAGCTCCAACCCTGACCATGAACCCTAAGCCTCACCCGCAGCCTGAACCCTGAGGCCTACCCTAACGATCACCCGTGCCCTGCAATGCACACGCCCCCAAAAACGTATCCTTTCCCCAATCTCGACCCTAGGCCTCACCGGGAGCCAAACCCTAACCCTAGCTCTAACTCTGACCCTGAGCACTAAGCCACACCCGCAGACTGAACCCTGAGGCCTACCCTAACGATCAGCCGCGCCCTGCAACGCACATGCCCCCAAACACGTATCCGTAACCCAATCTCGACCCTAGGCCTCACCGGGAGCCTAACCCTAACCCTAGCTCCAACCCTGCCCCTGAACCCTAAGCATCACCCACAGCCAAAACCCTGAGGTCTACCCTAACGATAAGACGCGCCCTGCAACGCACACGCCCCCAAACACGTAACCGTACCCCAATCTCGACCCTAGGCCCTCACCGGGAGACTAAACCTAACTCTACCTCCAACCCTGACCCCGAACCCTAAGCCTCACCCGCAGCCTGAACCCTGAGGCCTACCCTAACGATAAGCCACGCCCTGCAATGCACACGCCCCCTAACATGTATCTGTACCACAATCTGCAACATAGGCCTAACCGGGAGACTAAACCTAACCCTGGCTCCAGCCCTGACCCTGAAACCTAAGCCTCACCCGCAGCCTGAACCGTGAGGCCTACCGTAACGATAAGCTGCGCCCTGCCACGCACACGCCCCCAACACGTATCCATACCCCAATCTTGACCCTAGGCCTCAGCAAGAGCATAACCCTATCCCTAGCTCCAACCCTGACCCTGAAACCTAAACCTCACCCAGAGCCTGAACCCCGAGGCCTACCCTAAGTATAAGCCGCGCCCTGCAACAAAAACGCCCCCTAACACATGTCCGTACCCCAATTGCGACCCTAGGCCTCACCGGGATCCTAACCCTAACCCAAAGTCCAACCCTTACCCTGAAAACTAAGCCTCACCCACAGCCTGAACCCTGAGGCCTACACTAACGATAACCCGCGCCCTGCAACGCACACGCCCCCTAACACGTATCCGTACACCAATCTCCTCCATAGGCCTCACCGGGATACTAAGCCTAACCCTAGCTCCAACCCTGACCATGATCCCTAAGCCTCACCCACAGCCTGAACGCTGAGGCCTACCCTAAAGATAAGCCGCTCACTGCAACGCACACGCCCCCTAACACATGTCCGTACCACAATCTCGACCCTAGGCCTCACCAGGAGCCTAACCCTAACCCTAACTCGAACCCTTATCCTTAACACTAAGCCTCACTCGCAGCCACAACCCTCAGCCCTACCCTAACGATGAGCCGCGCCCTGCAACACACACACCCCTAACACGTATCCGTACCCCAATCTCGACCCTAGGCCTCACCGGGAGCCAAACGCTAACGCTAGCTCCAACCCAGACCCTGAACCCTAAGCCTCACAGGACGACTGAACCCTGAGGCCTACACTAACGATAAGCCGCGCCCTGCAACGCACAAGCCCCATAGCACGTATCCAAACCCCAATCTCGACCCGAAGCCTCACCGGGAGCCTAACCCTAACCGTAGCTGCAACTCTGACCCTGAACCGTAAGCCTCACCCGCAGCCTGAACCCTGAGGCCTCCGCTAACGATAAGCCACTCCCTGCAACGAACACGCCCCATAACACGTATCCGTACCCCAATCTCGGCCCTTAGCCTCACCGGAAGCCTAACCCTAACCCTAGCACCAACTCTCACCCTGAACAGTAATCCTCACCTGCAGCCTGAATCCTGAGGCCTAACCTAATGATTAGCGGCGCCCTGCAATGTACACGCCCCCTAACAAGTATCCGTACCCCAATCTCGACCCTAGGCCTCACCGGGAGCCTAACCCTAACCCGAGCACCAACCCTGACCCGGAAACCTAAGCCTCATCCGCAGCCTGAACCCTGAGGCCTACTCTAATGATAAGCCGTGCCGTGCAACTCACACGCCCCCTTACACGTATCCGTACACCAATCTCGACCCTAGGCCTCACCGGGAGCCTAACGCTAACCCTAGCTCCAACCCTGACCCTGAAACCTAAGCCTAAACGGAAGACTGAACCCTGAGGACTACCCTAACTATAAGCCGTGCCCTGCAACGCACACGCCCCCAAACACGTATCCCTACCCCAATCTCGACCCTAGGCCTCACCGGGAGCCTAAATCTAACCTTAGCTCCAAACCTGACCTTGAAACCTAAGCATGAACCGCGGCCTGAACTCTGAGGTTTAACCTAACGATCAGCCGTGCCCTGCAATGCACACGCCCCCTAACACGTATCCGTACCCCAATCTCGACCCTAAGCCTCACCGGAATCCTAACCCTAACCCTAGCTCCAACACTGACCCTGAACGCTACGCATCACCTGCAGCCTGAACCCTGAGGCCTACGCTAAGTATAAGCCGCGCCCTGCAACGAAAACGCCCCCTAACACCTATCCGTACCCCAGTCTCGAACCTAGGCCTCACCGGGAGCCTTACCCTAACCCTAAGTCCAAGCCTGACCCTGAACAATAAACCTCACCGGCAGCCTGAACCCTGAGGCCTACCCTAACGATAAACCACGCCCTGCAAAAACAACGCCCCCTAACACATATCCGTACCCCAATCTCGACCCTAGGCCTCACCAGGAGCCTAACCCTAACCCTAACTCGAACCCTTATCCTTAACACTAAGCCTCACCCGCAGCCACAACCCTCAGCCCTACCCTAACGATAAGCCGCGCCCTGCAACACACACACCCCTAACACGTATCCGTACCCCAATCTCGACCCTAGGCCTCACCGGGAGCCTAACCCTAACCCTAGCTCCAAGCCTGACCCTGAACAATAAACCTCACCTGCAGCCTGAACCCTGAGGCCTACCCTAACGATAAACCACGCCCTGCAAAGACAACGCCCCCTAACACATATCCGTACCCCAATCTCGACCCTAGGCCTCACCAGGACCCTAACCCTAACCCTAACTCGAACCCTTATCCTTAACACTAAGCCTCACCCGCAGCCACATCCCTCAGCCCTACCCTAACGATAAGCCGCGCCCTGCAACACACACACCCCTAACACGTATCCGTACCCCAATCTCGACCCTAGGCCTCACCGGGAGCCAAACGCTAACGCTAGCTCCAACCCAGACCCTGAACCCTAAGCCTCACAGGACGACTGAACCCTGAGGCCTACACTAACGATAAGCCGCGCCCTGCAACGCACAAGCCCCATAGCACGTATCCAAACCCCAATCTCGACCCGAAGCCTCACCGGGAGCCTAACCCTAACCGTAGCTCCAACTCTGACCCTGAACCGTAAGCCTCACCCGCAGCCTGAACCCTGAGGCCTCCGCTAACGATAAGCCACTCCCTGCAACGAACACGCCCCCTAACACGTATCCGTACCCCAATCTCGGCCCTTAGCCTCACCGGAAGCCTAACCCTAACCCTAGCACCAACTCTCACCCTGAACAGTAATCCTCACCTGCAGCCTGAATCCTGAGTCCTAACCTAATGATTAGCGGCGCCCTGCAATGTACACGCCCCCTAACAAGTATCCGTACCCCAATCTCAACCCTAGGCCTCACCCGGAGCCTAACCCTAACCCGAGCACCAACCCTGACCCGGAAACCTAAGCCTCATCCGCAGCCTGAACCCTGAGGCCTACTCTAATGATAAGCCGTGCCGTGCAACTCACACGCCCCCTTACACGTATCCGTACACCAATCTCGACCCTAGGACTCACCGGGAGACTAAACCTAACTCTACCTCCAACCCTGACCCCGAACCCTAAGCCTGACCCGCAGCCTGAAGCCTGACGCCTACCCTAACGATAAGCCACGCCCTGCAACGCACACGCCACCTAACATGTGTCCATACCCCAATCTGCAACATAGGCCTAACTGGGAGATTAAACCTAACCCTGGCCCAAGCCCTGACCCTGAAACCTAAGCCTCACCTGAAGCCTGAACCGTGAGGCCTACCGTAACGATAAGCTGCGCCCTGCCACGCACACGCCCCCTAACACGTATCCATACCCCAATCTTGACCCTAGGCCTCAGCGAGAGCATAACCCTAACCCTAGCTCCAACCCTGACCCTGAAACCTAAACCTCACCCAGAGCCTGAACCCCGAGGCCTACCCTAAGTATAAGCCACGCCCTGCAACAAAAACGCCCCCTAACACATGTCCGTACCCCAATTGCGACCCTAGGCCTCACCGGGATCCTAACCCTAACCCTAAGTCCAACCCTTACCCTGAAAACTAAGCCTCACCCACAGCCTGAACCCTGAGGCCTACACTAACGATAACCCGCGCCCTGCAACGCACACGCCCCCTAACACGTATCCGTACACCAATCTCCTCCATAGGCCTCACCGGGATACTAATCCTAACCCTAGCTCCAACCCTGACCATGATCCCTAAGCCTCAACCACAGCCTGAACGCTGAGGCCTACCCTAACGATAAGCCGCTCACTGCAACGCACACGCCCCCTAGCACATGTGCGTACCACAATCTCGACCCTAGGCCTCACCGGGTGCGTAACCCTAACCTTAGCTCCATCCCTGACCCTGAACCCTAAGCCTCACCCGCAGCCTGAATCCTGAGGCCTACCCTAACGATAAGCCGCGACGTGCAACGCACAGGACACCAAACACGTATCCGTACGCCAATCACGAACCTAGGCCTCATCGGGAGCCTAACCTTAACCTACCTCCAACAATGACCCTGAAACCTAAGGCTCACCCGAAGACTGAACTCTGAGGCCTACCCTAATGATAAGACGCGCCCTGCAACACACACGCCCCCAAACACGTAACCGTACCCCAACCTCGACCCTAGGCCCTCACCGGGAGACTAAACCTAACTCTACCTCCAACCCTGACCATGAAATCTAAGTCTCACCCACAGCCTGAACCCTGAGGCCTACCATAATGATAAGTCGCGACCTGCAATGCACACGCCCCCTAACATGTATCCGTACCCCAATCTCCACCTTGGGCCTCACTGGGCGACTAAACCTAACCCTTGCTCCAAACCAGAGCCTGAACACTAAGACTCACCTGCAGGATGAACCCTGAGGCCTACCCTAACGATAAGCCGCTCCCTGGAACGCACACGCCCCCTAACACATATCCGTACCCCAATCGGGACCCTGGGACTAAGTGGGACCCGAATCCTAAACCTAAAACCAACCCTTACCATGAACACTAAGCCTCACCCGCAGGCTGAACCCTGAGGCCTAGCCTAACGATAAGCCACACCCTGCAACGCACACGCCCCGCAACGCACACGCCCCCGAACACGTATCCCTACCCCAATCTCCACCCTAGACCTCACCGGAAGACCTAACCTAACCCTAGCTCCAACCCTGACCCTGAAGCCTAAGCCACACCCACAGCCTGAACCCAGAGCACTACCCTAAAAATAAGCCACACCCTGCAACGCACACGCCCCCTAACACGTATCCGTACCCCAATAGTGATCCTAGGCACCATCGGGATCCTAACCCTAACCCTAGCTCCAACCCTGGCCCTGAACCCTAAGCCTCACCCGCAGCCTTAACCCTGAGGCCTAGCCTAACGATAATCCACGTCCTGAAACGCACACGCTGCCTAACACGTATCCGTACCCCAATCTCGACCCTAAACCTCACTGGGAGCCTAACCCAACCCTAGCTGAAACCCTGACCCTGAACCCTAAGCCTCACCTGTAGCCTCAACCCGGAGGAGGCCAACCCTAACCATAAGCCGTGCCCTGCAATGCACACGTCCCCTAACACGTATCCGTACCACAATCTCGGCCCTATTCCTCACCGGGAGCCAAACCCTAACCTAAGCTCCAACCCTGACCATGAAGCCTAAGCCTCACCCGCAGCCTGAACCCTGAGGCCTACCCTAACGATAAGCCACGCCCTTCAATGCACACGCCCCCTAACATGTATCCGTACCCCAATCTGCAACATAGGCCTAACCGGGAGACTAAACCTAACCCTGGCTCCAGCCCTGACCCTGAAACCTAAGCCTCACCCGCAGCCTGAACCGTGAGGCCTACCGTAACGATAAGCTGCGCCCTGCCACGCACACGCCCCCTAACACGTATCCATACCCCAATCTTGACCCTAGGCCTCAGCGAGAGCATAACCCTATCCCTAGCTCCAACCCTGACCCTGAAACCTAAACCTCACCCAGAGCCTGAACCCCGAGGCCTACCCTAAGTATAAGCCGCGCCCTGCAACAAAAACGCCCCCGAACACATGTCCGTACCCCAATTGCGACCCTAGGCCTCACCGGGATCCTAACCCTAACCCTAAGTCCAACCCTTACCCTGAAAACTAAGCCTCACCCACAGCCTGAACCCTGAGGCCTACACTAACGATAACCCGCGCCCTGCAACGCACACGCCCCCTAACACGTATCCGTACACCAATCTCCTCCATAGGCCTCACCGGGATACTAATCCTAACCCTAGCTCCAACCCTGACCATGATCCCTAAGCCTCACCCACAGCCTGAACGCTGAGGCCTACCCTAACGATAAGCCGCTCACTGCAACGCACACGCCCCCTAGCACATGTCCGTACCACAATCTCGACCCTAGGCCTCACCGGGAGCGTAACCCTAACCTTAGCTCCATCCCTGACCCTGAACACTAAGCCTCACCCGCAGCCTGAAACCTGAGGCCTACCCTAACGATAAGCCGCGACGTGCAACGCACAGGACACCAAACACGTATCCGTACGCCAATCACGAACCTAGGCCTCATCGGGAGCCTAACCTTAACCTACCTCCAACAATGACCCTGAAACCTAAGGCTCACCCGAAGACTGAACTCTGAGGCCTACCCTAACGATAAGACGTGCCCAGCAACACACACGCCCTCAGACACGTAACCGTACCCCAATCTCGACCCTAGGCCCTCACCGGGAGACTAAACCTAACTCTACCTCCAACCCTGACCATGAACACTAAGTTTCACCCGCAGCCTGAACCCTGAGGCCTACCGTAATGATAAGTCGCGACCTGCAATGCACACGCCCCCTAACATGTATCCGTACCCCAATCTCCACCTTAGGCCTCACCGGGCGACTAAACCTAACCCTTGCTCGAAACCAGACCCTGAACACTAATCCTCACCTGCAGGATGAAACCTGAGGCCTACCCTAACGATAAGCCGCGCCCTGGAATGCACACGTCCCCTAACACGTATCCGTACCCCAATCTCGACCGTAGGCCTCAGCAAGAGCCTAAACCTAACCCTAGCTCCAACCCTGACTCTGAACCCTAAGCCTCACATGCAGCCTGAACCCTGAGGACTACCATAACGATAAGCCGCGCCCTGCAATGAAAACGCCCCCTAACACATATCCGTACCCCAATCGCGACCCTGGGACTAACTGGGACACTAATCCTAACCCTAAAACCAACCCTTACCCTGAACACTAAGCCTCACCCGCAGGCTGAACTCTGAGGCCTAGCCTAACGATAAGCCATGCCCTGCAATGCACACGCCCCGCAACGCACACGCCCCCGAACACGTATCCCTACCCCAATCTCCACCCTAGACCTCACCGGGAGACCTAACCTAACCCTAGCTCCAACCCTGACCCTGAAGCCTAAGCCACACCCACAGCCTGAACCCTGAGGCGTACCCTACAAATAAGCCACACCCTGCAATGCACACGACCCCTAACTCGTATCCGTACCCCAATAGCGACCCTAGGCACCACTGGGATCCTAACACTAACCCTAGCTCCAACCCTGGCCCTGAACCCTAAGCCTCACCCGCAGCCTTAACCCTGAGGCCTAGCCTAACGATAATCCACGTCCTGAAACGCACACGCTGCCTAACACGTATCCGTACCCCAATCTCGACCCTAAACCTCAATGGGAGCCTAACCCAACCCTAGCTGAAACCCTGACCCTGAACCCTAAGCCTCACCTGTAGCCTCAACCCGGAGGAGGCCAACCCTAACCATAAGCCGTGCCCTGCAATGCACACGTCCCCTAACACGCATCTGTACCCAAATCTCCACCATAGGCCTCACCGGGAGACTAAACCTAACCCTAGCTCCAACCCTGAACCTGAACCCTAAGCCTCACCCGCAGCCTGAACCCTGAGGCCTACCCTAACGATAAGCCGCGCCCTGCAACGATAACGCCCCCTAAGACATATCCGTACCACAAACTCGACCCTATGCCTCACTGGGAGCCTAAACCTAACCCTAGCTACAACCCTGACAGTGAACACTAAGCTTTACACACAGCATGAACCCTGAGACCTACCCTAATGATAAGCTGCGCCCTGCAATGCACACGCCCCCTAACACGTATCCGTACCACAATCTTGGCCCTATGCCTCACCGGGAGCCAAACCCTAACCTAAGCTCCAACCCTGACCATGAACCCTAAGCCTCACCCGCAGACTGAACCCTGAGGCCTACCCTAACGATCAGCCGCGCCCTGCAACGCACATGCCCCCAAACACGTATCCGTAACCCAATCTCGACCCTAGGCCTCACCGGGAGCCTAACCCTAACCCTAGCTCCAACCCTGCCCCTGAACCCTAAGCATCACCCACAGCCAAAACCCTGAGGTCTACCCTAACGATAAGACGCGCCCTGCAACGCACACGCCCCCAAACACGTAACCGTACCCCAATCTCGACCCTAGGCCCTCACCGGGAGACTAAACCTAACTCTACCTCCAACCCTGACCCCGAACCCTAAGCCTCACCCGCAGACTGAACCCTGAGGCCTACCCTAACGATAAGCCACGCCCTGCAATGCACACGCCCCCTAACATGTATCCGTACCCCAATCTGCAACATAGGCCTAACCGGGAGACTAAACCTAACCCTGGCTCCAGCCCTGACCCTGAAAACTAAGCCTCACCCGCAGCCTGAACCGTGAGGCCTACCGTAACGATAAGCTGCGCCCTGCCACGCACACGCCCCCTAACACGTATCCATACCCCAATCTTGACCCTAGGCCTCAGCGAGAGCATAACCCTATCCCTAGCTCCAACCCTGACCCTGAAACCTAAACCTCACCCAGAGCCTGAACCCCGAGGCCTACCCTAAGTATAAGCCGCGCCCTGCAACAAAAACGCCCCCTAACACATGTCCGTACCCCAATTGCGACCCTAGGCCTCACCGGGATCCTAACCCTAACCCTAAGTCCAACCCTTACCCTGAAAACTAAGCCTCACCCACAGCCTGAACCCTGAGGCCTACACTAACGATAACCCGCGCCCTGCAACGCACACGCCCCCTAACACGTATCCGTACACCAATCTCCTCCATAGGCCTCACCGGGATACTAATCCTAACCCTAGCTCCAACCCTGACCATGATCCCTAAGCCTCACCCACAGCCTGAACGCTGAGGCCTACCCTAACGATAAGCCGCTCACTGCAACGCACACGCCCCCTAACACATGTCCGTACCACAATCTCGACCCTAGGCCTCACCGGGAGCGTAACCCTAACCTTAGCTCCATCCCTGACCCTGAACACTAAGCCTCACCCGCAGCCTGAAACCTGAGGCCTACCCTAACGATAAGCCGCGACATGCAACGCACAGGACACCAAACACGTATCCGTACGCCAATCACGAACCTAGGCCTCATCGGGAGCCTAACCTTAACCTACCTCCAACAATGACCCTGAAACCTAAGGCTCACCCGAAGACTGAACTCTGAGGCCTACCCTAACGATAAGACGCGCCCAGCAACACACACGCCCTCAAACACGTAACCGTACCCCAATCTCGACCCTAGGCCCTCACCGGGAGACTAAACCTAACTCTACCTCCAACCCTGACCATGAACCCTAAGTCTCACCCGCAGCCTGAACCCTGAGGCCTACCGTAATGATAAGTCGCGACCTGCAATGCACACGCCCCCTAACATGTATCCGTACCCCAATCTCCACCTTAGGCCTCACCGGGCGACTAAACCTAACCCTTGCTCGAAACCAGACCCTGAACACTAAGCCTCATCCGCAGGATGAAACCTGAGGCCTACCCTAACGATAAGCCGCGCCCTGGAACGCACACGCCCCCTAACACGTATCCGTACCCCAATCGCGACCGTAGACCTCAGCAAGAGCCTAAACCTAACCCTAGCTCCAACCCTGACTCTGAACCCTAAGCCTCACATGCAGCCTGAACCCTGAGGACTACCATAACGATAAGCCGCGCCCTGCAATGAAAACGCCCCCTAACACATATCCGTACCCCAATCGCGACCCTGGGACTAACTGGGACACTAATCCAAACCCTAAAACCAACCCTTACCCTGAACACTAAGCCTCACCCGCAGGCTGAACTCTGAGGCCTAGCCTAACGATAAGCCACGCCCTGCAACGCCCCGCAACGCACACGCCCCCGAACACGTATCCCTACCCCAATCTCCACCCTAGACCTCACCGGGAGACCTAACCTAACCCTAGCTCCAACCCTGACCCTGAAGCCTAAGCCACACCCACAGCCTGAACCCTGAGGCGTACCCTACAAATAAGCCACACCCTGCAATGCACACGACCCCTAACACGTATCCGTACCCCAATAGCGACCCTAGGCACCACCGGGATCCTAACACTAACCCTAGCTCCAACCCTGGCCCTGAACCCTAAGCCTCACCCGCAGCCTTAACCCTGAGGCCTAGCCTAACGATAATCCACGTCCTGAAACGCACACGCTGCCTAACACGTATCCGTACCCCAATCTCGACCCTAAACCTCAATGGGAGCCTAACCCAACCCTAGCTGAAACCCTGACCCTGAACCCTAAGCCTCACCAGTAGCCTCAACCCTGAGGAGGCCAACCCTAACGATAAGCCGTGCCCTGCAATGCACACGTCCCCTAACACGCATCTGTACCCAAATCTCCACCATAGGCCTCACCGGGAGACTAAACCTAACCCTAGCTTCAACCCTGAACCTGAACCCTAAGTCTCACCCACAGCCTGAACCCTGAGGCCTACCCTAACGATAAGCTGCGCCCTGCAACGATAACGCCCCCTAAGACATATCCGTACCACAAACTCGACCCTATGCCTCACTGGGAGCCTAACCCTAACCCTAGCTACAACCCTGACAGTGAACACTAAGCTTTACACACAGCATGAACCCTGAGACCTACCCTAATGATAAGCTGCGCCCTGCAATGCACACGCCCCCTAACACGTATCCGTACCACAATCTCGACCCTATGCCTCACCGGGAGCCAAACCCTAACCTAAGCTCCAACCCTGACCATGAACCCTAAGCCTCACCCGCAGCCTGAACCCTGAGGCCTACCCTAACGATCACCCGTGCCCTGCAATGCACACGCCCCCAAAAACGTATCCTTTCCCCAATCTCGACCCTAGGCCTCACCGGGAGCCAAACCCTAACCCTAGCTCTAACTCTGACCCTGAGCACTAAGCCACACCCGCAGACTGAACCCTGAGGCCTACCCTAACGATCAGCCGCGCCCTGCAACGCACATGCCCCCAAACACGTATCCGTAACCCAATCTCGACCCTAGGCCTCACCGGGAGCCTAACCCTAACCCTAGCTCCAACCCTGCCCCTGAACCCTAAGCATCACCCACAGCCAAAACCCTGAGGTCTACCCTAACGATAAGACGCGCCCTGCAACGCACACGCCCCCAAACACGTAACCGTACCCCAATCTCGACCCTAGGCCCTCACCGGGAGACTAAACCTAACTCTACCTCCAACCCTGACCCCGAACCCTAAGCCTCACCCGCAGCCTGAACCCTGAGGCCTACCCTAACGATAAGCCACGCCCTGCAATGCACACGCCCCCTAACATGTATCTGTACCACAATCTGCAACATAGGCCTAACCGGGAGACTAAACCTAACCCTGGCTCCAGCCCTGACCCTGAAACCTAAGCCTCACCCGCAGCCTGAACCGTGAGGCCTACCGTAACGATAAGCTGCGCCCTGCCACGCACACGCCCCCAACACGTATCCATACCCCAATCTTGACCCTAGGCCTCAGCAAGAGCATAACCCTATCCCTAGCTCCAACCCTGACCCTGAAACCTAAACCTCACCCAGAGCCTGAACCCCGAGGCCTACCCTAAGTATAAGCCGCGCCCTGCAACAAAAACGCCCCCTAACACATGTCCGTACCCCAATTGCGACCCTAGGCCTCACCGGGATCCTAACCCTAACCCAAAGTCCAACCCTTACCCTGAAAACTAAGCCTCACCCACAGCCTGAACCCTGAGGCCTACACTAACGATAACCCGCGCCCTGCAACGCACACGCCCCCTAACACGTATCCGTACACCAATCTCCTCCATAGGCCTCACCGGGATACTAAGCCTAACCCTAGCTCCAACCCTGACCATGATCCCTAAGCCTCACCCACAGCCTGAACGCTGAGGCCTACCCTAAAGATAAGCCGCTCACTGCAACGCACACGCCCCCTAACACATGTCCATACCACAATCTCGACCCTAGGCCTCACCAGGAGCCTAACCCTAACCCTAACTCGAACCCTTATCCTTAACACTAAGCCTCACTCGCAGCCACAACCCTCAGCCCTACCCTAACGATGAGCCGCGCCCTGCAACACACACACCCCTAACACGTATCCGTACCCCAATCTCGACCCTAGGCCTCACCGGGAGCCAAACGCTAACGCTAGCTCCAACCCAGACCCTGAACCCTAAGCCTCACAGGACGACTGAACCCTGAGGCCTACACTAACGATAAGCCGCGCCCTGCAACGCACAAGCCCCATAGCACGTATCCAAACCCCAATCTCGACCCGAAGCCTCACCGGGAGCCTAACCCTAACCGTAGCTCCAACTCTGACCCTGAACCGTAAGCCTCACCCGCAGCCTGAACCCTGAGGCCTCCGCTAACGATAAGCCACTCCCTGCAACGAACACGCCCCATAACACGTATCCGTACCCCAATCTCGGCCCTTAGCCTCACCGGAAGCCTAACCCTAACCCTAGCACCAACTCTCACCCTGAACAGTAATCCTCACCTGCAGCCTGAATCCTGAGGCCTAACCTAATGATTAGCGGCGCCCTGCAATGTACACGCCCCCTAACAAGTATCCGTACCCCAATCTCGACCCTAGGCCTCACCGGGAGCCTAACCCTAACCCGAGCACCAACCCTGACCCGGAAACCTAAGCCTCATCCGCAGCCTGAACCCTGAGGCCTACTCTAATGATAAGCCGTGCCGTGCAACTCACACGCCCCCTTACACGTATCCGTACACCAATCTCGACCCTAGGCCTCACCGGGAGCCTAACGCTAACCCTAGCTCCAACCCTGACCCTGAAACCTAAGCCTAAACGGAAGACTGAACCCTGAGGACTACCCTAACTATAAGCCGTGCCCTGCAACGCACACGCCCCCAAACACGTATCCCTACCCCAATCTCGACCCTAGGCCTCACCGGGAGCCTAAATCTAACCTTAGCTCCAAACCTGACCTTGAAACCTAAGCATGAACCGCGGCCTGAACTCTGAGGTTTAACCTAACGATCAGCCGTGCCCTGCAATGCACACGCCCCCTAACACGTATCCGTACCCCAATCTCGACCCTAAGCCTCACCGGAATCCTAACCCTAACCCTAGCTCCAACACTGACCCTGAACGCTACGCATCACCTGCAGCCTGAACCCTGAGGCCTACGCTAAGTATAAGCCGCGCCCTGCAACGAAAACGCCCCCTAACACCTATCCGTACCCCAGTCTCGAACCTAGGCCTCACCGGGAGCCTTACCCTAACCCTAAGTCCAAGCCTGACCCTGAACAATAAACCTCACCGGCAGCCTGAACCCTGAGGCCTACCCTAACGATAAACCACGCCCTGCAAAAACAACGCCCCCTAACACATATCCGTACCCCAATCTCGACCCTAGGCCTCACCAGGAGCCTAACCCTAACCCTAACTCGAACCCTTATCCTTAACACTAAGCCTCACCCGCAGCCACAACCCTCAGCCCTACCCTAACGATAAGCCGCGCCCTGCAACACACACACCCCTAACACGTATCCGTACCCCAATCTCGACCCTAGGCCTCACCGGGAGCCTAACCCTAACCCTAGCTCCAAGCCTGACCCTGAACAATAAACCTCACCTGCAGCCTGAACCCTGAGGCCTACCCTAACGATAAACCACGCCCTGCAAAGACAACGCCCCCTAACACATATCCGTACCCCAATCTCGACCCTAGGCCTCACCAGGACCCTAACCCTAACCCTAACTCGAACCCTTATCCTTAACACTAAGCCTCACCCGCAGCCACATCCCTCAGCCCTACCCTAACGATAAGCCGCGCCCTGCAACACACACACCCCTAACACGTATCCGTACCCCAATCTCGACCCTAGGCCTCACCGGGAGCCAAACGCTAACGCTAGCTCCAACCCAGACCCTGAACCCTAAGCCTCACAGGACGACTGAACCCTGAGGCCTACACTAACGATAAGCCGCGCCCTGCAACGCACAAGCCCCATAGCACGTATCCAAACCCCAATCTCGACCCGAAGCCTCACCGGGAGCCTAACCCTAACCGTAGCTCCAACTCTGACCCTGAACCGTAAGCCTCACCCGCAGCCTGAACCCTGAGGCCTCCGCTAACGATAAGCCACTCCCTGCAACGAACACGCCCCCTAACACGTATCCGTACCCCAATCTCGGCCCTTAGCCTCACCGGAAGCCTAACCCTAACCCTAGCACCAACTCTCACCCTGAACAGTAATCCTCACCTGCAGCCTGAATCCTGAGTCCTAACCTAATGATTAGCGGCGCCCTGCAATGTACACGCCCCCTAACAAGTATCCGTACCCCAATCTCAACCCTAGGCCTCACCCGGAGCCTAACCCTAACCCGAGCACCAACCCTGACCCGGAAACCTAAGCCTCATCCGCAGCCTGAACCCTGAGGCCTACTCTAATGATAAGCCGTGCCGTGCAACTCACACGCCCCCTTACACGTATCCGTACACCAATCTCGACCCTAGGACTCACCGGGAGACTAAACCTAACTCTACCTCCAACCCTGACCCCGAACCCTAAGCCTGACCCGCAGCCTGAAGCCTGACGCCTACCCTAACGATAAGCCACGCCCTGCAACGCACACGCCACCTAACATGTGTCCATACCCCAATCTGCAACATAGGCCTAACTGGGAGATTAAACCTAACCCTGGCCCAAGCCCTGACCCTGAAACCTAAGCCTCACCTGAAGCCTGAACCGTGAGCCTACCGTAACGATAAGCTGCGCCCTGCCACGCACACGCCCCCTAACACGTATCCATACCCCAATCTTGACCCTAGGCCTCAGCGAGAGCATAACCCTAACCCTAGCTCCAACCCTGACCCTGAAACCTAAACCTCACCCAGAGCCTGAACCCCGAGGCCTACCCTAAGTATAAGCCACGCCCTGCAACAAAAACGCCCCCTAACACATGTCCGTACCCCAATTGCGACCCTAGGCCTCACCGGGATCCTAACCCTAACCCTAAGTCCAACCCTTACCCTGAAAACTAAGCCTCACCCACAGCCTGAACCCTGAGGCCTACACTAACGATAACCCGCGCCCTGCAACGCACACGCCCCCTAACACGTATCCGTACACCAATCTCCTCCATAGGCCTCACCGGGATACTAATCCTAACCCTAGCTCCAACCCTGACCATGATCCCTAAGCCTCAACCACAGCCTGAACGCTGAGGCCTACCCTAACGATAAGCCGCTCACTGCAACGCACACGCCCCCTAGCACATGTGCGTACCACAATCTCGACCCTAGGCCTCACCGGGTGCGTAACCCTAACCTTAGCTCCATCCCTGACCCTGAACCCTAAGCCTCACCCGCAGCCTGAATCCTGAGGCCTACCCTAACGATAAGCCGCGACGTGCAACGCACAGGACACCAAACACGTATCCGTACGCCAATCACGAACCTAGGCCTCATCGGGAGCCTAACCTTAACCTACCTCCAACAATGACCCTGAAACCTAAGGCTCACCCGAAGACTGAACTCTGAGGCCTACCCTAATGATAAGACGCGCCCTGCAACACACACGCCCCCAAACACGTAACCGTACCCCAATCTCGACCCTAGGCCCCTCACCGGGAGACTAAACCTAACTCTACCTCCAACCCTGACCATGAAATCTAAGTCTCACCCACAGCCTGAACCCTGAGGCCTACCATAATGATAAGTCGCGACCTGCAATGCACACGCCCCCTAACATGTATCCGTACCCCAATCTCCACCTTGGGCCTCACTGGGCGACTAAACCTAACCCTTGCTCCAAACCAGAGCCTGAACACTAAGACTCACCTGCAGGATGAACCCTGAGGCCTACCCTAACGATAAGCCGCTCCCTGGAACGCACACGCCCCCTAACACATATCCGTACCCCAATCGGGACCCTGGGACTAAGTGGGACCCGAATCCTAAACCTAAAACCAACCCTTACCATGAACACTAAGCCTCACCCGCAGGCTGAACCCTGAGGCCTAGCCTAACGATAAGCCACACCCTGCAACGCACACGCCCCGCAACGCACACGCCCCCGAACACGTATCCCTACCCCAATCTCCACCCTAGACCTCACCGGAAGACCTAACCTAACCCTAGCTCCAACCCTGACCCTGAAGCCTAAGCCACACCCACAGCCTGAACCCAGAGCACTACCCTAAAAATAAGCCACACCCTGCAACGCACACGCCCCCTAACACGTATCCGTACCCCAATAGTGATCCTAGGCACCATCGGGATCCTAACCCTAACCCTAGCTCCAACCCTGGCCCTGAACCCTAAGCCTCACCCGCAGCCTTAACCCTGAGGCCTAGCCTAACGATAATCCACGTCCTGAAACGCACACGCTGCCTAACACGTATCCGTACCCCAATCTCGACCCTAAACCTCAATGGGAGCCTAACCCAACCCTAGCTGAAACCCTGACCCTGAACCCTAAGCCTCACCTGTAGCCTCAACCCGGAGGAGGCCAACCCTAACCATAAGCCGTGCCCTGCAATGCACACGTCCCCTAACACGTATCCGTACCACAATCTCGGCCCTATTCCTCACCGGGAGCCAAACCCTAACCTAAGCTCCAACCCTGACCATGAAGCCTAAGCCTCACCCGCAGCCTGAACCCTGAGGCCTACCCTAACGATAAGCCACGCCCTTCAATGCACACGCCCCCTAACATGTATCCGTACCCCAATCTGCAACATAGGCCTAACCGGGAGACTAAACCTAACCCTGGCTCCAGCCCTGACCCTGAAACCTAAGCCTCACCCGCAGCCTGAACCGTGAGGCCTACCGTAACGATAAGCTGCGCCCTGCCACGCACACGCCCCCTAACACGTATCCATACCCCAATCTTGACCCTAGGCCTCAGCGAGAGCATAACCCTATCCCTAGCTCCAACCCTGACCCTGAAACCTAAACCTCACCCAGAGCCTGAACCCCGAGGCCTACCCTAAGTATAAGCCGCGCCCTGCAACAAAAACGCCCCCGAACACATGTCCGTACCCCAATTGCGACCCTAGGCCTCACCGGGATCCTAACCCTAACCCTAAGTCCAACCCTTACCCTGAAAACTAAGCCTCACCCACAGCCTGAACCCTGAGGCCTACACTAACGATAACCCGCGCCCTGCAACGCACACGCCCCCTAACACGTATCCGTACACCAATCTCCTCCATAGGCCTCACCGGGATACTAATCCTAACC